>NC_057800.1:21365390-21988608 GCF_018294505.1 Triticum aestivum | reverse complement strand
CAGTTCGTGAGGTGTTGGCCCTCTCAAAAGCCAATAACCCCAAACTAGTCTTCCTTTGCGAGACTAGACAGGAGTCGTCGAGGATTGAGAAGTTACGTTGGAGGCTAGGCCTCAAGGGTTTCCATGGTGTCAGTAGTGATGGAAGAAGTGGTGGCTTGGCTCTCTTTTGGGATGAGTCGCTTGCTGTAACAATTCTGGATTCATGCAGTAGATACATTGATGTGAGCATTACAGAGGGGGGTACCGGTTTTCCTTGGAGAGGCACCTTTGTCTATGGCAAACCGAGAGTGGAGAATAGATATCGTATGTGGGATCATCTCTGTAGGCTTCGGGCTACTTCTACGGGACTGTGGTTGGTTTGTGGTGACTACAATGTAGCCCTGTGGCAAAATGAGCATTTGTCCCGGTCCATGCGCTTTGAATCCCAAATGGCGTCGTTCAGGGATTGTCTTCAGGTGTGTGAACTGGAGGATCTCGGTTTTTGCGGCATCCCCTTTACATACAACAATGGCCAGGCACTAGACCGAAACGTCCAAGTTCGTTTGGATCGGGCGTGTGCGGACGAAGCTTGGCGTGACTTGTTTCCGGCTGCGAGGTGCTCCACCTCGCAACGTTGTGCTCGGTTCACAGCCCCCTCTTGATTCAACTGGAAGGGGTGCAGGATAAATGACATAGGGCGTCGATGATGCGTTATGAAATAATGTGGGAACGTGATCCCACTTTGCCGGACACGATTGTTGGGAGTTGGAATAAGCATCGTCCACTCGGCAATCTTGGCTCGGTAGCAAAATCGTTGAAGGAGATGATGAAGGATCTGAAACAGTGGAGTAAAACACATTTTGGCAATGTCCTAAAAGATATCGAGTCTCTTCGATCACAGCTGGCTGAATTTCAGTTGTCTGGGGCTGACCGTGCTCTTATTAGATCTAAAATGGACCAGCTGGACGAGTTACTCTATAGGAAGGAGATGATGTGGCTCCAACGATCACGTATAACCTGGTTGAAGGAGGGCGAGCGCAACACAAAATACTTGCATCGCCGGGCAGTATGGAGAGCTCGACGAAACCTTATTCAGCGACTACAAAAAAATGATGGATCTTGGTGCAGCGTCCCAACGGACATGGAGCGGATGGCGCTCTCATATTTCAAGGAGATTTTTACAAAG
The DNA here is from genome assembly GCF_018294505.1 of Triticum aestivum. Classification (NCBI taxonomy): domain Eukaryota; kingdom Viridiplantae; phylum Streptophyta; class Magnoliopsida; order Poales; family Poaceae; genus Triticum; species Triticum aestivum. Next base: position 21,987,443 of record NC_057800.1, on the reverse strand, counting down.
GATCCCACCCTATCACCAGGGGAGGTGCTTGAGTGTATAGTCCCCGAGGTGACGAACGAGATGAATGAGTCTCTTTGTAAACCCTACTACGATATGGAAATTTCAGATGCCTTCTTTCAAATTGGCCCTTTAAAGGCCCCGGGATGTGATGGTCTCCCGGGAAGATTTTACCAGCGGAATTGGGCGACGTTGAAGAATGATATTGTGGCTGCGGTACAGGACTTCTTTATTACAGACATTATGCCCGATGGAGTTAATGACACGGCGATCATTCTAATTCCGAAGATTCCCCATCCAAAGGAACTAAAAGACTTCAGACCGATTAGCCTATGTAACATGGTGTATAAAGTTGTTTCTAAATTCATGGTGAACAGATTACGGCCTCTCCTAGCCGATCTTATCTCGGAAAATCAAAGCGCTTTTATTCTAGGGAGGCTCATATCTGATAATTCCACCATTGCCTTCGAGTGTATCCATCATATCCAGGAAGCAAACAATAATTCGCCCGCCTTATGTGCCTATAAGCTTGATCTATCCAAGGCCTATGATCAGGTGGATTGGGAGTTCTTGGAGAAGGCGCTAGCTAAATGGGGCTTTTCTCAGACCTGGATTTCACGCGTAATGGCATGTGTATCTTCGGTGAAGTACTCGGTAAATTTTAATGGCAAGTTATTGGAGGCGTTCACCCCCTCCGAGGGGCTCCATCAAGGTGATCCGCAATCCCCCTTTCTCTTCCTTTTTGTAGCTGATGCCCTTTCTGTTCTCATACAAAAGGCTACGAGGGAGGATGATCTCCAGGGGGTCAAAATCAGTAGAAGTGCACCAGACATTTCTCATATTCTGTTTGCGGGCGAGTCTCTCCTGTTTTTCCAAGCGACAGAGCAGCAGACAACTTTGGTAAAAGGTTTGTTGAACACGTATGCATCGACGACGTGACAACTTATTAATCTGTCGAAGTGTTTCATCCTCTTCTCGAATCACTGCCAGCCTAATGTGATACAGGAGGTAAAGACTGTATTGGAGATTACTCAGGAGGTTTTTGAACCAAAATACTTGGGCTTGCCGGTCCTGAAGGAAGAATGCATAAGGGTAGTTTTGAACTACTCAAGATCACTTGCGAAAGAGGCTTGTTGATTGGAGTGAGCAATATATGTCCTCGGGCAATAAGGAGATTCTAATCAAGGCCATTGCCCAGGCCATTCCTATGTATGTGATGAGCATTTTCAAGCTCCCAGCGTCGGTATGTGACGAGCTCACACGTATGATTCGCCAATACTGGTGGGGCGTTGAGAAGGGGAAGAGGAAGATGGCATGGATGAGCTGGGACAAGTTGAGGCTTCCCAAGTCCATGGGGGGTATGGGCTTTCGTGACATGATATCCTTTAATCAAGCTCTATTAGCTAAACAAGCGTGGAGGCTTCTGGACTCCCTCGATAGCCTGTTCTCAAGATTGCTAAAGGCTAAGTATTACCCACATGGCCAGTTATTGGACACTGTTTTCCCTAACAATGGTTCGGAGGTGTGGAAGGGAATTTTTACGGTCTTGAACTGGTTAAGAAAGGGGTAATTTGGCGTGTGGGAAATGGCACTTCAATACGTACATGGAGGGATCCGTGGATCCCGAAACCTGACTCCTTCCGGCCAATTACTCCTAAAAGGAACTGCAGACTAAATCGAGTGTCGGACTTCTTGGATGAAAATGGTGCTTGGAGAGCACACAGGCTGAATGAGTTTTTCTGGCCTATGGACGTGGTTCATATTCTAAAGATCAGAACTTCTCCTCGCCGACGAGGTGATTTTCTGTCTTGGGTCCCGAAAAAAGCGGCCTATTCACGGTCAAAAGTGCTTACAGGCTGGCTTCTCAGGAACACAACGCTGTCTTCACCAATGGATCATCTAGCACTAATCCGGACGGGGATCGCTCCTTGTGGAATCTCGTCTGAAAATCTGTTGCCCCACAAAAATGAAGATCACCGCTTGGAGGATTGTCACCGGTACCCTGGCCACACAAAAGTGCAAACAATATAGACATATATCAACGAGATCGACGTGCGCTCTTTGTGGTGTGGAGGAGGAGAGCACGTACCATGCGCTGGTAGCATGTACGCATGCGAGAATCCTGTGGGTGAACATGCGGCGTCGATGGCCATTACCGGCAGATGACATGCTCCTTGATTCTGGAAAAGAATGGCTTATCTCCTTACTAAGCAAGTGCACTACAGATGTGAGGGATATACTAATTATGCTGCTGTGGAGGATTTGGCAGATGCGGAATGACTTGATGCATGGGAAAGAGAGTACGCCAGTCCTCGCTAGTGTTGAGTTCCTAGACAGTTACTACAAGTCGATCAAACTGGCTGGGAGGTACTCAACAGATGAGATTTTAAAAGGCAAGATGATTGTCCTAGAGGCTACACCCTCCGCGAGCGTTGTCCGGCCGTCCACATCTCCATGGCCGGCGCCCGCTGCTGGGACGGTAGCTCTCTCGGTTGACGGATCCTTCCAAAAGGATGACGGTACGGCGGCTGCTGGTATGGTGCTAAGAAACTCAGAAGGTGCAATCTTTTTTGCATCCTATCGTTTTATTTTCCACTGCAATGACTCGCTGGAGGTGGAACTGCATGCGATAATGCAAGGTATGTCACTTGCTATACAACATTCGGACCTTCCGGTGGTGGTGCAGTCGGATTCTTCGGAAGCGTTATCTAGTCTGTCTAATAATGCACTTTGTAGATCAGCTTATGGCCACCTTGTGTTAGAGATCAAGGACTTGTTAGGTACTAGGGAGTTTTTTCCTTTAAAGATTCACCGTTCTCAGAATAGAGTTGCCGATCGACTCGCCCACTATAGCCGCACGGAGCATACTACTGCTGTGTGGTTGGGCTCAGTACCACCGTGTATTTAGGATTTGTGGCCTCAAGATTGTAACTCTATAATTTTGCAATAAAACTCCCTTTACTCCGAAAAAACACTAACATGGTTTGACTTTGACCAAATCTTATTAGTATCTCACATGCACGTACGTACGTCCATCTTTGTTAATGCAGCCTGCTTGCCAATCAATACGCATCACGAGCTAATTGTACTCCTACACAGAGTACAGGGCCGGTCGATTTATTTATTAGTCGTCGGAAATGGTGGCTGGGACTAGCCATTTTCAGCTATGCACATATGTCTGGAAAGTAACCCAAAGTGTATTTCCCATCGGTTCCTTCCTTTTCTAACTGCCCCAGAGCGAAAGGAGGCGACCCACGTTCCTTGGTTCCGTCGCCGGTCAGGCCTGTGGTTCCCTCCCTCTCTGGCGGCTGCTCCGGCGACGGGAGAGTGGGGAACCCCGGATCTGAGTCCTGGTGTGTAGATAGTGACAGGCTCTAGCTTACTGTCAGACAAGAACTCAAGGGAATTCCGAAACTTCTCACATTAATTTCAGAGAAATTGAACTAGGGTTCTTACAAGAAAAGGAAAGTAGGCCAACCACTCCAGTGGCGGATAGGGTTCAACCCCAATTTACATTCGATGCCTCTCCTCGTGGGATCTGAGGTCTTTTTAAAGGAGGAAAAGTTTACTGAAGGTAAAACTGCCTGACAGCGACATGAAAAGGTACAGTAAGTACACGCGTTACAGTGATTTGCTCACAGCCGACGGATGGAGATCGGACGATGCTCAGACGACGGCTTAAGTGACTACACTCCAGCAATGTGATGAGGATCTGACGGTCTATGGCTGTTGTTTGATGATGAACAGGTACAGGATATTCAGATAGCAGAGGAGGGCCTAACAAAACCCCCTTGAGAAGATCAGACTTGTCCTCAAGGCTGGAAATCAAGGAAGATCTTCTGGATGAACGCCGAGTCCTCCCAGGTGGCTTCTTCAGGAGGTAGGTTGACCCATTTGACCAACCGTCTGACCACAGGAATGGAAATATCACCTTGGGTTTTGGTACGAGTTTTCGTTCCAGCACTTCTTCTGGGTACATGAGTACTTGGCCTTGATCATCAACTAGTGGCAATTTCTTAGTGGGAATGACATGGGAGCCTATGTGCTGTTTTAGCTGGCTCGCATGGAATGTGTTGTGTAACTTACACCCTTCACGGACTAGCAGCTGATAGGCATGGTTGCCCACTTTCTTCAGAATTCTAAATGGCCCATAGTACTTGGAGTGTAGCTTGATATGTCTGTGAAGACTGAGAGAAGTGTGTCTATAGGTTGGATTTTTAAGTAGACCATGTCTCCCTCTTGGAATACTCTCTCCTTTCTCTTCTTATCAGCAAAGTGTTTCATCCTCTCTTGAGCTTTTTGCAGATTCTGTTTGATCACCTATTGTGCCAAGTTCTTGTTGAGCATCAGGTCAGGGTTGTCTTCACTCAGGAAATCAGGCAAGTTGGATTCACCGATCATTGGAGGTTTGAACCCATACAAAGCCTAGAAGGGTGTCATTTTCAATGAGGTATGGAAGGTAGTATTGTACCACCATTCAGCTAATGATAGCCAGGAATGCCACTTAGTGGGCTGCTGAAATGCCATGCATCTTAAATAAATTTTCAGGCATTGGTTCACTCTCTCAGTCTGTCCATCAGACTTTGGGTGATAGGAGGTGCTCATGTGGAGTTTAATTCCCAAGGTTTTGAAGAGCTTTTGCCATAGAGAACCGGTGAAAATTTTGTCTCTATCAGTCACAATCACACTGGGAAGGCCATGCAGTTTAAAGATATTGTCCGAGAACTTCCTGGCCACTTACTGCATAGTTATAGGGTGTTTCATGGAGAGGAAGTGGGCATATTTAGTAAATCTATCCACTACCACTAAGATCAAGTTCTTGTTTTCCGATACTGACAATCCCTCTACAAAGTCCATGCTAATGTGGCACCAAGCAAAATCTGGTATTGGTAGAGGTTGCAGCAGCCCATGGTAAGGAGTATTTTTAGATTTATTAATTTGACAGACAGGACATGCTTTGACAAAGGTGATAACATCTTGCTGCAGTCCGGACCAGTGGAACAAGAGGTGAATTCTTTGATAGGTGGCTCTTTCCCTAGAATGCCCCCTAGTTCAGACTTGTGAAATGTTTGAATTAAATCCTGTCGAAGAGCAGTGTTATTGCCAATGTCATTCTGTTCTTGTATCTGAGGATGCCATGTTTAAAAGTGTAGTGGGGATGGGCTTGATCATCCACAGCTAGTTCAGCTATAATATCCTTGTATTTAGGATCCATGGAGTAGGATTTGACCACTTCCGTAATCCAGAGGGGAACAACAGAGGTAGCAGTTAAAGAGCCCACAAACTGCCTTACTCGGGAAAGTGCATCAGCTGCCTTGTTCTCCCTGCCATTCTTGTACTCAATGGTGTAGTGGTAGCCCAGGAGTTTGACTAGCAACTTATGTTGTATGCCCTGTGTGAGTTTTTGTTCATGGATGTACTTCAAACTCTCCTGATCTGTTCGGATGATTAAAGAGGAGCCAGCAAAGTAGTGTTTCCACTTTTTCAGCGCTTCCAGAATCGCCATAGTTTCTTTGTCGTAAGTGCTCAGGGTTTGTGCTTTTGGCCCCAAGGATTTGCTCATATAAGCGATCGGTCTGCCCTCTTGCATGAGGACTGCACCAAGTCCATAGCCACTGGCATCAGCTTCAAGTACAAAGGGCTTGGTGTAGTTGGGAAGGGCCAGGACAGAGGCATCTGTCAGTCTTTGTTTGAGTTCCTGGAATGCTTGTTCTTGGGCAGAAGACCATAGGAACGAGTCTTTCTTAAGAGCATCAAAGAGAGGTCTGCCGACAATGCCATATCCTTGGATGAATCTTCCATAGTAACCAGCTAGTCCAAGGAAACCTCGGAGTTTCGTGATGTTAGAGGGGGCAGGCCAATTTGTTACTGCAGAAATTTTAGTGGGGTCGGTGGCCACTCCTTCAGCTTGGATTATGTGGCCCAAGTACTCTACTTTAGTCTGTCCAAATGAGCATTTGGCCAAGTTAACCGTGAGCTGGTTTTCTCTGAGTATTCTAAATACTTCTTTCAGATGTTCTTTGTGCTCCACTAGTGTTTCACTGAATACAAGGATGTCATCAAAGAATACTACCACAAATTTTCTGTTGTACTTGGCAAATAGGTAGTTCATGAGAGACTGGAAGGTAGCAGGGGCATTAGTGAGACCAAAAGGCATCACAATGTATTCATAGTGTCCCATGTGAGTGGAAAAGGCCGTTTTTGCCATATCTTCCGGTTTCATCCTTATCTGCTGATAACCACTCTTCAGGTCAATCTTGGAGAAGTATTTTGCTCCATGGAGTTCATCCAAGAGGTCCTCGATGACAGGGATAGTGTATTTATTTTTTATTGTCATGGCATTTAATTTTTTGTAATCGTTGCACAGCCTCCAAGTTACATCTTTTTGCTTTACCAGAATGGCAGGAGAAGAATATGGACTAGAACTGTGTTGGATGATGTGTCTCATCAATAGGTTGTTGATAATATCTTCTAGAGCATCCTTCTGGTGGTGTGGGAGTCTATACGCTCTTTGGTTGACAATCTTGGCATCGGGAGCTAGAGGAATTGAGTGATCACAGAACCTTGCAGGAGGGAGAGTTGTTGGTTCTTTGAAGAGGTCTTCATTTTCCTGAATAATGGTCTGAATTTCAGGTGGGCAAACTGTTTCTGCTGCCGTATTTTTATCAGAAACAAGAGAGACTAATAACAGGGCTCCACACTCTGGTGGGTCGAGCAGTCTAGTGAAATTTAGAACTTCAGGTAGGTTGTCAACGGAGGGTAGTGTTTCATCTTTGAAGGTAAAGAATTGTCCATCTTGGCCAGTGATTTTCATTACCATAGAGATGAAGTTCATCTGCACCGGGCTGTATTTCTTCAACTAGTCAGTGCCTGGAATTATGTCATAGCCTTTGAGTTATAGGATTTTGAAGTCATCAGCAAATTCTTGTCCTTGGATGGTATAGGGGCAACTTTTGCATGTAAATTGTGTCCAAAGGACATCTCCATTTTCCACCTGGACCTTGAGTTTCTTAGTGGTTGTAGTAGGCACACCAATTTTGTCAGCTAAGTCAGTGTTGGGGAACGCAGTAATTTCAAAAAAATTCCTACGCACACGCAAGATCATGGTGATGCATAGCAACGAGAGGGGAGAGTATTGTCTACGTACCCACGCAGACCGACTGCGGAAGCGTTGACGCAACGTAGAGGAAGTAGTCGTACGTCTTCCCGATCCGACCGATCTAAGCACCGTTACTCCGGCACCTCCGAGTTCTTAGCACACGTACAACTCGATGACGATCCCCGGGCTCCGATCCAGCAAAGCGTCGGGGAAGAGTTCTGTCAGCACGACGGCGTGGTGACGATCTTGATGTTCTACCGTCGCAGGGCTTCGCCTAAGCACCGCTACAATATGATCGAGGTGGAATATGGTGGCAGGGGGCACCGCACACGGCTAAGGAACGATCTCAAGGATCAACTTGTGTGTCTAGAGGTGCCCCCTGCCTCTGTATATAAAGGAGCCAAGGGGAGGGGGCCGGCCGGCCAAGGAGGACGCGCCAAGGGAGTCCTACTCCCTCTAGGAGTAGGATTCCTCCCCCCAATCCTAGTTGGAGTAGGATTCGATGAGGGGGAAAGAGAGAGAGGGGGGCCGGCCACCTCTCCTTGTCCTAATAGGACTAGGGGAGGGGGGAGGTGCGCGGCCCATCTTGGGCTGCCCCTTATCCTTTCCACTAAAGCCCACTAAGGCCCATACAGCTCCCGGGGGGTTCCGGTAACCTCCCAATACTCCGGTAAAATCCCGATTTCACCCGGAACACTTCCGATATCCAAACATAGGCTTCCAATATATCAATCTTTATGTCTCGATCATTTCGAGACTCCTCCTCATGTCCGTGATCACATCCGGGACTCCGAACTAACTTCGGTACATCAAAATGCATAAACTCATAATAACTGTCATCGTAACGTTAAGCGTGCGGACCCTACGGTTCGAGAATAATGCAGACATGACTGAGACACATCTCCGGTCAATAACCAATAGCGGGACCTGGATGCCCATATTGGCTCCTACATATTCCACGAAGATATTTATCGGTCAGACCGCATAACAACATATGTTGTTCCCTTTGTCATCGGTATGTTACTTGCCCGAGATTCGATCGTCGGTATCCAATACCTAGTTCAATCTCGTTACCGGCAAGTCTCTTTACTCGTTCTGTAATACATCATCCCGCAACTAACTCATTAGTTGCAATGCTTGCAAGGCTTATGTGATGTGCATTACCGAGAGGGCCCAGAGATACCTCTCCGACAATCGGAGTGACAACTCCTATTCTCGAAATACGCCAACCCAACATCTACCATTGGAGACACCTGTAGAGCTCCTTTATAATCACCCATTTACGTTGTGACGTTTGGTAGCACACAAAGTGTTCTTCTGGCAAACAGGAGTTGCATAATCTCATAGTCATAGGAACATGTATAAGTCATGAAGAAAGCAATAGCAACATACTAAACGATCGGGTGCTAAGCTAATGGAATGGGTCATGTCAATCAGATCATTCAACTAATGATATGACCTCGTTAATCAAATAACAACTCTTTGTTCATGGTTAGGAAACATAACCATCTTTGATTAACGAGCTAGTCAAGTAGAGGCATACTAGTGACACTATGTTTGTCTATGTATTCACACATGTATTATGTTTCCGGTTAATACAATTCTAGCATGAATAATAAACATTTATCATGATATATGGAAATAAATAATAACTTTATTATTGCCTCTAGGGCATATTTCCTTCAGTCTCCCACTTGCACTACAGTCAATAATCTAGATTACACTGTAATGATTCTAACACCCATGGAGTCTTGGTGCTGATCATGTTTTGCTCGTGGAAGAGGCTCAGTCAACGGGTCTGCAACATTCAGATCCGTATGTACCTTGCAAATCTCTATGTCTCCCACCTGGACTAGATCCTGGATGGAATTGAAGTGTCTCTTGATGTGCTTGGTCCTTTTGTGAAATCTGGATTCCTTTGCCAAGACAATTGCACCAGTATTGTCACAAAAGATTTTCATTGGACCCGATGCACTAGGTATGACACCTAGATCGGATATGAACTCCTTCATCCAGACTCCTTCATTTGCTGCTTCCGAAGCAGCTATGTACTCCGCTTCACATGTAGATCCCGCTACGACGTTTTGTTTAGAACTGCACCAACTGACAGCTCCACCGTTTAATGTAAACACGTATCCGGTTTGCGATTTAGAATCGTCCAGATCAGTGTCAAAGCTTGCATCAACGTAACCTTTTACGGTGAGCTATTTGTCACCTCCATATACGAGAAACATATCCTTAGTCCTTTTCAGGTATTTCAGGATGTTCTTGACCGCTGTCCAGTGATCCACTCCTAGATTACTTTGGTACCTCTCTGCTAAACTTATAGCAAGGCACACATCAGGTCTGGTACACAGCATTGCATACATGATAGAGCCTATGGCTGAAGCATAGGGAACAACTTTCATTTTCTCTCTATCTTCTGCAGTGGTCGGGCATTGAGTCTGACTCAACTTCACACCTTGTAACACAGGCAAGAACCCTTTCTTTGCTTGATCCATTTTGAACTTCTTCAAAATCTTGTCAAGGTATGTGCTTTGTGAAAGTCCAATTAAGCGTCTTGATCTATCTCTATAGATCGTTATGCCTAATATGTAAGCAGCTTCACCGAGGTCTTTCATTGAAAAACTCTTATTCAAGTATCCCTTTATGCTATCCAGAAATTCTATATCATTTCCAATCAGTAATATGTCATCCACATATAATATCAGAAATGCTACAGAGCTCCCACTCACTTTCTTGTAAATACAGGCTTCTCCGAAAGTCTGTATAAAACCAAATGCTTTGATCACACTATCAAAGCGTTTATTCCAACTCCGAGAGGCTTGCACCAGTCCATAAATGGATCGCTGGAGCTTGCACACTTTGTTAGATCCCTTTGGATCGACAAAACCTTCCGGTTGCATCATATATAACTCTTCTTCCAGAAATCCATTCAGGACTGCAGTTTTGACATCCATCTGCCAAATTTCATAATCATAAAATGCGGCAATCGCTAACATGATTCGGACAGACTTAAGCATCGCTACGGATGAGAAGGTCTCATCGTAGTCAACCCCTTGAACTTGTCGAAAACCTTTTGTGACAAGTCGAGCTTTGTAGACAGTAACATTACCGTCAGCGTCAATCTTCTTCTTGAAGATCCATTTATTCTCAATTGTTTGCCGATCATCGGGCGAGTCAACCAAAGTCCATACTTTGTTCTCATACATGGATCCCATCTCAGATTTCATGGCTTCAAGCCACTTTGCGGAATCTGGGCTCACCATCGCTTCTTCATAGTTCGTAGGTTCATCATGATCTAGTAGCATGACTTCCAGAACTGGATTACCGTACCACTCTGGCGCGGATCTCACTCTGGTTGATCTACGAGGTTCAGTAGTATCTTGTTCTGAAGTTTCATGATCATTATCATTAACTTCCTCACTAATTGGTATCGGTGTCGCAGAAACAGTTTTCTGTGATGTACTACTTTCCAATAAGGGAGCAGGTACAGTTACCTCGTCAAGTTCTACTTTCCTCCCACTCACTTCTTTCGAGAGAAACTCCTTCTCTAGAAAGGATCCATTCTTAGCAACAAATATCTTGCCTTCGGATCTGTGATAGAAGGTGTACCCAACAGTTTCCTTTGGGTATCCTATGAAGACACATTTCTCCGATTTGGGTTCGAGCTTATCAGGTTGAAGCTTTTTCACATAAGCATCGCAGCCCCAAACTTTAAGAAACGACAACTTTGGTTTCTTGCCAAACCACAATTCATAAGGTGTCGTCTCAACGGATTTTGATGGTGCCCTATTTAACGTGAATGCGGCCGTCTCTAAAGCATAACCCCAAAACGATAGCGGTAAATCAGTAAGAGACATCATAGATCGCACCATATCTAATAAAGTATGATTACAACGTTCGGACACACCATTACGCTGTGGTGTTCCGGGTGGCGTGAGTTGTGAAACTATTCCATAATTTTTCAAATGTACACCAAACTCGTAACTCAAATATTCTCCTCCATGATCAGATCGTAGAAACTTTATTTTCTTGTTACGATGATTTTCAACTTCACTCTGAAATTCTTTGAACTTTTCAAATGTTTCAGACTTATGTTTCATCAAGTAGATATACCCATATCTGCTTAAGTCATCTGTGAAGGTGAGAAAATAACGATATCCGCCACGAGCCTCAATATTCATTGGACCACATACATCGGTATGTATGATTTCCAACAAATCTGTTGCTCTCTCCATAGTACCGGAGAATGGTGTTTTAGTCATCTTGCCCATGAGGCACGGTTCGCAAGTACCAAGTGATTCATAACCAAGTGGTTCCAAAAGTCCATCAGTATGGAGTTTCTTCATGCGCTTTACACCGATATGACCTAAACGACAGTGCCACAAATAATTTGCACTTTCATTATCAACTCTGCATCTTTTGGCTTCAACATTATGAATATGTGTATCACTACTATCGAGATTCATCAAAAAATAGACCACTCTTCAAAGGTGCATGACCATAAAAGATATTACTCATATAAATAGAACAACCATTATTCTCTGATTTAAATGAATAACCGTTTCGCATCAAACAAGATCCAGATATAATGTTCATGCTCAACGCTGGCACCAAATAACAATTATTTAGGTCTAATATTAATCCCGAAGGTAGATGTAGAGGTAGCGTGCCGACCGCGATCACATCGACTTTGGAACCGTTTCCCACGCGCATCGTCACCTCGTCCTTCGCCAGTGTTCGCTTAATCCGTAGTCCCTGTTTCGAGTTGCAAATATTAGCAACAGAACTAGTATCAAATACCCAGGTGCTACTGCGAGCTCTAGTAAGGTACACACCAATAACATGTATATCATATATACCTTTGTTCACCTTGCCATCCTTCTTATCCGCCAAATACTTGGGGCAGTTCCGCTTCCAGTGACCAGTCTGCTTGCAGTAGAAGCACTCAGTTTCAGGCTTAGGTCCAGACTTGGGTTTTTTCTCCTGAGCAGCAACTTGCTTGCCATTCTTCTTGAAGTTCCCCTTCTTCTTCCCTTTGCCCTTTTTCTTGAAACTAGTGGTCTTGTTAACCATCAACACTTGATGCTCCTTCTTGATTTCTACCTCCGCAGCTTTCAGCATTGCGAAGAGCTCAGGAATAGTCTTGTTCATCCCTTGCATATTATAGTTCATCACGAAGCTCTTGTAGCTTGGTGGCAGTGATTGGAGAATTCTGTCAATGACGCAATCATCTGGAAGATTAACTCCCATCTGAATCAAGTGATTATTATACCCAGACATTTTGAGTATATGCTCACTGACAGAACTGTTCTCCTCCATCTTGCAGCTATAGAACTTATTGGAGACTTCATATCTCTCAATCCGGGCATTTGCTTGAAATATTAACTTCAACTCCTGGAACATCTCATATGCTCCATGACGTTCAAAACGTCGTTGAAGTCCCGATTCTAAGCCGTAAAGCATGGCACACTGAACTATCGAGTAGTCATCAGCTTTGCTCTGCCAGACGTTCATAACATCTGGTGTTGCTCTAGCAGCAGGCCTGGCACCCAGCGGTGCTTCCAGGACGTAATTCTTCTGAGAAGCAATGAGGATAATCCTCAAGTTACGGACCCAGTCCGTGTAATTGCTACCATCATCTTTCAACTTTGCTTTCTCAAGGAACGCATTAAAATTCAACGGAACAACAGCACGAGCCATCTATCTACAATCAAACATAAACAAGCAAGATACTATCAGGTACTAAGTTCATGATAAGTTTACGTTCAATTAATCAAATTACTTAAGAACTCCCACTTAGATAGACATCCCTCTAATCCTCTAAGTGATCACGTGATCCAAATCAACTAATCCATAACCGATCATCACGTGAGATGGAGTAGTTTTCAATGGTGAACATCGTTATGTTGATCATATCTACTATATGATTCACGCTCGACCTTTCGGTCTCCGTGTTCCGAGGCCATATCTGCATATGCTAGGCTCGTCAAGTTTAACCTGAGTATTCTGTGTGTGCAAAACTGGCTTGCACCCGTTGTAGATGGACGTAGAGCTTATCACACCCGATCATCACGTGGTGTCTGGGCACGACGAACTTTGGCAATGGTGCATACTCAGGGAGAACACTTCTTGATAATTTAGTGAGAGATCATCTTATAATGCTACGTCAATCAAAGCAAGATAAGATGCATAAAAAGATAAACATCACATGCAATCAATATAAGTGATATGATATGGCCATCATCATCTTGTGCTTGTGATCTCCATCTCCGAAGCACCGTCATGATCACCATCGTCACCGGCTCGACACCTTGATCTCCATCGTAGCATCGTTGTCGTCTCGCCAATCTTATGCTTCCACGACTATCGCTACCGCTTAGTGATAAAGTAAAGCATTACATCGCGATTGCATTGCATACAATAAAGCGACAACCATATGGCTCCTGCCAGTTGCCGATAACTTGGTTACAAAACATGATCATCTCATACAATAAAATTTAGCATCATGTCTGACCATATCACATCACAACATGCCCTGCAAAAACAAGTTAGACGTCCTCTACTTTGTTGTTGCAAGTTTTACGTGGCTGCTACGGGCTTAAGCAAGAACCAATCTCACATACGCATCAAAATCACAATGATAGTTTGTCAAATAGACTCCGTTTTAACCTTCGCAAGGACCGGGCGTAGCCACACTCGGTTCAACTAAAGTTGGAGAGACAGTCGCCCGCAAGCCACCTATGTGCAAAGCACGTCGGGGAAACCGGTCTCGCGTAAGCGTACGCGTAATGTTGGTCTGGGTCGTCTCGTCCAACAATACCGTCGAACCAAAGTACGACATGCTGGTAGGCAGTATGACTTATATCGCCCACAACTCACTTGTGTTCTACTCGTGCATATAACATCAAACCATAAAACCTAGGCTCGGATGCCACTGTTGGGGAACGCAGTAATTTCAAAAAATTTCCTACGCACACGCAAGATCATGGTGATGCATAGCAACGAGAGGGGAGAGTATTGTCTATGTACCCACGCAGACCGACTGCGGAAGCGTTGACGCAACATAGAGGAAGTAGTCGTACGTCTTCCCAATCCGACCGATCCAAGCACCGTTACTCCGGCACCTCCGAGTTCTTAGCACACGTACAGCTCGATGAAGATCCTCGGGCTCCGATCCAGCAAAGCGTCGGGGAACAGTTCCGTCAGCACGACGGCGTGGTGACGAGCTTGATGTTCTACCATCGCAGGGCTTCGCCTAAGCACCGCTACAATATGATCGAGGTGGAATATGGTGGCAGGGGGCACCGCACACGGCTAAGGAACGATCTCAAGGATCAACTTGTGTGTCTAGAGGTGCCCCTGCCTCTGTATATAAAGGAGCCAAGGGGAGGGGGCCGGCCGGCCAAGGAGGACGCGCCAAGGGAGTCCTACTCCCTCTAGGAGTAGGATTCCTCCCCCCAATCCTAGTTGGAGTAGGATTCGCTGAGGGGGAAAGAGAGAGAGGGGGGCCGGCCACCTCTCCTTGTCCTAATAGGACTAGGGGAGGGGGGAGGCGCGCGGCCCATCTTGGGCTGCCCCTTCTCCTTTCCACTAAAGCCCACTAAGGCCCATACAGCTCCCGGGGGGTTCCGGTAACCTCCCGGTACTCCGGTAAAATCCCGATTTCACCCGGAAGACTTCCGATATCCAAACATAGGCTTCCAATATATCAATATTTATGTCCCGACCATTTCGAGACTCCTCGTCATGTCCGTGATCACATCCGGGACTCCGAACTAACTTCGGTACATCAAAATGCATAAACTCATAATAACTGTCATCGTAACGTTAAGCGTGCGGACCCTACGGTTCGAGAATAATGCAGACATGACTGAGACACATCTCCGGTCAATACCAATAGCGGGACCTGGATGCCCATATTGGCTCCTACATATTCCACAAAGATCTTTATCGGTCAGACCGCATAACAACATACGTTGTTCCCTTTGTCATCGGTATGTTACTTGCCCGAGATTCGATCATCGGTATCCAATAGCTAGTTCAATCTCGTTACCGGCAAGTCTCTTTACTCGTTCTGTAATACATCATCCCGCAACTAACTCATTAGTTGCAATGCTTGCAAGGCTTATGTGATGTGCATTACCGAGAGGGCCCAGAGATACCTCTCCGACAATCGGAGTGACAACTCCTATTCTCGAAATACGCCAACCCAACATCTACCATTGGAGACACCTGTAGAGCTCCTTTATAATCACCCATTTACGTTGTGACGTTTGGTAGCACACAAAGTGTTCCTCTGGCAAACGGGAGTTGCATAATCTCATAGTCATAGGAACATGTATAAGTCATGAAGAAAGCAATAGCAACATACTAAACGATCGGGTGCTAAGCTAATGGAATGGGTCATGTCAATCAGATCATTCAACTAATGATGTGACCTCGTTAATCAAATAACAACTCTTTGTTCATGGTTAGGAAACATAACCATCTTTGATTAACGAGCTAGTCAAGTAGAGGCATACTAGTGACACTCTGTTTGTCTATGTATTCACACATGTATTATATTTCCGGTTAATACAATTCTAGCATGAATAATAAACATTTATCATGATATAAGGAAATAAATAATAACTTTATTATTGCCTCTAGGGCATATTTCCTTCAGTCAGGTGACATGAAGGTGGATGTGCTGCCACTATCAATCAGTGCAGTTGCATGAACATATCCAATCTTCAGGGTGACAGTGAAGGTGTTGCTAGTTGCAGCAATACCCATGAGGGCATGCATAGATATCTTGAGCTCCTCTTCTCCTTGCTATGCTTGGAACTTAGCCAGATCTTCATCACTCTCAATGATGTAGACAATTTCAGGTTGCTCTTCAGTTTGTGCCTGAAGCGCTTGCACCTGATTCTGACTTAGTTTGCAAATCTGCCTGTGGCAGGTACCCATGGTTCTTTACATCTGAAACAGATGCCTTTTGTCTTGCTTGTTGGATGAGGACCTGGTTGGGGGGAAGATTAAGTGCAGGGACAACTATTGTTTTTGGTATGCCAAAGTTAACTTGTCTTCTAATAGAGAGTGGTGTGAAGGCAGGTTTCTTGATATTAGCTGCTTGTTCCAACCTTCTGGTCATCCACATTGCATCTTGCAAGTCTTTGGGCTTGTTGCATTGCAGATGTGCTTGTATGTAATCAGACAGCCCAGCAATAAAACTATTAGTATAGTAGTCATTTGGAAGGCTTGGGTTGTCTCTTCTCATGAGATTGAGGGATCTTTCAAACTGTTCAATATACTGTCCCACAGTTCCACTTTGAGATAGTGCATGAAATTGTTTAACATTGTCACAAACTGAGCTTTCTACAAATTGATCTCCAATGTATCTGCAGAATCTATGCCAGGGGAGGGTATTAGCATGGAAACCAGTGCCTCTCCACCACTGAACATCCGTGCCCTTGAGGTACGAGACTGCAAATTCTGTTCTCTGTTCCACGGGTGTTCTTGATGTGTCAAAGTACTGTTCAATGGTCTGAATCCAGTGTTCAGTATCGTCTCCAGAGAATTCAAGTATATTCAGCTTGGCTGGTTTAACACTGACGAATCCTCTCCTTGCATCATGTGGACTGGTGCTTCCGTTTCTTATGTGTTTGGTCCCCTGTTCACCTCCTTCTTCCTCACTTAGGTACACCTGATTGTCCTGCTTCTGGGGATGCACCACCAATTGTTGTTGCTGGCCATAATGAGGGTGCCTATATGGGTGTCTGACAGTGTTATCTACTGGGTTGTTCTTGGTTGTGCGGCCAGGGACAACAGTGGTCAACAAGCCATGTACTTTCAGAGCTACTTGATTAATGCTGCCCTGTCCGGGGGAAATGCCCACCTTTTTGTTGGCTGGCAGAACTTCTGGAGTACCTGGAGGTCCTTCGGTCACCAAGTGCTTACCCAAATTTGGTTGTTCAGAGAAGAACCTGTGCTCTCGAATCTTTGATCTTTCGATATGGTGGGCTTTGGTGGCCAGGGCGTGGTCACCACAGCGATGGTGGTGACCCGTTGTTCATTCTTTTGTCCCCTGTCTCTTTTTTCGTTGCAGCGAGATGTGCTCTGCTCTCATCATGCAGTGTCTCAGGGTCGTGCGGTGGTGCTCCGACGGTCTACGACGGCCATTGTTGCTGCCCGTACAGGAGCTCATGGCATTCAGATCTATTGGAGACTTTGCCAGAGACGGCTATTTCATCGGGGTGTTGGTCCTCAACCTCAAGACCAATGTTCAGAGACTCCCCGTCTGCTACGGAGATTCACCGGTGATCATGCATAGAGACGACGGCAGCGGCGCGTTGTCGACTCATTCCGGTGGATGGGGTGGTTCTGCGGCCCCTCAAGGACTTCGTTGTAACTTTTATCTTTGTGGGGTGCTACTTGTATCACTGGGTTTATTAATGGGAAAACTTTGTTTTTGCTACTCTAGTTTTTGCCAACTTTGCTTATGTCACTCTAGAATTTGACATTTCACTTTTTCCACTCTTAGCTTTTGACAATACATCACAAATGCCATTCCGTGGCAAAAATGATAATTTTTCATTTCACTTTTGCCACTCTTAGCTTTTGACATGTATCAAAATTGCCACTTCAGAAATTTTGCTTTTGCCATGGAATGGCAAAAGTGCTATATTGTCGAAAGCTAAGAGTGGCGAAAGTGAAATGTCAAATTCTAGAGTGGCATAAATAAAGTGGGCAAAAACTAGAGTGGTAAAAACAAAGCTTTCCCTTTATTAATAGATCTGTGGCAGGATATATATAGCTTATTATTGATCAAGCAGTGAATATCACTTGGGTTGGACATCGTTGCACCGTAGAGGGGTGTGTTGGAGGTGTCGTGCCTGCTGCAACACTGCATGGTGCCCGGGGTTGTCCTGTGGGCTTATGTCACTCTGCCTGGCTGCACGCGGAGGCGATTCACATGTTATTATCAGCTTATAGGTAATATATTTACACCATAGATTTGCTTGCTCGTTTTCAACTTAACTGTCGAATAAGTTGGGCATGGTGGAGAGCCCTGCCGCGGTGTATTTGTGCATGCCAAGTGGATAGGTAGCTCGATACGTAGTGTATTCTGGGCAAATCTACGACAGAGCAAGGATACAGTGAAGTTGTGAGATCTGGTTATCTGCCTGACACGGACTTCAAAGATCAGATGAAATGAAATTGGCCAGTGGTCGGTCGCCTGCCTAGTTTCTTGGTGCCACAGTGCCTAGTTTCTTGATGCCACAGTGGTCAAGTGAACCGAAAAATGCAACATCCAGGGTTTTATCTCAGTTCGCAGCATCAAAGGATATGACATCGACCACTGGCATTCTACATAGACTTTTTTTTGGCACCAAAGAAATGCCATTTCCTCTAGCCACGGCTGCAATTGCGAAGATCCCCATGATCAGGATGGCCTGGACAACCACGATCACCATCGACTTGGTACTGCTCTTTTTTACATCGTTTACTAGTTGGCTAATTAAGAACCCAGGAGGCTCATTAGTCTAACTATCATCACACTTATTATGAAAACTGAACTTAGCTAGCTCTTGTGCTACATAATTTGCATCACGAAAACAATGCTTGAAGATGACCTTTCCTACCAACGTTGCCAAATCTATGCATTCCGCAAATATCGCCGCTGCTACATCCTGCTCTTCATCGTTGCTAGCAGCTACTAGTCTCTACGAGTCCCTAATTTGAATGTGCGTCAAGCAGTTGTCCCTCTCACAGTAGAGCAGCTAGTCGCCCGTTCTTCTCTTCATCTTTTCTTTGCACATAAGAGTCGTTGCTCTTTGTCACAACTGTCCTCTGCATGAGCGGTCCCTTATGTATCCTTTCAGTGGAGAGAGAACGCTCTTGGCGACACTTGGAGAACAATGCAACTGCCACGCCTAGGAAGAAAACTCTAGAAGCAGGTAACGTGTCATTAACAGGCTCGAGTATTGACACGTACACCAGAGCATTAGCAGTGCACTGCCAAGCAAAGATGTATTCTTCCAAAAGGCCATGTAACATTAACTTGAACTCGATTCC
This sequence comes from Triticum aestivum, assembly GCF_018294505.1. NCBI lineage: Eukaryota > Viridiplantae > Streptophyta > Magnoliopsida > Poales > Poaceae > Triticum > Triticum aestivum. The sequence goes on along the minus strand of NC_057800.1, from coordinate 21,968,284 downwards.
CGCAACACGATGCACGCATGGTAGCGATAATATTTTTTGATGAGCCTAGTTCATAATAAATTAAATGAGGTAGCCAATGATGAGCACAGTTGTATCACACATGTGAAGAAGGTCATTGTTGCATAAACCTAGGAGAATCAAAGAAGGTAAACGTTTACTGACGGCTGACCGGCCAAGTCTTTCGGCCGGTCACGCGTGACACGTTGGATCGAGGCAATCAAACGTTCCTGGCTTGCCCACTATCTGCTAAACTGCTTCACATGTGACGTGTTAGGATGGTGGGTCCCAGCCACCGATTCCCCCTCTCCTTTTCCTTCTCAACCGCCCAGCCTTATCCTTTCATCCTCTTCCTTTTCTTTCTCGTCTACCATGGACGGCATCTTAGCTCGCACCCTTCCCTCCTTGCGCGGTTCTTCAACCACAAATGATGTGGGCTGCAACGGGCGGTGCGGCGAGCTGAAAAGTAACCGCTGGATGCTCCAGAGGTGGCCGTGGTTTTTGCTGGACCGCGTCTGACGAGCTGCCATGGTCATTGCAGCGGTGACTTTTCTACTGCAACCGGGCATCCAAGCGCTGGAACCGGTGCACCCCGCTGCTTCAACCGGTGAAAGGTCTTCGCGCCGTGGGAGGTGAGCTGCGGGCGATTTTTTTCTGCAACCGGCCATCAATTTGCTGGAACCGACATCCGTTTTTGCTGCCATCGGCCAGCGATTTGCTGGAACCAGACATGCCCTCACAACCGATGCGCGAATTTTGCTGGAACTAGCTTTTCTTTTTGCTACAATCTCTTTTTTGTTTGCTACAAGAGAACCAATTCGAGTCTCCCTGCCGAGTTATTTTGCTGGAATCAGTGGTTTTTTTGTTGGAACTAGCAACTTTTTTTTGCTACAATCAACCACTGAAGTTCTCTCTGTTGAGGTTAATTTTGCTGGAACTGATGTTTTTTTTGCTGGAACCTTATAATGATTTTGCTTCAACCGACCACTGAAGATTTTTGTTATTTTTTTAGATTTTTTTGCTGGGCACAATGGTGCACGCCGACAACCATGGCGAGTAGAAGGACCGCGGCGAGACGGAGGTGGGGCTACGCTGGGGGTGCTGCAATCATGGCGCCTGCGAGCTGGATCTGGCTTTTTAGAGCTTCATCCTTGATGAATTGCGCCTGGAATCAATGGCGGCGGTTATGTAATCCCGGCGGCCATGGAGCTGGACCTCGCCAGAGCTCGTCGGGCACGGCTAGAACGGCAACGAGGAGGGGTGGTGGTGGTGTGCCCGTGGTGTGTGTGTGTGATCCCCTTGTTTTTCTATCGAGAAGTGGAAGAAAGAAGACGACACAGAGGGGCCAAATCCAACAGTTACAGATGAATTGATCGGGTGGCTGTGCGTTGACCGGCCCAAATTTGGGCCGGTCGACCGGCGCCCATCACTGCCCATCAAAGAAGGTTGAGGATGCCTTCGTTGGGCCACCTCTAAGGCTGCCCAGCTCACCATCATCTTCCTCCATAGATAGTTTCATATGCTAGGACGATTGGTAGCGCCCCGCGACCCTGGGCATTTGCCCAGGCTCGCTGGCTCCAAACAGCAGCGATCGACAGATTAAATAAAGGGTAAAACCGATTGCTAACTTGATTTACCTGGGCAAAAAAAGGTTGGGCCTTCGTTTCTCAGAGACTCACAGCCCAACTACGTAGTCAGTACTCTGCAGCCTGGACCGAAACCAAAAAAAAGTAAACAACGCGTGGGAATCAATCGCTGCAACCTGCAACTCCCTCCTGTCTCTTCGTTTCTGATAAGCGAGCGCAGGGACTGGGTGGGGCTGATGGATGGCCTTGAAACTGATCCCTAGATGGCTAGACGCATGGCTGGCGGCGAGCGGATGCGAGGCTCCGAGGCTCGTCTGGTGGTCCAATTAGCTCCTCCTTCCTCTGTTCCGGCTTCGGCTTCGGCTTCCTTCAGTAAGAAATCTCTGTCAAAATTAGGGATAGGGATTCCTCATCTCTAAAGCCTGAAACTCTCAGGCCTCCTTTGGTTTGGAGGAATCTTGTAAGAGTTCTAAAGGATAGGATTTTTGTAGGAAAAATTCCTATGAAGCCCTTTGGTTTGTAGGAATAAATTTCTATTCATATGTAGGATAGGAATCAATCCTTCACATTTCAAAGGGAAAAAACATTAGCCTAGACTCAGTGGAAAAATCCTATCCTATGAATCAAGTGACATCTCTTTCCCTATAGGAAGTGAGATGCATGCCACCTCACTTCCTATGATTTTCCTATTCCTATGATATTCCTACCCTATGAACCAAAGGAGGCCTCAATAATTGGTCTAGGACAGGAAGGTAGGGGTTGATTAGTTGATGGCTTGATGCGAGCAGTACTGGATGGGAGGAATGGATCGAGGTACATACACACCCCGCTAATTATACATTGCAGTGTATAGTATGAGACTTCAAGGCCAGGCTTAGGGGATAGGGCTGAAATTTGGGGAAAAATCGTTGGGGGTGATCATGAATTCATGACTAAAGAAAAATTGTATGACCTTGTAGTTTATGCAAAATTGATGCATGTAGTTCTGTACTATGCAAAGTTGATGCAAGCAGTCCTGTAGTGTGCAAAATTGATGCAAGTAGTTGATGAAAAATTGTATGACTGAATATTTGATAATACGACACATGTAGTTGATGCAAGTAGTTATGTACTATAAACTTGTTACTTGTTGTAGCTCATTTTCTTACTTAATTATTTGTGTAACAACTAACTTCAAATTTATCATTAAATTTTAGAGATGAGGAGGTTTTTAGTTAGTAGAGTAAACACTGAAAATATCAATGGTGTGCAACCGAAAATAGAAGTTGAGGCACAACTACCGCCTACCATTGCCAATGAATTTAACCGAAATAAGATTGAGCGTGATCCAAGAAAGAGGAAACAAATTTGTTAGTAACCTCCTAATATTCAAGACCTAGTGAGAAGGGATATGTATTGAGTGGGAGTTATTCAAGCCAGTTGATGATAAAGATATAATTCGATATTTACTGCAATGAAGTCTCAGAAAGGGCATTTGCCTCATGATTTTCAAACTGTCGGTATGTTCCATCTGACCATCTCTATTATTGCGAGTTTTATAATTTAATATATTCACATCCACAACTAAATTTCTTTTAATTATAAATCCATTTTTTATCTTGTAGTGCCTTATAGAAGTTTGCCAACATGGCGAGTTTGCCTCTATTCAAGGCTAGTTATACGTCTTTTTGGAAAAAATGAACAAGTGAGAGATGCTTTTGGCTATGGTGGAAGAAATTGCACAATGACATCCGGTGACATCTGGTATGGATAGCTTTACTTTTGTTGTCATGTCCCAATTTTATCTAGTCTATGAAATTGATATTGATATATTATATATTAGTTCACTTTCAAATTACATTTTGTGTGACTTTTATGTTTATGTTTCACTTAATTATTATTATGGATTTGTGGTTCGGAATTTTGGTGCTATATTATATGTTGTTTATCCGAATACCTGAATTTTGATTATTAGATTATACACTTAGGCTCAATTTTCCCAGGCTCCACAAAAGTTCTGGCTCCGCATCTGATTGGTGGCAATGAGGTACGAACGCGCTTTGATTCAAAGAATTATATCATTGAGAAGTGGCCGCGGGCGAGCTGGGCAAAACATTCTTTTTATGCGAGAACTGGACGCGACCGCTCATATTTGAGGCCGCAACCGACGCGCTGCTTAATTTTTTTGAGGAGTTAAATTGGTTGAGGGTTCAGCTAGGTTCGGTTTAACTATCAAAAGGAGATTTTTTTTTCCAGTATTTATACCCTTTTGAGGGTTCGTCTAGAGTTGCCGTAAGGGTGCTCTCCATGGGTAAAAAAAGGCTGACCTCCCAGTGCCACTTGTCCATACGTGCCAAAATTCGTTTTGAACTTAAGATTATCCTAAGACTGGGGGCCACCAACAAGCGACAACATAAGAGAAAATTGCAGGACAAATTACTACTCCCTTCGTCCCAAAACAAGTGCCTCGACTTTATAATAATTTCAGTATAAAGTTGTATTAGAGTCGAGACACTTATTTTGGAACGGAGGTAGTTGAAACTTTATACGCTTGGATGTGAGGACAAAGTATCAATTGACACTTTATACATTCTGGAAATATCTATTTTGTTACACCCTATACTTCGTAGTCGTAAACTCCATATATCTTATGAAGTTACTAGCATCCATACCAAGTATACAAACACATTGGTGGCACCTACCCCGGAAAAATGTTATATAGAAACACATTATAAGATATCAGGGAAATGATGTAAAAAGTATTCGTTTGTTCATATTTATGTTGAAACCCATGTAACAAAAGATTTTTTACCTATATTCCCAAAAGTAAAAAAGATATTGATAAATTTTAAATAAAATATTGGTGTAACTCACACTAGAATTGTATTTGCAATGACAAAGGGAACTATATGAAAACATTGTTCCTTCGAGTTTTTGAGCCGTTAATATTTTTAGCTACATCAAAAAATAGTGATCCATATGATATGTTGAATAATGTACACCGAAAAAAATAACATACATAAACAACTAGTTTAGGTGTAGTGAGATAAAGAAGTTTAGTATAAATAAACATAAGAGATATGTGAAGAAACTCCTAGTGATATATACTAAATTATTGTATGAACTAAAGTTGTGAACTGGTAGTTGTTGCCGCCACCGGCTACTTGTTCACAACTATTTAAGGAAAGGCTACCCACGGTTATGAAGCGACAAGGCTGTTCAAATAAGCATAGGATCGGACTGTAATAATGCTAATGCACGATCCCATATTTTCTTCGTCAACATACACTTCTATGCATTTCCCATACCAACCCACGCTCGCCATCACAGGATTGTTCTTTCAAGCTTCAAAGAAATGGCGTCGTCTCTTCCAAAGTGTCCACCAGTAGCTAATTTTTTCTGGAATCTCTGTCTAGTTTCAGGTTTAGTTCTCCTGCATCATAATGCTCGTTTTCTACCTCATCACTCTGTTCTTCTTTTGGATGAGGAATCTAAAACTTATTTCTCGAAAAGCATGAAGTGCCAAGTATATGTAATCTCAAAAAGTGGTCAACATTACCATATAAATGGAAACGAGTTTTGTAGTGTAGGACATCTATCATATGCTTCTACATCCAATAAAATCACCTCACCCAAGTCCTTCTCCTCAATCTATAATCGACAGTTTATCAGTTGTAGACATAGGAGTACTGATATACTTGCAATTAACCATATTGACACGCTCAAGAATCTCACGTGAATACCTTTCGTGAGGGAGTGCAGGTCCTGAATGTTTGACCTCTATCCGAAGAAAGTAGTGAAGACCGCCATGGTCTTTAAAAGTAAAACTATTCTCAAGACTCTGTAGAAGTTCTGGCATAGCATCCTTCAGGGTCTTGGCCGTGTTGATAAACGAATACACACATGGTTCAACACAGGGCATGGTAAAAAGTCAAAGTAAAAGTTTGCTCTTATTCTTACAGCAAGGTTTGATAATTTAAAGGAAAAGGTTCACTTTACTCCCTCGAACAATTCACTTTGTCTATTTTACACCCAAACAAAATCATGGCTCAGTTTACTACCCCCAAACAATTCAAGATGGTGCAATATTAACAATATAAACATGAATGAAATATTAACAATTTGACAATAACTAGGCACTACAACAGTGGAAATGCATCGTGCCCACCGACGCATCAATTAGAAACAAACACATTCATGGTGGCGATCATAGATTCCACTGAAGGTTCGAGCAATTGTTGGCACCGTTTATAGTACCCATTTTTGTTGGAAATATGTCCTAGAGGCAATAATATAATATTATTATATTTCCATTTTCATAAATAAGAGTTTATATTTCACTCTATAACTACCATGATCCTGGAATATGCGATTCAGTGGAAAACTTATATGCATGTGTGGAATAATAAACGATAAAGAATAGGTTCCTAGTCTTTGCCCTTCAGTTTTTGTAAAGTAACATGAAGCAAAGGGAACATCTCATAATGACCAAAAATTCACTTGAATGTCATTCGTATAATCATAGGGATCGATATGGACATCTACGGCTCTGCTATCGGTCATTGAACGAAGGTGTTTCTTCCATGTCTATGTTTTACCGAACCAATGGGGTCACAAGCTTAAGGTAACCACGATCTGTTGAGTGTTAGTAGGATGAGAGTATCAATGATTTATTTGTGGAATTGTTTCGTCAATATTCAAAATAGTTTCAAGGGGAACCGAAAGCGTTTCGAGGTCATCGAAAGGGTTTCAAAGTTTATTGGGAAATACGGGTATTCCCAGTAAATAATATATAGGTGGAAAATGTTTCTGGTGATGATAAATTAATATTAAAAGGCTTTAGTAATTGTTAGGAGACTTTTATATTTAATTTAATATTAATAGGCCTTAAAAGGCTAAGAGGTGAAAAGAGAATTGGGCCACATAGGCCCATGCAGGGGAGGCGCCCCCTTTCCCACTATGCGGAGGCCGAATTGGAAAGGGGGGATCCTCCTTCCCCTAGGGTCGGCGCAAGGGGAGAGGGTTCCTTGCCCTTGTGTGGCGCCCCCTCCTTCCACTTGGGCACTATTGTTCTTGGGTGATCGTAGGACAATTTTTTTCCTACTATGTCGTCAAACAATTTTATGTGCCAATAACAACCTTATTCTCATCATAATTGTGTGTTATTAACTCTAACCTTGACTATTTCCACATGTAGTGTCGTTTGAGTGCTATGTTGCAGAAACAAGTGAAAATGTGACACAAAAGGCTCATTTAGCAGAAGGATGAAACCCAAATTCCAATACAAGAGAGGCCAGCAATAGGCCCATGGCACTTAGAAGATTCTCTAGATGTCATGAAGCCCAACATGCAAACCATATATGTCTAAGGCTTTCTAGAAGGTTTATCTAGAAGGGAGGTTCTATTCGCGCAGTCCAAAAACAAAACTTCATTGCAACGCATTTTCGGAGTTTAAGATGGTCTCAAATTAGAAAGGGGGTCTAGGTTATTACCTCTAACCTTGACGATTTCCACATTTAGTGTCGTTTGAGTGCTATGTTGCACAAATAGGTGAAAATACGACACAAAGGCTCATTTATCAGAAAGACGGATATGAAACCTGATTCAAATAAAAGAGATGCCACCAATAGGCCCTTGTTACTTAGAAGATTCTCTGGACGTCCATGAAGCCCAACATGCAAGCCCAATATGTCTAAGGCTTTCTAGAAGGTTTATCCTGAAGGGAAGTTCTATTCGCGTAGTCCAGAAACAAAACTTCATTGCAACACATTTTTGAAGTGTAAGGCGGTCTCAAATGAGAAAGGTCAGACTACAAAAGTTGCAGACTCATCAAGAGCTTTCCGGAACATATATGGATGACCCCAATAGGACTCTAGAGCTAGGAGAAAAGGGCCACACAAGGGGTACCGCATAGAGGAGTCCGGATTTTGACAGATCTAAGTTGAGTCATCCGACGAGTTGGACTACACGGATGAAACAATGATGATGTAGGCTGGCCTTGCAGATGCGGAGCATGCGGACGAGCATGTTCTAAATTTTAAGTTATCGATCAAGGGTATCGAGTGCTCAATTGGAATAGTTCACAGGGCCACTAGACGCTGATGGACAACTACATTGCCCCTAATGCCCTCTTTGCTAACAATTTTTGCCGGCGCTTTCAGATGCAAAAAAATATCTTCGATCGCCTCTATCATGGCATCTGGTGCTTTGATGACTACTTCATCTTGAAGAAGGATGTTGTAGGAAGGATTGGATTCTCTGGTTACCAGAAGTGTAGGACCGTATTGCGGATGCTTGCATATGGCATGGCCGCAGATTCATGGGACGAACACCTTCAGATGTGTGAGAGCACATGCGGAGACGCCACGGTCAGATTTTCTACTACTGTGGTCGAGGTGTTTGGACCTCAGTACTTGAGAGAACCAACTACCGCAGACATCGAGAGGCTCTTGGCAATGTTCGAAGCAAGAGGCTGGCCAGGTTTGCTCGAATCTCTTAACTACATGCACTGGAGATGGAAGAACTGTCCAAAAGCTCAACAAGGGCAATATCAAAGCCATGTGAAGAAGATAGCCATCATTCTTGAAGCAGTTGCATCACATGATCTCTGGATTTGGCACGCTTTCATTGGCATGCCCGGGTCTCATAATGACAATAATGTGCTGCAGCGTTCTCCATTGTTTGCTAGGCTGATTTAGGGGAAAGCTCCTCCTTGCAACAATAAAGTGCTGCAACTTTTGTCTAGCAACATATACTGTCAATGAGCATGAATAGAACATGAGCTACTATCTAGTTGACGACATATATTTTCCAGGGTTACATTTGTCAAGACCATCTCTGAGCCAGTTGGTCAGACAAGGTCTCACTTTGCCCAAAGACGAGAAGGCACTAGTAGAAAAGGGGGCAAAGGTCCAGGCCGGGTCAGCCCATTAGTCCTGGTTCAGTCACGAACCGGGACTAATGTGAGCATTGGTCCCGGTTCGTGCGACTAAGGCATTAGTCCCGATTCACCTGAGCCCTTTAGTCCCGGTTTGAGGCACGAACCGAGACTAAAGGGTGCGATGCCCTTTAGTCCCGGTTTGTGTCTCAAACCGGGACTAAAAATTAGACCTTTAGTCCTGGTTTGAGACACAAACCGGGACTAAAGGATGCAATGCTCTTTAGTCCCGGTTTGTGTCTCAAACCGGGACTAAAGATCCCATTTTCAAACTCTACCCCCCCCCCCCGCGTGGATTGCCTTTTTTGTTTCAAAAAAATCAAAAGAAAATGATAAAAACTTCAAAAAATAAAATCGTTTGAGAGGTAGTTATATTACTACATCTACTAGTTAGGAAAATTTAAAAACTTAAATTTGGACATGTTTTGCAAAAAATGTAGGGAAAATGTAAAACGGCTATAACTTTTGCATACGATGTCAGAAAAAAACGTATAATATATCAAAATGTTCAGAACGAAAATCCGCTCCCGATTTTCATCGCCTACGGCTTGTTTGCAAATTTTAGAATCCTCAAATTCTAAAAGGAAAAAAAGTTATGCTCAAATTTCAGTTTTTTTGAATTTTTGTTAAATCTGGTTAAACTATGGTCAAACTACTTATTCAAGAAGTATTAGTGTTACTAAATAATTATTCAATAATATTAGTGTTACTAAATAATTATTTCAGTTTTTTTTGAATGTTGGTCAAATATGGTCAAACTATGGTCAAACTACTTATTCAAGAAATATTAGTGTTACTAAATAATTATTTCAGTTTTTTTGAATTTTGGTCAAATCTGGTCAAACTATGGTCAAACTGTGGTCAAACTAGGGTCAAACTGTGGTCAAACTACTTATTGAAGAAATATTAGTTTTACTAAATAATTATTGTTTTTTAGAACAATAGTTTCAAACTCAAACAGTGAAATGTGTGACTTCATGGTCAAGCTAAATTCCTGAGAGTTAATAGGATTGACATCTTACTATTGTCAGGAAAACAACAAGTGCAGACTTGGAAACGAGGGAGAATAGAACCCGGAAGTTAAGCGTGCTCAGGCTGGAGTAGTGAGAGGATGGGTGACCGTTCGAGAAGTTAGATGATTTGGAATGATGAGGGGTGATTAGAGATTAAAGATTAAATTGAGCAGTGATGAGGGATGATTAGAGATTAGAGCTAGGTTAAAATAATTTAGAAATTTGAAAATAAAAAAAAATTCAAAAAATAAATAAATAAATCATAAAATTTCCTTTAGTACCGGTTGGTGTTACCAATCGGGACTAAAGGTGGACCTCCAGGCAGCGGCCACGTGGAGGGCCTTTAGTCCCGGTTCGTATAGGAACCGGGACTAAAGGGGGAGGCTTTAGTACCCTTTAGTCCCGGTTTCAGAACCAGGACTAAAGGCCCTTATGAATCGGGACAAAAGGCCCTTTTTCTACTAGTGAGGATCTAAAAATGATATGGAGAGGGCATTTGGAGTGCTCCAGACCCGTTTTGTAATTCTTCAAGGAACTACTAAATAATGGGATCCAGAAACCTTGTGGGGGGTGATGACATGTTGCGTGATCATGCACAATATGGTCATGAAGGATGAGGATGAAGATGCTGCCACAACTCGTGAATTTGAGAAGATGGACGATCCTATCCAACTGCCAGATCAGAATCCCACTACGTTTGATGAATTTGTTCAAATGCATCAATAAATTCGGCATTGAGCAACTCATGAACAACTCAAGGAAGAATGATTGAGCATTTGTGGACGGTTAAAGAGGACAACTACAACATCTGTGCTAGTTGAATTCAAGTTTGAACTACTTTAATTTAAAAACTTTGTTGAATCGTAATGTTTAAATTAGAACTACTTTTGTATTTGAACATTTTGAATCATCAATGATTTGACATGTGGTTATTTTGAGCTTGCGGACTTGAAGAAAAAAAGAGACGAAAGTTTGGGCGACGGGGATGGATGGCTGGCTCCCAGATCACTATCGATGGTCTGGTCCCACCAATCCACTGACAGATATGATGTCTGATTTTTTTGGGCAACACATGCTTTATTACTAAGAGAGACACCACGGTTACAGAGACGAAGTTAAGATTGCCAGGTAGCCCTAGCCAGACATGGGGCCTTCCCCAGCGCTAATGCATGTTTCGCAAGACGATGTTGTCTGATGCCCTGAGGCCCACAAGAAAGACTCAAAAGAGTTATAGCTAGCTAGAAGCCCATTTCGTCCGGATGCGTTGTTTCTAAGCATAAAGTTTGCCACTTATTAACTTAAAAAAAGGTACATTTCCCCTTGACACCGAAATAAAGAAGCTACATTTTCCTTCTGCCGAAAAAAACAGACACTGGCACATGAGTATAATCGCCAGCACATTTATCTCCACCTGTTTTGGTCTGCTTACAGTGTTTACAGCAAGATTGCGAGTCATAGCCGCCTTCGGTGACCGGTGAGTGGCCACATGCGATGGAATGACCGAAACCACCACCGGTAAACATCGCCAAACAAGAATGTACGCACTCACGTGCTGCAGTCAAATGAGTTGACTTCCGAGTTCGAACATGAGACTATCACGCGATTCTTCCCACATCAGTATCGCCCGGAGAAGGTATCAGTACAGTCATACTAAGTCTCAGTCGACTAAAACTTAAAGTAGTCTCAGTCGATATTATATCCATAAGATTTTACATAGAGATTTATGTAAATTTTTTCTTCAGTATTTTTTCTCTATTGCATGTTATGTCATTTGACTGGAACTTAGTTAAATTTCAATCGACTGAGACCTAATTACACCCATATCAATATCGTTCGTGCTCTAGTATCTCGCTTTCGAGCTCAGTTTTGTCGCCGCCAACCTGAAAACTGAGAGTGTCACTTGTCAGCCTAACTAATTACCGTGGCGTCGTGCTCTAATACTATATGGGCATCTTCCACTCATTTTCAAGAGAGATCGGTCCGTGTCAGTCAGTCACACTCATGGTTGATGGACAGAATATATTTTTCGAAAAAACAAAAACTTACACTTCTGGTCCAGCGTGATATCGGAGGTGATTAATTAATATTCCACCGATTTTATTTATTTCATTTCAACACTCCGAGCTATCATGGAAGTTCTTACACGCACGCACACCATGGAACCATGCACCGATGTGGAATTGTCGATCACTAGCCCGCCCTGGTGAAGTTGAAGTTGCTGCAGGAGAACCCCCTGGCTGGGAGGTACGGGGTGAAGCTGAGCGTCTGCTTGTCGTTGTCGAGCACCACCAGCTTGTTCTCCATCTGGAACCCCCCGATCACCACCGCCGGCGTCGCGCCCCCAGTGCCGCCTCCGGCCTGCACGAACGCGAAGCACGCCGTGCCGCTGTTCACCTGCGCCATGGAGTTGCCGCCCACCACCGTGAAGTTCGTCCCGCCCTCCAGCATCACGTCCACCTGCGGGACGGAGTAGCCCGACAGCGTCGGCGACAGCTTGGACGAGTCGTAGCACAGCTCGAACGGCGCCACGGCCGCCACCTTCGCGCTCGAGCCCATGGCGCGGTCGAAGGCCGTGATGAAGGGGCGGTACACGTCGCTGCGGAGTTGCGCGTAGGGGATCGTGGTGGAGAGGCCGACGATGAGCGCGCCGGAGCCGGAGACGGCCACGCGCGTCCCGTCGATGGCGATGCCGTTGGTGGCTGAGACGAAGTAGCCGGGGTTCCCGGAAAAGGGCTGGCGGAGCGGGACCCCGTCGGAGAGGAGCGTCGTGATGGCCGGCCGGTCCGCCGGGGGAGCTAGGAAGAATGGACCGCCGCCGAAGATGGCCGCGCCCACGCCGCTGCTCGGGAGGCAGAGCGCGAACGAGTTGGCCACCTTCTGCGTGCTCGCTACCTGGGCCGGGAACGATGCGCTGGAGCGTGCGAGCCCCGCCACGCCGACGGCGCCGGACGGGGCCGCCGCGCATGTCGCGGTGGCAGCGAAGGAGACCGGGGATATCGGGTTGCTGCCGTCGGTAGAGTTGGCGGAGAGTGTCACGGTCGTCGTCTGGCCGCTGCACGGCGTCGTGATGGCCGGAGCGGAGAGGTCGAGGACCAGCGGGCGGCCGGCGCTGAGCGGCGCCGTGTAGAGCGCGGTGGACGTTACGCCCTTGGTGACCTTCGTGAGCAGCGGCTTGCCGACGGTCGCCGCCGTGGAGACGGCGAGCAGGAGGAGGACCAGGACTGGCTTGGACTGCCACATTTTCGGCTCGTGCTGTGTTGTGTTGGAATCGATGCTGTGAAGGATGGCACGTACGTGCGTCCTATATATACCCTCGATCAGGAATCAGATTCACCAACGCATGCCTAGTCAACATTTGTCGCCATCAATGTTGGTTAACGAACTAGAGTTTCAATTTTCTACGGTATCGATCACATCCACAGATGATTCTCGCTCGTTCAAAGTCCATTCGAGATTATCCAAGATCTTGCACGCGTGCATTAACTGGTAGCTAGACTTTGCATGCATGCATGCATGCGTTTCAGAGTATTTTTGTGTGTGTTTACATTCTTGATACTTCTAGTCGAGTTCTGGTGTGTTTAATTCTCTTTTGCTAACTAAAAGCATCTCCAACGGCCGCATAAAAATTTGACGCCCAATAAAAATTATAGCGTGTCACTTTAGCATTTTTAGTGCGCTGAGACCAACATCGTTTTTGCAGACGCCCAGTTGCAGGCTTGGATCACACGATCGATGCACCGCACCGCACCGGCCAGGGAACCTCCGTGTCGTCGCGCCATAATAGCAGAACAGGCCAACTCTCTCGAGGAAATTGAGCCGCCATCGCTTGCATGGACCACGCTCTTATCGGACTCAGATGGCGACTGCTCTGCCGTGCGATTTAACGCGAGGGTGGAGGAACCTACTACGTGCATGGCACGTTGCCACTGTCGCGGTCTAGCTCCGGCATGCCGTGCCGACGCTGTAGCTCGTTCATAATGGCTTGGCGCGATTGACGCATGGATCTCGCGTTCCTGCCAAACCGGGAGAGATCTAGTCAAACCATCTGACTGACGGACACGAACAGGTGTAGTGTAACTACACACGCATAATATACAATACAGTATAAACTTGTATGCTCTGTGTGAACACTACCCGGAACACAACCCTGCTGGGTAGGCAGAAACAGAGGGACCCTCCTTCAATGCCTCCTTCAACAATTGCATGGTGTGCGGTTCAGCAGCTGCCAAGCCGACGTACGTTTTCGAGTCTTCGAGTTCCATATGTACACTGTAATAGTGCAATGTACAGGGACGTGGAGCCAAGGCTTCAATGCCTCGTAAAACAATTGCATGCTGTGTGGTTCAGTAGGAATGGAGCCAAGCCGACGTACGTTTTCGAGTCTTCGAGTTCCACATGTACACTGCAATGCAATGGGACGTGGCACGTACAACTCACATCGACACCGACACCGACATCGAGTGATACATATCGGGCCACCTCCTGCGTCCTATCTTAACGACTTAACCCATGCTGCATGTCATGTGATTGAACATATTCGTAGTAGTTATAGTGCACCCACACGCAAGATTATTATGTCATGACACTGTGCATGGAGCTTAGGCTTTGAATGCGACTTTCCACGCAAATCAAGGCCGGATAATAACATGGAAAAGGGGGAGAACATTCAGAGTCTTCATTCCTCAAGCAACATCACAACAGTGATCACCCGAATACACATCGGTCCAGCTCATGAAGTCGGGCACAGTTTGCCATGCTACAACTGAATCATACAATAGCACGTATACTTAGAACATCTATAGCTGGATATGTTTAGTATGATCCTCAAATGCTCGCGACGCTTCTGGGCGCGTCCGCGGAAAATGACCCGACACGTCTTAAATTTTACTTGTTGTATCCAGACATCTCATATTAGATTCTTAAATCCATACAAAGACATGCAAATGAAATAAGCTACGTAGTAAGTCGATCACCTAACTACTCACCATCGGAGATGTCCACGATCCCCGTGCCTGGCTCCGGCAGCATTGGCGACAGCTGCAGCTCTGGCTCATTCGGCGCCTCCGACTACTCCGCACCGGTCTCCTCCACCTCTATCTCCACGTCCAGTTCGACGAAGAGCGCGTTGAACGCCGCCTGCTTCTGTTGGAGGAACGTCTGGTTGGCCTCCATATAGACCTCATCCTGGATGGACTCCAGGAATCCAGGATGGCCTGCTGCTCCGCCATCTCATCGGACTAGGCGCTGGCTAACTCCGTCTCCACCTGCTCCATGTTGAAACCCGGCGGCTGCTGCTCTGGCTGCTTCGCCTCCTCCACCTCCATCAGAGCCAGCTCCTCCTTCTCCTCTTCCCCTGAACACCCGAACACGCATGCATTGATCTGATCGCCACATCAGTCCAACTCTGAAAGGCGGGCACAGTTTGCTATGCTACAACTGAATCATACTATAGCATGTACTTAGAACCAGGCCCGTCCAAGGGCATGTGCGGGTTGTGCGACCGCACAGGGCCCCAAATTCGAGGGGCCCCCTGTTTTCGGCCAATGTTTGTATATTATTTGTTTTGGGCCCTTTTTTCGCAGCTAGTCGCGGGCTCCCTCAAACTGGGCCGGGCCTGCTTCAATATGTCCTGAACCGAGCCCTAGTCCCGATCTACACAGCTTACCGATCCATCGATCAATCTACCATGTTTCCCGAGACGAACTGACAGATCTGCGCCGCCGCCGCAGGGAGACCTAGGCTAGTGGTGTTGTCTCATTTTGATTGCTTCGTTTCCTTTGTATTTTTGCTTTAGTGATTGCTTCATTTCCTGCCCGGAGACACAGCTCAGTTCATAGCCCTTCAAGAACTAGCCGCCGGTCGCTCGGAAAGTCGCGGCAAATCAAAACACACAAGTTGAAGCAGCGGGTGGCCAAGACCAAAGGTGAGGGCATCACCGATATGTCTAACAGGTGCGCTCAAATTGAATCCATTAAATTTAGACTATATTGTGTGCTGCTGAATAATTATATTAGTCAGTATATTGTGCGCATATGCATCAATTCATCAATCAACTTTTTTTAGGGGATATATGAAGTAGGTTAGTTAATCAAATTGACACACACCAAGATTTCCAAGATAGTTGATCATTTAACATTCAGGTCGTTTATTTTTGTTATATTATCTTGACTAGCCTATAATTCAGGTCGTTTATTTTTGTTATATTAATCAAATTGACACACACCAAGAATTTAGGGGATATATGAAGTAGCCGTTGGCGGCTGGTGGAGGACCGTCCAAGTTGTCGGCCAAGGAACCATCGTTGTCGTCGTTGTCGGAGAAGACGATGATGAGGCCCTTGAGGCGCCGGACGGCCTGGTCCTGTTGCCGCTTGAGCTGAGCGAGGAGGAGACGATGATGAGGCCCTTGAGGCGCCGGATGGCCTGGTCCTGTTACCGCTTGAGCCGAGCCGCTTCTGTCGTCTTCTCCCTAGCCTTGCGCTCGGACTGCTCGATAGATACCTTTGAGAGCCTTCGCATAGTTTCGGCGGAGCCGCCGAGCGTCTATCTCCACCGTCGTAAGCGACCGGCGGTACATCCATGCAAGGAGCCGCTCGTCCTCGTTAGGCTCCGCAGGTAACCAGCGGCAGCGGCCGCTCGTCCACATGTACACTGCAATGTAATGGGACGTGGCACGTACACTCACACCGACACCGACATCGAGTGATACATATCGTATCGGGTGCATCCTATCTTAACGACTTGTGCATGTCATGTGATGGAACATATTCGTAGTTATAGTGCACGCACACGCAAGATTGTTAGGCATGTCATGACACTGTGCATGGAGCTTAGACTTTGAATGCGACTTTAAACACGAATCATGGCCAGATAACATAGACAAAGGAGAGAAAATTCAGAGTCCTCATTCCTCAAGCAACATGGCAACATGCCTCACCCGAACACGCATGCATCGATCTGATCTCCACATCGGCCGAACTCAGGAAGGCGGGAAGTTTGCACTTTGCAATGCTATAGCTGAATCATACTAGAAGAATTTGACCGGAATAAGAACACATATGTAAACACAGGAAAAAACGCATGCTACCAATTAGTGCGCGCATGCAAAATCTTGGATTAGAGGAGAATCATCTGTGACTGTGATGATTGTGATCGATAATGTAGAAAAATGCAATTCTGATACGCCAAGCAACTCTGATCGCCCCAAACGTTGACCAGACATGCATTGGCCAAACTGATTATTCTCGAGATCGAGGGTATATATAGGACGCTCAGCTTCACCCAGAACCTCCCGGGCATGGGCTTCTCCTGCAGCAACTTCAATTTCACCAAGGCCGCCTAGTGATCCACATCGTTTGTTGCATGCTGTGCGTACCAGGGCTCTATGTTGAAACAATAAATAAAGGATATAAAAACTAAATCCAGTTGAAGTGACGCTTTGTTTACGCTGTTAATATTAGTCAAGATATGAATTGTATGGAAGCACTATGGCAAATTTGTTTACACTTTTGTTTACGCGATGATAACAAATTTAGTTTGCAAGCACGCCAGTTTTTTTGACAAAAAAAAAAGACGAAGAACCATGACGGAGTTTGCCATGCTAGACAACTAAACTTGTCATCCTCGAAGAACATATTTTGCCATGAAACCGTTTGATTTATGATGGTAAAAGAATCTCATGTATGATTTGTAGTGGAGTCCTAATTGTATTGCAATTAATATCAGGTACGATATAGATTGTGTGCTAATATTATGTAGGATATAATATTATGTAGGATATAATTAGTTAGTTAGGGATGTGGAGTATCTTCTTCTGAGCTCAAATGCTCCCTAATGAGCAGAAAAATAGAAAAAATAGTGAAAAACTTTAAATTCAAACAAATTATGATAAAATTTGACAAACTTTTTGTATGCTTGCAAAATGTCAACATGAAATGCATTCGTGAAAGTCGTGGCAAAAAAAATTGATGCTAAAAAATGCTAGTTTTGAAAATTTGATAAACTTTTTGTATGCTTGCAAAATGTCAACATGAAATGCATTCGTGGAAGTCGTGGCAAAAAAAAATTGATGCTCCAAAATGCTAGTTTTGAAAATATTTTGGGGTGCTGGTTTTGTTTTTTCTGCCACAACTTCCATGAATTTCATTTCATGCTGAAATTTGTGAAGCGCACAAAACATTTGTCAAAGTTTATCAAAAAAATATGAAGATTTTTTGAATTATTTTACTATTATTTCAATTTTGCTGTTCATCAGGGTGCATTTGAGTTTGGGGTCAAAATAAGACTTTCACTTAGTTAGTGGCGACATTGATATTAAGCTTGATATTAATTAATGGAAGGTGATAAACATGTTTAATGCTAAGCTCCGGAGTGACGTATATCATTGTTTTTTTTTAGAAAAACATGGAGTGATCCCCGGTTTCATTAACCAGAATGAAACCACATTGTAGCCTGCTGAGCCAGCTTTTGCAAAGTTGCAAAAAAAAAAAAAACGATCACAAAGCATTGCATTTTGACACGATAGATTGATCTTGTGCAGTTGTGCGCATCGCATTCAGCGGAGGTGACGATACCTGCTCGGGGGCCAAGTGCTCTGTAGGACGGACGCATCGCATTGCACCTTCATGTTCTTTGTTTTGGAGATCCAAGCTGGGGCCCCTCTGGTTGCCATTGCTCAAACCGAGAGTTGGGATTCAGAAGCAGCTTGTATAGCCACTTGTTTCTGTTCTCGCTCAGCCAGTTAGGCCCTCTTTGGTTGGGCTACGGATTCCCAAGAATCACTTTACCTGTGGATTCCTGAAAAATCAGTTGTGGCTGTGGATTCTGAAAAATCAAAAGCTGGCTATTTGTTTGCTGCACTACTAGACATCTGCAGGAACCTTAAATGTTGTAAAATGTCTATAATGCCTCTCAATGTGGAGTTTGCGAATGAACAAATAGATTTTTCTATGCTACTGGCCAAATACTGAATCTCTTGGGGCCCATCCGCCAGTTGAACTTGGGGCAGTGCCGCTAGACCTCCAACGCTGCACATGTGGAGGTGATGCAGCCCAGCTGGACGTTCCATGCGGCGCAGAGGGAAATCAAAAAGGGCAGCGCAGTCGAAGCTTAGGAGGAGCGGGTTATGACCTAGAGAAAGTTTTGGAATTATGTGTCTTGCAACTATATTCAAATGACTAGAAATTACTAATATTCAAAATACCTTATTATGAAATTATACATGTATTTATGCATGAAATTACATTACATGATTATCATGGAATTATCACTTGTTGAAACGTGTACTTAATCCAGTGTCGGCGTCAATGTCAGTTGGACGTGTCACATTGCAGATGCCAAACTCCAAGACTCGAAAACGCACGTTCGCTTCATCGGTTGGCAGCCGCCGAAGTGCCCATCAGACCACACACACCAGCAATTACTTAACGAGGAATTGAAGGAGGGTCCCTCCGTTCCGTCTCTAGTGTCCGCAAGACAGCAACCACTACCCACACGTACACGGCAGCAAGGCTAGTGTTCATACTACAGATTTATACTCTCACTCTTTATGTGCTGTCTCTGTCCACCAGTCAGATGGTTTGACTAGACCTCTCTATGTTAATTTGGCAGGAAGGCCAGATCCATGCGTCAATCGCGCCCAAGCCATTGACGAGCATAGCGTCGGCACGGCATGCAGGACTGTGGCAACGTGCCATGCAATGCATGGACCTTCATCCTCGTGTTACATTGCATGCCACGCGATGCCGGCTTAACTTCCTCGTGTTGCTTTCGTTCTATCCTGCCATTATGGCACAACGACACGGAGGTTCCCCGGCCCGGTGAGGTGCATCGATCGTGTGACCGGTCCTATGAGTGCACTGTTATTGTATTCCCAACGTTAAGGCCACATCAGTGACGAGATGTGCAGATCAGTGATGTGGAATAAGTCCATAGCGTAGGTGGTCTTTTTTTGTCAGGCCATGACAGCGGCCGTGAGAGAAGAGAGAGGCGGAGAAGGAGAGAAGTGGATGGGCACGGGCTGACGGCACGGAGAGAAAGGAGGCGGATGTGGCTAGGGATGGGGTATGCTGCCTGGCTTAAATAGTTGGACCCTGGCCTTCGGGCGGCAAGCCGGAGCGGCGTCACACGGTGTTCACATCTCGTCACGCGGTGTTCAGCAGCCTTCCTCAGGAAGATGGTGCAACACTGGTGCAGCCTTGGAGGCTTATCATCGTTGTATCATACTCCTTTAGTCCTAAAATAACTGTCTCAATTTTAGTATAGCTTTGTATTAAAGTTAGTACAAAGTTGAGAAAAAAAATTTAGGACGGAGGGAGTATGATTTGGTATTCGGGGAGGTGCATCTGTAGTCAATGTCTCGGGATGTAGCCATGTTGATGAACCTTGTTAACAAATTTTGATGTTGTTTGCTCATGCCATGTGATTGTTTGTCCTCGATGGATCGACGGTGGCATTGGACTATTCTGACACCGAAGAGTAGGTCAATTCATCATAACCATCATACAAAAAGATATTAAAAGTCATTAACCCAATAATGTAAATTACTATATATTGAGAACTTCCAAGGAGTGCTTTAGCAAGTACTCCCACAACACAATAACGAGCAATGCTCCCGTCTTCTCAATAATTTTAGTTACTAAGTGGCATCTAATACACGAAAAGATAATCTACAAGAAGGATTAAATATTCAAATCACACATGCCTATATTGTATAAAGACCACCAACAGTACATATTCAACCACGTAGGTTGAGCACAAAATAGAGAACTTCATACATCTGGATATTATAGTGTGCCAAGGTACGGTCATCCTTCATTGACTTGCCGTCAAATATGAGGCTCTGTTGGCCTGGGGGGATGCCTTCCGCAGCCCAGATCTTCTCCTTGACATTATAGACGGTATCTGTGCTCCTCACCTCAAGATTATAGAAATTTTGCCGTAGCGTCTTCACGTAGATCCTCATCATCCCTCTGGGACACCGGCTGTGTAGGACGAGGAGGAGGGTAGCGTCGTTGCGGATGTTGAGGTCCGCCAGGGTCCTGTCTTTTTCTTCGTCGTCGTCGAGCTGTCTGTTGGCGAAGATGAGGCACTGCTGGTCCTTGGGAAAGCCGTGCCACTTGTGAATCTTGGCCTTGACATTGTCGACGGTGTCTGAGCTCGTGACCGCGAGGTTCATGGCCCTACCAGTCAGTGTCTCGACCACATGGATCTCCATCTTCTCATGGAGCGGATGGAGGCACAGTTTTGATTTTCGGCCGAAAAAAATCAATTTCGGCCGAATTCCGGCCATCTCGGCTGGGCCCGGAATATGTCCCTTTCGCTTCAAAAATTTCGGCCTGTTTTGAAAGTTATGGCCCAGCCCAACATCTAGAAGGCCACCACTATGGTCCGGCTAAGAAAACGCCATCAAACTGAACGCCCGAACCCTAAACTTCTCGTTTCCACTGTCTTTCCCTGTGCGGCGCCGCCGCTGCCCGCCTGCTGCTGCCTTCCCATGCCAGTCGGGGGCTCCTCCGGTGAAGAATCCGCACTCCTCCGCTGCATCAAGCCGCCTCGTTGACTGGTACCTCCCGCCTGCTTGCTTGCGTCTGAGCGCGTGGACGCACAGCCTCCATCAGGGCCACCTCACGCCTCCTCCATCACCACCTAGTTTCTTCTCTGTTGCTTCTTCAAGGCCACGGCATGGTGCATGATGTCTGCGGTAGTGAGGATTGTTTTTATATGTTGGACTGATGCATAGATAGCATTAGGGCACTTCCTTCTTCGTTTGCTTCTCCAATGTTTATTCTTGGACTGATTCAGTTTTTAATCCCTTGAGCTCGATCTGCTATACCTTTCCTCTGCTGATTGCAAAATTTCGGCCGAATTTCGGCCAGATTTCGGTCAAATTTTATTCAAAATTTTAAATTTTGTTTATGCAATTTCGTCCGAGATTTTGCCGAAATTTTTGAATTGACCGAAATTCGGCTGTTTCGTTCAGGGGCGAAAAAAAACCCAATCCGAAAATCAAAACGCAGGATGGAGGTGGAGGCCAAGAGTGGATCCGTCACGGACGCCGTAGTCGGCCAGCGTGCGGCCATCGTCCAGCTGCTCCCCCTTGAAGGTAAGGCGCTGCTTGTCCTTGATCTTCGCCTTGACGGTGTAGATGGTATCTGATGGATCGACCTTGAGGGAGATCGTCTTGCCGGTGAGAGTCTCCACTAAAATCTGCATCCTCGGTTCGCCGGACTAGCTTTGCTCAGGAAGGCTTTTCGGAAAGCTACGCTCGGCCTTGAATCAGGAACAGAGGAGAGCACCTGGTTGGTTTTCTGGTGCTTAGAGACGAGGGGTGTCGGCCGCTTATATTGATGCCATAAGAGAGAGTAGGTAGGTCTGATTCCGAGCTGGGCTCCATGAAATAACCTGTTCCGAGTACAACTAAAACACGCCGAGGATTTAAGTGTGCTTGATCTGCTTCGTATCGTATACGTATATGCGAACTCGATCGCACCGGCCCTAATACATATATAGCTTATCCTCATCGGCCGACGATACCATCAATTTCACGAACAAACGCATCCCGGATCGATGCCAATCGCCGCTGCCGACCGCCCGCTCGCCTTCCGTCCCCGTCCTTACGCCATGTCGGACCAGCTCAGGCGTTGTGCCCGTCGCCCCTGGGTGCTCACCGACTCAAAGTGCCACATCGGCGACCGCGACAATGCGACCACCGCACACGGCGTCACGAGCGAAGGGCGCGACATCAAGGTGACCTTCGAGCTCGCAGACCCGCCGGGCGTCTCTCGCTGCTTCGTCCACTGCCCCGGCCTTGGCCTGGCGAAGAGCCGCTACGGCGGAGATCCCGTGGTTCTGAGCTCGGCGGACGCGTTCGTCCTTCTCGTCGTCCCCTTCACCGACGGCCCCAGTCCAGGTCCACGGGCTCCATCTCTACGGCGGAGATCCCGTGGCTCTCAGTTCGGCGGTGGCGGGGAGTACAACGATTTCTTCATCTACAGGGCAGGTCCAGGGGCTCCATCTCTCCACCTTCTCCCCGCCACCGGATCGCATCGCTACCCTGACTACGTCACGCTGGCCGGCGTCGTGCCCCTTGGTGGCGCCGATCTCAACAATAAAGACTATGCCATGGTCTTCCCCGTCGTCTCACAATGCACCAACGACTCTACCAGCAAGAAGTACGACCTCCACGTGTATCGCTCCAATATCTCTCAGTGGCCATGGCGCACCAAGGTGGCCAGCATCGCCATGGACACCAAGTACCACAACCAGGAGGTGATGCTGCACGAAGGCACCCGCGTGATCTTCGCCGGAGGGGGGACACTCGGCTGGGTCAATCATTGGCATGGCATTGTTCTATGCAACGTGCTGGACAACAATTCGGTCATGCGTTTTATTAAATGGCCTGTTCCGATGCCTTGCGATCCCGTGTCACGGTTTAGCATGGGAGTCAACAATATCTACACGCGGCCGTTCCGCGACGTCGCTATAAGCAATGGCGGGATCAGGTTCGTCGAGCTGAAATCTTGTCCGCGTAGCGATACCCGCAATGAGAATGGGATCATTGGGCAAGGCTAGACGGTCACCACATGGAGCTGGGAGATCCGCTCAAAGAAGTGGAGCAAGAGGTTCACTGTTAAGGCCAATGATGTGCCTGTCACAGGTTTAAGTTACCCAAGGCTATCGGGTGGTAAGAGGTTGAACTGGGACAAGGTGGTTCTCGGTGGGCCCACTTTAAGCTTGTGTGATGATAATATTGTCTATATCATGGCTAGACTGGACATCCGCCCCCCGGTTGCATGGATGCTTGCCATTAACATTAGAGAGGGAACACTAGAAGCGGTCAAGCAATGTTCTGTTGAAAAGATGCTCGGTCTTGAACCGACTTATGTCCAATGTGCCTTGTCCGACTACCTCAAGCAGTGGAGAAGATGATGAAGAAGGGGAGCTTGCAGGAAAAGTACGGATATCTGAAACTCCTATCTGTTTTTCGCTAGGCCTTATTGCCATTAGACAAGTTCGTTGTAAGATGGTTTAACTTCAGTTGCAATTCACAACAATGCTTGTTCTGACCACTTGATTATGATGCCTTGACCTAGAAAATTAGTGCTCGCCAGAGCAAGATTATGATGCCTCGAGGAGAGGCGTGATTCTGGACCATGGTTCAGCCGAACCTATGATCGACGCCGTACGATTCAACATCCTGCTACATGTGGATCCGCGTCATGCATTGTTTAACATGCAAACAGCTCCCATCATGCATTTTTTAATCAATCATGCACGGATCCTTATAAAAAGTGTCCAGAGATCAATGGTGTCGAGCGTAGGTTTGGCTGAACCATGGTTCCGTATAACATTTTCGTGCCTCGAGCAACTATCCTACAGATTTGTATAGCTACTGAAGCAAAAGAGAGCCGACCAGATAAATCAACCAATATAATTTGATTTAGAGTTCAAGAATAGTCCTCCTTAAACTTGCTAGATGAAGCTCAACTGCTTCCGTTCTTCCTTCAATAACCTTATGAAATTACATACCCTTTACAACGAGGTCACTTGCATATTTTTTAGATTTTGCATGCAAAATATGGACATCATCAGTGAAAGATTAATGCTCTTAGTAAGGTTTATTGATTTATTTGTGTAGAATAGAAATAATTGCGGTGATTGATGAAGGATTGGTACGAACTATACTGTAGTATGGATATTGTCTGTGTCTTTGTACACCAAAACCAGTAGCTTATAAACAACGGCGTGGACCCTCTTTCCGTTCTATCATAGAACTCACAACCTACATATGGGAACAATGGTTTCAGTTTAGGGAACAATGTATGTCAAGATTGTCATACCCAACCTTTCGTCTTTAATTGTCATGGAAGATGGGAAATGTGACCTGTACATGTCTAAGTTGGGCACGTCCCTACTACTGTACTAAGTAACTGATTGCACACTAGAGAGGGACACCCATCTGTTGATAATGGTTGTGCCTTTTCTTATCAGTTGGTACAACATTGTTTTGTTGGAAGGTTCTAACGAACATTCTCCAGTGCCAAAAGGCCGAAAACGCTGCTAGCCACCTCATGGCTAGGTATGGACGTATGGAAGGACGAACTGCAGTTTAATTCATACAATCCTTTTTCTCCGCAAAAAGAAAATATTAATGTTCTTGATTGAAAAAACGGTTTTGCAATTCATATTCTTGGCCCTAGTATTATTAATGTTCTTGGCTCCAGTCATATGTATTCTCTTGGCCTTGACGATTCAATAGTTTCTATCAGGTCTTTACAATGTTTGCTTCAGGGCTGCCACAAGTTTGCATGGCTGGTTGGAGTTTTAATCGCATTGTTCTCTTAGTCATTGTTACCACTGAAGTCTTCTCTGTCTATGAAATAATTATATGTGTAGCGTGGCCAAGCAATGCGGATGGAGGTTCTTACCAATCTCCGAACTGTGGGCTGAATCTAAATAATGTGCATACCTTGTCCCCTTTCAGAACGTCAACTGTATTCAAGTCTATATATTGACTGACTGTGAAGATCATTATTTTCACCATAGTGTCAAGGAAAAATTCTGACTCCATAAAAATTAAACCAACAAAACGACATGACATAGTAAAAATAAAATCACTAGATCTGAAAATAGGATATGGGAGGACACAAACCTCTCTAGGTACATGACAGTGATAAAAAAAACTAGTACCATTTTATTAGGAAAAACAACACAACCAATACTACACACCAACGAAGAACATAAAACTCTTATCCAAGCCCCCCCCCCCCCAATGTCTGAATGGCAAGATGACATCAACAGGTATGCCCCCCCCCTAACTAATGATTATCGATGCTTTTTCTTTCAAAATTGAAAGAGAGATGACAAATAAACTGGGCCAAAGCGCACAAGACGTACCTCGCCAAAGTCCAGCCTGACAAGTAGCGAATATGTTGAAATCGTGCGGGTGTCACTCCGCTTGGCTCAACATATTTTATGTTATCACTACAAGAAATATGTCAACTTGTGACCACCACTATTGGTCACTGAATGGTCACAAATTTCCATTTGTGACCTTTTTGTGACCAAAAACATAAGGTCAAAAGCTGGTCGTCGTAAACTGACTATAGCGACCTTTCTTCTGGAATGGTCGCAAACGTTTATGACCAAAATAAGCCTATTGTGGTGTTTTGGTCACTAGCAACCTCCCCAGTTCATGTAGGCATCCAGCGTGGCAAGCTGATGTGGCACAAGATTCAGTCCGGTCCAATTCAGTTTTCTACATGGGCCTAGCCCAACAATTCGGCCTTTTCAATATATATTTTTCTGTTAATTTTCGCTAGCTACATGGGCCTAGCCCATTTTATTTTCTAGGACGTGTCCTATAATTCATTTCTTTTTTGGGCCTCAGCCCTTTTACAACCCAATTTATTTTGGGCCTGCACAACATACATTTAGAAGCTTGACATCACAAGGGCAGCTATTCCAGCTTGACATATCAGCATGTACGCATGTATCCAAACCATTTTATTTCTTTCAACAGCCACAGCCACAAAGTAGATAGTAGATACATTCAACAGACTAAATTAACATAGGAATGAAGCAACAAAGGACAGCCCGAGTAGAGGAACTACATGGTACTACAACTACATGGGACTACAGCTACCATTTCTATTTCTACCAGCAGCAGTAGGGACTACCAAGGAGCTAAACGACTAGCGACCGAGCTAAACTAACAGCGATCATCCATCATCAATCAGTGACAGTAGCAATGAGTGGCAGCGGCGACGTTCGAGAGAACCCCTCCCCCTGCTGCTGCTTGGTTGCCTGCTACTGCTTGGTGTGCTGCATCACTAGTCACCCTGCACAGCAAGAATTTTAGCTTTACATAAGGTTTACAAGAACAGGACCCTGATACATGAGATTGACATTCACAAGCTATTTGCATTTATATTTAGAACTGGGTCACACCATTTGCATTACTAGTTATGTGTTGACATACTAATCTAAAAGAACATATATAGGAACATATGAATTTTATTTCTGAATACCATTACAGAAGTACTAAAAACAAGAGCTCATTACACAAGAATCCAGGAAGACCCATCAATTATGCGCCGGAGCGGGAGATGTGCAGGCAGATCAAATAGTAGATTCGAGCAAGAAGGATGTACTACCTGAAATGGGAAACTAGGAGGCCAATCCGACGAGTCCCACCCAAGCTGTGGAAGGAGCAGCGGCAGCAGCTGCAGAAGGACTCGACGGCCCAGACACCGTCGTGGACCTGGTAGGTGACGACGACATGGTAGTGATGGAAGCCGCCGCCGAGGCCGACCGCGCCTACGTCGTCCTCGTCGTCCTGCAAGGCGATGAGGACGGTCGGGTCGGCGTTGAGCCGGTGGTCGTGGTTCCTGTAAAAACTACAGGAAACTTAATTACTTCTCAATACTGTGGGGTCACACTTTCAGAAAACCTGTCTTATCTATATACAAACTTGAAAGATAAGCCATGCAAAGGTTCAGTGGATCCAAATAAACATGCACATCAGAAAACTAGAGGAACAGACAGTCAACACGTATATATCTAGTCAATAAAATATGCATGCAAAGTTGTACTGATGTAGACATGCTTTCACATCAAAATTCAGAAACATCAGAGTCTCGCTGCATCTCAAAATCAAGGCAATCTAACATGTAGGCACTGATTAACAGATCCAATAATACTAATGCAATTGTAATCATACGACAGAACAGAGTACAGGAGGCTCGATCGTTCAACATTTCCAGTGCAAGCATTGTACAAAGCAAAACAAATTAAGACCCAATAAGACACTATTACAGTACAGTACGATGACGTCTATTGCCTCGATCGTTCAACATTTCCAGTGCAAGCATTGTACAAAGCAAAACACCCAATAAGACACTATTACAGTACAGTACGACGGCGTCTATTGCCCATCTAGAAAACAAGGTGACATACTGCAGGTTCAAAAATTTCCTACCAATAATGATATGTTTGTACAATGGTTGGTGTATGCGGAGCTCGTCATTGTATGATGTATAACAGATGTTGTATAACAGAGAAGAATGGCAAAAAACATTTGGTAGCATTGAGATGTTGACAGAAGTATGCAAAAAAGCTACTCAGTTGCTAGCAAGATGAATCAACAAGAACTATGAAGGTTGGAGTCTAGAAAGGTATTCCCTGTTGGAAATCGACTACGACAGCAGTTAAGCTATGCATCATTCTTGGCGGTGGATCTCATCCCTGTCATTTTTAGCATCACTGCACGTAAAAGAAGTAAAGCATGTCAGTTGTATTGATTTTTAAACACACAAAAATGAAGGAGCAAAAGGCAGCCAAAATATTACTGCAAGGCCCTCTTAACAAATAATGTTTGTGCTCAGTCTGTTAGTACAAACACTACTATATCTGCCAAATGCATAGGCCAATTAATATGCCTATTTATATAAATGGATGGGTTAAGTGTACAAGAGTGGTAGGCCTAAAATTCACAAAATTAGACAGGGAAACGAAATGCTTGTTGCATGCTGCACGCTGTCTAGAACAGTAGTGGAAAGAGATGAGTCTGTAGGCTGCCCGCCTGCCTGCCTGATATGATGGTGAGAGAGATGGGCGGTAGCAGCGAAAGATAAGCCATATAGCTTTGTTTAATATTACTAAGATATATAGCCATTAGTTCGTTTTAACATGGAACCCAAGAGTATGTGACTCTAGCACCCTGAGAAAGATGTTAATATGCCATCATACTAGCTGATAGACAAACATTCCAGGAAGAATAGATGCTTGTTTAACCGGTACAATCGGAATTGCTATCTCTAACAGACAAATTTAAAGATATTAAAAGAAGCACCTGATAGAGAATTTTGCCAACAATTGCAATGCTTCAGTTATGTTTCAGGAAATAACAAACTACGACTTAGAGCAACAGTTTGAATAACAATGGGTTCTGACATCAAATTGGAATTTTTTATGAGCCTCACGAACTCAAATTACATTCCATATATACTAATATGGTTCACTATCATCACGAGAGCCCCTCAATCATGCATCAATCTTAATATCATCATCAGCATAGCACTTGGAAATAAGACAAAGAATAGAGGAATTACCGAAATCAGTGAATCTCTTCCTGGGGACATGCATGAACTCTGCATACTCCCTGTCTTCATCAATCCTATGGAGTTGCAGAACCAGCGGGCGACGGGTGACAATGCCTGCAGAATCAAACCAAACAAAACAAATCAATGCGTCACAAAAACAAAACAGGACGCCAAAATGGACAAGCTCTTGCTACTTGAATAACCATACCTGAACCCTGGGCAGGAAATCCTTTCCAACAACGCTCTCCAGCACTGAAGATTTGCCCGAACTCTATAGTGTGCCAAAGGAGTTCAAATGTCAAAACACAGAACCGCATCTGGTAATTGTATACCCACTTGTACTGAGATGCACTTAAACCACTCTTAACAGCGCGAGTTCATGCATAACTGCTTGCTTGAAACTAGGAGGATTCTCATTACGCGAAACAACATGCCCCCCTAGTTGATCCCAAGTGGTAGTAGTACCTAGCTTCCTAGCACTACACAATTACTGGTCATGTAGGCAACTACGTGCAACCAAACTATATAGCAAAAGATTCAAACAAGCAACAGCGGCCCAAATCTAGCTGACAACCCCTACAACAACTGCAGATCCAAGCATAGCTAGACCGCATGCATGGTGTAACAAAGATGAGTAATCATTAGGAAGCATTTCAGAGTTGTGCAGTTACTAGTGCGTGGTCCTGTGTTTACCCCAGCGCACGCCAACCATGGGCATGAGAAAATTGGTACACACGCCACTAATAGTCTGCTAGTCTTACTTAGAACATATGGTGGCACATGATGGCAGGCAGTAGTATGTATACATGAGAACAAAGTAGATGAACAGTAGAACAAAAATTGCAATGTGATTAACATGAGTACATCTTGAAAATTATGAAAAAAACTGCTGCATATAACCACTGTAAGAACTGTAGATTATACCACTATAAATGAGTGTAAGTTTGTGAACCTCATTTGTAATTTACAGTAGTGAATCGGTTGAATGCACTAGTATATTTACAGTTCTACAGCGGAGTTACAGTGTAAATGTGCAGTTTACATGACTAGTGTGAATCAACACACACTGTGAGAAGATGGATAATTTTCTGCATCAATAAATCAATCATTCAGAAAAAGAGAAGGGAAATATGCAAACAGCAAGTTGACACAAGGAAGGGCTGCTCCATGGCCCGGCGTCCTCCTGCAATAGCATAACATGACCAATCTGTGTCCGGAAGAAGAAGAATCGCTAGCGTTCATGTGCAAATCAAATCAAATCAATCAGGGGGCTGGGTAGAGCTCACCAAGTTCGTCAGATAGGGGGTGGGTTGGAGGAGGACGTCTAGCTGCAGCAGCCGCCATGAGGGCTTCCTTGTGCACCACCTTGAGCAGAGCAGCTTCTACAGATCAGATCGGACACAAAACAAATCACACACACGCAGGCAGGCAGGAGGAATCAGATGAAGAAACAGAAAAAGACAAGGGAGGGATTCACGCTCACCCACCATGGCCAGCCGGAGAGGAGATGCGCGTCGTGGAGGTCGAGGAAGAACCGCCCTTAATTGGTCGGCGTCGTCGAGAGAGAGAAGGCCACCGCATCTGGAAGGACGCTCCGGTGGGTGCGGATCCGGCCAGGTCGTGATCCCCTATAGTGAGGCGCGAGCGCGCGACAGTGGCCGCACCAGGGCGCGTAGAACTCGACCATGACGTGGCGGCGGGCGGATCTGAGGGGATAGGGTTCCCGGAGGAATCTGAGGAAGGGGTCGTCGCGGTCGGGGATCTGGAGCTCGAGGGGAGCGTGGGGAAGGGGGATGGGAAGTGAAATCAAGGTCGGAGACGCCGGATCTGTGCCTCTGGGGTTGGTGTGATTGCAGAGGGGCTGGCGGGAAGGGTGCGGCGCTAGGGTAGGGGAGGGACGGATGAGGTCGGCGTTGGTGAGAAGGACGACGAGGTCGGCGGTGGGTGGGAGACGACGGGGAGGAGGTGGATCGGGAGGGGCCGGGGACGGGGAGGAGGAGGTGGCGGCGGCGGCGAGGAGATTGGGAAGAGGGAGGAGGGGTGCGATGGGGGAAGGGGTTTGATCTAGGGTTGGGGGTGCGTGGGGTGTCTCTTTTTCTTTTTTGTTTCTTTTTTCTGTAGATGGATGGATGGATGGATGTGGGATGGAGAGATGGATGGATGGATGGATGGACGCCATGTCATCGATCCGTGGGAAGAGCCCAGATTGGTTCGGAAGATCAGTGATTGAAAATAGTTTCTAAATACTAAAAATAGGGGAATTTTGTGAAGCAACTATCAAAATATTTTGCAAAACGGCACAACTAAATTTTTCACTCAAGTTAGACCCCATTTTTATGGATGATCACCGATTTGCATGCATTTTTTATCTTTCTAGATATTTTTAATCATTTTCTTGTGGTAAAAATGGTTTTTTTTGTGAAGAACCTACCAAATATTTGTTGTAAAATTGAACCAACTCAATTTTCTAAAATAGTAGGCCATATTTAATGCACAATTGACAAAATGGTTGTGTGTAAAAAGTTTTGATCCACCTCTCGTGAAAAAGACAAATTTCCGCCGATTCAGCTGGAAGCGGGTCAAATTTGAACTGCAGCTGCCTCATAGTTTGCTATTTATTTTTTTCCAAAAATCATTTGTAGGTACATAAGTATCTACTTAATCATAGAAACACCAAAAAAATTCCAAGATTTAACCACTAGCTAGGAACGGCCATTCCCGCCGTTTTGACCGCATTTTGAAACGGGCATAAAAAATTCAAAAAAAATCAAAAAATTGGGAAACCTTCGCATTGTGTCATTATATGTGGTCAAGTTCACAGGAAAAATAACAAACTTGTAATACGACAATTATTTTAAAAAAGTGTTCTCAGAAACGAGCTATCACGTGTGGAGATCAATGGCTTTCAAGCCAAATGATCAATCTTATGGCCACATTCATGGCATAGTTTGTTCAAATGATATCATATTGTGCACAAGGGTGCATATTGGAATTGCAAACAATGTTGCTTAAGGCAGTTTTCATTTTCTTTGGACGAAAAAACCATTTTCCATTTTTCGAGTGCCTAAAAGGAGGTTTTTTTTGTGAAGGACCTTCCAAATAATTGTTGCAAAATTGGACCAAATCATTATTATAAAATACTAGGCCATATTTAATGCACAATTGACAAAATGGTTGGGTGTAAACAGTTTTGATCCACCTCTCGTGAAAAAGACAAATTTTCGCCGATTCAGTAGGAAGCGGGTCAAATTTGAACTGCAGCTGCCTCATAGTTTGCTATTTATTTTTTCCAAAAATCATTTCTAGGTACATAAGTATCTACTTAATCATAGAAACACCAAAAAAATTCCAAGATTTAACCACTAGCTAGGAACGGTCATTCCCGCCGTTTTGACCGCATTTTGAAACGGGCATAAAAAATTCAAAAAAATTCAAAAAATTGGGAAACCTTCGCATTGTGTCATTATATGTGGCCAAGTTCCCAGGAAAAATAACAAACTTGTAATACGACAATTATTTTAAAAAAGTGTTCTCAGAAACGAGCTATCACGTGTGGAGATCAATGGCTTTCAAGCCAAATGATCAATCTTATGGCCACATTCATGGCATAGTTTGTTCAAATGATATCATATTGTGCACAAGGGTGCATATTGGAATTGCAAACAATGTTGCTTAAGGAAGTTTTCATTTTCTTTGGACGAAAAAACCATTTTCCATTTTTCGAGTGCCTAAAAGGAGGTTTTTTGTGAAGGACCTCCCAAATAATTGTTGCAAAATTGGACCAAGTCATTATTATAAAATACTAGGCCATATTTAATGCACAATTGACAAAATGATTGGGTGTAAAAAGTTTTGATCTACCTCTCGTGAAAAAGATAAATTTCCGCCGATTCAGCTGGAAGCGGGTCAAATTTGAACTGCAGCTGCCTCATAGTTTGCTATTTATTTTTTCTAAAAATCATTTCTAGGTACATAAGTATCTACTTAATCACAGAAACACCAAAAAAATTCCAAGATTTAACCACTAGCTAGGAACGGTCATTCCCGCCGTTTTGACCGCATTTTGAAACGGGCGTAAAAAATTCAAAAAAAATCAAAAAATTGGGAAACCTTCGCATTGTGTCATTATATGTGGCTAAGTTCCCAGGAAAAATAACAAACTTGTAATACGACAATTATTTTAAAAAAGTGTTCTCAGAAACGAGCTATCACATGTGGAGATCAATGGCTTTCAAGCCAAATGATCAATCTTATGGCCACATTCATGGCATAGTTTGTTCAAATGATATCATATTGTGCACAAGGGTGCATATTGGAATTGCAAACAATGTTGCTTAAGGAAGTTTTCATTTTCTTTAGACGAAAAAACCATTTTCCATTTTTCGAGTGCCTAAAAGGAGGTTTTTTTGTTAAGGACCTCCCAAATAATTGTTGCAAAATTGGACGAAATCATTATTATAAAATACTAGGCCATATTTAATGCACAACTGATCAAATGGTTGGGTGTAAAAAGTTTTGATCCACCTCTCGTGAAAAAGACAAATTTCCGCCGATTCAGCTGGAAGCGGGTCAAATTTGAACTGCAGCTGCCTCATAGTTTGCTATTTATTTTTTTCCAAAAATCTTTTGTAGGTACATAAGTATCTACTTAATCATAGAAACACCAAAAAAATTCCAAGATTTAACCACTAGCTAGGAACGACCATTCCCGCTGTTTTGACCGCATTTTGAAACGGGCATAAAAAATTCAAAAAAAATCAAAAAATTGGGAAACCTTCGCATTGTGTCATTATATGTGGCCAAGTTCACAGGAAAAATAACAAACTTGTAATACGACAATTATTTTAAAAAAGTGTTCTCAGAAACGAGCTATCACGTGTGGAGATCAATGGCTTTCAAGCCAAATGATCAATCTTATGGCCACATTCATGGCATAGTTTGTTCAAATGATATCATATTGTGCACAAGGGTGCATATTGG
Organism: Triticum aestivum; assembly: GCF_018294505.1. Classification (NCBI taxonomy): domain Eukaryota; kingdom Viridiplantae; phylum Streptophyta; class Magnoliopsida; order Poales; family Poaceae; genus Triticum; species Triticum aestivum. The sequence goes on along the minus strand of NC_057800.1, from coordinate 21,934,690 downwards.
AATTGCAAACAATGTTGCTTAAGGCAGTTTTCATTTTCTTTGGACGAAAAAACCATTTTCCATTTTTCGAGTGCCTAAAAGGAGGTTTTTTTTGTGAAGGACCTTCCAAATAATTGTTGCAAAATTGGACCAAATCATTATTATAAAATACTAGGCCATATTTAATGCACAATTGACAAAATGGTTGGGTGTAAACAGTTTTGATCCACCTCTCGTGAAAAAGACAAATTTTCGCCGATTCAGTAGGAAGCGGGTCAAATTTGAACTGCAGCTGCCTCATAGTTTGCTATTTATTTTTTCCAAAAATCATTTCTAGGTACATAAGTATCTACTTAATCATAGAAACACCAAAAAAATTCCAAGATTTAACCACTAGCTAGGAACGGTCATTCCCGCCGTTTTGACCGCATTTTGAAACGGGCATAAAGAATTCAAAAAAATTCAAAAAATTGGGAAACCTTCGCATTGTGTCATTATATGTGGCCAAGTTCCCAGGAAAAATAACAAACTTGTAATACGACAATTATTTTAAAAAAGTGTTCTCAGAAACGAGCTATCACGTGTGGAGATCAATGGCTTTCAAGCCAAATGATCAATCTTATGGCCACATTCATGGCATAGTTTGTTCAAATGATATCATATTGTGCACAAGGGTGCATATTGGAATTGCAAACAATGTTGCTAAAGGAAGTTTTCATTTTCTTTGGACGAAAAAACCATTTTCCATTTTTCGAGTGCCTAAAAGGAGGTTTTTTTGTGAAGGACCTCCCAAATAATTGTTGCAAAATTGGACGAAATCATTATTATAAAATACTAGGCCATATTTAATGCACAATTGATCAAATGGTTGGGTGTAAAAAGTTTTGATCCACCTCTCGTGAAAAAGATAAATTTCCGCCGATTGAGCTCGAAGCGGGTCAAATTTGAACTGCAGCTGTCTCATAGTTTGCTATTTATTTTTTCCAAAAATCATTTCTAGGTACATAAGTATCTACTTAATCATAGAAACACCAAAAAAATTCCAAGATTTAACCACTAGCTAGGAACGGTCATTCCCGCCGTTTTAACCGCATTTTGAAACGGGCATAAAAAATTCAAAAAAAATCAAAAATTTGGGAAACCTTCGCATTGTGTCATTATATGTGGCCAAGTTCCCAGGAAAAATAACAAACTTGTAATACGACAATTATTTTAAAAAAGTGTTCTCAGAAACGAGCTATCACGTGTGGAGATCAATGGCTTTCAAGCCAAATGATCAATCTTATGGCCACATTCATGGCATAGTTTGTTCAAATGATATCATATTGTGCACAAGGGTGCATATTGGGATGGCAAACAATGTTGCTTAAGGAAGTTTTCATTTTCTTTGGTCGAAAAAACCATTTTCCATTTTTCGAGTGCCCAAAAGGAGGTTTTTTTGTGAAGGACCTCCCAAATAATTGTTGCAAAATTGGACCAAATCTTTTTTATAAAATACTAGGCCATATTTAATGCACAATTGACAAAATGGTTGGGTGTAAAAAGTTTTGATCCACCTCTCGTGAAAAAGACAAATTTCCGCCGATTCAGCTGGAAGCGGGTCAAATTTGAACTGCAGCTGCCTCATAGTTTGCTATTTATTTTTTCCAAAAATTATTTCTAGGTACATAAGTACCTATGTAATCATATAAAAACCAAAAAAATTCCAAGATTTAACCACTAGCTAGGAACGGTCATTCCCGCCGTTTTGACCGCATTTTGAAACGGGCATAAAAAATTCAAAAAAAATCAAAAAATTGGGAAACCTTCGCATTGTGTCATTATATGTGGCCAGGTTACCAGGAAAAATAACAAACTTGTAATAAGACAATTATTTTAAAAAAGTGTTCTTAGAAATGAGCTATCACGTGTGGAGATCAATGGCTTTCAAGCCAAATGATCAATCTTATGGCCACATTCATTGCATAGTTTGTTCAAATGATCTCATATTCTACACAAGGGTGCATATTGGAATGGCAAACAATGTTGCCTAAGGAAGTTTTCATTTTCTTTGGACGAAAAAACCATTTTCCATTTTTCGAATGCCCAAAAGGATGTTTTTTTATGAAGGACCTCCCAAATAATTGTTGCAAAATAGGACCAAATCATTTTTCTAAAATACTAGGCCATATTTAATGCACAATTGAAAAAATGGTTGGGTGTAAAAAGTTTTGATCCACCTCTCGTGAAAAAGACAAATTTTCGCCGATTCAGTAGGAAGCGGGTCAAATTTGAACTGCAGCTGTCTCATAGTTTGCTATTTATTTTTTCCAAAAATCATTTCTAGGTACATAAGTACCTATTTAAGAATAAATACATGGTTTGGTGGCGATACGTCGAGGTTTGGGCGGTGGCCGAGGGCCCCAACTCTAGAGCGCGTAAACTCGCATGCCCGCCGCGTGGTCACCGCGTGACCCTGGCATTGCCATGTGTTCTGGGCGGCATAGGCATGTCTAGTGGGTTGGGCACTCCCCAGGTAGGTGGTAGGAAGAAAATTACAACATAAGGTTCTCACGAGGAGACCGATCGATGCTCAAACATGAATAAGCAGCCAAGTGTTTGATTAGTGGTACGGGAAATGCACATGGCCAATGGGCGTGAGTTTTGGCCGAGGATGATCATCTACTAAGTAGAATGTATTCACAAATTTTCAGCTCAAAAGGAGGATCCTAGGTGGTACTTGCTTTGCAAAGTACCACACTGGACAAAAATATGAATGTTGAAGCTGGGCTCAAAATAATGAATGGATTGAGCTGAAATTTGGTGGAGGATGGTTATTTGGGCATAGGAAAGCATTGTAGAAAATTGATATCATTTTGACATGCCAAAGTAGTACTTCCTTCACAATGCTCTTCTATGGACAAAAACTTGGGAAAACTAGTGAGAGAGATTGGATGAATGAAATAAGCTAAAAATTGGTGTAGGTAAGTTACATAGGTATGGTCATGCGCTGGTAAATTTTCAGATCATTTGGGTAAGCCTAGCTAGTAATTACTTCACAAAGCTTCTCTCGAGGTAGAAACTTTGGAAATTTCCTGAGAAAGATTTACTAGGAAAATTGATCTGAATGTTATCATGTTGCAATGATAAGAGTGTCCGAAAAGTTTAAGGGCAATAGGAGGGGTCTATATAACACTTGCTTCGCAACGTGCCAATTTGGCCATAAAATATAAATTGAACCTGGGCTCACATAGATGATTTGACTGAGCTACAATTTGGAGGAGGGTGATAATTTGCGCATATGAAGGAACTGTATAAATTTCATGTCATTTAGAGATATAAAAAATGTACTTCCTTCACAATGCTTCTAGGTGGACAAAAACTTTGGAAATTTGCCGAGGAAGATTTGCTAGGCAAATGGAGCTGAATTTTGTCATGCGGTAATGATTTGGATAGGAAAGAGTGCCCAAAAATTCCGAGGGCAATCAAGAATATAAAAATAGCACTTCCTTCATAAAGTGTTGTTGTGAACAGAATAGGAAAATGAATATTGTTGAATTAGTTTTGAACTAGGCAAGGAAGGATTTTTACATATTTGATGAAGATATGCCCCCAAAGAATTTATGAGATTTTTTGGGAATTTTGGGAATGATAGAAATATAGGTTGCTTCACAACCTACGGCAAAAACTGCCACATGGACATGCCACATAGGCAAAACTGATGAGATGGCGCCTAGTCATCACAACCCACCACAATCTACAAGGCTATGACCATCTATATTGGTCATTAACAACTAGAAATAAGGCAGCGAACTAGCACTGTTTGCTTTATGACCATTTAGTGTAAGGAAATTACGACCTTTCTGACCAAAATGGTCGCAATGGTTTAGGGTTTGGAGCCCCCTGAACAACTTTTGACCAATTGGTCTAAAATGGTCATAAATTTATGACCAATTCTTCGAGGGTCACTGACAGAAGGTCATAAGTTGACATATTTCTTGTAGTGTATCCTCCCGATGAGTACATTTTTCCCGCCCAATTTCCGCCTGGTTTTTTTGCCGGTTACCCTTTCCATCTTTTCAGCTGGTTTTCCTTCTAGGTTTTCTTAGGGTTTCTTTGCAGCAAGGATGATGTAGAAACCCTATGTGATCGATTCCCCCTCCGGCAGAGTACCGGAAAAAGCCTTCAGATGGCATCGCGGAAGAACAGAGGCTTGCGGCCGAGAAAGTGTTTCGGGTGGCTCTCTGCTGGTTTCCCAATATTTGAGAATTTATAGAAGTGGAATAAGGTCATACGGAGCCATGAGGGACCCACAAAGCACCAAGATGTACCATAATAATTAGGTTATGTGCCACGAAGGCAACATAGTGATCTTCGTCGGAAGGCGGACACTCGGCTAGGCGGATCGTTGGTGGGGCATTCTGCTACGCAATGTGATCGATAGGAATCCGATCATGCGTTTGATACAATGGCATGTTCCAATCCCCCATGATCTGTGGGTTGGCATGGAAGCCATGGAGGTCAACACTATCTCTACATGACCAATCCGTGATGTCGTTATAAGCAATGGTGTGATCAGATTCGTCAAGCTAAAATCTTGTCGGTGTAGTGATACCTGTAATGAGAATGGGGTCATTGGCCAATGTTGGACGGCCACCACATGGAGCAGGGAGATCGGCTCAAAGAATTGGCGTAAGAGGTCCATTGTCAAGGCTGATAATGTGCTCGTCACTGAATCATGTTTCCCTAAGGTATCAGGTGGCAAGAGGTTGGGCTGGGACAAGGTGATCAACGATGGGCCCACTTTGGGCTCATGTGACGACGATGTTGCCTACATCATGTCTAAACCGCGCATCCTCCACTCGATTGCATGGATGCTTGTCATTAACACCAGAGACGGGACTGTGGAACCAGACGAACAATGTTCCGCTGAAAAAATGTTGGGTCTTGAATCGAGTTATGCTCGGTGTGCCTTGTCCGACTACCTCAGTGGTGCAGAAGGTGATGAGGAAGTGGAGCTTGCAAGAAGGTGCACTCGACGGGAGGAAAATTAGGGAGAAATAAGTGGTGACTATGTGTGGTAGCGATGTTGATTTTATAGCGTACCTACATGTCATTCGAAACTTTATAACATGTGCTTCTTATTAATTCTTGTCTTTTCTATAGTTTCAAAAAAAATCTTGTTCTTTCTATATGATTGAAGTTGAGTTACCAAACATTAATATTAACATGAACACCGGAGCTCCTGTCCTTTTTACTTTTTACTAGTGGCCGTACCAGCACAAAAATGCAGTGGTTCAAGTGCACTAACTCTCAAAATATCCTAATTGTTTGCACAAACATGAGTGAAGCTAAGGGTGTGATCAAAACAGTTGTGGGGTCAGCTGACCCTGCAACTAACACATATAATTGCCACTGCCGCTTACGGTACGTTTTATTGTCATTAAGGAAGTTTGTTGTAACATACGAACAATGTTGGCAGGGCAAAGTCATTACGGTTGAATATCAATTGCAATTTACAACAAATGCTTGTTCCATCTAGTATATCTATTTGAGGAGCTGGAAAATTAGTGTAAGTTAAGAGCTCAATTGTGATGCCTCGCCCTCGAGCAATTATCCTACAACCGAAAACAAACCAATCAAGTTAATTTGACTTAGTTTTTTGACATCCCTTGATTTTTCGGCCCTTTGATGAAACAGTACATGACTCCATGATCAACTGAAGCAAAAGATAGCTGACGAGATAAACCAACCAATATAATTTGATTTGGAGTTCTGGCTAGTCCTTCTTAAACCTGTCAGATGAAACTCGACTGCTTTCATTCGTCCTTTGGTAACCGAAGATCTTTTGCTTCATATAGCAAGTTATTGGCACAAGTTCAGAGGTCTTTCTTAAACCTGTCAGATGAAACTAGTTCTTCGAGATAAACCTGTCCCATTACTGATCCTGCCCAGGCATCTGAATTGATCATGACGTTCAGCCCACGTCTTCTTCATAGCAAGTTATGGGCACAAGTTCAGTGTTCCACACGGTCCTATTCACAGTATTGACGGGTTGCTTACTCTTGTACTCGTTCCAAGCACTAGGTTTTATCTGTAACCAATTTGCTTAATGAGATCATAAACTCGGCGACTGCCCCTACGAGCCTAACGCACGTGTTTAAGTCACGACTAGGCTCGACTGGCGAGGGCCGAGGGATACTTGACAAACTTGGCGCTGGGCTGAAGGGGCTAACATTGGACACAAGAGTGGAGACTAGAGAGACGACTTTGAGCACTTGACCTGGGACATCGTACCTAGACTTGTTCAATGGAGTATAGAAGAACGTGATTAGACTAGGTTAATGCCACTTCCACTTGACGCAAGAGTAATCGCAAGTATGATTGCCGCTTTTAGTACTTAAGAGTGAGTAAACCGGCCGCAAAAGAGAGAACAAAGAAGTTAGCCGGCCACTTAGGATCCTAGACCATGAAGCTGTCTTCTTCCTCCTCGCTCACACGCACCATGGTAATCCTGGCCATCGTATGCTGCTGTTGCTCCGTGCTGGTGCCAAGCTCTGCCGCCGACAAAGGTATGTATCACACGTTCGCAACCACATGTACATCCTTTCCTCAGTTTCCTAGACATTGTGTGTATTTATGTTTGTTAATTTGCGATGCTTGGCAGTTGGAGAGGAGACTATGGAGGGGCGGCGGCTAGGGGTCCGCAAACCAAAGTTGCCTCCTCCGATGCTCACGGGTAACAAGCAGATCCATATGATGCCTCCATACGAAGGTAGTATGTAACCACGCGTACGATCCTTCCTAGCATTTTTCAAGTCCATGTTCGTTCTAGCTAGCTAGGGCTACTTGTGTGTATTTACGTTTAACAATTTGCGACCGATGGCATCAATGCATATGCAGTTGGTCAGCAGCCTGGAAAGGGGGGAGGGCCACGAGATGTCCATGGAGGATTAGGGACTATGCCGCAGCTGGGGCTGGCAGTTGGTCAGCAGCCTGGAAAGAAGGGAGGGCCACGAGATCATGGAGGATTGGGGACTATGCCGCCGCTGGGGCTGGGGGTATATGGCGCGGTTGCAAATCACATGACCGCAGCGCGTCCATAACGACACTGCACGCCGGCAGCTCCCTGATGCACACTTAATCCCGTAGCAGTTTATTTAGCTTTGTTGGTTCAGTACTTAGCAAAATAAGAAAGCCCTGCTGCGTGAGACATGTTCACGACTTGGCCCAGGTTTTATGTTATTGCATGTAGCGTTGAAGTCGCTGCCGTGGTAGCTACGTGGGATGGCACGAGATCTAGCGATCATGGCGGCTTTTGTAAGGGCCGATCGAGGAGGGAGTGGCTTTGGGATGGCATGGCCGTGAAGCTTGGTCCAATGCCTAAGTGTTTCTTGAAGAATTTCTGCAACCAAATGGCACTCGGGACCAAAATAAATAAACAAGAAGATCAGAAAACATGCACGTTCAACGAAGGGCAAAATATTGTATATTGGAACAACTTGTCTGAAAGAGTGCTTAGACAGAGTGCTGCCGACAAGGCGACAACAACAACACTAAGATGACCGGAGCTAATGATGCCGTATTGTTCATGACACATGCAATCCGATCTCGGAGATTTCTAAGCTAATCCAGTCAAGCAATGCACACGTAAAAAAGGTAGATTTTATTGGATTGTATCTTGCGTTGAAGCCGTTGGTATTACCGTAGTTATTTTTGCAAGATATACATATCTTATTCATATCATAAAGATCAAAATACAAGTCACGTAAGGGCCGATATGACAAAACTAAAAAGATACCAGAACATCTCTAAGCTTGACATCAACGCCCGTCACCTGCCTCCGGCACCACCATAGTAGCCAACGAAGAAAAGAATGACGGGTCACCTCCTCACTCGAGCTTGACGCGGCTCCATCGCTAATATGCAGCTTTGCGGACCTTCAAGGTGGCTCATCAAAAGTGAAGCCCTTGCCATTGAACTAAGACTTTTTTTTGCGAACTATTGAACTAAGACGCAGAAGGAGGAAACCATACCTGCCATCCACGACCAACAAAACCAGCACACGTTCCGTCTTCCAGATGTCGTCGATGCAAACAATAATCTGCGTCCGCTCCTTGACTAACTCCCAAGCTTCGCGCCGACGCTGGAGCAAACACCATCACAATGGCGGAGCCCGAGGACATAGGCCCACCACTAGGATGCCGCCGCCGCCACGCCATCCTTACTTGAACAGACTGGTTTCCAAATCCATCCCCAACCATAGAACCGATGGCCTCGTCAGGGAAAGATCCAACGAATCTTTATTCAAAGCCGTCATCGTCGTCGCCGAAGCCAAGACGATGAACAACCTAAAAACCTAGACTACGAGGGAGTAAAAATGATCAACACGCGTGGATCCGGTGGCCCCCCTCATCACCGACGGCCGAGGTCGCCGATGGAGGATGGCGCTAGAAAACTGGCCTCTCCTGGCGGCGGCTAGGGTTCCAGCCGCCAGGCACGAGAGGAAAACATATGCTCCATTAATTAATAATTAATCATTACCGCAGTCTTTGGTTGATGCTTTGTGCCTAAGCGTCCACTATACGTGCACTGTACCATTTTCTGTGATACAGTGAATGGAGAAAGTACATGTCTATTGCAATCTGAAGCAAGCATGTGCGCGAAATAAAATATGGCTGTCTGAAGAGTTACAGCATGTATGGTCTCATATATCATTGTTAACTATATGATACTCCGCCTCGTTGCTGCAGGAATCGATTGCAATATATTCCAACGAAATTTGATTATGCGGAATATAAATATTTACATTAATAACACATGAACCGAAATTGAAAATACATATGACTTATTATATTTAATTATGTATATCGATAAAATGTTTATTAATTAAAAGTAGAACAATAGAATGAAAAATATTTTCTCATGCATGGTTGTATGTAGTGGTGGGTCTTTTCTCATGCAAGGTTGCTTGTTGAGGTTGGCATTATCCTACCCATAATCGTATGGCGATGTGACATGTTTGCATCTTGAGATAAATAAATTAGTGAGGATCACTTTCTTAGGTAATAAGATACACTTTAGCTACATGTAAGTCGTCTGAAAATAAATTTGGGTCAGTCAATTGGATTTCAGCTCCAAGATTCGTGCTCTTGTTTTTTTTTCTGTTGTGTATATAGTCATGTTTTGGGCCGAAATCTGAAGCCATTTCGTCTTTTCATAGAGGGACAATGCTTCATGTTTTTCTTCTATTCGTGTACCTTTTTGGCTTTTCTTTTCCATTTTCTTAATTGTTTTTTGGATACTTTTGGGATGTTGAGTCAGTGTAAAATGTATACACGCAAATACTATATAACATGTGAGAAATTATATTGGAATGCTCTCGTCTGTTGGACCAAGCATGTGATTTGTGCCTGTTTGGCTAGCTGTGAGTGTGCATGCCCTGAACACGTACAACTAATCTAAAATTTTGACCGAAACAAACTTGTGGACACATAGGATAAGCAAACACTGCTAAGGAACTTGTGGACACGTACAACTGACCAAATTTTATTTTCAATCAACTGACCTCTAGCCAGTCACATATGATAAGCAGACACAGCTAAGGAACTTGCAGAACAATGTATGTTTGATATGCAGACAATATTTCATACTCCGACTTGTGACCGATTAATACTAGCTCTCTAAAATAATGTAAAATATCCTCACGGGAGAAAAGATGCTTGTTGCCGTCGCAAGAAATGATCAACCTAACACGTCAAATATCTTGTGATTCGGTGCATCAATAAATTTCCACAACATCGTGACTCAAGCCTAAAGGAACTATTCCACCAGTATCTAGAATCAAAATTGTGGAGATTGCCATGATATAACCACCAATTTTATTGTGTCAATAAACACGTAAACAACGACTTACTGTTCCGCGTATAACATCGATCGAAAATCATCCAATCCCAATCCTGGCATACATGTCTACTGTGCACCGTAGCACATATCAAATCACAGTAGCAGCTAGCGTGCTGCTTATTAGCTACTTTCATCTTCAGTGGTTCTTGCACGGATTTTCGCACAGACCGAGGAAGGTGTCGGTGCACCTGAACTCCTTGACAAGGTTCTTCTTCACAACGGCGCATCGCTTGCAGACAGGGTCGCATATCTTCACGACGTCATCGCATGTGTAGAGGCCCGAGGAGGAGTTGCAGTTGATGCAGCACCTTAGCTTGCCCAGGTTGAGGTCGATGGCCTTGCCCTCACCCACGGACGTTGCATGCACATCTCCGTTGCACATGTCCGGGAGGATAAAGATCCCCATGACCAGAGTGGCCTGGAGGACCATGATCACCATCAGCGTGCTGCTCTTCATGGCTAGCTACTTCCAACGATTTATATGCAGTACCGAATCTGCTTCGCATAGATGCCTCTGCTTTTGTTGGCGAAAGCGCACCACAGCAGCTTCATGTATATATAGGAGTGCGTTGAGGTCTCAAGACATAGAATTTTGCAAACTCCAGGATGGAAATGGAACTATTTTTATTGTTTTTCTTGTTTGAATGCTTGTTAAACAAGTCATGGCCGGGGATAGAGATGTGGAATGGTCTTTGTTCTCTTTCATGTATTGCCATGTGATTTATCGCACTATTGTATTGTTATATTGTCCGATCGAGCTATCGTATGCTCGTGCGTCATAGATTAGCTCAGATTGAAAGTAAGCTAATCACCCAAAAAAGAAAAGGAGTAAGCTGATTGTAATCAAGACAGCTAACCACAACGAGATGCGTATTCTAATTAACTGGCGTCATGCTCACGCGTCGCTGCACACAGAGATATATTATTGGTTATCAACAATGCCAAGTGGTAGACCAGTTCTTTGTGGCCAGCACATAAAATGAAACTGAAAATCATTATCCTAACAATTTAAATTACTATATATAGGGAACTTCCAAAGAGTGCTTCAGCAAATACTCGCCAGGGCACAGCTTCAATTACTAAGTGGCATGTAATATATGACAAGACAGTCTTCAAGATTGACAAAATATTCAGATCACACAAGCCTGTACTGTACGAAGAAGACCACGGCAGTACACCCCATGGTGCAAAAATGATGCCATGAATATTCAACCACGTAGGTTGAGCACAAAATAGAGAACTTCATACATCTGGATATTATAGTGTGCCAAGGTACGGTCATCCTTCATTTTCTTTCCGTCAAATATGAGGCTCTGCTGGCACGGGGGAATGCCTTCCGCAGCCCAAATCTTCTCCTTGACATTATAAACGGTATCTGTGCTCCTCACCTCAAGATTATAGAAATTTTGCCGTAGCGTCTTCACGTAGATCTTCATCATCCCTCTGGGACACCGGCTGTGTAGGACGAGGAGGAGGGTGGCGTCGTTGCGGATGTTGAGGTCCGCCAGGGTCCTGCCTTCTTCTTCTTCGTCGTCGAGCTGTCTGTTGGCGAAGATGAGGCACTGTTGATCCTTGGGAAAACCGTGCCACTTGTGAATCTTGGCCTTGACATTGTCGACTGTATCTGAGGTCGTGACTGCAAGGTTCATGGCCCTGCCAGTCAGTGTCTCGACCACATGGATTTGCATCTTCTCATGGAGCGGATGGAGATGGAGGCCAAGAGTGGATCCGTCACGGACGCCGTAGTCGGCCAGCGTGCGGCCGTCGTCCAGCTGCTCCCCCTTGAAGGTAAGGCGCTGCTTGTCCTTGATCTTCGCCTTGACGATGTAGATGGTGTCTGATGGATCGACCTTGAGGGAGATCGTCTCGCCGGCGACAGTGTCCACGAGAATCTGCATCCTTTATTCGCCGGACTAGTTTGGCTCAGGAAAGCTATATGAAAACCTGCGATCTTCCTGAATCAGGAACACACGAGAGCACCTGGTTGGTTTTCTGGTGCTTACAGAAGAGGGTATCGGCCGCTTATATTGATGCAATAAGAGAACGTGGGTAGGTCTGATTCCGAGCTGGACTCTCTGAAACAACCTGTCCCGAGTACAACTAAAACACGCCCTAATAATAATTCTTCTTGTAAATTAATTAAATGGGCCGTGTCGTGCTGTCTAGCCGGCCCATATTTTGCTACCCTCATCGCCGCAACTAAAAAAAAACCCTCATCGCCGATTCGGGATCGATTCCAATCGCCGCTGCCGCCCGCCGGCTCGCCTTCTGTCCCCGTCCCGCCGCCATGTCGGACCAGCTCAGGCGCTGTGCCCGTCGCCCATGGGTGCTCACCAACTCAAAATGCCACATCGGCGACCGTGACAACGCGACCACCGCCCACGGCGTCACGAGTCAAGGGCGCGGCGTCAAGGTGACCTTCGAGCTCGCGAACCCGCCGGCCGTCTCTCGCTGCTTTGTCCACTGCCCCGACATGGCGGAGAGCCGCTACGGCGGAGATCCCGTGGTTGTGAGCTCCGCGGACGCGTTCGTCCTTCTCGTCATCCCGTTCACCGACCGCTACGGGTGCAGGGAGCACAAGGATTTCTTTGTCTACAGGGCAGGCCCGGGGGCTCCATCTCTCCGCCTTCTCCGCGGCACCGCCCACTGCCGCTGCCCCGAATACATCACGCTGGCCGGCGTTGTGCCCCTTGGCGGCGCCGATCTCGATAGCAAATACTACGTTGTGGTCTTCCCGCGTTGCAACAGCTACTATACCAACCTCGATGTGTACCGCTCCGATATCTCTGGGTGGCCGTGGCGCAACCAGGTGGTCAGCATCGCCGAGCACACGACCAAGTACCACAATCACGAGGTAATAATGCGGCACCAAGGCACCCGCGTGATCTTCGCCGGAAGGGGAACACTCGGCTGGGTCAATCATTGGCATGGCATTCTTTTGTGCAACGTGTTAGACCACCGTCCGGTCATGCATTTCATCCAATGGCCTGTTCCGGTCCCTTGCAATCTGGTGTCGCGGTTTGGCATGGGAGTTGACAATATCTCCGAACGGTCGTTTCGTGACGTTGTTATAAGCAATGGCCTTATCAGGTTCGTCGAGCTGAATTCTTCTTGGCGTAGTGATAGCCGCAATGAGAAAGGGGTCATTGGCCAATGCTGGACGGCGACCACATGGAACAGGGAGATTTGCTCAAAGAAGTGGCACAAGAGGTTCATTGTCAAGGCTGATGACATGCCTGTAAGCTGTAACAGGTTCAAGTTACCCTAGCTTATCAGGTGGCAAGAGGTTGAGCTGGGATAAGGTGGTTCACTATGCGCCCACTCTTAGCTTGTGCGACGACGATGTTGTCTACATCATGGCTAGACTGGATATCCGCCCTGCGGTTGCATGGATGCTTGCCATTAACATTAGAGAGGGAACACTGAAAGCGGTCAAGAAGTATTCTGCTGAAAAGATGCCCGGTCTTGAACCGACATATGTTCGGTGTGCCTTGTCCGACTACCTCAAGCAACGGAGAAGGTGATGGGAAAGGCGACCTTGTGGAGAAGTCAGTTCTAAATACTTGTATCCGCAATCTTGATGATTTATAGCTTCCCTACATATTAGCAACTTTATAGCATATGCTTCTTATTGAGTTTTATTGGGATGAAACAACAAGTTTATTCCTCAACAATGATAGGGTTGCATGTGCTTCTTATCTTTCTTTATGACTTGAGATGAGTTACCAGAAATTAACATAACATGAATATCAAAACTCCTGACTCTTATTGGCTTGGCGTTATTGTCATTAGACAAGTATTAGTTGAAATGTAGGAACAATGCTGGAATTGCAAACTCTTTATGGTTGAACTTCAGTTGCAATTTACAACAATGTTCATTCTGTCCGCTTGATTATGATGCCTCAGCCTAAAAAGCTAGTAAGTTCAGAGCTAGATTATGGTACCTCGAGCAATTATCCTACAGTCATACTGAAGCAAAAACATAGCTGACAAGATAAAGCAATGAGTATAATTTGATTTAGAGTTCAGAACAGGCCGTCTTACACCTATCAGATGAAACTCAGACTGCTTCTGTTCTTCCTTCGGTAACCTTATACGAAGTATGAAATTACTTACCCTTTCTAACAAGGTCACTTGCATATTTTTTAGTTTTTGCAAGCAAAAATATGATGGACACACACAATTAGTTAAAGATTAGCGCTCTTAGTGAGGTGGGCATTATTTGTATAGAAATAATTGGCGGTGATTGATGAAGAGATTGGTACGAACTATACTGTAGTATGGATATGTCTTATGAACAACAGCGTGGACCCTCTTTCCATTCTATCATAGAACTCACAACCTACATATGGGAATAATGGTTTCAGTGAGGGGAATATTGTATGTCGAGATTGTCATACTTTGTCTTTGATTCTCATGGAAGATGGGAAATATGACCATGTACATGTCTAAGCTGGGCATTTCCCTACTTCTGTAGTAAGTAATTGATTGCACACTGGAGAGGGACACCCATCTATGATAATGGTTGTGCCTTTTCTTAAGAGTTGGTACAGCAGCGTTTTGTTGGAAGGTTCTAGACGACCATTCTCTAGTGCCAAAAGGCCGAAAACGCTGCTAGCCACCTCATGGCTAGGTATGGTCATATGGACGGACGAACTGCACTTTAAGTCACACAGTCATTTTTCTCTGCAAAAAGAAAGCATTAATGTTCCTGATTGAAAAAACCGTTTTGCAATTCATATTCTTGCCCTAGTATTATTAATGTTCTCTCTAGGTACATGACACCGACAAAAGAGAACTAGTATCACTTTACTCAAAAAAACAAGACGTACGCCAAAGTCCAGTTTGAGAAATAGCGAGTATGTTGAAATTGTTGGGGTGTCACTCGGCTTGGCTCAGCCTATTTTATGTTTTCCTCCCGCTGAGTACATTTTCACCGCCCAATTTCTGCCTTGTTTTTTTGCCGTCACCCTTTCCATTTTTTCAGCTGGTTTTCCTTCTAGGTTTTCTCAGATTTTTCTCTCCAGTTTTTGCTTTCCTATTTTTTTTCTGTGCATTCCTTTTTTATTTATTTATTATCTATTTTGTGGTATTGAAAACTTTTTCTTAAAATCATGAACATTTTTAAATTTAACACATTCCTTTAAAATTTATTAACTTTTTTAATTTACAAACATTTAATAAAGAATTTGAACATATTTAAATTGGTGAGTCACATATTTTAATCCAAGAACAATCTTTCTAAACATTTACAAACATATTTTTGCAATTTTTTTTCTAATTTGTAAAAATACCGGGTAGCCGGTTTTCTAATGGAGCTAGAATCAATCAGTTTCCAACTTGTTTTTCCCGAGCGAACAATATGATGATTTTGTTCTGCGAAGAGAGCCGCGCAAGTGCTACTGGGCCCGTCCCAAGTGTGCGATATGTAATATTGGCTTGTGACACGTCACTTTTGATTCCTGATCCATAGTCAACATAGGTTAAGGCATGTAATTTCACTCTGATGACATACAAAATGTTGAACAAAAGGATATATCATGAATCCTTTAGTTTGGAACTTCACATGGTGGTCATCAACCTGCTTGCTTGCACGATTTAGCTACTAGACAGTTGGTGCAAGCGCAAAACTTTGCAGTTATGAGTGGTGCAAACGCAGGCATATCATGTGCCATGAGAAGGATACGACCAGAGGACATCTAGGGCAGTTGAGGCTTAGGTGTTTCATTTTAGTTGGCGCATCTCAAGGAATACTAACTTGTATCATCAGTTTGGATTCTGATATATGCATTTTAGTCTTAGCATTTTTTTTCAAAGATGCAAAACATGTCTTTTGGTAATTATTGTCAAAATGATGGTCCTTATTGCACAGGTTCAAGTTTCTTATTGTTAGTTCATTAATTCCAAATAATAAATAGCTACTCATTACTTGATGCATGAAAAACATTCTACTTGTATATGTAGCATAGCAGCCCCTTCTGGTGCCGGTTCTCTGTTCTCTCTAGTGAGTGGAATGGGAACTCCTAATCTGGTCTCAAGTGCCATTACATCTGGTGTGGATTTTGCGGTATTTCGGGGTAGCCTTTTCATGGTAATGATCTAGACATCTCTGTTGGCTATTTCCATTTGGATTCGTTTTTCTATGCAGTTCATGTTGCCACTATATTTGCATAGTTGATGAAGGGTCAAAATGTCGTCCTGTTGCCTTCTTCTAATGTTTTGAGGTATGGATTGGAAAATTAATTAAGTGAGCGAATGATGTTTTACCTTTCATGTAGAGATGACGGTTTCTTATGTACATTAGACGAAGCATGATCAACTTTAAAGTAGCTACGACATGTGCCTCACAGGAGCATTATGAACCGGCATTTAAGTATGCACTCCTAGAACATGGCCATATGTGGGAATTTCCATCAGGCTAGAGCCTTACAGGCCTTAGGTCTCCAGAAAACATACAAGAAGAATCTTGGAGATGGAAGAGCAACTTTGTTGTTTCATGGAAGTTGGGTGGGCTAAAATAATTGATCGCATTTTGCTCAATGGCATAAATAAAACACATATTGTGTTGATACCATTATGGTCAAATGAAAAGGAATGCTTATTTTTCCCGAACCTTCTATTTGGTTTCCTTGTCATCAACCTGCAACTAGCTGATATGTTTGCCGACCTGATATTCTTATCACGTAATAATTCTGCTTATGGATATGTAGATTGGCAGAACTTCTCAAAGCCACAAGGTGTGAGTGAAGCTAACTACTATTCCAGGGCAAGGAGCATGTTACAAAATCTAGGACTCAAGAAATCTAAGAAGATTTGAAGAAGTGGCTGCTCGCTGATCATACCTTTGCCACTCCTTATTGAAGGGTACATTTATTTAGGTTCCATTATTTGGAGTAACTGGCTTCAAATATTTAAGTAAAAACGGATGATGATTTCGATGTATAGACTTGTGCAGTCTGCCCATATAAATTATTTTGACCCAAAATATTATTCGAGATAGCACAAGATATTAGTTTATCCAATCTATCCAGTGGTGTACACGTCATCTGCATGTTGATCTTCCATGTATTTAATTATGAGCAATTCCATGTATCTGGAGTAATTTTCTTTCATTTCTAGGATTTTGTACTAACAAAATTACATTGTATAGCAGGATTGTGAAGACTCGAAAGTGCTGATTTGAAAGAAGAAACAATAGTCAGATCTAGATCAGTCGATCACCCAATGTTCTTACATGTAGAAGTTATCCTATGTATATATGGGATTCTTGCTTTTCTCTACTGGAGCCTCCCAACCCCCACGTCGCCTCTCCCTGGCGGCTCGGGGGAGCCCTAGTTCCCAGTTACCGGCACTCCATGAAGGCCGCCTGGACTAGGATCCCCGCTCCTATTTGAAAGGCGTCCGGCTTTCAAGACGATGATAATAGTTAGCCAACTTTTTCCAATATCATGAAATAGCATGCCCCGGGCTAAGGTAACTCCAGTGAGAGAGAAGTGTTATGGGTGACCATATTGCGCAGTTGAGAGAGCAGTCGTGTATGTGATGCAAGTGAACGTGTGCAAAAAAGTTGTGGTAAAGTTTTGTTGTTCGTTTCGTCGTTGACCTTATCTATGTTTCTACGATGGCCTTGAACACACTCATTCTTCAGCGTAGAGAGACCTTGAATTGTGAGGTATCATTACGAGCTCAATATATAAGAGTGTTATTCTGTGAAATAACTCGAATTTCAAACCATTCATTTGCTAGAACTACTCATGCTAGGGATGTGGGAGCATCAACTCCGTTATTTTGGGCTTTTGAGGAGGAGGAGAAATTGTTGAAATATCTATGAAAGAGTCCTGGGAGCCGGGATGCATGCCAGTTTCATATGACTTGGTGGAGTGGCACAAGATCTATCTCTTGGCCTATGTCGAGATATTGATTCTTCCACACAACAATTTGCCTCTCGTCTCGACGAATTAGAAGAGATGTTCGGTGGTGTAATATTAAGAGGTCATGCGACATGAAGACATTGATAGCAATATTGGGGAGTTCCCATCAGGTAACAAGCCAACAATGGTTCCTCACGCCCCTACAAAAGCATGCATATGATGTCAGTGAAGATTTGTGTGAAGCCTTGGATACGAAGTACCCAGGGCTAGGGTGAGCTAAGGGGGGACAACGTAAGTGAGCGAATGTGTGTAAGCCCAATCAAAGATTCCTATTCTAGGCAGGGTGGGCCATAACCCTACGAATGGTGTTGATCCTACGGACCGTGAATGGATTCACCTCTGGGTTCTAGGCACGTTAGAACCGCATGAGTTCACTGAGCTGGAGCATGGCCCGCCAAAATAGGCGTACGTTAGATGCCATTGATGGAACATGGTAAGCCCACCTTTGTCCATATGAAAGTGTTGCGGGCACATAGAGATGTGGGTAGATGAAGTCTCAAAAAGTGAAGGCCGAGCTACAGGTCACGTGACTGTGGTTTTTTCGTTTCTCTTCTGTGGTTTTTTGCTTCCAGTTTTTACTATTTTGTCCGGTTTTTTGGTTATTTGTTTTTTTTTCTGTTTTGGTACCTTTTTCCTTCCATTTTTTATGTTTATTTTTTATTTTTGCGTATTATATAAAAAATTCGCCACATAGTATAAAGATGTCGTCATATATATTAAGAAAATGTTCAACGTATATTATGAAAAAGTTCATTTGCATACAAGAATGATCATCACGCAAAAATGTTTGTCATATATTAAGAATTGTTCAACATATACCCCAAAATGTTCATTGTATATTTTGAAATTTGTTCATCGTATATTCAGAAATTGTTCAACTTATACCAGAAAATGTTCATTGTGCATTAGAAATTTGTTTAGCGTCTTTTTAGAAAAAAGTTCACTGTATTTTGAAACTTGTTCAATGCATATATTACACAAATGTTCAATGGGTCGAAAAGTATTCAGCGTATATATTCATATTTTCACAAAATGTTCGACATAAAAAACCAAGCAAAACTAAGGATGCTACAGCGAACCGGATGGTAGAGTATCATTTTGCTGCTTTTCCCCCGCAAAATAAAAGAGTATCATTTTGCTACACTACCAGAGCGCTACAGTATCTCTGCATATCTTCTTTACTTGAACTGCAAATGGACCGGCCCAGTTCAATCACTCCTGTGCGAAGCCACAGCTTTCTTGATGCACACGACTTCCCTCTCGTTGGGGTTTCTGGTGCTCTCGGCGGCGATTCTAGCCGTTGTTGAGATCAAGCTTGTTCCTTCCCATTGCCCGGGGAGGGGATCAACCAAGGCTGCTCGTGCCCGCCCCGGTCTGCTTCTCCTGTCACACGGACGGCTAGGGTTAGGTTTCTGCCTTTGTGCAATACCCAGTGAGATCAATCGGGCAAGGTTTCTTTGAAGATGGAAGCGGAAGCTGCAGGGGGGCCAGCGGATGCTGGCGCTTCCTCATCCGCTACGGAGATTGAAAAGCTGATGGCGGAGCTGGGTCTCCAGGAAGATGACATGGACGACGTTGTGGTAGATGAGGAGGCTGTTCCTATACACGCGACAAGGTGGACTGCTGTGGCAAGGGTTCATATTGATAAACCTTATAGTCAGGTGTGGTTCTTCAGGAATATGAGATCTGCATGGGATCTAGCTCAACAGGTGAATTTCAAGCCACTTGAACCGAACCTATACACAATGCAATTCGAGTGCCTGGGCGACTGGGAGAGGGTGATGTAGGAGGGTCCTTGGAATTTTCGGGGCAATGCAGTGATTATAGCTCCCTATGATGGTGTGACCCAGCCCTCCAAGGTGAAGCTTGACAGTTTGGATATATCGATCCAGATCCACGACGTCCCAATTCTGTATGCACATCTGGTGCCTTCGCTAGCGGCAAAAGTAGGGGAAGTTTTATTTACTGAAACTTCTTCTCATGATTTTTACGGGGAATTTTTACCGTGTCTGGGTGCGAATCAATGTCTATAAGGCACTAAAGAACGCGGTGTCACTGGTCCGGGATGGCAAGAGGCAAATATACAGGGTCAAATATGAGCGGCTGCCGGATTGGTGCGCGGTCTGTGGCCACCTAGGCCATCTTTTAAAAGAGCATGGGGACGGAGTTCATCCCCAATCTGCACTAGTTTTTAAAGACCTACGCGCCTCATGGACAATGCGAGTAGGCCGGGGACCTGGTGGTGCCAGAGGGCGCCGAGGGGGAAGAAGAGGAGGAAGACAGGGAGGAAACATGAATGCTGGCAAGGAGGATTTTGGTGACACAGTCTATGGAACAGCTCATGATGAAGATATTGACATGGCTCAGGGGGATCACAGTAGGAAGAGGTCAGAAGCTGAATTGAGGGCTAAAGCACCTGTGTTTTTGGGCTCGGATGCACCTACAGATCTGGCTATTGTGCCAGCGGGTGCGAATGTTGTTAGTCCACCCCCACAGAGGGAAGCAAAGAGGACCAGAACTGAAGATGAGGAAAGAGTTAACCCAAGTACCACGGTGAAGAATCTGGCGGGCTCCTTCGAGGAGCACCGCCGAGCCCAGTGAGTACCTTGTGCTGGAATTGTCGCGGAGTGGGCAATGCCGCGACAATCCAAGAGCTTCGCGAACTCGCGAGGAAGTTTGCCCCTACCCTTTTGTGCATTGTTGAAACACAAATAGAAGGAGTTAAGGTAGAAAATTTAGCAAGTTCTTCGGGTTATGATTGTTCTTATGCAATAGATAGTCATGGTAGAAGTGGTGGAATAGGTCTTTTTTGGAACAATGAAATAAAGATTGATGTTCTGGGTTATTCGCGTTATCATCTTGATGTTTCCGTCAAAGAGGAAGGACATGATTTATGGAGGTTGACCTGTGTTTATGGGGAGGCACAAACTCACCTACGACACCAGACCTGGACAGTTTTGAAGAATATTAGCACTTTGAGTGCACTCCCCTGGCTTTGTATAGGTGATTTCAATGAAGTTCTACGTCCAAATGAGCATGAAGGTATCGGTCAACATAGCAATGCACAGATCCAAGCTTTCAGAGATGCTACAGATGTTTGCATGTTACTGGATATTTGGTACAAGGGACGTTTCTGGACCTTCGAAAAGAGAGTGGCTGGGGGCTCTTACACTAGATGCAGACTTCACGGAGCCTTGGTAAGCACTGACTGGATGACGCGATTTCCTCTGGCAAGTTTAGAACACCACTCGGCGGCTACCTCAGATCATGGACCGATCTTGTTACATCTAGGCCGAGAGCAAAACAGGGAGATGAGACAGTCTTTCAGGTACGAGACTATGTGGGAGAAACATGAAGCTTTCAAGGAAACTGTTGCAGCCGAATGGACGGACTCAGGCATATGTGACACTGCTCAACAGCTACACGATAAGCTAGTGCGCGTCTCAAAGGGGCTCGGCAAGTGGAACAAAAATACTTTTAGGAGTGTCCGACTTGAGATCAAGGAGCTTAAAAGAAAATTAGATGAGCTGCGAGGAGACCCGTTGAGGATAGCACCGTCTCATGTGGAACTCAAGATCAATGAGAGGTTGGTTGAGCTATATCATCGCGAGGAAATAATGTGGAGACAGCGGGCACGTATTGAGTGGCTCTCATCGGGGGACAAGAACACAAAGTTTTTCCATATGCGAGCAAGTTTGAGGAGAAAGAAGAATATAATCAAGGCTTTGGAGAACTCTTTGGGAGTTATGACTGATGACCCGAATGAATTGAGGGCAATGGCTAACAACTTTTACAAAGAACTGTACACCTCAGAGGGGGTAGAGGGTATTGAGGAGGTGATAGCACATGTACCATCCAAAGTTACCCCAGCCATGAATGCCGAGTTATGTGCTCCTTATACAAGGGAGGAGGTGAAGATAGCTTTGTTCCAAATGTCCCCAATTAAGGCGCCGGGGCCGGATGGCTTTCCAGCTCAATTTTACCAGAAACACTGGGACGTCTGTGGAGAGGAAGTCACCAATATTGTGCTGAGAATAGTTAGAGGGGAAGAGAACCCGGAATGCATTAATAACACCATCCTTGTGCTCATACCAAAGGTGACAAATCCTACCCTTCTAGCTCAATTTAGACCGATCAGTTTGTGCAATGTTCTATATAAGATAGCTTCCAAAGTTGTTGCCAATAGATTGAAGTGTGTTCTGCCAGAAATAATCTCTGAGGAACAGTCTGCGTTTGTGCCTGGTAGGTTGATAACAGATAATATCATATGTGCTTATGAATGTTTACATTTCATGAAGAGGAATAGATCAAAGAGTAATAGCTTCTGTGCATTGAAGCTGGATATGATGAAGGCATATGATAGGCTTGAATGGTATTACTTAAAAGCTATCATGTGTAAGCTGGGGTTTGCACAAAGTTGGATAAACACAGTCATGGCCATGGTTTCTTCAGTATCTTTCTCAGTGATGTTTAATGGAGAGAAACTTGAGAGTTTTATACCGACAAGGGGAATCCGGCAGGGAGATCCCATCTCCCCTTACCTTTTCTTGATTGCAGCAGAGGGCCTTTCGTGCCTCCTGAAATCCAGTTCTTAGTCATCTCTGTCAGGTATTAAGGTGGCTCCTACGGCTCCGGTCGTGAATCACCTGTTATTTGCAGACGACAGCCTGTTGCTATTCAAGGCAAGTGTGGAGGGTGCAGAGCGTGTGTCAAACCTGTTGGAAATATATTGCAGGGCATCGGGACAAAGAGTTAATAATGGTAAGTCATCCATATTCTTTAGTAGGGGGTGTCCTCAGGGCCAGAGAGAAGGCATTAAAATATGTCTGAATGTGCATAATGAATCTCTTAGTGATCGATATCTGCGATTACCAACAGATGTGGGGCACTCTAAAAATGGCACTTTCAAATACCTACGTGATAGGGTGTGGGAGAAGGTGAAAGGGTGGATGGAAAAGCTTCTGTCAGCAGACGGGAAAGAGGTGCTCATAAAATCAGTTGCTCAGGCAATTCCGGTGTACTCCATGTCTTGTTTTCGTCTACCACGGGGCTTATGTGAAAGTGTGTCATCAATTATCAGACAGTTTTGGTGGGGCTCAAAGAGAGGAAAATGGAAGCCTGCTTGGGTCTCATGGGATGTAATGATACGACCAAAGTACATGGGAGGTATGGGCTTCCGTGATCTAGAGCTTTTTAATTTGGCGCTTCTAGCCAGACAGGCCTGGAGAGTTATGACCGAACCAGAGTCTTTGAGTGCACGAATCTTGAAGGCTATATATTATCCAAACTGCTCTTTGCTAGATGCAGAGTTAGGGTCACACCCGTCACAGATTTGGAGAGCACTGGTCGATGGCAGAGATATTTTGGCTCAGGAGATTATCCGCAGGATTGGCCACGGTGAGACCACCAATATTTGGAGGCATAATTGGATTCCGCGAGAGAGCTACAAACAGCCGATCACCTCACTTGTACCCTCTCCGCCCCAAACAGTTTCTGAGCTTATTGAACCATCAACTGCTTCATGGAGAGTTCAGTTCGTACGCTCGGTCTTCACTCCTTTTGATGCAGAAGCTATACTCAAAATCCCGGTGTGCACACGAAGAGTTGATGATTTTTGGGCATGGGGTGAGGAGCCGAGGGGAAACTTCACAGTTAGTTCGTCATATCGTATGCTGGTACGGACTAAGTTTAACAGAGAAGGCCGGCTCGAGGAGCGAGAGGGGTCTTCAAGTACTCAGGCGGAAGGAAAAGAATGGAAAGCATTGTGGAAGCTCCAGATCCCGTCCAAAGTGAAAGTGTTTCTATGGCGGCTGGCCCGGCATTCCATGCCATCAATGGATCTTCTGCACCGACGACACATGGCTACATCATCCTCGTGTAACCTATGTGGAGTTCGTGACTCGTGGAGACATGCACTTTTCGACTGCCCCTTGTCACGGAGCACCTGGGCTCTATCATCGGAAGTGATCTTGGATTATCTTAGTTCAAACACGACGGAGTGTGCAAAGAAGTGGCTTTTTGAAGCGCAGAAGGCACTATCTGATGACGCATTTATCAGATTGGGAGTCACCCTTTGGGCCATCTGGGGAGCCCGACGGAAAGCTATCTACGAAGATATTCATAAAAGTCTGTATGCCATCCATAGCTTCATCAATTCCTATTTGGATGAAACAAAACTGTTAAGGCCCGAGAGCAGAAGCACAAGAAGCGCGCGGGTACGGCCATCAGGCTGGTTTGCACCTCCGGAAAACTATGCGAAGCTGAATGTAGATGCTTCAGTGCATCGTCAGGGACATGTTGGAGCTGTGGGAGCTATTTGTCGCGACCAAGCTGGCCTATTCCTTGGAGCGTCTGCTATAGTGTTCAACAATGGTGATCCAGCTACGTTGGAGGCAATGGCCATCCGGGAGGGGCTGGACTTGGCGGCAGATTTACATATTCAGCAGATCCAACTCGCATCCGACTGCAAGGGAGTGATAGAAGAAATTCAGAGTGGAAGTGGAGCTGCTTATGGGGCGATCATCAAGGAGATCAAGCAACAACAATCTACTTTTAGTTCCTATTTTTTTGTTCATGAATTTAGGAGCTCAAATGTTGAGGCTCACAACCTAGGGAGACATGCTTTATCTTTGAGACCTGGCCGTCATGTTTGGTTCGGCCAGCCCGACGGGATTCCGTTCGTCCATATAAACATTGTGACGGTTTGAAATAAAAAGTCGCGTGAGGTTGTCTAAAAAAAAGCTTTCTTGAAGCACACGGGTGTTTCTATAGGATCGCCCTAATAATTCCTGTAAATTCATTTCAAAAAAAATCCTGTAAATTAATTAAACGGGCCGTGACGCACACGGTTTCTCACGGGTCGCTTAACCTCATCGCCGGACGATACGCATCGTCGCTATCAATCCACAATTCCAGTCGCCGTCGCCGCCGCCGCCCGCCCGCCTTACGTCCGGCGCGCCGCCATGCCAGACCCCTTTGCCGCCGCCGCTTTCAGGAGCTCGGCCCGTCGCCCCTGGGTGCTAACCGACTCGAAGTGCCACATCGGCGACCGCGACAACGCCACAACCGCCCACGGCGTCACCAGCCAGAGCGGCGACATCAAGGTGACCTTCGAGCTCGCGGACCCGCCCGGCGTCTCTCGCTGCTTCGTGCACTGCCCCGGTCTGGCGGATGACTGCTACGGCGGAGATCCCCTGGTTCTGAGCTCGGCGGACGCGTTCATGCTTCTCGTCGTCCCCTTCACCGAAGGCTCCAGGCGCAGGGAGTACAAGGATTTCTTCGTCTACAGGGCAGGTCCAGGGGGAGAGACGTGATTCACGACCATGGTTCAGCCGAACCTATGGTCTATGCTGTACGATTTAACATCCTACTACGTGTGGATCTGTGACATGCATGCCAACTGCATTTTTTAATCAACCATGCATGGATTATGAATAGACATGCATGCCAACTATATTTTTTAATCAACCATGCATGGATCCTCATGAATAGTGTCTAGAAATCAATGGTGTCGAGCATAGGTTCGGCTGAACCATGGTTCCGTAAAACATTTTCGGGTCCAGGGGCTCCATCTCTCAGCCTTCTCCCCGCCCCCTACCGCTACCCTGACTACATCAGGCTGACCGGCGTCGTGCCCCTCGGCGGCTCCGATCTCAACAGCAAAGACTACGCCGTGGTCTTCCCCCTCGTCTGGCGATCGCGACACACCGAAGACTCTACCAGCAGGAAGTGCATCGACCTCCGTGTCTATTGCTCCGATAACTCTGCGTCGCCGTGGCGCTATACCTACAAGATGGCCAGCATCGCCATGGACACCAAGATATACCAACATCACGAAGTGATGCGGCACCAAGGCACCAGAGTGATCTTCGCCGGAGCAGGAACACTCTGCTGGGTCAATCATTGGCATGGCATTCTGCTATGCAACGTGCTGGACAACAACCTGGGTCATGCGTTTGATCCAATGGCCCGTTCCGATCCCTTCCGATCTGGTGTCGCGGTTTGGCACGGGAGTTGACGATATCTACGTGCGGCCGTTCCGCGACGTCGCTATAACAAATGGCGTGATCAGGTTTGTCGAGCTGAAATCTGGTCGGTGTACTGATACACGCAATGAGAAAGGGGTCATTGGCCAAGGCTGGACGGTCACCACATGGAATTGGGACATCCGCTCAAAGAAGTGGCACAAGAGGTTCACTGTCAATGCTGATAATGTGCCTGCCACAGGTTCAAGTTTCCCTAAGGTATCGGGTGGCAAGAGGTTGAGCTGGGACAAGGTGTTTCATGGAGGGCCGACTTTGAGCTTGTGTGACGATGATGTTGTCTATATCATGGCTAGACTGGACATCCGCCCGCCCGTTGCATGGATGCTTGCCATTAACATCAAAGAGGGAACATTGGAAGCGGTCAAGCAGTGTTCTGCTGAAAAGATGCTCGGTCTTGAACCGACTTATGTTCAGTGTGCCTTGTCCGGCTACATCAAGCAGTGGAGAAGGTGATGAGGAAGGGGACACTGGAGAAGACACTTATCTTGTCTATTATTGTTGTTAATCTTGTTATGCATGGGCATGTCAGGTTGTTTTCCTTACTCTGAATAATGGCGAGAGGCACACTGTGTTCGTGCAGCGGCAGAATTGGTCTGGGATTTTATCTCTTTCTGTTTAGTTTGTTCCTGGCCACGAACAGTTCGTGGGATGGCGCGGGATCAACGGATCTTTTGCAGCCAGTTTGTTATTTTCGTGTATAAAAGGAAGAAAGCAAAAATGACGCAGGTTGAACGTGTCGCAAAAATCCTACTGTCTCCTGCCTCGAGTGTGTTCCCTGTCGACTCTACTCACCGACTCTAGCCAATATGCCCATTGGCCAAATGTATGTAAACTGTATGAATTGTGGCTGACAAAATAGACACCTATTATGCTGCTGGATGAAGAAAACTATTACACAATAACCTTTCATGGCATTGTTGGGTGGTATGATTTCAAGGGTATAGATATTAAAGAAAAATATGTGCTTAATTGAACTCATTTGGTTTGAGGAGTGGATGTGCAAGCCTACTAGTTGGGTCAAGTGATTACGGACGTTAATTTGGATTCCAATTTATGCTGCAAGGCTTTCTCTCCTACTAGGATTTGAAAAACATATCCAAGAATGTTTTCCAGAGCTGTAAACCTGCCCTAGAAATGTGGACACAATTTTCTTTGCTGGACAAACAAACAGATGGCTCACAGGAAAGCATATATTGAAATGCCCTTTGTTAACTTTGCTACCTTAGGAGGTTCGGCTTGAAGCTTGTGTGTATGCAATGGTTCAGTGAAGTTGGTAGTGGTACATAATTATCTGAAAGCATGCTTTGTTCCGGGCTTCAAAAGTTGTAAGCTAACTTTAGTGTTAAACATGCTTTGTTCTGGGCTCGTGTTCCTTCTTGCCAGTATGTCAGGCGTGTCACCGGTGGCTACCGTTCTAAAAGCATTGTCTATCTGTTTGTGGCATGTACGACAGTTTGCTCACTTTTTGTTTGACAGTTTTCGCCAATCTCACGTGACACTTGCGAAGATGATCCTGCAAGCTTTGGAACTTCTAATAAAAATAACAACAGATGTAATTACAAATAAGCAGTATAAGGGGCACAGTGAGCCAGTTTGTTCCTTCTGTCCGTTAGTAACGACAGATGTAATATTTGCATTGATGTTTCGAACCTGCTCGATATATAATGGTTTCTCATGCCCTTATTCTCTGCAGGCAAAGAATGTGAGATGGTTCACAGAAGAACAAGACAAAGCACTTTGTCACCCTCTTGATTTTTGCTATTGCACTGATATCCTATCGCTGCCTAAGGAGCTGCATCTTCTTTCCTCCGTCAAGAGATTATCGATCAAGGCTTGTCCAGGAATTCTATCATTGCCAGAAAAAGGCCTGCCAGCTTCCCTACAGGAGCTGTATTCATAACGTTAGATGTGTTTATCTTGATGGACACGCAGGCAAATTCATAAGTATATGCAAGATGTTATGGCTGTATTTTACGTACTATTTCCTAATTTTGTTTATTTATTATATTTATAAATGTAGAATCTTATTTGTTACTGTCTTACTGAATAGCCAGTAATAAAGCTGACCCTTTTTTTTCCTGGCGTAATTCATTCACAGGAACCAGAAAAGATGAGGGTCCATTCTGACGGAAATTAGAATTTTTCGAGCTACTAAATCCATGTGGTGATTTGTTGTTTGTTCCATGCCAAGTGGCAGAAACATCTCTCTGATGAAAGTCTGGAAGTGAAGGTGGTTTCAAGAGGACCCTGTCTAGATTCCTGTTTTGTGGCATTGCAAATACTGATGGGAGGCATGCATCATGCTGCCAAAGTATTTCTCTTTTGGAGGTAGTGATTTTTGGTTGGTTGGCTTGTAGGCCATCAGATCTGGCTAGAAGGGAACCAGAATTGCAGAGGATGAGGTGTTGCAAAGGTTAAATTCTTTCCCTGCGTGCAAATGGGTAGGTGGTCACCAAACCAGATTGATTCCTTGAGAATCCCAAGCTAGGTTATTGGAGATGTCGCCAAGTCATGATCCAGAGCTGAGTATAGATAGTGTCGGTTGTGGAAATCGCATTGAAGGAAAAAAAATGCATGGCAAGTAATCTCAAGTTACTGATAAGGTTGGCTTGTCCACAACAGAGGGAAAAAAAACCTTCTGTGCGCCCTCTGTTATATAGTGATGGCAATACTTTATATAGTGGTTTATCCTTAACATCATTTCTAGCCCTTTTATATAGCTTGTCCATATTATTTTCTTTGTTCAAGCTATTTCCATGTTGTAGTGTTGCTCAAGCTGCTACAGTAAAATATGTGGAGAAAGATTATGCAACATAGATGTGGCCACTATCTATGCCTTGCGTACAAGAGTTGCCATGTTGGCTCTAGACAATACACCGATAGGCCAAGGTAATAAAGGCTCTACATATTGCACTTTCAAAGAGACAATTATGAGAAGATTAAAAAAATCCCCTCCGGACCCCCGCGTCGCTGCCTCCCCTAGGCGACACGGGTGGCGGCAGCGCCCCCGGCCTCCCACCCCTCTCCCTTCACTGCCTCCCTTGCCGTCGCCGGCGTTTTCCTCTGGGCAAAGCCCGGCCAGAGTTGGCGGCGGCGGGACTTTGTTCTCTCGCCTCTGGTGGCGGCCCACTTGTGGATCGGGAGTCCGCGGTGGGGGTTGGCGGGGTCGCGATGGGTGCAGCGGCGGCTGCGCCCGGGCGGCGGTCTTCCTCTACACAGGGGATCTAGGCAAGGGGGCGGCGTCCCTGCGGTGGCTGGGCATGGTGTTATTTAAACCTCCTCTTTATTTATTTATAATAAGTGTTTTATCAGTTACATTTGAGGTGTGATCGAAGCAGAAAGTTCACCGTCCAAACACTAGAATCACAAGACTTTTGCATGCTTGCTCGGAATTAACTAGGTTATAGATGAAATTTAATCAGGCAAATATGATTAATTTGATTTCTTGTTTGAATGTTTGTTAGGTCAATTCATAGCAACCATCATACAAAAAAGATACTAAAAATAATTAACCCAACAATTAGAATTACTATATATTGAGAACTTCCAAGGAGTTCTTCAGAAAGTACTCCCACAACACATTAACGAGCCATACTCCCATTGACAATTTCAAGTGGCATGTAGTAAATCACAAGAGAGTCTACAAGAATGACAAAATATCCAGATCGCACGTGCCTGTATTGTCTGAAGACCATGTGAGTACACCACATGCATAGTGCAGTAACCATATTCAACCACGTAGGTTGAGCCCAAAATAGGGAACTAAATACATCTGGATATTTCAGTGTGCCAAGGGACGGCCATCCTCCATTATCTTGAGATTAAATATGGAGCATTGTAGGTCCGGGTGAATGCCTTCCGTATTCCGGATCTTCTCCTTGACATTATAGATGGCTCCTGACCTCAAGATTATAGAATTTTCCTTGTAACCTCTTCATCTAGATGTTCATCCTCCCACTCGGACACCGGCCGTGGAGGACGAGGAGGAGAGGGGCATCGTTGCGGATGTTTGACGCTCACTAGGGTGCTGTTGCCTTCATTGTTATCCAGCTGTCTGTTGGCATAGATGAGGCATTGCTGGTCCATGGGAAAGCCGTGCTCGTGCTGAATCTTTGCCTTGACATTGTTGACAGTATCTGAGCTTGTGATCGCAAGGTTCATAGCCCTCCCCGTTAGTGTCTCGACCACATGGATCTGCATCTTCTCATGGAGCGGGTGAAGGCGGAGATCGAGAGTGGATCCACTGTACATGCCGTAATCAGCCAGCGTGCGGCCGTCGTCCAGCAGCTCCTATTGAAGGTGAGGCGCTCCTGATCCTGGATCTTCGCCTTGACAATGTATTCCCTCCTTCCCCAAATATAAGGTGCTGTTTGACTTTTTTGGTTTTCATTGCACAACGTTGACTATGTTTTTCATGTATCATATGTCTATAAAATTAGTATACATAAATATAAAATAAAATTGTTTTGCAAGACAAATATGAAGATATACTTTATGCATGTTCAATCTATATATTTTGATATATATTAGTGGTCAAAGTTGTGCATCAAAGACCATAAATTATCAACCGCCCCTTATATTTTGGGAAAAAGGAAGTACATGGTATCTGATGGATGGACCTTAAGGGAGTTCGTCTTGCCGGTGAGAGTGCTTACAAAAAAGTGCAGTGATAGGCGCCGGCAGACCGGCCAAACAGTTCGGCCGGTCTAGCCCCAGCCACCGATGCGACAAGTGTTGCCGTTGGATTGGGGCTTCTGATTTTTTCCTCAAAACCAAATCTGACGAGGTCAGCAGAAACAGAGCAGCGGCGCCACCGGCGCTCGCCATGAACGAGCAAACGACCAACCACTAAGCGGGGCGCCTCCCGTGTCTTCGCCGGTCGCCTCCCGCCGAATTGCCTTGCCGTCGCCGGTCGCCGCTGTCGCCCGTCGCCGCTGTCGCCCGTCGCCTTTTGAGTTGCTGGTTGCAGCTCCGCTGCTCACCTGTGCTGCCCATCCCCTCACCTCTCCCTCGCCCCTGCAGAATCAATGGCGGCGACGCCCCGTGGTTCACATCCAAAAACAACGGTGGTAGCAAAAAAATGTGATGCTTCTAGCAAACTAGAAAACGGTGGTAGCAAAAAAGATGAAAAACCAATTGACGACTTCAGCTCACCCGCCGGCCAGAAAGTTGCAACCAGTGACCAAAAAGCTTCATATCGTGATGAAAAAAGCTTCATCCGACAATAAAAAAAGCTTCAACCATAGAGTCGAAAGCCATGGACGAGAACAAAAAGTTGCAACCAGCGGTTACAGAAGCTACAACCGGTATTGAAAAAAGCTTCAAGCTTCATGTCTTAGCTGCGACCCATGACGACGCTGACGATGTTTTGCTGCAACCGTCTTTGTTTTTTTATACGACCGGCGATGTAATTTGCTGCATCCCTTTTCATGGCAGCGGGTGCCGGTCGGCAGTAGTCAGGCAGTCCCCTAACTCGGCGAGCAGTCAGGCAGTCCCCGGCTCGGCGGAGCACACGGACGGCAGCAGCCACCGGCCGGCGGCAGCGCGGGGGGGGGGGGGGGGGAGGAAAAGAAGAAGCACGGCGCGGAGAGAGATGGGGCTGAAGGTAGAAAAAAGGATAAGGATAAGATTTGGGCCAGTTGTGTGAGGCCCACCTACACACGTCTTGCGCGGGGGTGTTTTCTCTGACGCTGGAGCTAGCATGGCCCTCAAGACCGGCCGAAAATTCGGCCGGCGTGCCGTCCCGAAGCGTTTCTCTTATAAGGGCATCTCCAGCAGTTGGCCCCCCCAGGACGCATAAAAATCACCCCCTGGGGGCGAGCCGGCGATGCACTCGGCGCTGGGGACGGTTTTGCGCCTAGTCGTCGCCCCCAGCTCGCCCTCAGGCGCCGAAATTGGCCCACTTTGCAGCCCAATTTCGGCGAATAAACGGCCCATATGGGCGAGAATAGGCCCATATTCGGCGTGGTTTCGCCGTGTCTTGGCGTTCAAGTATCAACACAATTATTTCTTATCACATATTTCATCACAGAAAAATCAAATACTTTAACAAAATACTACAACAACAAATAGTTCAATACAAATTATATTGTTCAACAAATAAAAACTCGTATTTCATCACGAGGTGTCCCCCTTGAGCCTCCATAGGTGCTCAATCAGATCTTTCTGCAGTTGATGATGCACCTGTGGGTCTCGGATCTCCTGACGCATACTGAGATAGGCAGTCCAAGTTGCCGGTAGCTGGTGATCAACTTCGGCTAGAGGACCCTGCCTGTAGTATGGTTCAGTGTCAAACACTGGGTCTTCTTGCTCGCTCTCGATGATCATGTTGTGCAAGATGACACAGCAAGTCATGATCTCCCGCATTTGATCTTTCGACCAGGTCTGAGCGGGGTACCGAACAACAGCGAATCGAGATTGGAGCACACCAAATGCCCGCTCGACATCCTTCCTGCAAGCCTCCTGAAGCTTCGCAAACCAGGCATTCTTGCCTCCTGCCACAGGGTTTGAGATCGTCTTCACAAATATCGACCATCTCGGATAGATGCCGTCAGCTAGATAGTATCCCTTGTTGTATTGGTGCCCATTGATCTTGAAGTTCACCGGAGGAGAATGGCCCTCAACGAGCTTGGCAAAAACAGGAGAGCACTGCAGCACGTTGATGTCATTGTGAGTTCCTGGCATACCAAAGAAGGAGTGCAAAATCCAGAGGTCCTGTGTGGCTACCGCCTCAAGCACCACACTGCAACCGCCTTTGGCGCCTTTGTACATCTCCTGCCAACCAAATGGGCAGTTCTTCCATTTCCAATGCATGCAGTCGATGCTTCCAAGCATCCCAGAAAATCCTCTTGCTGCATTCTGGGCTAGGATCCGAGCAGTGTCTTCCGCATTGGGTGTTCTCAAGTATTGTGACCCAAACACTGCCACCACTGCCCGACAGAACTTGTAGAAACACTCTATGCTGGTGGACTCGGCCATGCGCCCATAGTCGTCGAGTGAATCACTGGGAGCTCCATATGCAAGCATCCTCATCGCTGTCGTGCACTTCTGGATGGAGGTGAATCCAAGAGCGCCAGTGCAATCCATCTTGCACTTGAAGTAGTTGTCGAACTCCCGGATGGAATTCACAATCCTGAGGATGAGCTTTCGGCTCATCCGATAACGGCGCCGGAATGTTCTCTCGCCATGAAGTGGAGCATCGGCGAAGTAGTCGGACTAGAGCATGCAGTAGCCTTGCAGACGATGCCGGTTTTTTGCTTTCACCCGCCCCGGCGCCGAGCCACCTCGCCGTGGCTTTTCACTGCTCGCCAGCAGCTGGGCGAGGGCGGCGAGCACCATCAGATGCTCTTCTTCCTGGACGTCGGTCGCGGCTTCCTCCTCCAGCAGCGCGGCGAGCTCTTCCTCCTCATCCGAGTCCATCGCCGAGACGGGCAAATCGCCGAACACCTTGCGCTCGGTGGCCGTGAACCCGCCGTTAAACCGCGCCTCCGCGGCCGGAAACTGCGACTGGAAACGCCCAGCTGTTGCGGGAGGGGCTGCCGCGGCGAAGCGCTGCTATTTTCCGGCGGGGAATGGCTATCTACCGGAGTCGGGCGGCGGCCGTCGCCGGGATACAGCTAGTGGTGGCCCAGGGCGCGGGGGGTGCGAGGCGAGTCGGGGAAGAAAACCTCCGGAGCCACCAACGGCTCTCCAGCGCGCCGGGTTCGGCCTGTGACCGCCGGACGGAAAAAAGGTCCGAACCGACGATTTTCGGCGTCCTGGGGGCGCGACTGGACCGTTTTTTCGGCGCCGGCGCCGAAAAAGTGGTCTGGGGGGGGCCTGTTGGGGGCGCGGCTGAAGATGCCCTAAAAATCTGTATCCTGGAGACTTAACTCGCCGGACAAGCTTCACACCTAAGGAAGGGTACGAGACCTTGCGGTCGATCTGAATCACGCACACACGAGAACGAGGAACTTGCAGATGCAGTACGAGTCCCGACTCGGAACATGACTCACTAGAATAACCTATTCCGATTACAACTAAGACACGACAAGGAAACAAACCGGAGTCGACTTCACCACACGTACACGTACGTCGCCCCAATATAGCGGGTCGGCGGACGATACCATCAATTGTAACGAACCAAACGCATCGCCGCTATCAATATCGCCCGCCTTACGTGATTACGTTTCGCGCGGCGCCATGTCAGATCTTGCTGCCGCCGCCGCCGCCGCGGCGCCCAGGCGCTCGGGCCGTCGCCCCTGGGTGCTCGCCGACGCCAAGTGCCACGTCGGTGACCGCGACAACACGACCACCGCCCACGCCGTCACCAGCCAAGGGAGCGACATCAAGGTGACCTTCGAGCTGGCGGACCCGCCTGCCGTCTCTCGCTGCTACGTCCACTGCCATGGCCTTGGGGAGAGCCGCTACGGGGGAGATCCCATGGTTCTGTGCTCGGCGGACGCCTTTGTCCTTCTCGTCGTCCCCTTCATCCACGGCTCCAGGCCAGGTCCAGGGGCTCAATCTCTACGCGGGAGATCCCGTGGTTCTCAGTTCGGTGGATGCGGGGAGTACAATGATTTCTTTGTCTACAGGGCAGGTCCAGGGGCACCATCTCTCTCCCTTCTCCCTGGCGTCGACTCCTACCGCTCTCCCGACTACGTCACGCTGGCCGGCGTTGTGCCCCTCGGCGGTGCCGATCTCAACAGCAAAGACTACACCGTGGTCTTTCCCTCGCTATCAAAATTTCGCTCGCGATACACCAACGACTCTACTAGGAAGGAGTACGACCTCTACGTGTATCGCTCCGATATCTCTGACTGGCAGTGGCACAACATGGTTTCCAAGAAGAACAATTCCGAGGTAATTATGCAGCACGAAGGCACCCGCGTGACCTTTGCCGGAAGGGGAACACTCGGCTGGGTCAATCATTGGCATGGAATTCTTCTATGCAACGTGCTCGACTAGTATCCGGTCATGCGTTTGATTGAATGGCCTGTTCCATTGCCTTGCGATCTGGTGTTGCGGTTTGGCATGGGAGTCGACAATATCTACGCACGGCCGTTCCGTGATGTCACTATAAGCAATGGCGTGATCAGGTTCGTCGAGCTGAAATCTTGTCGGTGTAGCGATACCCGTAATGAGAAAGGGGTCATTGGCCAAGGCTGGACGGTCACCACATGGAACAGGGAGATCTCCTCAAATAAGTGGCAAAAGAGGTTCACTGTCAAGGCTGATGACGTGCCTGTCACAGGTTCAAGTTACCCTAAGGTATCGGGTGACAAGAGGTTGAGCTGGGACAAAATGGTTCATGGTGGGCCCACTCTAAGCTTGTATGACGACGATGTTGTCTACATCATGGCTAGACTAGACATCCGCCACCCAGTTGCATGGATGCTTGCCATTAACATTAAAGAGAGAACACTGGAAGCGGTCAAGCAGTGTTCTGCTGAAAAGATGCTTGATCTTGAACCGACTTATGTTCAGTGTGCCTTATCCAACTACCTCATGTAGTGGAGAAGTTGATGAGGAATGGGAGCTTGCAGTAAAACTACGGATAAGCCAGTTATAAGGTGTTTGTATTAGCAATCTTGATGATTTATAGCTTGCCTACAGATTAGCAACTTTATGGCATGTGCTTCTTAGTGAGTTTTTTTTTCTGCGATGAAACAATGAGTTTATTCCTCAATAATGGTATAGTTACATGTGCTTCTTATTGACAAGTGATCTTTCTTTACGACTCGAGCTGAGTTATCAGAAATTATCAATTAACATGAACAAGATTACAAGAATATCGAAACTCGTGTGTCTTTTCCGCTAGGCTGCATCAAAACTAATCCTACAACCATGCAGCTGCTGAAGCAAAAGTTAGTTGACGACATAGCCCAACCAATATAATTTGATTTTGAGCTCAGAACAGCTTGTCTTAAACCAATATAATTTGATTTTGATTTTGATTTTGATTTTGCCCGCAGCCTCCCCCGCCGGCTCGCGCTCGCGCCCTCCTCTGCTCCGCCAGGTCGCCTCCCCCGCCTCTCTCTGGCTCGCGCTTGCCCCCTCCGCCAGGTCGCCTCCCCCGCCGTGCTCTGGCTCGCGCTCTCGCGGCTGTGTTGCTTGCTTCGGGTGGAAGGCTTTGCTTGGACTGTGTGGCGCCGCGGCATGGGCGGGCGCCCGACTCTGCCCCCGTGGCATGCCGGAGCCGCGGCAGCTCGTCCGCCGGCATGTGGTCGTGGCGTGGCCGGGCCGGAGCTCGCTGCGTGTGGCCATGGCGTGTGGGCGGGCGGTCGGGCGGGCACGGCGCTGCCTGGGCGGACGGGCGCGGCTGTGGGCTCGATCGTCTTCGCCCTTGTCGTCAGGAGAGCAACAAGGAGGAGGACGACCAGTGGACGCTCTTCATCGATCTGCCGGTGCTGGAGGCCGCCACCGCCGGCTTCTCCGACGGCAACCTGCTCGGCCGCGGCGGCTTCGGCCGCGGCGGCTTCGGCCCCGTCTACAAGGCAAGAGACCAGCAACCTCCTCCTCCTCCTTGTTGCTCACGCCGTCGTCCTCGCGCGGTGCCTCGGCGACGCCGTCGTCGGGAAGGAGCAGGAGACAGTGGAGGACGCCATGATGAGGTAGGGCGCAGCCGTGGCCTGGACGGCGCGGCGCGGGCGGGACGCGTCTACTACGCCCGCCGGCCACCGCGTCCTGGGCGCCCGCCCCGTCCTCGTGCAGCCCGCTGACGGGGCGTGTCGAGGCGGCGAGCAGCGGGCGCGGCCTGGACGGGCGCGGCCGTGGTCAAGATGCTCGATGAAATGCTGCTGCCTCCGTGGGAGCCCAGCGCTGCTCGTGCTCATGTCCGTGTGGTCTTCCGCCAGGCCTCCGTCGACGCTCGCGCTCCTCCGCTAGCTGGAGGTCGTCGACACCGCCGCGGTCAAGGTGCTCGAGGAAATGACGCTCCGATTGTGGGAGTCCAACGCTGCTCGTGGGGAGGCAGCGAGTGGAAGTGGTTTGGCCCCCAAGGCCTAAGTTCTCGCCGGCAGCCCCCCAGGAGGCGAAAAAAGGTGCCTCCTGGGGGGCAAACGGCTGAAGATGCCCTTAGTGCTCTAAGTGAGGTTCACTTTATTTATATTTATTGAAATAAATTGGTGGTGATTGATAGATTGGCAAGAACTAGTATATTGTAGTATGGATACAGTCCGTGTCTTTGCCCACCAAAAAAAGCCACGGCACGCCGTTGGGACAGCTGAGCCGCGGGGGCGACGTGGCTTATGTACGAGCCGAGCCGGCTTCACGCCCGTGACGTTTGGGCCCACTATGTCAGCTCGAGGGCGAGGTTTTTTTTTCTGCGGATGTGTTTTCTTTTAAGAGTGCATTGACCGGTGTGGACGTGCGGGTGGATGGGGACGCCCGTGTGATCGTGCATTAACGGCCCTGCCATGCATGGCTGCAGTAACTGCGGCGTGCATGCAGGCCCCGTGAGCGACCGCCCACCGGACTCGGCTGCCGCGTTTGATGCGACCGCCCCCTGCCGCACGCCTTCCGCCTCGGGCCGCCCGTATTCCTCCTCGCGTCGCGCACCACCGACACATCGTCTGCCGCGACCGCCTGCCTGCTGCTGCCGGCCCCTAGGTCGCCCGCCTGCCGCCCTCGTCTACCACGCTTACCGCTGCCGCGCGTGCCGCGACCGACCGCCTGCCGCCCGCCGCCTGCCTTGGGCCTGTAGGGTAACGCAGCAGAAAACAAAAATTTTCCAACCTACGGACCAGCCCAGGACCACTGTGGATACTGCATACATGGTATGATCCTTTTTGTTACCGACTCGTAGCGCAGCGGGAAGTAGAGTCGATGACGATCGGCGGTGCAGATCCCCGCAGCTAGGATTTACAATCTCCCAACCGCGAGGATGTATACCCTCATCTGCTCCTCAGACAGCCCTTCGGGAGGCGGTCGAACAGCCCCCCGGATGGTGTCGCGGACAGTCCTTCGGGAGGACCTTCAAAACTCGAACGGTCACTCGGACAGCCCTTCGGGAGGACCTTCAAAACTCGGACGGTCACACGGACAGCCCTTCGGGAGGCACTCACGAACTAAAACCGAAACTACGATCTCTCTACAGAGTTGAACACATACAGTGTTATCTATCCGGCAGGGCTTCGCCGTCCAGAACTAGTTCCTGCCGGAACCCAGACAGCCTTACGGCTCTACGAAACTCTTTTCGTGGGAGAGAGAGAAGAAGCCAGATCATTGCATGGCACTTGTATGTGAGAAGGGATGAGGTTTGGGCAGCCCCCTCACCTCCTATTTATAGGGAAACCAAGGGGTAGGATGGGTATTCTGAAATACCAAAAGTGCCCCCACTTTATGTCACACACAAAGGGTATAAAAGGCATAAAGGGATGACAAGTGGAGCCCCATGGAGGAGCTGCACCCTCCAACGTCCCACCTTCATGGGCCCCCCAAAGGGGGTTCCTTGATCCCCAAGTCCTTCTAGAAGCCTTTTGGAAAAAGCCCCAAAAGGTGGCTTTCCATAAATATCCCAAAAAGTACTTTCACTATTCACGACGATATTTTTCAGCGTCCGTTCGAACTGAAAATATTTATGTGGGCTTAGAACATTTCCAGTACCCACCAAAATGATTTTCAACGTGTTCCGAAACAATTCCGGTTTAGTGATTTTCATCTGCGAAAAGCATCTGAAGTGGTTCCGGCAACTCCGGAGCATATCCGGTTATTATCCCGGAAAATTCCAGAAAGCTTCCAGAATGATTATGGCACCCTCCAAGAATTATCAGGCATGTGCCGAAACCAATTTGACTTAATGGTATCCCCTGAAACATCTTTTCAGTTTCATCGAAACTCATCCGATGACCTCTCTCTCTGCGGAACCTTTTCCGCTGTCCGAAACTTTTCCAGTGTCTGAAACTTTTTCGGTGATTTTCTCTCAGACTCCTTGTCTAGTATTCAGCAGATAGATGACCCTTAAGCGTGTGACCCTATAGGTTCGGTGAAGTATAGACATGACCCGGAACCCCTTCCGACCAATGATCAACATCGGAGCCGTGGACACCCATATTGACCCCTATACCCACACGAATAAATATTTGAGTGAACCTCCAGTTGCAGTGAGCTATTCCTGTTGCTTCGTGATATGTCACAAACACCCGAGGTGAGATTTATTGCATCCTCATGGACAAACAATTTGTCCACCATGCAAGTTACCTCGTTATCAGTTTTGTTCTCTTTTCTCGTTTCCGTGTTCCGGCATCCCAGTGATTAAATCACACTGTGTCTGGCCAGACGATGATGGATACCGTAATACCGAGAGGGCCCGAGAATATCTCTCCATCGTCGGAGGAGCAAATCCCAATCTTGAGCTATCTAGTTACTTGACACACATTTCCATGAACCCGTAAGCCGCCGTAATATCCACCCATTTACGGATGACGTTTAACAAACCCCAAAATTCATGAAGCAAGCATGAAGAAACTCGATACTCTAATGGTCTAAGGAATCATGCAAATGTTAACCATCTCTGTGTTATGTACCATTAACTTGTGACGAATGAATCTCTTAGCATAACATCAATCCGGGTCGATTCAACACAAATGTTCTCTTAATATTGTGCCCTCAAAGTTGCTGGCATTGACATGCCCATGATAAGGAAAACAGAACCATCATGCAACACTTGAGCTAGTCTTAGAGGCCAGACTAAGAATACTTCTTACCGTTTATTATTCCACACGTGCATATGAGTCTTCCTCCGAGCCTCGTGGATATTGCAGACTCGAGAATCATTGCAGTTATAGCATGGAACATAAACATAATTATGAACTCGGAGATAAATAATATCATTTATTATTGCCTCTAGGGCATATCTCCTACAGACTCCCACTTGAACTAGAGTCAATAATCTAGTTAATGCTAATGCACTTTACACCTATGGCATACTGGTGTAAAAAATGCTTCGCATGTGGTATAGCCTAATGTCCATCGGATCTGACAATTTCAGCTCCGTGTGTATCTCTGCATATCCTCGCATTTTCATGCTTTCACAAAATTCATATTTTGTGTGGACTTGGCGTTGTATGTATGTGAATCATAGGCCGAACCTGGATTCCTCGGACTGAGTTATGGAGCAACTACCTGCCGTAGTGTCCCATTGACAAAAGCCATCTTGGAACCATACTAAGTTCATGAATGAACTATATGATTCAACATCTTCTTTTGTCACTTCTAAAGCGTCAAAATACCTAGTCATTTGTTATAGAATTCGCCACAGTATCCTGTTGGGAACAATTTCCAACTACCGTGCCACCATATTGTGTATTACACAAAACCCTTAACTTAAATCAAAAATCGCATGGAGAAGATGAAGATTGTATCGATGTAACATTTTACAACGAACTCTTCATGATCTCTGCTTGCGAGAAAACATATCATCAGTACTTACTCTAGTACTCAATGACATCTTTCATTGTTGTCCCACAATCAGTACTTTGATCACTTTAGTATCCATACTCGCAACACATTGGGAGTATCGGACATATCTGGTTGTTTTACATACCATGGAATACATGATTAATCCAAACACAAAAGTGTGTGGAATCTGCATCATGTATTTTGCTCATCAGTGTTTTGGGACATAGAGTCTTGCAAAAAACTCTTCCATGTGACTCCGGCAAGAATCACTCCTTGGCGGTTTTAAATGCTAAAAGGTTTTAGCACCTTGTCAATATGTATTCATTGCTTAGCCCTATTAGGTAAATCTATCTCCATAGATCATTATGCCTAACATTGAGGCTATTTAGCCTAAGCACTTCATCAAAAAACTATTTTCAAATGAAGTCCTAATTTGTGTCAAGAAATTTATTTCCAATTGACAATGTGTCAAGCACACAAGGTTTTTAGAAATATTATTACGCTCCCACTTACTTTCTTGAATTACAAGCATCTTCGTTACCCATTGATGAAGTCAAACCCATTTGACCATTTCATCAAAGCACGGAGATTCCAACTCCATTTTGCTCTCTTCTGTCCATCGCTGGAACTCTGAAGTTTGCACCCTTACTAGCATCCTCTGGATAGACAAAATGCCTTGGACTGTAACACATGCAAGTCCTTGGTTTCATTTCCATCAGATGGAAATCCTATTGCCATCCATGTTTCATATCTCATGATTGAAATATGTATTAATTGCTAGTTCAACCCGAACCGACTTTAAGCATCGCTACAATGAAAACAACCTCATCGTAGTCAACTCTTGAACTTGTTATTTCAACAAGTCGAGCTTTATGGATAAAACATTTTTATCCGTATCAGTTTTAAGTTCCATAAATATTCGTTAGACTCTAAGTCTTTCGAAAGGTGTATCAAGGTTTTAATCTTGAATCACTTATATGGAAACTAACTCGGGTTGTATTGGCATTTAGCCAATTCCGGAGTCAGGGCCCATCAACGCTTCCTTGTGTATCGTAGGTACGATGTTGTCTAACAACAATATCTCGTTTGCGCACCTGAGAGGTTTGCACGAGCCTTGCCTACGTGGTTCAGCTGCAAGCTCGACCGAAGTTCATACATTTTATTGTAGAGACTTCCGTATCAGTCGCAGTAGGAAACTCTGGAATTACTTCCAATGTCTCTTTACTTTGATCTGATGACGAAGATACTGTTTATCTCGTCGAGTTGCACTATTCTCCCACTCACCTTTTTGAAAGAACCATTCTCTTTAAAAGTACACCGTTTCGCGGCAAAACTATTTGCTTCGGTATAGTGAGGGAGGAATACCCAACATTTTGGTATAACCTACAAAGTAGCACTTGTCTGATTTGGAATAGGTTTGTAACCTTTTACACAAGCCCATATTCCAAATGTTAAGAAAAGATATAACATGGTTGGGCGTACCATACCATGGCTTCATTTCAACAGACCCGATGTAGCTCTTTTCAGTGTAAAAGCCGCAGTCTCTAAAGCATCACTTTAAAAGGGATAATGGCAATTTTATTTATGTCTTGTTTGACCTTACCATGTCATAAATGGTTAGATTACATCTCCACGGACTTTTCACTTGCAGTGGTGTTCCGGAAGGTGCAAGTTATGAAACTCTTTTCACAACTCATCAGACATTCGCTAAACTTGTACACTAGTAGAAAAAGGGTCTAATGTGAGACACATTAGTGTGGGTTCGAAGTTGGCCCGGCACTAAAGGCACCATATGCATTAGTACCGGTTCGTGTTGAGCCTTTAGTACCGGTTCGTGCCACGAACCAGTATCGTGGCAGGTTGGCGTCAGGCCGGGTCCCCACGAGCCCCTTTAGTA
Organism: Triticum aestivum; assembly: GCF_018294505.1. NCBI lineage: Eukaryota > Viridiplantae > Streptophyta > Magnoliopsida > Poales > Poaceae > Triticum > Triticum aestivum. The sequence continues at coordinate 21,892,574 of NC_057800.1, read as the reverse complement.
CTGGTTTGTGACACAAACCGGTACTAAAGGTCTAACCTATAGTACCAGTTCGTGCCACGAACCCACACTAAAGGGGACAAGCCTTTAGTGTGGGTTCGTGCCACGAACCCACACTAAAGGGGCAAATTTCAAACTCTACCCCCCCCCCCCATATCGCCATTTCAGTTTTGAAAAAATCAAAAGAAAATGATAAAAACTTCAAAAAATAAAATCCTTCGACAGGTAGTTATATTACTATATCTACAAGTTAGGAAAATTTGAAAACTTAAATTTGGACATGTTTTGCAAAAAGTGTAGGGAAAATGTAAAACGGCTATAACTTTTGCATACGATGTCGGAAAAAAACGTATAATATATCAAAAAATTCAGCACGAAAATCCGCATCCGATGGAGACCGCCCTACGGCCTGTTTGCAATTTTTTAGAATCCTCAAATTCCAAAAGGAAAAAAAGATATGGTCAAATTTTAGTTTTTTTAAAAAAATTGGTTAAATCTGGTCAAACTACTTATTCAAGAAGTATTAATGTTACTACATGATTATTCAAGAATATTAGTGTTACTAAATAATTATTTCAATTTTTTGAATTTTGGTCAAATCTAGTCAAACTATGGTCAAACTTATTCAAGAAATATTAGTGTTACTAAATAATTACTGTTTTTTAGAATAATAGTTTCAAACTCAAACGGTGAAACGTGTGACCTAATGCTCAAGCTAAACTGCTGAGGCTTAATAGGATTGACAGCTTACATTTGTCAGGAAAACAACAAGTGCAGACTTGGAATGTAGGGGGAATAGAACTCCAAAGTTAAGCGTGCTCAGGCTGGGGGAGTGAGAGAATGGGTGACCGGTCGGGAAGTTAGGCGATTTGGAATGAGTGATCCACACTTGAGCAGTTAAGAGAGGTGATTAGAGACTAAATCGTCAAATAATTCAGAAAAATTAAAAATAAAAAAATCAAATTTTTTTTCCAAATTTAAAAAAAAATTCAAAAAAAAACTTTAGTACCGGTTGGTAACACCAACCGGTACTAAAGGTCCCCCATACCAGGGCGCGAGCTCACGCCACGTGGTGGCACTTTAGCGCTGGTTCGTGCCGAACCGGTACTAAAGGGGGGGCCTTTAGTGCCCACCCTTTAGTGCCGGTTATGGAACCGGCACTAAAGGCCCTTACGAACCGGTTTTAAAGCTCCGTTTTCTACTAGTGGTAACTCAGATATTCCTTTCTACAATCAAATTGTTGAAACATAATTTCCTTGTTACAATAACTTCTACTTCTTTTTTAAAAACCTTTCGAATGATTTCAAAAGATCCAGACTTACGTCTCATCAAGAAAATATCCATATATCTACTTGAGTCATTTCTGAAGATATATAAATCCACTACTTGCAACAACATTTATTGAACTACACACATCAAAATGTATGATCATCAATAAGTTTGTTGCTCATTCCTTATGGCCTGTGAACGGTATTTCAGTCACTTCACTTTTCGGAGGAAAGTTGCAAGTGTCAGATGATTCAAAATCAAAAAGACTTCAAAATCCATCATAATGGAATTTTTCCATGTGGGTTTCTCCAATGTGACCAAATGTAGTGCCACACTTGTGTGGTATTCTTTTAGTCTTGCGACATTTAGCGTCAGTGTTACAGATGTATCATATTACCATCAATATTCATAATATACATCCCATCTTGGATGGAAGCATGGCCCTTCATGTTATTCATAATACTTAACAACAATTGTTGTTTTAATGAACAACTCTTTTGCAACAAACATTATGCAATGGGCTAGAGTGTATGAAACTCTAAACTGAATTATGAAAGTAAACCTAGAGGTATTGTATTATTATCAATATTCATAACATACATCTCATTCATAATGAAAGTATGGCCCTTGTGTTATTCATAACATCGAACATAAAAAGTTCTCTTATGAACAACCTTCTTGCAAGATACCTTATGCAATGGGCTAGAGTTTGTAAAACTCTCAATGAATTATGAAAATAAATACAGACGGCAATACACCGATGGAAGGTATAGTAATATTTACTATGTTCTCTGTGTATACCTTAACCTCATTTTTGGCTAGTCTTTTAGGCCATAGTAGCTCTTACATTGATTCGCAACAGAATGCAATTGAGCAGGTATCTTTGTGATTAACTCACAATACCCAAGAATTAGTGATTAACATGTTTAACCATAATTCCTAAGAACTATATCTTTGACCAGCCTACTATACATCAAAAACTTGTATGACATTCATACATGAGCTGGATATTCCAGTCATCTTTCTTTCTGCCTTTATACTTCTAACAGTTTAACTTTTAGTATTTCTCCTACTCGCAAAAGAAGCACCCAACTTAAGAGTGGCGTTAGCCCCGGACTTCCTAGGTGTGTAAGTCATACTAACACCCTTTGGACACTTCCTTTCTCTTTAAGTTGTTGTTTTATTCACCTTTCATTATATGACAGGCGTTCTTCTGGATCCCTTTCCCAACAGTCAAATGCATAGTAAACACTTTTACTAATACTTGCAAACAAACATTGCTTTGTTTGTATCTGAAAATAATTTTCAGTTCCATGAATATCATATAACTATCCCAACTTTCGAAGTTTGGGTTTCATGGAAGCAAACATATTCCACTTGACCGAAACAGAATTCTAGCTTTTGGATCGAAGGACGAGAGTCACATGATCCATAGCATTAGCGGGAGGATACGAAAAGCATGCGATAGGACAAAGTCCTTCTCGGCACTTTTGAGGACAATCCTCACATTACGTTACCAAACGTAAAGTTTTAACCAGATATTTAACATCTATTCAATTTTAACAGGGAAGGTGGAAACGTGAGCCATTATTCTACAACAATTTTGCAAGAAACACTTAGACAGTGTTCATAATTAATTGCACTGAGAATTAAACATGTTAATTCAACAGTGTGCTCCCACTCAAATCAATATCTCTCATAATTAATTTTGAGTGATACAAGATCCAGACTTCAATTCATCGCCATAGAATCATCATCTCATAACGGGAATTTTAATCGGTAGGCCAACTTGCCGATCACATCTCTATGTGACTCTTGCTCATCTTTCAATGCGTGTGTTCCGAGCTCAGGACGATCCTGCCATGAACGTCAAGACAACCTAGTGATCTTGCTGCGAGGTCTGACCTCACCCTCGGCCAGACAGAGGATCCGGCCTGGTTCAAGATCCTCGTGCCGCCGGCTTCCAAGGTGCCCGACCCGTGCAGGATCAAGGCAGACAACATACCCACCCTCGGCCCGCCGGCGACGAGGGAGGAGCACCACGCATTCCCCGGCGGCCGCTGTTGGCGATCGTAGCAAACATTCAAAATTTTCTACGCATCACCAAGATCAATCTATGGAGCAATCTAGCAACGAGGGGAAGGAGAGTGCATCTACATACCCTTGAAGATCGCTAAGCGGAAGCGTTGCAAGAACGCGGATGAAGGAGTCGTACTCGTAGCGATTCAGATCGCGGTTGATTCCGATCTAAGCGTCGAACCACGGCGCCTCCGCGTTCAACACACGTGCAGCCCGGCGACGTCTCCCACGCCTTGATCCAGCAAGGGGGGAAGGAGAGGTTGGGGAAGACTCCATCCAGCAGCAGCACGACGGCGTGGTGGTGGTGGAGGAGCGCGGGACTCCAGCAGGGCTTCGCCAAGCACTACGAGAGACGAGGAAGGAGAGAGGTAGGGCTGCGCCAAGAGGGAGATCAAATCATGTGTTAGGCAGCCCCCATACCTCAAGTATATATAGGGGGAGGGGAGGGGCTGCACCCCCACCTAGGGTTCCCTCCCTAGGGGTGGCGGCAGCCCCCAGATCCCATCTGGGAGGCGGCCAAGGGGGAGAGAGAGGGGCGCCCTAGGGTGGGCCTTAAGGCCCATCTGGACCTAGGGTTTGCCACCTCAGACTCTCCCTACGCCTTGGGCCTTGGTGGGGGGCGCACCAGCCCACATGGGGCTGGTCCCCTCCCACACTTGACCCACACAGCCTTTTGGGGTTGGTGGCCCCACCTGGTGGACCCCCGGGACCCTCCCGGTGGTTCCGGTACGTTACCGATAGCACCTGAAACTTTTCCGGTGACCAAAACGGGACTTTCCATATATAAATCTTTACCTCTGGACCATTCTGGTACTCCTCGTGACGTCCGGGATCTCATCCGGGACTCCGTACAACATTCGGTAACCGCGTACATACTTTCCCTATAACCCTAGCGTCATCGAACCTGAAGTGTGTAGACCCTACGGGTTCGGGAGTCATGCAGACATGGCCGAGACAACTCTTCGGTCAATAACCAACAGCGGGATCTGGATACCCATGTTGGTTCCCACATGCTCCACGATGATCTCATCGGATGAACCATGATGTCAAGGATTCAATCAATCCTATATACAATTCCCTTTGTCTACTGGTATAGTACTTGCCCGAGATTCGATCGTTGGTATCCCGATACCTTGTTCAATCTCGTTACCAGCAAGTCTCTTTACTCGTTCTGTAACACATCATCCCGTGATCAACTCCTTGGTCACATTGTGCACATTATGATGATGTCCTACCGAGTGGGCCCAGAGATACCTCTCCGTCACACAGAGTGACAAATCCCAGTCTCGATTCGTGCCAACCCAACAGACACTTTCGGAGATACCCATAGTGCACCTTTATAGCCACCCAGTGACGTTGTGACGTTTGGTACACACAAAGCATTCCTACGGTATCCGGGAGTTGCACAATCTCATGGTCTAAGGAAATGATACTTGACATTAGAAAAGCTTTAGCATACGAACTACACGATCTTGTGCTAGGCTTAGGATTGGGTCTTGTCCATCACATTATTCTCCTAATGATGTGATCCCGTTATCAACGACATCGAATGTCCATGGTCAGGAAACCGTAACCATCTATTGATCAACGAGCTAGTCAACTAGAGGCTTACTAGGGACATGGTGTTGTCTATGTATCCACACATGTATCTGTGTTTCCTATCAATACAATTCTAGCATGGATAATAAACGATTATCATGAACAAGGAAATATAATAATAACTAATCTATTATTGCCTCTAGGGCATATTTCCAACAGTCTCCCACTTGCACTGGAGTCAATAATTCAGTTCACATCGCTATGTGATTAACACTCAAGGTCACATCCCCATGTGACTAACACCCAAAGAGTTTACTAGTGTCAACAGTCTAGTTCACATTACCATGTGATTAACACTCAATGAGTTGTGGGTTTGATCATGTTATGCTTGTGAGAGATGTTATAGTCAACGGGTCTGAACCTTTCAGATCCGTGTGTGCTTTACAAATCTCTATGTCATCTTGTAGATGCAGCTACAACGCTCTATTTGGAGCTATTCCAAATAACTGTTCTACTATACGAATCCGGTTTACTACTCAGAATCATCCAGATTAGTATCAAAGATTGCATCGGCGTAACCCTTTACGACGAACTCTTTTACCACCTCCATAATCGAGAAAATTCCTTAGTCCACTAGTTACTAAGGATAACCTTGACCGTTGTCCTGTGATCCATTCCTAGATGACACTTGTACCCCTTCAGGTGCGGTACACAACATAGCATACTTTAGAGCCTACGTCTAAAGCATATGGGACGACCTTCGTCCTTTCTCTCTATTCTGCCGTGGTCAGGTCTTGAGTCTTACTCAACACTCATACCTTATAACACGGCCAAGAACTCCTTCTTTGCCGATCTTTTTTTGAACTCCTTCAAAATCTTGTCATGGTATGTGTTCATTTGAAAGTACTATTAAGAGATTTTGATCTATCCTTATAAATATTGATGCTCAATGTCCAAGTAGCTTAATCCAGGTTTTCCATTGAAAAACACTTTTCAAATAACCCTATATGCTTTCCAGAAACTCTACATCATTTCTGATCAACAATAGTCAACAACATATACTCATCAGAAATTCTATAGTGCTCCCACTCACTCCTTTGGAAATACAAGTTTCTCATAAACCTTGTATAAACCCAAAATCTTTGATCATCTCATCAAAGCGTACATTCCAACTCCGAGATGCTTATTCCAGTCCTTAGAAGGGTTGCTGGAGCTTCACATACTTGTTAGCATCTTTCAGGATTGTCAAAAACTTCTGGTTTTATCACATACAACCTTTCCTCAAGAAAATCGTCGAGGAAACGATGTTTTGACATCCTATCTGCAAGATTTCATAAATAATGCAGTAATTGCTAATATAATTCCAACAGACTCTTAGCATCGCTACGAGTGAGAAAGTCTCATCGTAGTCAACTCCTTGAACTTGTCGGAAAACATCTTAACGACAAGTCGAGCTTTCTTAATGGTGATACTTACCATCATTGTCCGTCTTCCTTTTATAATCCATATGTACCCAACAGCCTTACGTCCATCAAGTAGTTCTTCCAAAGTCTACACTTTGTTTTCATACATGGATCCTCTCTCGGATTTTATGGCCTCGAGCCAATTTTCGGAATCCGGGCCCACCATCGCTTCTTCATGGCTCGTAGGTTCATTGTTGTCTAACAACATGACTTCCAAGACAGGATTACGTACCACTCTGAAGTAGTACACATCCTTGTCGACCTATGAGGTTTGGTAGTGACTTGATCCGAAGTTTCATGATCTCTATCATAAATTTCCTCTTCAATTGGTGTAGGTGCCACAGGAACATCTTCATGTGCCCTGCTACACACTAGTTGAAGTGACGGTTCAATAACCTCATCAAGTCTCCACCATCCTCCCATTCAATTCTTTCGAGAGAAACTTTTCATCGAGAAAGGACCCGATTTAAGAAACAATCCCTATTGCTTTCGGATCCGAGATAGGAGGTATACCCAACTGTTTTGGATGTCCTATGAAGATGCATTTATCCGCTTTGGGTTCGAGCTTATCAGCCTGAAACTTTTTCACATAAGCGTCGCAGCCCCAAACCTTTTAAGAAACGACAGTTTAGGTTTCTCTGAACCATAGTTCATACGGTGTCGACTCAAACGGAATTGCGTGGTGCCCTATTTAAAGTGAATGTGGTTGTCCCTAATGCCTAACCCATAAACTATAGTGGTAATTCGATAAGAGACATCATGGTATGCACCATATCCAATAGGGTGCAGTTATGATGTTCGGACACACCATCACACTATGGTGTTCCAGGCGGTATTAGTTGTGAAACAATTTCCGCAATGTCTTAACTGTGTGCCAAACTCGTAATTTAGATATTCATCTCTATGATCATATCATAGATATTTTATCCTCTTGTCATGACGATGTTTCAACTTCACCCTGAAATTACTTGAACCTTTCAATAATTCAGACTCGTGATTCATCAAGTAAATATACTCAGCATCTACTCAAATCATCTGTGAAGTAAGAACATAACAATATCCACTACATGCCTCAGCACTCATTGGACTGCACACATCAAGATGTATTACTTCCAACAAGTTGCTTTCTTGTTCCATCTTACTGAAAACGAGGCCTTGGAGTCATCTTGCCCATGCGGTATGATTTGCATGTCTCAACTGATTCAAAATCAAGTGAGCCCAAACGATCCATCAACATGGAGCTTCTTCATGCGTTTTATACCGTTATGACTCAAATTGCAGTGCCACAAGTATGTGGTACTATCATTACTATCTTATATCTTTTGGCATGAACATGTGTATCACTACGATCGGGATTCGATAAACCATTCATTTTAGGTGCAAGACCATTGAAGATATTATTCAAATAAACAGAGTAACCATTATTCTCCTTAAATGAATAACCGTATTGCGATAAACATAATCCAATCATGTCTATGCTCAACGCAAACACCAAATAACAATTATTTAGGTTTAACACCAATCTTGATGGTAGACGGAGCATGCGATTCTTGATCACATCAACCTTGGAAACACTTCCAACACATATCGTCGTCTCACCTTCGGCTAGTCTCCGTTTATTCTGTAGCCTTTTATTTCGAGTTACTAACACTTAGCAACCGAACCGGTATCTAATACCCTGCTGCTACTAGGAGTACTAGTAAAGTACACATTTAATATAATGTATGTCCAATACATACTTCTGTCAACCTTGCCAGCCTTCTCATCTACCAAGTATCTAGGGTGGTTCTGCTTCAGTGACCGTTCCCCTTATTACAAAAGCACTTAGTCTCGGTCTTGGGTTCAACTTTGGGTTTCTTCACTAGAGCAGCAACTGATTTGTCGTTTCATGAAGTATCCCTTTCTTTCCCTTGCCCTTCTTGAAACTAGTGGTTTTACTAACCATCAACAATTGATGCTCCTATTTGATTTCTACTTTCGCGGTGTCGCGAATAGCTCAAGGATCATCATATATATCCCTGATATGTTATAGTTCATCACGAAGCTCTAGCGACTTTGGAGAACCATCACTATCTCATCTGGAAGATCAACTCCCACTTGATTCAAGCGATTGTAGTACTCATATCATCTGAGCACATGCTCAACAATTGAGCTTTTCTCCTTAGTTTGCAAGCTTAAGAAACTTGTCAGAGGTCTCATACCTCTTGACGTGGGCACTAGCCTGAAATCCCAATTTCAGTCCTTTGGAACATCTCATATGTTCTGCGATGTTTCAAAAACGTCTTTGGTGCCTCAATTCTAAACCATTTAGCATTACGCACTGAACTATCATGTAGTCATCAAACCGTGTATGTCAGATGTTCGCAACATCCACAACCGACGCTCGAGGTTCAGCTCACTGAGCGGTGCATTAAGGACATAATCCTTCCGCGCAGCAATGAGGACAATCCTCAGTTTACGGACCCAGTCCGCATAATTGCTACTATCAACTTTCAACTAAATTTTCTCTAGAAACATATCTAAAATAGTAGAACTAAAGCGTAAGCTACGACATAATTTGCAAAGTCCTTTTGACTATGTTCATGATAATTAAGTTCATCTGATTATTTAATGAACTCCCACTCAGATAGACATCCCTCTAGTCATCTAAGTGATACATGATCCGAGTCAACTAGGCCGTGTCCGATCATCACGTGAGACGGACTAGTCATCATTGGTGAACATCTTCATGTTGATCTCGTATCTTCTATACGACTCATGTTCGACCTTTCGGTCTTTCGTGCTCCGAGGCCATGTCTGTACATGCTAGGCTCGTCAAGTCAACCTAAGTGTATTGCGTGTGTAAATCTGGCTTACACCCGTTGTATTCGAACGTTAGAATCTATCACACCCGATCATCACGTGGTGCTTCAAAACAACGAACCTTCGCAACGGTGCACAGTTAGGGGGAACACTTTCTTGAAATTATTGCGAGGGATCATCTTATTTAAGCTACCGTCGTTCTAAGCAAATAAGATGTAAAACATGATAAACATCACATGCAATCAAATAGTGACATGATATGGCCATCATCACTTCGCTCCTTTTGATCTCCATCTTCAGGGCTCCATGATCGTCATCGTCACCGGCATGACACCATGATCTCCATCATCATTATCTCCATCATCATGTCTTCATGAAGTTGTCTCACCAACTATTACTTCTACTACTACAGCTAACGGTTAGCAATAAAGTAAAGTAATTACATGACGTTTATGTTGACACTCAGGTCATAAATAAATTAAGACAACTCTTATGGCTCCTGTCGGTTGTCATACTCATCGACATGCAAGTCGTGATTCCTATTACAAGAACATGATCAATCTCATACATCACATATATCATTCATCACATCCTTTTGGCCATATCACATCACACGGCATATGCTGCAAAAACAATTTAGACGTCCTCTAATTGTTGTTGCAAATTTTTACGTGGCTGCTATAGGTTTCTTAGCAAGAACGTTTCTTACCTACGCCAAAACCACAACGTGATATGCCAATTTTTATTTACCCTTCAGAAGGACCCTTTTCATCGAATCCGATCCGACTAAAGTGGGAGAGACAGACACCCGCTAGCCACCTTATGCAACTATTGCATGTCAGTCGGTGGAATCTGTCTCACGTAAGAGTACGTGTAAGGTAGGTCCGAGCCGCTTCATCCCACGATGCCGCCGAATCAAGATAAGACTAGTAACGACAAGTAAATTGACAAAATCGTCGCCCACAACTACTTTGTGTTCTACTCGTGCATAGGAACTACGCATAGACCTAGCTCATGATGCCACTGTTGGGGATCGTAGCAGAAATTCAAAATTTTCTACGCATCACCAAGATCAATCTATGGAGAAATCTAGCAATGAGGGGAAGGAGAGTGCATCTACATACCCTTGTAGATTGCTAAGCGGAAGCGTTGCAAGAACGCGGATGAAGGAGTCGTACTCGTAGCGATTCAGATCGCGGTTTTTTCCGATCTAAGCGTCGAACCACGGCGCATCCGCGTTCAACACACGTGCATCCCGGTGACGTCTCCCACGCCTTGATCCAGCAAGGGGGGAAGGAGAGGTTGGGGAAGACTCCGTCCAGCAGCAGCACGACGGCGTGGCGGTGGTGGAGGAGCGCGGGACTCCAGCAGGCCTTCGCCAAGCACTACGAGAGACGAGGAAGGAGAGAGGTAGGGCTGCGCCAAGAGGGAGATCAAATCATGTGTTGGGCAGCCCCCATACCTCAAGTATATGTAGGGGGAGGGGAGGGGCTGCACCTGAAGGAAATATGCCCTAGAGGCAATAATAAAGTTATTATTTATTTCCTTATATCATGATAAATGTTTATTATTCATGCTAGAATTGTATTAACCGGAAACATAATACATGTGTGAATACATAGACAAACAGAGTGTCACTAGTATGCCTCTACTTGACTAGCTCGTTAATCAAAGATGGTTATGTTTTCTAACCATGGACAAAGAGTTGTTATTTGATTAACGTGATCACATCATTAGGTGAATGATCTGATTGACATGACCCATTCCATTAGCTTAGCACCCGATCGTTTAGTATGTTGCTATTGCTTTCTTCATGACTTATACATGTTCCTATGACTATGAGATTATGCAACTCCCATTTGCCGGAGGAACACTTTGGGTGCTACCAAACGTCACAACGTAACTGGGTGATTATAAAGGAGTACTACAGGTGTCTCCAATGGTAGATGTTGGGTTGGCGTATTTCGAGAATAGGATTTGTCACTCCGATTGTCAGAGAGGTATCTCTGGGCCCTCTCGGTAATGCACATCACATAAGCCTTGCAAGCATTGCAACTAATGAGTTAGTTGCGGGATGATGTATTACAGAACGAGTAAAGAGACTTGCTGGTAACGAGATTGAACTAGGTATTGGATACCGACGATCGAATCTCGGGCAAGTAACATACCAATGACAAAGGGAACAACGTATGTTGTTATGCGGTCTGACCGATAAAGATCTTCGTAGAATATGTAGGATCCAATATGGGCATTCAGGTCCCGCTATTGGTTATTGACCGGAGACGTGTCTTGGTCATGTCTACATTGTTCTCGAACCATAGGGTCCGCACGCTTAACGTTACGATGACAGTTATTATGAGTTTATGCTTTCTTGATGTACCGAAGTTAGTTCGGAGCCCCGGATGTGATCACGGACATGACGAGGAGTCTCGGAATGGTCGAGACATAAAGATTGATATATTGGAAGCCTATGTTTGGATATCGGAAGTGTTCCGGGTGAAATCGGGATTTTACCGGATTACCGGGAGGTTACCGGAACCCTCCGGGAGTCATATGGGCCTTATTGGGCTTTAGTGGAAAGGTGAAAGGGGCTGCCATGGTGGGCTGCGCGCCTCCCCCCTCCTCTAGTCCTATTAGGACTAGGAGAGGTGGCCGGCCACCTCTCTCTCTCTTTCCCCCTTGGGAGTCCTATTTGGAGTAGGATTGGGGGGGGGGGAGTCCTACTCCCGGTAGGAGTAGGACTCCTCCTGCGCCTCCATAGGCTGGCCGCACCCCTCCCCCTTGGCTCCTTTATATACGGAGGCAGGGGGCACCTCTAGACACACAAGTTGATCATTGAGATCGTTCCTTAGCCGTGTGCGGTGCCCCCTGCCACCATATTCCACATCGATCATATCGTTGTAGTGCTTAGGCGAAGCCCTGCTTCGGTAGAACATCAAGATCATCACCACGCCATCGTGCTGATGGAACTCTTCCCCGATGCTTTGCTGGATCGGAGCCCGGGGATCGTCATCGAGCTGTACGTGTGCTAAGAACTCAGAGGTGCCGGAGTAACGGTGCTTGGATCGGTCGGATCGGGAAGACGTATGACTACTTCCTCTACGTTGTGTGATCGCTTCCGCAGTCGGTCTGCGTTGGTACGTAGACAACACTCTCCCCTCTCGTTGCTGTGCATCACCATGATCTTGCGTGTGCGTAGGAATTTTTTTGAAATTACTACGTTCCCCAACAGTGGCATCCGAGCCTAGGTTTTATGGTTTGATGTTATATGCACGAGTAGAACACAAGTGAGTTGTGGGCGATATAAGTCATACTGCCTACCAGCATGTCATACTTTGGTTCGGCGGTATTGTTGGACGAGACGACCTGGACCAACATTACGCGTACGCTTACGCGAGACCGGTTCCCCCGACGTGCTTTGCACATAGGTGGCTTGCGGGCGACTGTCTCTCCAACTTTAGTTGAACCAAGTGTGGCTACGCCCGGTCCTTGCGAAGGTTAAAAGGGAGTCTATTTGACAAACTATCGTTGTGGTTTTGATGCGTAGGTGAGATTGGTTCTTGCTTAAGCCCGTAGCAGCCACGTAAAACTTGCAACAACAAAGTAGAGGACGTCTAACTTGTTTTTGCAGGGCATGTTGTGATGTGATATGGTCAAGGCATGATGCTGAATTTTATTGTATGAGATGATCATGTTTTGTAACCGAGTTATCGGCGACTGGCAGGAGCCATATGGTTGTCGCTTTATTGTATGCAATGCAATCGCGATGTAATGCTTTACTTTATCACTAAGCGGTAGCGATAGTCATGGAAGCATAAGATTGGCGAGACGACAACGATGCTACGATGGAGATCAAGGTGTCGCGCCGGTGACAATGGTGATCATCACGGTGCTTCGGAGATGAAGATCACAAGCACAAGATGATGATGGCCATATCATATCACTTATATTGATTGCATGTGATGTTTATCTTTTTATGCATCTTATCTTGCTTTGATTGACGGTAGCATTATAAGATGATCTCTCACTAAATTATCAAGAAGTGTTCTCCCTGAGTATGCACCGTTGCGAAAGTTCTTCGTGCTGAGACACCACGTGATGATCGGGTGTGATAGGCTCTACGTTCAAATACAACGGGTGCAAAACAGTTGCACACGCGGAATACTCAGGTTATACTTGACGAGCCAAGCATATACAGATATGGCCTCGGAACACGGAGACCGAAAGGTCGAGCGTGAATCATATAGTAGATATGATCAACATAGTGATGTTCACCAATGAAACTACTCCATCTCACGTGATGATCGGACATGGTTTAGTTGATTTGGATCACGTGATCACTTAGAGGATTAGAGGGATGTCTATCTAAGTGGGAGTTCTTAAGTAGTATGATTAAATTGAACTTAAATTTATCATGAACTTAGTCCTGGTAGTATTTTGCAAATTATGTTGTAGATCAATAGCTCACGTTGTTGCTTCCCTGTGTTTATTTTGATATGTTCCTAGAGAAAATTGTGTTGAAAGATGTTAGTAGCAATGATGCGGATTGGATCCGTGATCTGAGGTTTATCCTCATTGTTGCACAGAAAAATTATGTCCTTGATGCACCGCTAGGTGACAGACCTATTGCAGGAGCAGATGCAGACGTTATGAACGTTTGACTAGCTCAATATGATGACTACTTGATAGTTTAGTGCACCATGCTTAACGGCTTAGAATCGGGACTTCAAAGACGTTTTGAACGTCATGGACCATATGAGATGTTCCAGGAGTTGAAGTTAATATTTCAAGCAAATACCCGAATTGAGAGATATGAAGTCTCCAACAAGTTCTATAGCTAAAAGATGGAGGAGAATCACTCAACTAGTGAGCATGAGCTCAGATTGTCTGGGTACTACAATCGCTTGAATCAAGTGGGAGTTAATCTTCCAGATAAGATAGTGATTGACAGAATTCTCTAGTCACCATCACCAAGTTAGTAGAACTTCGTGATGAACTATGATATGCAAGGGATAACGGAAACGATTCCCAAGCTCTTCGTAATGCGGAAATTGACGAAGGTAGAAATCGAGGAAAACATCAAGTGTTGATGGTAGACAAGACCACTAGTTTCAAGAAAAGGGCAGAGGGAAGAAGGGGAACTTCAAGAAGAACTGCAAGCAAGTTGCTGCTCAAGTGAAGAAGCCCAAGTCTGATCCTAAGCCTGAGACTAAGTGCTTCTACTGCAAAGGGACTGGTCACTGGAAGCGGAATTACCCCAAGTGATTGGCGGATAAGAAGGATGGCAAAGTGAACATAAGTATATTTGATATACATGTTATTGATGTGTACTTTACTAGTGTTTATAACAACCCCTCAGTATTTGATACTAGTTCAGCTGCTAAGATTAGTAACTCGAAACGGGAGTTGCAGAATGAACAGAGACTAGTTAAGGGTGAAGTGACGATGTGTGTTGGAAGTGGTTCCAAGATTGATATGATCATCATCGCACACTCCCTATACTTTCGGGATTAGTATTGAACCTGAATAAGTGTTATTTGGTGTTTGCGTTGAGCATGAATATGATTTGATCATATTTATTGTAATACGGTTATTCATTTAAGTAAGAGAATAAATTGTTGTTCTGTTTACATGAATAAAACCTTATATGGTTACACACCCAATGAAAATAGTTCGTTGGACCTCGATCATAGTAATACACATAATCATAATATTGAAACCAAAAGATGCAAAGTTAATAATGATAGTGCAACTTATTTGTGGCACTGCTGTTTAGGTCATATTGGTGTAAAGCGCATGAAGAAACTCCATGCTGATGGGCTTTTGGAATCACTTGATTATGAATCAGTCGATGCTTGCGAACCATGCCTCATGGGCAAGATGACTAAGACTCTGTTCTTCGGAACAATGGAGCGAGCAACAGATTTGTTGGAAATCATACATACTGATGTATGTGGTCCGATTAATATTGAGGCTCGCGACAAGCATCATTATTTTCTAATCTTCACAGATGATTTGAGCAGATATGAGTATATCTACTTGATGAAACATAAGTCTGAAACATTTGAAAAGTTCAAAGAATTTCAGAGTGAAGTGGAAAATCATCGTAACAAGAAAATAAAGTTTCTACGATCTGATTGTACAGAAGAGTATTTGAGTTACGAGTTTGGCCTTCAGTTAAAAACAATGTGAAATAGTTTCACTACTCATGCCACCTGGAACACCACAATGTAATGGTGAACGTCATAACCGTACTTTATTGGATATAGTGCAATCTATGATGTATCTTACCGATCTACCACTATCGTTTTGGGGTTATGCATTAGAGACAGCTGCATTCACGTTAAATAGGGCACCATCTAAATCCGTTGGGACGACACCGTATGAACCATGGTTTAGCAAGAAACCTAAGCTGTCGTTTCTTAAAGTTTGAGGTTGCAATGCTTATGTGAAAAAGTTTCAACCTGATAAGCTCAAACCCAAATCGGAGAAATATGTCTTCATAGGATACCCAAAGGAGATTGTTGGGTACACCTTCTACCACAAATCCGAAGGCAAGAATTTTGTTGCTAAATTCGGAAACTTTCTGGAGAAGGAGTTTTTCTCGAAAGAAGTGAGTGGGAGGAAAGTAGAACTTGATGAGGTAATTGTACCTCCTCCCTTATTGGAAAGTAGTACATCACAGAAACCGGTTTCTGCGACACCTACACCAATTAGTGAGGAAGCTAATGATGATGATCATGAAACTTCAGATCAAGTTACTACCGAATCTCGTAGGTAAACCAGAGTGAGATCCGCACCAGAGTAGTACGGTAATCCTGTTCTGGAAGTCATGTTACTAGACCATGACGAACTTGCGAACTATGAGGAAGCGATGATGAGCCCATATTCCGCAAAATGGTTTGAGGCCATGAAATCTGAGATATGATCCATGTATGAGAACAAAGTATGGACTTTGATGGATTTGCCCGATGATCGGCAAGCCATAGAAAATAAATGGATCTTCAAGAGGAAGACGGACGCTGATAGTAGTGTTACTATCTACAAAGCTAGAATTGTCGCAAAAGGTTTTCGACAAATTCAAGGTGTTGACTACGATGAGAGTTTCTCACTCGTATCTATGCTTAAGTCTGTTCGAATCATGTTAGCAATTGCCACATTCTATGAAATCTGGCAAATGGATAAACAAAACTGCATTCCTTAATGGATTTATTAAAGAAGAGTTGTATACGATGCAACTAGAAGGTTTTGTCGATCCTAACGGTGTTAACAAAATATGCAAGCTCCAGCAATCCATCTATGGACTGGTACAAGCATCTCGGAGTTGGAATATACGCTTTGATGAGTTGATCAAAGCATATAGTTTTATGCAGACTTGCGGTGAAGCCTGTATTTACAAGAAAGTGAGTGGGAGCACTATAGCATTTCTGATAAGTATATGTGATTGACATATTGTTGATCAAAAATAATGTAGAATTATTCTGTAAAGCATAAAGGAGTATTTGAAAGGAGTTTTTTCAAAGAAAGACTTCGGTGAAGCTGCTTATATATTGAGCTTCAAGATCTATAAAGATAGATCAAGACGCTTGATAAGTTTTTTTAATGAGTACATACCTTGACAAGATTTTGAAGTAGTTCAAAATAGAGCAGTCAAAGAAAGAGTTCTTGCGTGTATTACAAGGTGTGAAGTTGAGTAAGACTCAAAGCCCGACCACGGCAGAAGATAGAAAGAGAATGAAAGTCATTCCCTATGCCTTGGCCATAGGTTCTATAAAGTATGTCATGCTGTATACCAGATCTATTGTATACCTTGCACTGATTTAGCAAGGGAGTACGATAGTGATCTAGGAATAGATCACTGGACAGCGGTCAGAATTATCCTTAGTAAAATAAGGATATGTTTCTCGATTATGGACGTGACAAAAAGGTTCGTCGTAAAAAGTTACGTCGATGCAAGTTTTGACACAGATTTGGATGACTCTAAGTCTCGATCTAGATACATATTGAAAGTGGGAGCAATTAGCTAGAGTAGCTCCATGCAAAGCATTGTAGACATAGAATTCGCAAAATACTTACGGATCTGTATGTGACAGACCCGTTGACTAATATTATCTCACAAGCAAAACATGATCACAGCTTAGTACTCTTTGGGTGTTAATCACATAAACAATGTGAACTAGATTATTGACTCTAGTAAACCCTTTGGGTGTTGGTCACATATTGATGTGGACTATGGGTGTTAATCACATGGTGATGTGAACTATTGCTGTTACATGGCGATGTGAACTAGATTATTGACTCTAGTGCAAGTGGGAGACTGAAGGAAATATGCCCTAGAGGCAATAATAAAGTTATTATTTATTTACTTATATCATGATAAATGTTTATTATTCATGCTAGAATTGTATTAACCGGAAACATAATACATGTGTGAATACATAGACAAATAGAATGTCACTAGTATGCCTCTACTTGACTAGCTCGTTAATCAAAGATGGTTATGTTTCCTAACCATGGACAAAGAGTTGTTATTTGATTAACGAGATCACATCATTAGGTGAATGATCTGATTGACATGACCCATTCCATTAGCTTAGCACCCGATCGTTTAGTATGTTGCTATTGCTTTCTTCATGACTTATACATGTTCCTATGACTATGAGATTATGCAACTCCCGTTTGCCGGAGGAACACTTTGGGTGCTACCAAACGTCACAACGTAACTGGGTGATTATAAAGGAGTACTACAGGTGTCTCCAATGGTAGATGTTGGGTTGGCGTATTTCGAGAATAGGATTTGTCACTCCGATTGTCGGAGAGGTATCTCTGGGCCCTCTCGGTAATGCACATCACATAAGCCTTGCAAGCATTGCAACTAATGAGTTAGTTGCGGGATGATGTATTACAGAATGAGTAAAGAGACTTGCCGGTAACGAGATTGAACTAGGTATTGGATACCGACGATCGAATCTCGGGCAAGTAACATACCGATGACAAAGGGAACAACGTATGTTGTTATGCGGTCTGACCGATAAAGATCTTCGTAGAATATGTAGGAGCCAATATGGGCATCCAGGTCCCGCTATTGGTTATTGACCGGAGACGTGTCTCGGTCATGTCTACATTGTTCTCGAACTGTAGGGTCCGCACGCTTAACGTTACGATGACAGTTATTATGAGTTTATGCTTTCTTGATGTACCGAAGTTAGTTTGGAGTCCCGGATGTGATCACGGACATGACGAGGAGTCTCGGAATGGTCGAGACATAAAGATTGATATATTGGAAGCCTATGTTTGGATATCGGAAGTGTTCCGGGTGAAATCGGGATTTTACCGGATTACCGGGAGGTTACCGGAACCCCTCGGGAGCCATATGGGCCTTATTGGGCTTTAGTGGAAAGGTGAAAGGGGCTGCCATGGTGGGCTGCGCGCCTCCCCCCTCCTCTAGTCCTATTAGGACTAGGAGAGGTGGCCGGCCACCTCTCTCTCTCTTTCCCCCTTGGGAGTCCTATTTGGAGTAGGATTGGGGGGGGGGGGAGTCCTACTCCCGGTAGGAGTAGGACTCCTCCTGCGCCTCCATAGGCTGGCCGCACCCCTCCCCATTGGCTCCTTTATATACGGAGGCAGGGGCACCTCTAGACACACAAGTTGATCATTGAGATCGTTCCTTAGCCGTGTGCGGTGCCCCCTGCCACCATATTCCACCTCGATCATATCGTTGTAGTGCTTAGGCGAAGCCCTGCGTCGGTAGAACATCAAGATCGTCACCACGCCGTCGTGCTGACGGAACTCTTCCCCGACGCTTTGCTGGATCGGAGCCGGGGATCGTCATCGAGTTGTACGTGTGCTAAGAACTCGGAGGTGCCGGAGTAACGGTGCTTGGATCGGTCGGATCGGGAAGACGTACGACTACTTCCTCTACGTTGTGTGATCGCTTCCGCAGTCGGTCTGCGTTGGTACGTAGACAACACTCTCCCCTCTCGTTGTTGTGCATCACCATGATCTTGCGTGTGCGTAGGAATTTTTTTGAAATTACTACGTTCCCCAACAGCACCCCCACCTAGGGTTCCCTCCCTAGGGGTGGCGGCAGCCCTCAGATCTCATCTGGGAGACGGCCAAGGGGGAGAGAGAGGGGGGCGCCCTAGGGTGGGCCTTAAGGCCCATCTGGACCTAGGGTTTGCCCCCTCCCACTCTCCCTGCGCCTTTGGCCTTGGTGGGGGGGGGGCGCACCAGCCCACCTGGGGCTGGTCCCCTCCCACACTTGACCCACGCAGCCTTCTGGGGCTGGTGGCCCCACCTGGTGGACCCCCGGGACCCTCCCGGTGGTCCCGGTACGTTACCAATAGCACCTGAAACTTTTTCGGTGACCAAAACGGGACTTCCCATATATAAATCTTTACCTCTGGACCATTCCGGAACTCCTCATGACGTCCGGGATCTCATCCGGGACTCCGAACAACATTCGGTAAACGCGTACATACTTTCCCTATAACCCTAGCATCATCGAACCTTAAGTGTGTAGACCCTACGGGTTCGGGAGTCATGCAGACATGGCCGAGACAACTCTTCGGTCAATAACCAACAGCGGGATCTGGATACCCATGTTGGTTCCCACATGCTCCATGATGATCTCATCGGATGAACCACGATGTCGAGGATTCAATCAATCCCGTATACAATTCCCTTTGTCTACTGGTATAGTACTTGCCCGAGATTCGATCGTCAGTATCCCGATACCTTGTTCAATCTCGTTACCGACAAGTCTCTTTACTCGTTCCGTAACACATCATCCCATGATCAACTCCTTGGTCACATTGTGCACATTATGATGATGTACTACCGAGTGGGCCTAGAGATACCTCTCCGTCACATAGAGTGACAAATCCCAGTCTCGATTCGTGCCAACCCAACAGACACTTTCGGAGATACCCGTAGTGCACCTTTATAGCCACCCAGTTACGTTGTGACGTTTGGTACACACAAAGCGTTCCTATGGTATCTGGGAGTTGCACAATCTCATGGTCTAAGGAAATGATACTTGACATTAGAAAAGCTTTAGCATACGAACTACACGATCTTGTGCTAGCTTATGTACTTTGTTATGTAGAAACCCAGCCAATTGGACACATAAAAATGTCCCAGTACTACCAAGAATTGCAATTCTGCTGGGGATGGTGATGCTCAGAGGAGAATGCACTGGTTTGCGTGATGGAAGATGTGTGTACCGAAAAGACAGGGAGGTATGGGATTTCGAGATATTCATTGTTTCAATTTAGCTCTCTTAGCTAAGCAGGCGTGGAGGCTTATTGAGAACCCGGATTCTTTGTGTGCCCGGATTCTGAGGACGCGGACCTGTGGGCTTCCCTACCTGAACGGCCTCCGCAGAATGAGGTCAATTTTTTGTCATCTTCAGAATGGCCTCAATTTTTGCAAGTGAGTTGGTATGCCCACTCCCACACTCAATCCAAAAATTGAACATTTTCGGACGTCAAACGCACGTTGCGTCACGTCCGAGGAGTGGTTTATGGTGTTTTCACCTGGAAATTCATACAAAATGCATAGAGTGGCAAAAAGCGACGAAACTTGGCATGCATGCTTTCATGATGGTACAAGACTATGGAACAAATTTGGGTTCACTTGAAGGACATCGAAAAAAATGTGCTTTCAGACGGGCCCTTCGCTCCCTACCCGAACGGCCCCCACAGAACAAGGTCAATTTTTTGTCATCTTCAGAATGACCTCAATTTTTGCAAGTGAGTTGGTATGCCCGCCCCCAAACTCAATCCAAGAATTGAACATATTCGGACATCAAACGCACGTTGCGTCACGTCCGAGAAGTGCTTTATAGTGTTTTCACTGGGAAAATCATGCAAAATGCATAAAGTGGCGAAAAGCCACAGAACTTGGCATGCATGCTTTTCATGATGGTAAAAGACTATGGAAAAGAGATTTGGGTTCACTTGAAGGATGTCGAAAAAAGTGCTTTCGGACGGGTCCTTCGCTCCTACCCGAACGGCCTCTACAGAACGATGTCAATTTTTTGTCATCTTCAGAATGGCTTCAAATTTTGCAATTGAGTTGGTATGCCCACCCTCACACTTAATCCAAGAATTGAAGGTATTCGGATAGCAAACACACGTTGCATCACGTCCGAGAAGTGATTTATTGTGTTTTCACCGACAAAATCGTACAAAATGCATAAAGTGGCAAAAAGCCACGAAACTTGGCATGCATGCTTTTCATGATGGTACAAGACTATGAAAAAAAATTGGGTTCACTTGAAGGATGTCGAAAAAAGTGCTTTCGGATGGGTCCTTCGCTCCTACCCGAACCGCCTCCGCTGAACAAGGTCAATTTTTTGTCATCTTCAGAATGGCCCCAAGTTTTGCAAGTGAGTTGCTATGACCACCTACACACTGAATGCAGAATTGGACGACATTAGACACCGAACGAACCTTCTGTCACTTTCGGATAGTGTTTTAGGGTATTATGACCGGGAAAATCGTACAAATGCATAGAGTGGCAAAAGGCCAGAAAATTTGGCATGCATGCTTGTCATGGTAGTACTAGAGTATGAAAAAATTTCAGTCCATTTAAATTATGTCGAAAATCGACCAGTAAATTTCTCCGGTACATGTTCTTTTTCTGTTGTAAAAAAGAGCAATCCAAGGCTATTTGTAAAGTATCCGGTTAGGATGAGAACACTAGTAGAAAAGGGGCCTATTGTCCCGGTTGGTGAGGGCCTTTAGTCCCGGTTCATGAACCGGGACTAAAGGGTCGGTACTAATGCCCTGGCCCTTTAGTCCCGGTTTAATCCAGAACCGGGACTAAAGGGCGCGGCCACGTGGAGCTCCACCTTTAGTCCCGGTTGGTAACAGGAAATTTTATAAAAAAAAAATTGAAATTTTTTTGAATTTTTTTATTTTCAAATTTCTGAATTATTTTAACCTCTAGTCTATAATCACCACCCCTCATCACTTCTCAATTTATCCCGTTGCCCCCTTTTCTACTAGTGGAAAAAGTAGGTGGGGACCATGCATGTGATGGAATATTTAGTAAAAGAAAAGGGGGACCATCCATATGCGCATGAGGGAAGAGACAGAAGAGAGGGACCATGCATGTGAACTCTGGTAAAACTCCCTAACTTTTGTCTCCAAAATACCGAATTTGGACGTTCGGACAGCTATACAAACTGACAAATTGCCCCGCTGAATTGCAAAAGTGAATAAATGTGTTTGGCCGGACATATATCGGTGTTTCACATATCTCTCTCGGAGATGCCCTAATAACGGAAGCTGCGACCAGTAACGCGCCGAGTGCCCCAGCCGTGGCCTGATCGCTAACGTCACCCTATAATTCTTATAAATTAATTAAATGGGCCGTGTCAT
This sequence comes from Triticum aestivum, assembly GCF_018294505.1. Taxonomy (NCBI): domain Eukaryota; kingdom Viridiplantae; phylum Streptophyta; class Magnoliopsida; order Poales; family Poaceae; genus Triticum; species Triticum aestivum. The sequence continues at coordinate 21,870,037 of NC_057800.1, read as the reverse complement.
GCCTTCTCACCGGCCCATACAGCTAGCTATAGGGTTGCTTAGCCAGTTCCAATCGCCGCTGCCGCCCGCCCGCCTGACGTCCTGCGCGCGGCCATGCCAGACCCCCTTGCCGCCGCCGCTTTCAGGCGTTTTGGCCGTCGCCCCTGGGTGCTCACCGACTCAAAGTGCCACATCGGCGACCGCGACAACATGACCACCGCCCGCGGCGTCACGAGCCAAAGGTGCGACATCAAGGTGACCTTCGAGCTCGCGGACCCGCCCGAGGTCTCTCGCTGCTTCGTCCACTGCCCCGGCCTGGCGGAGGGCCGCTACGGCGGAGATCCCATGGTTGTGGGTTCGGTAGACGCCTTCGTCCTTCTCGTCGTCCCGTTCAACGACGGCTCCGGCCGCAGGGGGTGCAACGATTTCTTCGTCTACAGGGAAGGTCCAGAGGCCCCATCTCTCCATCTTCTCCCCAGACCCTGCCGCTACCCCGACTACATCACGCTGGCCGGCATCGTGCCCTGCGCCGATCTCAACGACAAAGACTACGCTGTGGTCTTCCCATTGGGATCAAAAATTTGCTCGTGATACACCAACACTAGTAGAAAAAGGGTCAAACGTGAAGCACATTAGTGCCGGTTTGATTTTGGCCCGGTACTAATGGTACCATTAGTGCCGGTTCGAACGGATTTGCATTAATGCCGGTTCGTGTTGAACCTTTGGTACCGGTTCGTGGCACGAACCGGTACTAAAGGGGTGGTGGCAGGCTGGCGTCAGGCCGGGGCCCCACGATCACCTTTAGTACCGGTTCGTGGCATGAACCGGTACTAAAGGTAGACCTTTAGTACCGGTTCGTGCCATGAACCGGTACTAAAGGGGGTCTGACCTATAGTACCGGTTCGTGGCACGAACCGGTACTAAAGGTCTAACCTTTAGTACCGGTTCGTGCCATGAACCGGTACTAAAGGGGTCTGGCATATAGTACCGGTTTGTGACACAAACCGGCACTATAGGGCAATTTTCAAACTCTATCCTCCCCCTCCCCCCCGTGCGTCGCCATTTCAGTTCTGAAAAAATCAAAAGAAAATGATAAAAACTTCAAAAAATAAAATCCTTCGAGAGGTAGTTATATTACTACATCTACTAGTTAGGAAAATTTAAAAACTACAATTTGGACATGTTTTGCAAAAAGTGTAGGGAAAATGTAAAACGGCTATAACTTTTGCATACGATGTCGGAAAAAAACGTATAATATATCAAAAAATTCAGCACGAAAATCCGCATCCGATGGAAACCACCTACGGCCTGTTTGGAATTTTTTAGAATCCTCAAATTCCAAAAGGAAAAAAAGATATGGTCAAATTTTAGTTTGTTTAAAAAAAATTGGTTAAATCTGGTCAAACTACTTTTTCAAGAAGTATTAATGTTACTACATAATTATTCAAGAATATTAGTGTTACTAAATAATTATTTCAATTTTTTGAATTTTGGTCAAATCTGGTCAAACTATGGTCAAACTGTGGTCAAACTTATTCAAGAAATATTAGCGTTACTAAATAATTACTGTTTTTTAGAATAATAGTTTCAAACTCAAACGGTGAAATGTGTGACTTAATGCTCAAGCTAAACTCCTGAGGGTTAATAGGATTGGCATCTTACTATTGTCAGGAAAACAACAAGTGCAGACTCGGAAACGAAGGAGAATAGAACCCGAAAGTTAAGCGTCCTCGGGCTGGAGTAGTGAGAGGGATGGATGACCGGTCGGGAAGTTAGATGATTTGGAATGAGTGATCCATACTTGAACAGTTAAGAGAGGTGATTAGAGACTAAATCATCAAATAATTCAAAAAAAATTAAAATAAAAAATAAAAAAATTCCAAAATTTTCAAAAAAAATTCAAAAAAAACCTTACCAGGGCGCGAGCTCACGCCACGTGGTGGCACTTTCGTGCCGAACCGGTACTAAAGGGGGGGCCTTTAGTGCCCACCCTTTAGTGCCGGTTATGGAACCGGCACTAAAGGCCCTTACGAACCGGCGCTAAAGCTCCGTTTTCTACTAGTGCAACGACTCTACCAGCAAGAGATACGACTTCCACGTGTATCGCTCTGATATATCCAAGTGGCCTTGGCGCACCGAGGTGGCCAGCATCGCCATGATAGACACCAAGTACAGCACTCACGAGGTAATTATGCGGCACGAAGGCACCCGCGTGATCTTCGCTGGAAGAGAAACACTTGGCTGGGTCAATCATTGGCATGGCATTATTCTATGCAACGTGCTTGACCCCAATCGGGTCATGCGTTTGATCCCATGGCCTGTTTCGATCCCTTGCAATATAGTGTCGCGGTTCGGCATGGGAGTCGACAATATCTACGCTCGGCCGTTTTGCGACGTCGCTATAAGCAACGGCGTGATCAGGTTCATCGAGTTGAAACCTTGTCAGCGTAGCGATACCTGCAATGATAAAGGCGTCATTGGCCAAGGTTGGACGATCACCACATGGAACAAGGGGATCCGCTCAAACAAGTGGGACAAGAGGTTCACTGTCAAGGCTGATAATGTGCCCAACACATGTTTAAGTTACCCTAAGGTATCTGGTGGCAAGAGGCTAAGCTGGGACAAGGTGGTTCATGGTGGGCCCACTTTAAGCTTGTGTGACGATGATGTTGTCTATATTATGTCTAGACTAGACATCCGGCCCGCGATTGCATGGATGCTTGCCATTAATATTAGAGAGGGAACACTAGAAGCGGTCAAGCAGTGTTCTGCTGAAAATATGCTTGGTCTTGAACCGACTTATGTTCGGTGTGCCTTGTCCAACTACCTTAAGCAGTGGAGAAGGTCTTGAGGAAAGGGAGCTTGCAGAAAAACTATGGAGAAGTCAGTTATGAGGTACTAAGCACTCCAACAAAGTTATATCATTTGTTAGTAACCTCTATTTGTGGACGCTGCATAAGGTTGCCCATAAAAGACTAATGAAATTTGTTGTTGTTTGAATTTCTTGTACATTTGATGTATAAAGGGAAATGTGTTCCTTTATATATATATATATATATATATATATATATATATATATATATATATATATATATATATATATATATATATATATATATATATATATATATATATATATATATATATATATATATATATATATATATATATAGTTTGGGACACCTAGGTGCCTGGGCACCTTGCCTCTTCATCGTTGGATCGTGTTCAACGATGGATTTGGGAACCCATAAAAATGCATCAATTGCTAGTTAATTTGGCAGGCTTTAATTCGTGGACCGTCCCATGCATGCATATCGCGTGATAAAAAGGCAGGGTATTAATATGTAAGTCGACATTTATTACTTTCTTATATAGCATGTATTCTGTCTTTGTATAATAGATCAAATTAGGACTGGGTACGTATGACGCAAGATTTCATTGGATATATACGCACCCTCAGAATGCACATAATTTTGGTAGTAGGTATTACATACCCGTATTAGATAGTTAGAAAATAAAATAAAACATAAATAGTTTTAAAAATAAATTATTAGGTATATACGTACCCGCATGTGTACGTAATTACATGAGTAGGGATTAGAAACTCGTATTTATACATAATATCGTTAGTAGGTATTTTTTTATGGTATCGTTAGTGGGTATTAAATACCCATATATTTACATAAATTATTAGGTATATACGTACCTAATATGTACATAATTTCGTTAATAGGTATTAGATACTCATATTAGATAGTTAAAAAATAGAACGTAATAGTTCAGAGAATAATTTACTGGGTATATATACCCATGTATGCACATAATTTTATTAGTAAGTATTAGATACCCATATTAGATAGTTAGGAAACAAAAATACGCGTATTAGATACCCATAGTAGTTTAGAAGAAAATAAAATATGATTACGATTTATTGTATGGCAAGTCTTGCATGCCTAATAGTTAAAAACGAAAATAAAATGTAAACATGAAAAGTCTTGCATGAAGAATAATTAGGAACAAATCAACCATTCATTGTGCGGCTATACATACCTAAAACAATTAAGGTGCCCGGGCACCTAGGTGTCCCAGTTAATTTACCTATATATATATATGTATAGTATATGCTAAAATCAGCCTGAGCGTATTATAACTAAGCGTACGCTCCGGCCAGTAGGGTGCGACCGATCGGATCAATTCCCGCAGCGCGCATGCTAATCTCTACTCCTAAGGGAGCAGTTGTTAGTTCTCGCTTTCAGGTTTTTTTTAGTCCCACCTCTCACGGTTTTTTTTCGTCCTAAAAAAATCTACGAAATTTCGTAGGTTAACTAGGGACAACTCCCACCTCCCAGGTTTTTTTTCATCCCACCTTCCATGGTTTTTTTGATACCTCGTCCTAGGGCTGGGCATATAAACCGATCAACCGAAGACCGAACCGAAGCCGAAACCGAAAAGACCGAATTTTCGATTTTTAATGCTATTACAGAAAAATTCGGTTTTTAGGTCTGCTAACCGAACTTAATTCGGTCGGTACAAGAGTTTAGTACGGTTAACCGAGGAAACCGAAACAGCCTGCGCTCACGATGGCTTCTCCCGCGCTCACGTGTGGCTAAGCCTGAATTGTTTTCACGCTAGCGCTAGGTAGCCTTTGTGCGACAGCGGTGGAGACTTTTGCATGGGCCAAGCCAACTACGTGCATATAAGGCCCAAGTTACCGTGGGCTTTCTTTTCCAGCGTGAGGCCCTTGTGGCTAGTTTCCACGAACGTATCAGAAGCAGAAGAGGGCAGAGGCGCTGCTGGAGTAGCTGGTTAGTTTAGTCCCACCTCGTCCGGCCAAGGAGAATCGTGTGAAGTGGTCATCTATATAATAGAGAGCGCAGGGGAGGTAACACCGCAACTGAAATCCTTTCCTCACTTACAGCTTTGATAACCGAATTTAAAAATTAACTGAATGGTAGAAACCGAAAATTAGGTTTATATCGAATGCCCAGGCCTACCTCGTCCCACCTTACACTAAGCCGTCATGAACGTCCCACCTTACACTAAGCCGTCATGAACCGCAAAAACTGCCTACTTTAGCCAAATCAATAAATCTCCCTCATTAATGCAATTTTCTTTAGGAAACAAATAATAGATTCTTTCCTACCTTAGCCAAATAAACGGATCTCTTCTATTAATGCAATTTGCTTTAGCAAACAAATAATAGATTCTTTCCTACCTTAGCCAAATCGACGGATCTCTCCCATTAATGCAATTTGATTTAGCAAACAAATAATAGATTCTTTCCTACCTTAGCCAAATCTACGAAATCTATCTCATTAATGCAATTTGCTTTAGGAAACAAATAATAGATTTTCCGGAAACAAATAATCTCTAATCTCTAATAATTTCTACTCCTAATGAAGCAGTTGGTAGTCTCCTCCCACCTTCCATGGTTTTTTTGGTACCTCCTCCCACCTTCACTGGTTTTTTTTCGTAGATTTTTTTCGTCCCCTCCCCTCACTTCATCGGTTTATTTTCGCGTCACCTTCTCACACAACGAAAGAAATCTAAACAGATCAGAACTTTTCATACTGGCGCAAGTTATTTAGTAATGTAGAATCAATCACGAACAATCTCTAAAGATCAAATCTAAATTAATTAACCTTACCTTAAATCACTCAATTACATTAATTAGAAAACAAATAATTGATTTTCAAAAAATCGCTCAATCACGTAAACCTTACCTTAACTCACGGATGGTAATCAATCTCCAAACAAAGGAAATAATACATTGAGGGAGCAGTAAATAAACTCCCTTTGCTTTAGGAAACAAATAATAGATTTTCAGGAAACAAATAATCTCTAATCTCTAATAATTTCTACTCCTAATGAAGCAGTTGGTAGTCTCCTCCCACCTTCCATGGTTTTTTTGGTACCTCCTCCCACCTTCGCTGGTTTTTTTTCGTAGATTTTTTTCGTCCCCTCCCCTCACTTCATCGGTTTATTTTCGCGTCACCCTCTCACACAACGAAAGAAATCTAAACAGATCAGAACTTTCCATACTGTCGCAAGTTATTTAGTAATGTAGAATCAATCACGAACAATCTCTAAAGATCAAATCTAAATTAATTAACCTTACCTTAAATCACTCAATTACATTAATTAGAAAACAAATAATTGATTTTCAAAAAGTCGCTCAATCACGTAAACCTTACCTTAACTCACGGATGGTAATCAATCTCCAAACAAAGGAAACAATACATCGAGGGAGCATTAAATAAACTCCCTTTCTTATGACATGTATATGACCTTTCCTTCCCTCTACGTTGTCGAGCGTTCTTGATTCTCGAGGCCGATGATTGGGCTGCGTCACTGGGTCGCGACGGTGCTGGAGGACGAGGACGGCGAGGCCGGGTGCCGCGGCACCGCGTTGGTCGCGGCCGGTGAAGGGGGCAAAGAAGGGCGGCTTCCCTGGCCCTGGCCATGGCCGTGACCCTGGGAGTTGGTGCGGTGGAAGTGGCACTTGAAGGACACAGCGTGGGTGGCCGACGCGCAGACGCGCTTGGAACCGGGCCCGTGGCCCGTGCCGGACGGCGCCGACGCCGACCCGGGCCACCTCCTCCGCGTATTCTTGGAGCTGTGGCTGGCCGATTTACATGAAATTAATTCCCTCAGTTGTCGTGGCAAATATAATACACATAATCCATATTGTTATGTACTAGCGTGTGTGTGTGTGAAATAGATGGATTATGGTCCCGTACCAAATAAGATGGATATGTGTGTGTGTTAGAGAGAGAGAGGGAGAGGGGGAGAGAGTGAGGAAGAGGGAGGCAGAGAGTGTGTGTGAGGAATTGATGGTAAAAAAGGTCGCCAATGTCACTTGATATGTATGAGAATATTAATATTGAACTTTTAAAGTTAATGTGGCCCCGTTGCAACGCACGAGTGTTCTTCTAGTCAGCCCAGTATCCTAGTCCCCAGCCCCCCGCCTCCCGCCTCGTGCAGTTATAAATTCAATCGTAATTAGTTGTTGGATTTTACGAGTGGATCCCCCGCACAGAATGCCCCGAATGCCCATCTGGGCCAACTATATTTTGATCGTAAAGTAGTGGCAATCGGTAGTAATACATATTTTTACGGCGTTGTAATATACCCTCTTAATCTAACAGTAAAACATCACCCTTCCTATAGTAACCAAAGCAGATCTCTTTACTGACCCATATCCATATATGGTAATGCAGTTACCACATAGCAAGCAGTGGTTCACGGCAGCAGTAATATGATTTATTCCATTATCATATATGTTCATACCTTACCATGGTTAGTGGTAGGAGCCATGGGGTCCATATATGGTAATGCAATTACCACATAGCAAGAGGTTCACGATAGTAGTAATACAATTATTGGGTTACCATATATGTTCCTATTTTTACCACCATTAGTGGTGGAGCCATAGCGTATCGTGGTGCTGTAACTTGATAAAAGTATCGCATCTATTACCACATATGCTAGCATGTTTACTGTCGTTAACAAAAAGGACACAGACGAAGTGAGGCGCGTGGCAATGGTAAGGAAAATTAATCTGTTACCATATGTTTCGTTTCTATTTACCATCATTTGCTACAAAAAGGCGGAGGTGGGGCTTCATTGGCCGAGCAGTGCGCCGAGCGAGGAATTAGCGGCCGGAGCGTGCTCTCGCTTAGTTCAGCGCCACCGTATATATATATATATATATATATATATATATATATATATATATATATATATATATATATATATATATACATACGGTGGCGTTATTGTGCGCGAGTGCGCATAATGCTTAGCATGCGCTCCGGCCGGTCCTAATTAGGCGGGCAGCTCGTGGAGCTCTCCACCGCACATTTTTTTTAGGGTAACGGTGTTTGTAGGAAAAGGTAACCCATTTAATTTTTTTTACCATGCATGGTCCGCTCCACTCCGACTCGGTGGTCACTATGCATTGGTAGTAATAGGGGTAATATAGATGGTAATAGACAAATATTCTTTACCAGGCAATGCTTTATCGATGGTTTGATCCCTGAACATGGTAAAACCTTGCCAACATGTAGTAACCAATTACTAGCAGCAGTAAAAAGATGGAGTGAAAGGTAATGGAATAAAAAAATATGAATGAAAAAAAAAATTAGAGATGCTTTGATCCTGCGCATGGTAAACCTAGTAAATCCCGGCTCACATATAGTAAAGCATTACTACTACTATATAATAGTGACTTAGTAAATCTAGGCTCACATGTAGTAATGCATTACTACTGCTTTATAATAATGACCTAGTAAATCTAGAGTCACATGTAATAATGCATTACTACTGCTATATAACAGTGACGGTCACATCAATACTACTTCATGCAGAATCAGTTTAATTAGCGGTTGGTGATCGTAACTCATTACTGCTGGATATTTTGCGAAGGAATCCATGCCAGGTAAAGCGCGTTGAGTCTGGTCGTAAGCGGTTACGGTAGATCACTAGCGAGCGCGTGGTTCGTCTAATTAGCGCGTACGGCCGGTTGGGTTAATCGGTGGCCGGAGCGTAGGTTAAGATATATATACAGAAAATCTGACTAGGTCTTTCTAGAAAATAATGTAAATGTTGTGTTCTACTGTTTTCAGTTACTCCCTCCGTCTCAAAATAAGTGTCTTGAACTTAGTACAAATTTGTACTAGAGCTAGTACAAAGTTAAGACACTTATTTTAGGACGGAGGGAGTATTATTCTCTAAAATTTGGAAGTTGAATATCCTTCTATTTTCCAATAATGACAGATATTTATATTTCTTGTCGTGAGAGAGCTAGTTGCTGGTGATAGGAAATGATAGCAATATTTGGTTGAGAGTATTAGATGCCATTTGGTAGATACTGTACTGAGCTGCTGCCTTGTTTTTAAAGAGTGTTCAGTTCTTTTTGCTAATCAGACTACTTACTTTCCAGGAAAAATTTGCTCAGATGATACAGGAAGCTGGACATGAGAAGGTTTGAATATGAACATCTGGTGGTCAGTCTACTTGCCATTTAGTATGGATGAAAACTCATACGTAGTACAGAAGGCGGTGGATATGAATCCTCTTAAGTAGTAGTTGGACTGAACAGATGACAATTTTCTTTGTTTTTCAGAATCCTATAACGACTGTCATTCTTGTTTTTCTTAACTCGAAATAAGAACAGAGGCATGCATGGTCTTATTGTTTCTTTTCCACATTGAGCCCATTTAATTATATAGTAAATTTGTACATGCAATCTGTTAGGAGCTAGGGTTCTTCCCGGTCTTGGCCGTAGGCAGTAGGGGAAGGATGGAGGGAGACGTGGCGAGGATCGGGCGTGCCGGCGGCAGGGCGCCGTCGCGGCTAGGAGAAGGGCGGCGGCTAGGGCTGTTGGCGGCTAGGGTTTTCGGCTGTCCCGCAGCCGAGTAGTGCGGCAACAGCAGCGGCGGCTGGGACGCCCCTCCGTAGGGCGCCCGGAAGGCCGGGGCGGCCCACGGTAGCTGCGGCGGCCCGTAGGTGCTCGGTGGCGGGGGCTGGTTCCCGGCGAGGTAGAGGGTAATACCCCTGACCGCCTGGACAAGCTCCCGCAGGGTGCCCGACATCTCCTCGGGCGAGAGGAGCGGAGGCGGTTCCGCCGCGATGGTGATGGGCGCGGTGGTGCCAGAGACGGTGGTTATGGGGGAGTTGGATGCGATCTCCGCCATCTCGGTGGACGTGGCCGGCGGCAGCGAGAGCGGGGTGGAGGTGGATGGTAGCGGCGACGACATGATCGGAACGAGGTCTCTGGATACCAAGGTGTTAGGAGCTAGGGTTCTGCCCGGTCTTGGCCGTAGGCAGTAGGGGAAGGATGGAGGGAGACGTGGCGAGGATCGGGCGCGGCGGCGGCAGGGCGCCATCGCGGCTAGGAGAAGGGCGGCGGCTAGGGCTGTTGGCGGCTAGGGTTTCCGGCTCCTCAGGGAGCCGGGCAATAGGAGATAATATTCTTCTTATTGCTTGCCTTCAAAAAGAGTCTTACAACCTATATTTATATCCTAGATAACTTGTAGAAGAATCAACCTAAGATAACTTGCCTAAGATAACTTGCCTAATCTGAAAATAAAAACTAAGATAACTTGTGGTCCTAAGCCGGCCGGCCATAACACAATCCCTGTTTTTTCAGCTCCTGTTGTCCCAGCGTACGATGTTGTGCATTTCGACTAGCTATCATGAAGTAAATTTGACATCTGGAGGAGACCAAGATGGGTTATTGGAGGAAATTAGAACATTAAATGTAATATGGACAAAATTCAACTAGATTCTTCAGATGATTTTTCTGAATAGTTCTTCAGATGAAATTGAAAAAGGGGAGCTTATATATATTATCCTAGAAATAAATATCTTGTGCCAATCATACATTTGTTGCTAAATTTCATCTGCTAGGCATGCTAAATTACTCCTGTTGTGCGTCCTTGGCAACTTGGCGAGACGCTTCAGCTGCGTGTCACAAGCGCAAACAGCTGCAGCTTCTTGGTCTTGCTTTTGCAATAGAAAATGACTGCGTTGGTATCTTTTGCTCAACTTCTTAAAGAATTGCATGTCAGCAGTCCTGTGATGCTCCCAACACCCATACGAGATACCAGCGATACCTTTTATAATGGAACTGAATGGATTAGAAGCAGTAAAGGATGTTGAATGTTCTCCTATAAGAATATTACAGAGTTTGCCCATAATCGTTTGAACTTAAAAATCCTGCATTTGTTAATCTCCTCTTGGACTGATACTACTGGAATCCCTAACCGAGGGCTTGGGGGTAAAACGAAACAAAAGGGAAATGTTGCTAGCTGATGATGAACCTGAAGAATGGCCCATCCTGTGCCAGGAAGCTGGCAAACATGTCACAAACTTTAACACGCAGAAGTGAAAACAGAATGGACAGTGTTGCAGCAGATCCACTAAAAGGAGACAGGACATATGCTAGACATCTGCACAGCTCTTTTTTACAAAAACTAGACAATTCCCCCGCGCGTTGCCGCGGGAATATTAGTTGCAATAGTTTGGATGGAATTTCATTATGTGAAACATGAAGAAATGACAATGAAAGTACATTATTTATTTTACTTGATTATTTGATAGCTGTATAAGAGTTTCAAAGGACAAATATCATAATATGTGCTTAAATTTCCTCATAGCTAGTGCCTCCTTCCTTTGAGAACAATTTGAACATGTGGGATTACTTTCTTCATCTACTCAAAGATGAATTTGTCACCACTGAATGAATGACCCTTTGTGGTGTCATCTTCAAGACCGAGTTGGCTGTTGGCAGTTTCATAGTATTCTTCGTGAAAAACACATCAATGTTTGTTGTCAAAAAATTCAGATTTTTTTGAACTTTTTAAATATTTTTTCAATTTTACTGTAGCAAAGGGTGCATGTGAGCTTGAGCTCACAAAAGCACTTTCGCCTCTATGTATCTGGTTTCCCTCGTTGCATGTGTTGGTGAAGGGGGCAGAAAATTTAATGGTGCATCAGATTACATCCTGTAGGAAAATAGGTATGCATGCTTTTAATTGTGGTAGAAGCCAAAAGTGAGAAGCGGAAAACAACTTTAAATGTATAATAGTCATACATGTTGCCTTCCTGCTGGTTGTCCATGTGCTTACCAACAGTCAATATTTAAAGGTAGCAAAGATGAACTTGTAGCGATACAATGGTATGGGTGGTGTGTTATATAGATGTCTTGAGGTAATGGAAAGACATTTTTTTAAGACACAACTAATTTAGCATTGAATGTATAGAAAGTCAAAAAATTGTATTTATATTGTGATTTAAAATACCAGACAATTAAGCAGTCAACGTAGGTACTATTAGTATGGCACATGCATGTAATATTTGACCTTTTTTAAACATTGGCACAGTGATAGCACTACATATATAGTTGAGCGGGACAGATTAGGACATGATGCAGGGGAAATTGAAGTCGTGGCATTTGTTTATAATATATCCATGCAGATGCATGTGGTCGCACTCAATATCATACGTAGATGTGTTGTTGCACGAAACATAAGTATTTCATTTCATAACATTTCTGGGTTACAATGGAAGGCGAAGATTATTTTTCAGCGGTAGCACAACGGATGTTGTCCTGCATGTGTTGTGAAACGTAACTTTGTTAATCTGCAAGCACCACAAATAAGGTTGGAATTAAAAATTGAAGTACATACTGTCAATACAGATTACCTAATTTTTCTGCATGTTTGGTTTACTCCGGATGTTCAGAGTTGGTTGCAGGATTATTATTGTCTGCATTGCTGCGTATGGAGAATATCTGGAATTGTAAATATTTGAAGGAAAGGATTCATACTTGTGAGAAATTTTTTATGTAGGCTCTGAGAAGTAATACATACTCTTGCTTGTGTCTTTTTGGGAGACTACAGTCTTGTTCCTGTAGCTACACCTAGATAAGATAATTCTCTTATGGGCTAAGCCAACTGATCAATAAAAAGAGAGCATGTATGTAGTTCATCTAGTTATAATGAAATCATGTGCATTATAGGCATGTTAGTGCTGTTATATATACCTGGTAGGTCTGTCGGCATCATCCTGGTAGTTTAATTAGAGGAATGCAATAAGCATGGAGTTTTGTGAAGCATTACACACAGAAAGCATAAGTTTGATCAGAGGGATTCAATAAGCACGGAGGTTTATGAAAAAAGGTTACAGATTCAATCAAGCCAAATTAAATTTAGGTTTAAACGTACCAGTAGGTGCCTAAGTTACCTATATATGCAGAGATTGGAAGACCAGCGAAGATGAACACTTGGACGTCGTCCAGCAGGCACCATCCGTCAGTTATTTGTGAAGACTGTGGGGGAGAGGAAGAGGAGCGCCATCTCAGTTATTAACTTATTATTAGGAGAGGGAGCGCCAAACGTCAATTGTTGTGTTTATAGAAGCATGCGCTATTACATGGCCTATATGGCAACGGGGGAAGATAAAGAGTATTGGACGGTCACTGGGCTGCATTGGGCCTGAAGTAGTGGGTTGTGTGGTTAGTGTATATGAAAAAATACTGACAAAAGAACCTTGAACCCCAGAGATATCCTCGCCGTAGTTGAAAGTTTGATGTCTCGTTCCCCACAAATCCATCACCAATGGAAAGGAACAGAACTTCCTTCACGTTGCTGAACTTCAATGTGCTCTCTGAATCAGTCGGGGCCGACGGGATGAGATCGATCCAATGCTCCTGGAAGCCATGGATGTCAATCGAGGCCCTACTCGGCATCACCATCAGCCTAGCCCTCCGAGGCCGAAAAGAAAGCCGTGACAACCGGCTGGGAACCTGACCGGCGCGACGTCCACTCCATGGCAGAGTCGACGGCTAGAGCATCCTTCCAGGTGAAACCCCAGTGGCCGGTGTGATTCCGCCGACCAACATAGGCCACCACCGCATGCTGCAGCCTCCTGTAGACATGTACATATCTTCCATCTGCAGGGAGCAATGGACGAATCAGCGCTCAACCGAGGCCACCAAGGATACGGCTGGGGACAAAGGAGGAGGGGAGGTAGCCGGCGGCGTCGTCAGCGGCGGGCGTGACTGCTACGGTAGGGGCGTAGGAGGAGCGAAGGTAGCCGACGGCGTCGGCAGAGGCAGGCGCGAACGCTGCCAGGAGCCCCCTATCTCGGCCCGACCAGCCACCCTAGTCTGGGCAAGGCCGCAAGGGGGACTCCATGTGAGCCGCGGATGTTAGCCCGAACTACTGAGACCAGAGGGTCGTGACTATCTACTGGTAGTACTTGCACTCAGCTCACTAGTATAACACACACACACTAGTGCAGGGCAAGACACACACACACGAGGAGGAAAGACGCTCACGGGATACTAGTTGTATGAAGCTCAAATGCTTGGAATGGAATGCATACAACCGGGGTGTGTGCTGCTGCTTATATAGCAGTTTGAACCGACCTACTGTTCTAAATGAGCTAAGCTCTTACGTCATTCCAAAACACCACGTCACTGCTGACCTATACTACTTCCTTAGCTACTAAGGCACGCCTGCTGCTCTTGCTAGTAAAAAAGATTTTACTTGCTGCCGTGCCGACATGCAGCCATGCATGCATCTGAGACGTAAATGCTGCTGTTGCCGTTATGTGTACCGGAAGATCAAGTTTGACTCAACATTCTCCCCCTCAAACTTGTCGAAGGAGCTTGCTGTCGATGATCCCGACCTTGTCGCGCAGCTCCTGGAACCGGACACGACCAAGTGACTTGGTCAGGATGTCCGCCTTCTGTTCACCAGTCCTGATGAACTCCACGATCACCGAGCCTTTCTCGACGCAGTCACGTATGAAGTGATAGCGGAGATCGATGTGTTTGCTGCGGTCGTGTAGCACTGGATTCTTGCAGAGGGAAATCGCCGACTTGTTGTCGACGAAGATGAGCGCAGGGGCGGTGTCCTGATTCAGCATCTCGCCGAGAAGGCGAGCAAGCCAAATGCCTTGACAGGCCGCTGTAGCTGCCGCGATGTACTCCGCCTCGCACGAAAATACGGCGACAACCTTCTGCCTCACCGATTGCCAGCTGACGGGACTATTCCCGAGAAGGAATAGTATGCCCGAGGTGCTCTTCCGGGAGTCCACGTCACCAGCGTGGTCGGAGTCGCTGTACCCGACCAAGCTCTCGCCGTCGCCACGACGATACACGCATCCATGCGTGAGCGTACCCGCGATGTACCGGAGCAGGTGCTTGACGGCAGCCAGGTGATCGCTTGCCGGAGCTTCCATGAACCTACTCAGGTATCCGACAACGAACGTGATGTCCGGTCGGGTGTGCACGAGGTACCTGAGATTCCCGATGATGCTACGGTAGAGTGTGGCATCCACCGCCTTCTCGCGGCTCTCCTTGCTGAGCTTCAGCCGTGCCTCCATTGGAGCATGCACAGCATAGCAGTCCTTCATGCCTGCTCGCTCGAGCATCTTGGTGGCGTAGGCCGTCTGCGTGATCGTGATGCGACCACCCTCCTGGTTCACCTCCAGCCCGAGGTAGTACCGGAGCAGCCCAAGGTCGCTCATGCTGAAGAGACGATGCATCTCTCCCTTGAAGCGTTGAACCTCTTCAGGCTCTGCCCCGGCGATGACCAAGTCATCGACGTAGATGCCGACGATGAGCAGCGTGTTCGCGGTGCCACGCGAGTACACACCATGCTCAGAAGCGCTGCGTGAGAACCCAAGGGATGCAAGGCTTGCTTCGAGCTTGGCGTTCCACGCCCTTGGGGCTTGCCGGAGACCATAGAGGGTCTTGTGTAGTCGATACACGCCCTGCTCGTGGCCCTTGGCAACGAACCCGGGTGGCTGGGTGATGTACACCTCCTCGTTAAGGTCGCCGTTGAGAAACGCCGACTTGACGTCCATGTGGTGTACCTCCCACCCACAGTGAGCGGCCACGGCAAGGATGAGCCGCACCGACTCCAGCCTTGCCACCGAAGCGAATACTTCCTCGAAGTCCACTCCCTCATGCTGCACGTAGCCCTTTGCGACGAGGCGCGCCTTGTGCTTGACAATGGCGCCGTGCTCGTCCTTCTTCACCTTGAAGACCCATTTGAGCCCGATGGCTCGGTGCCCAGCAGGCAGCGTGGTGAGTGTCCAAGTGGTATTGTCGTTGATCGACGCCAGCTCGTCCAGCATCGCGTGGCGCCAGCAATCCTCTTGCTCGGCCTCCGCGAATGTGGTCGGCTCCTCGCCGGCCATCAGATGCAAGACCTCGTCGTCATCAGCGTCCTCATCCTCGGGCTGTTGCGGTGTTGCCGCAGCTTGGCCGAGGAGATCCCCCATGCGCCGAAACCTGTGGGGGGCGCCTACGCTGTCGTCGGCGTCGAATAGCTCCGACCTTGCCGTTGGCGGGGTTGCGAACTGCCTCCCAGGACCCATGTTGCTTGACGTCGTGGTGTCCGGCGACACCGTACCCGGGGACGGTGTTCTCGGGGTCGCTGTTCCCGGATCCACACCTCCCGAGCTTCCCGGGGTGGTACTTCCCGGGGTCTTGCTTCCCGGGGTTATAGAGTACATCGGGTACTCCACAGTGAAGGAACTGCTTGCCGGGGCCTCCCCCGACGCCTCCCAAGTCCATCGCGCGTCTTCGTCGAAGATGACGTCGCGAGAGACATGTACGCGCTTTGAGACGGGGTCATACATCTTGTACGCCTTAGAGCCCGTCTCGTAGCCCATGAACACCATTGGGGTGCTCCTGTCGTCGAGCTTCTTCAGCTGTGGGCGCGTCATCTTGACGTGCCCGACGCAGCCAAAGGTACGGAGGAAGCGTACATCTGGCTTCCTCCCATACCACGCCTCGTAAGGCGTCTTTCCGTCGACGCTCCTTGTGAAGGAGCGGTTGAGGATGAAGACGGCTGTGAGCACGGCCTCCCCCCAATACGTGCTCGGCACCTGCTTTGCCTTGAGCATGCAGCGTGCCATCCCAAGCACTGTCTGGTTCCTCCGCTCGACGATGCCGTTCTGCTGCGGCGAGTAAGGGACTGTGAGGTGACGTTGCACCCCTTTCTCGTTGCAGTGCTTGTAGAACGTGGCCGATGTGAACTCGCCGCCACGGTCCGTGCGCAACACGCGCAGCTTGTGGCCACACTCGACCTCTGCTGCCGCTTGCTGCTTGACGATGGCTCGCTCCGCCTCATCCTTGGAGGCGAGGAGCAGCACCCACATGAACCTGCTATAGTCGTCGACGAGCGGCAGGATGTAGCGACGCCCTCCTGGCGTTGCCGGGGTGATTGGGCCGCAGAGGTCCCCATGAACCAGCTCCAGGGGTTTCTGCGCCCGATAGCGTGCCTTCTCGGGAAAGGGCAGGCGCCGCTGCTTCCCGGCAAGACACGCATCGCACAACTCGTCGGCGTGCTTGATGTGAGGTAGCCCATGAACGAGGTTGCCTCGCGTCATCTTCCGCAACCCGTCAAAGTGCTGGTGTCCTAGCCTGGCATGCCAACGCCACGCGTCGGAGACATGGCCCACGGCAAGGCACACATGATGCACGGGTTGAAAAAAGAATTTGTAGAGGCGGTTCGGCGAGCGGGTAACCTTGATGAGCAGCCTCTTCTGCTGGTCATGCACGGTGAGAACACCGCGCCGGATGCCGATGTCGAACCAGCCCTCGTCGAGTTGTCCGACACTCACGACGCTGCTCGTGAGCGCCGGGATGAAGTAGACGCCCGTGAACGCCCTGTGATCACCCCCTTTGTCGGCGAAGACGACGGTCCCGCGCTCGTGGATCTCCACCACGGATCCGTCCGCGAACCGCACCTTCCCGGTGATTGAGCGGTCCAGCTCCGCGAACGCGTCGATCGAACCAGTCATGTGGTTCGTGGCGCCGGTGTCGAGGAACCAACCCTCACTTTGCTTGCCGCCTGCAAGCGTGGGTGTGGTCACGGCTCTCTCCTCGTTGAGGAAGACGTAGCCGCACGCACATGCCATTGTCAGGGAGCCATCTCCCGACAACACGGTGGACCCCAAACACTTTGTTGTCGGGGTGTGGCTGACCTGAGTCTCCGTGCGCTCCTGCACGGAGTCGATGGTCGCCAGCATCATGGTCGGAGCATGGTCCGCCATATGCGTCGTTGCCGCGCCAACTTGCGCGATCTTGTCGGGTCCCGAGGTTGTCGGGGACGCCGTCGCCGGGGTGTGGCTCCCCCACACCCGAGCCTTCATCGCCTCCCAGTCGACAGGCCCCGAGAACGTAGTTGTCGAGGTGTGGCCTGTCACTTGAGTGATGGTTCCCGTGGACGGGCTCCGTGCCTCCTGCACGGAATGGGTGGATGTCAGGGCCGTGGTCGTGGGAGACGCTGAGCTCTCCTGCACGGGCTGGACTCTTGCCAGCATCATTGCCGGCCCACCATCCACGTCAGCCTGGACGAGGTTTGCCGTTGTCGCGGCTGCCTCGTCGGCTTTCCTCCTGTGGCAATCCCGGATCCAGTGACCCGGCATGTTGCAGTAGCGGCACTTGCCACCGTTGCCAGCGCCTCGCCCTGCCTGGCTTGGCCTGCGACCGCGGTTGCTGCCACCGCTCTAGGCGTGGCCTCCGCCTCTGCCGCGACCTCTGCTTCCCGTGGGGGCGCCTCCCCCACTGCCGGAAGAACCGTCGCGGGCGCGCTACTGAAGCTGCGCGTCCCACTGCTCCCTGGTGAGCAGTAGTTCGCCGCCAGCACGGTTGTTGGCGTCGTCGCCGCGCTCCTCGACGACCTTCAGCCGCCCTACTAGCTCCTCGATCGTCATGGTGGAGAGATCCACCAAGCTCTCGATGGACCGGGCCAGTTGCTTGTACTGCCTGGGGACGACGCGGAGAAACTTGAGAATCACCATCTTGTTGTCGATGGGATCTCCGAGCGTTGCGAGCTCGTTGATGAGACCTTGCAGCCGCAAGGCGAAGTCGTCGACTTGTTCACCGGCCTTGAACCGGATCTCCTCGTACTGGAGGCGCAAGGTCTGGGCCTTCGACTCCCGTACGCGCTCCACGCCGATGCGCAGAGTCTTGATGGTCTCCCATGCTTCCTTGGCCGTCTTCTTGGCGCCAAGGGTGAGCACCATCTCCTCTGGGACGGAGCGCAAGATCGCCTCCATCGCCAGCCGGTCCTCCTCGTATTCGACATCGCCGGTTTCCACGGCTTTCCACACATGCCGCGCCTCCATGATGACTTTCATCATGACCGACCAACTGGGGTAGTTGGTCCGCGTGAGGAGAGGGAAGGAGGTGCTGGACATGCCCACGTCTCGCACGGAGCGTGACGCGCCCAGCTCACCTCCCGGCTTGCCTCGCAGCGCGAGCGCGTCCGCCGCACGGGTGTCCTCAGCCGAGCTCTGCTCGGCGGTCTTGGAACCGTCATCGGCGACGCCTCCTTTCGGCATATGCTTCGGCATAACCCGAGGCTCTGATACCAATTGTTAGCCCGAACTACTGAGACCAGAGGGTCGTGACTATCTACTGGTAGTACTTGCACTCAGCTCACTAGTATAACACACACACACTAGTGCAGGGCAAGACACACACACACGAGGAGGAAAGACGCTCACGGGATACTAGTTGTATGAAGCTCAAATGCTTGGAATGGAATGCATACAACCGGGGTGTGTGCTGCTGCTTATATAGCAGTTTGAACCGACCTACTGTTCTAAATGAGCTAAGCTCTTACGTCATTCCAAAACACCACGTCACTGCTGACCTATACTACTTCCTTAGCTACTAAGGCACGCCTGCTGCTCTTGCTAGTAAAAAAGATTTTACTTGCTGCCGTGCCGACATGCAGCCATGCATGCATCTGAGACGTAAATGCTGCTGTTGCCGTTATGTGTACCGGAAGATCAAGTTTGACTCAACAGCGGACGCGACCCGCGCTGGCGCTTGTGCCAGAGGAGCGCCACACGCGGCGGAGATTAATCCGGGTCGCCGTGCGCTATTGTAGAGAGGGGAGAGGAGCGCTTGATGGTTTGACCTGCGAGAGAGATGAATGAGGCAGAGAGAGGCCAGGTTGTGGTGGGTCCCTTGGCCATTATCTGCACGCTGAAGTGGCAGGGTTGATGTAGTGCTGGGTCCCACTTGTAAGTCACTAAAAGAATGCTGAGGTGGCAAGTGTGATGAGGTGGATAGGCTGCATGTTGAGAGAAATACAATAGTGGGGATGAACTATTTAAGTATTATAGATGATTAGATCTATCATAAAAATTCACCGGAAATACAAAGCACCTCAAATATAATAAAAATTACATTTTTCTCTGTATGCTAATACCCACTGAAAAAAATAGCGTGCTATAATCGCTAATAGCATTGTTATAGCGTATTGAGAATTGCCTCGCTAAATATATTGATGCACAACATCTCGCTAATAACACGCTATAGCACACTAATAGCATATTTTAAGCTCGGCGGTATTTTGCTGTAGTGCGCTAATGAGACCCATTTTTTGCTGTGAAAAGAAAGTACGCCCGTTAAGAACAATAACTAAGACAGAGACTACTTTGCATATGCAAACTAACATATAATACATAGTTGATTTCATAACTGGCAAGCAGATGGAATTCACCCCGACAGAGTCATGCATGCCGGGTAAGTGAAGAATTCGAGGGGATAAAGAGTGGAATATCCTAAAAATCACGTGGGTGTTGCTCTGCTGGCGGGCTCAACCATTTATGAATATCCTAAAAAAGTAGTTTAAGGTATCTACATTGAATTTTTCTCCCCAACGCGAGCTAAAACTAATGGACCTCATCAAGAAATAGAAAGTAGAGATTCTAGTACACATGTATCTCTACTTTTCACTCCAACTTTTTCAGCTTTTTACATCGAACCACACTTTTTCTCTCCAGGCACCCGTCTCCTGCAGAGGATCCCGTTTTCCCATCCCAACCTATTTCTCCTGGTATTCGATCCTACAAGGCATGCGGGGCATCACCTTGGGGCTATGCATTGGCCATGCCCTTATCTCTTTCTCGTAGTGACGTCTTTCGCCGCCGTTTTCTGCCTGATTTTTTCCTTGTTTCTCTTTTTGTTATTTTAGTTGCTCTTAGCTTGGTCTTCTCTAATATTTTTTCAGATTTTTTATTTTCCCTCTTTTGATTTTTATTTCATTGTTCATTGTTCATTGTTCATTTTATCAATTTATCTTTCTTTTAACAATGAATGAACATTCCTTAAATCCGTGAAGTTTTTTTTTTAAAATTGTGAACTTTTACTAATTAATTAACATTTTTAAAATAATTGAACATTATAATAAATTGAAGAACACTTTATAATAAATCCATGGATTTTTTTAATTCGTGATCATTTTCCAAATTCACGAACGATTTTAATCCGTGTACATTCTTTTTAAAAACTCATGAACGTTTTCTTTACAATAAAGAAGTTATTTTAATGATCCTCAAAAAAAGTTCTATTAATCTTTGAATGCAGCAGGGATCAATCGACTTTATTTTTCCTATCGAACAGTACAGCTATTTTTTTCTGTTACTAAAAAAAACTATTTTTTCTTCCGCGAAAAGAGCGCAATTTGCGCGGCCCATGTGCGCGACCTGGCAACTATCCTACGCTACTGCGAAGAATAGGCTGGCCGTTTTCTAAGGCGCCGAGACGCGAGGGGAAGGCGAGAAGCAGAGGGGATTCGGTTGCGATGGCCTCCTCCTCGCCGTCGCCGTCGCCGTCGCCGTCGCCGTCGTCGCCGGCGCAGGCGCGCGGCGGCCGCAACCCGCTGGAGGAGTGGAGCGGGCGCGTGAGGGCGCTGGAGGCGGGGTTCCGCGCGTGGATGGCGAAGCAGCCCATCCATGTCGAGGCGGTGGTGACCACGGCGGCGGGGGCGGTCCAGGGCGGGGCGCTCGGGGGCCTGATGGGCTCCATCACCGCCGACGGGGGAGCGCCGTGGGTGCCGCCGCTCCCTCCCAACGCCAACCCGCAGGCCATGGCCTCCTTCAAGCAGGCGCAGGTTGCGAACCCTACATACGGCACCCTCCTCTGCTTATTTTATCTTATTATTTCCTGTTGATGAATTAATTGTCCGTGATAACCGATAACGATTATGTGTACGATTGGAACATGTTTTCTCATAATTTATTTGTTATATTGGTTTGTGACCCGTCACTTTTGATTCCTGATCTATAGTTAAGGCCTGCATTTTCACCTTGATGACATAGTAGCAAATGTTGGCCAGACAGACAGATATCTCATGAATCCTAAGTTTTGAACTTTCACATGATGCTCACCAGCCTGCTTTCTTGCCTCGCAGGCTTTAGCTGCTGGACCGTTGGTGCAGGCGCGGAACTTTGCAGTCATGTCTGGTACAAACGCAGGCATATCATGTGTTATGAGAAGGATACGCGGAGTAGACGACATCCAGGGCAGGTGAGGCTTAGGTATTCCATTTTTATTTGGCAGATTTCAAGGACTATAGCTTATATCATCAGTGGGGTGTCCCATACATGCGTTTTATTTAATCTTGGCAATGCAAAGATGCAATTGACCTTCCTTTTGGTAATTATTATCCAAAGGATGGTCCTTATTGCACAGCTTCAGGTTTCTGCTTGTTAATTCTTTAACTCTAATTAAGAAATCCATACTTGTCACTTTATGCATGACAGATATCCTATTTGTATTTTTTATAGCATGGCAGCCGCTTTTGGTTCCGGTGTTCTGTTCTCTCTAGTGAGTGGAATGGGAACTCCTAATCCGGTCGCAAATGCAATCACATCCGGTGTTGGTTTTGCGGTATTTCAGGGTGGCTTTTTCATGGTAATGATCTAGTCATCTTTGTTGGTTATTACAATTTGGATCCATTTTTCTGTGCAGTTCATCTTGCCACTAAATTTTCAATGTTATGAAAGGTCAATCTGCTATTCTGTTGCCTGCTTATGATCTTTTCTGGTTTGGATGTGTACATTAATAATTGAGTAAACGGATAATGTTTTGGCTGGCATGTGGAGATGACAGGTTCTTCTGTACATTAGACGAATCATGACCAACTTTAAAGTAGATACAGCATGTGCTTCACCAGAGCATTTTGAACCGGCATTTACCTTTTAAAATTCATAATTAATTTTATTTTGATGGTATGTCTTGCCTGGACCTCTGAATTATCTCTAGAACATGGCCAGCATGTAGGAATCGCCTGGAGGCTGGGGCCTTTACAGGCCTTAGGTCTCCAGAAAACAGAAGAGAAGAACCTGGGCATGGAAGAGCAACTTTTTATTTCATGGCAGCTGGATGGAATTTTTTTAAGAAAAAATTGCTTTGCTAAATTGTGAGTGTAAACACACAAACACACATTATGGTGAAATCGAAAGGGATGCTTCTCTTTTCCCCCCCCAAATCTTCTTTGCTTTGATGAAATTACTACGTATTTGGTTGCCTTGTCATCAACCCACAACTAGCTGATATATGTTGGTCTGGCATTCATATTATGTAATAAATAATTCTGCTTATGGGTATGTAGATTGGGCAGAGGTTCTCAAAGCCACAGGGTGTGAGTGAACATAACTACTATGCCAGGACAAGTAGCATGTTACAAAATCTGGGCCTCGAGAAATATGAGAAGAATTTCAGGAAGGGTCACCTTACTGATCATACCTTGCCCCTCCTTACTGACAGGTAAGTTTATCTAGGTCCAGTTGTGTTCGATACCCTTTTTTTACTTATCCATGTAAGATGTATTCATTTACTCTACTTCATGTTGCGTTATTAGTGCTTTGAAAGATGTGAAGATCCCCCCTGGCCCCAGATTGATCATACTTGATCAAATTAAAAGGTTTGGGATCATTCCACAAGAATTTCATGGTTCTAGACCTATTTTTGCTTACTTGAATTAATTTATTTTTTCTATATCTGTTTATATTTCCCAGGGATCCTGGGCTGGCCAAAGCACAGTGAAAACTTGCCGCTATCTGCTGGTGGTTATTTTTTTAGTTTTATACAGATAGTATCATCCGGAGCTATGTCCATCTCTGTTTTGATGATAACCTGTCTGGGCACCACCACTTAATCTGAAGGCGGAAGTAGTTTTGTTTGTCTAGTTATTATTAGACTGTGAGCGCTTTTGCAATTCCTTATTCGATTTCTGGTAATAATTTTTTCATTGATAACTGATTTCTGGTAATAATTAGTTGCCTGCATCTTTGAGTTCTCCACCACTCATTCTACTCTGTAACTCAAGTAGCAAAGTGTGATTTGTTGAATTTTGTAATAGATCACAGTTTTTGGGTAAAAATCTGCAATGAAGAATGAAATTTATGTGGAGGTGAATTTGTCAGCATTTGCTCCGGCAGCGGTCAAACGGCCTCTGTCACCACCGTGGGAGGCTCAATGCTCGCCTACTCCACCATATTCTCTCCTTCCCCTACCAAAGAACTACCTCTGTCGTTCTATAAAAACTGGAAGTGAATGGTGCCCTTCGCTGTGCCGTTGAGGCTTTTAGGGTTTTTCTTGTGGTTGTTTATTTATATCCTCTGGGGAGTTCTGATTTGTCACGTGTATGGAATGCTGAAATTTGTTCTATTTTTTCCCTTCGGTGGTTCGGTGGGGCTAGTTGGCAGTTTGGCCCTGGATCATCCTTTGAGAAGCTCATAGGTACTATCCACCCCCTCGTTGACAGGGGGCCTGAGTACTCCTCAAAAGCGCGCTTTTTCATGCCATCTGGTTATTTTCGTAAATTCATGGAAACCAATCTTATATTTATTTTGCATTGGACTGAAGATCCGGATTACCAGTTTTAGAATAAACAGAACATAGGTATTTAAATGGAAACCACAACCAAGTAAGTAATCTTTGCGCATAGAATATTGGCATGGATCATGAAAATGTAAATATTACTCGGGTAAATATGTACTTAAAAGATTTATGACACATTTCATAGCCAAAGTCCAAGAATAACAGCAAACTTAGCAAGCCATGCCAAACCAGACATGGCGGCCAGGTCCAAGGTTAAAGCATGCCTCGCTAAGTTGTGAGCCTCAACATTTGAGCTCCTAAATTCATGAACTAAATTACAAGAAATAAAAGTAGATTGTTGTTGCTTTATTTCCTTGATGATTGCCCCGTAAGTAGCTCCACTTCCTCTCCGGGTTTCTTCAATGACTCCCTTGCAGTCTGAAGCGAGATGTATCTGCTGGATATGCAAATCTGTAGCTAGGTCCAGCCCCTCACGAATGGCCATCGCCTCCAGAGTGGCCGGCTCACCAATGTTGTAAACCATAGCAGATGCTCCCAGAAAAACCCCCGCTCAGTCTCGACAGACAGTCCCCATAGCGCCAACATGTCCTTGATGATGTACTGTAGCATCTACGTTGATCTTTGAGAAATTTTCCGGTGGTGCAATCCATCCAGTTGGACGCACACTTGTGCTAACTCTGCTCCCTCTTACTGGCATCGCAAATTTAATTTCATCCAGATAGGAATTTATGAAGCTGTGAACTGCATACGGACTTTTATGAATATCTTCATAGATAGCTTTCCGGCGGGCTCCCCATATGGCCCAAAGTGAGACCCCCAATCTGATAAACTCCTCACCAGATAGTGTTTTTTGTGATTCAAAGATCCACTTCCTTGCACACACTGACCTGTTTGAACTAAGATGATCCAAGATCGAGTCCGAAGACAAAGCCCAGGTGCTCCTAGACATTGGGCAATCAAAGAGTGCATGGCGCCACGAGTCATGAATTCCACATAGATCACATGCGGCCGAGGTAGCCATGTTGCGCCGGTGCAGAAGCTCCCCCGATGGCATGGATTGTCGGGCCAATCGCCATAAGAACACCTTCACTTTGGGTGGGATCTGAAGCTTCCATATGGACTTCCATTCTTTCCGTTCTACCTCTGAACTTGAAGATCCCTTGCCCAGCCGGGTCTAGATTGGGCCCGTTAAGCTCCTGCAGCCGACGCAGCGTAGAGCCGCCGATCCCAACATCCGTATCTCGCCAGCCCAGCCGGAGGCGACCCGCCAAAGGCCAGACCAACCCGCCTTGACCCAGGTCGGGCCCAAAAGGGCCCAGATCTGGGCCTGCAGGGCTCCGTCGGCCAACCCCCGTCGCCAGCCGTCACCGCCGCCAAAGGGCCGTGCCGCCGCCGTACCTGCGCCCGATCTACACCGGAGCACCACCCGCCGAGGAGCACCGTCGTCGGAGACCGCCGCCCGAGCCATGGAACCGCGAAGGAAAGGGGAAGAGGGTTGCCACCGTCGGCCTCGCCACGGCGCTGCGCGGTCAACGCCCGGCCTCACCAGCCGGCGGCACCGACGGGAGGAGGGGTGGGAGGTGGGGGCTGGGCGCGAGGGGAGAGAGGGCCGCCCCGGTCGCCCTGCTCGGGGGGCGGGGGGGGGTACGGGGAGGGGAAGCCTTGCTTCCGCCAAATGATCGGGTTAATGATTTTTAGTATCATTTTGTGTGATAGCTACAATGAATTGGCCTACAACTTGACATTGTTGATAACAAATAATATATGGTTGTGTTTGTCAGATGGAAGCATTCCTACTCCCTCGTAAGGGAGCCGCATGGTTTATATTGATTGTGGGCAGGAATAGCCTTTGCCGTAGCTTACAAGTCTTCGCCGATCGCTAGGATACGGTGGTTACAAGATCTCTAGGATAGATGCGTACTAGGGAAGGAGAAGGAGTTTGTTGAGATTACAACAGAATTCTATCTCTAATTCTAACACCCTCCCTTAATCTCAACTATCCTACATTAAGATTCTTCTTGAATTCCTCAAATAACTTGACTGGTAAAGCTTTAGTGAAACCATCTGCTACTTGATCTCTGGAAGGAATAAACCGTATGTACAGCTTCTTCTCTACAACTCTTTCTCGTACAAAATGAAAATCAATTTCTATGTGTTTGGTTCTACCATGAAACACTGGATTTGCAGATAGATATGTGGCTCCCAAATTGTCACACCACAAGCAGGACAGGATGTTGTTTAATCCCCAATTCATTAAGCAATGACTCTACCCAGATGATCTCAGCAGTAGCATTTGCTAGTGACTTGTATTCATCTTCTTTACTTGACCTGGAAACTGTGGCTTGTTTTCTAGCACTACAAGAAATAAGGTTAGCACCAAAGAAGACTGCAAAACCTCTAGTTGATTTTCTATCATCACTACATCCTGCCCAGTCAGCATCAGAAAATGCACTAACAAGGGTGGAGGTAGAACGTCTGAACTGAAGGCCTAAGTTCACAGTGTGCTTGATATATCGTACAATTCTTTTAACAGCTGTCCAATGTACTGTAGTAGGTGCATGGAGATACTAATAAACCTTGTTAACAACAATGGATATATCTGATCTTGTCAGTGTAAGGTATTGTAGGGATCCTACTGCACTTCTGTACCTTGTACTCTCTTCTTCCTTAAGTGGCTCACCTTCAAAAGATGAAAGTTTCTCCGAAGAAGACAATGGTGTGGGTGAAGGCTTGCAGTCCTTCATCCCCATACGAGCTAGAAGTTCAGTGACATATTTCTCGTGATTTAGTATTATGCCATCTTGAACCTTCTTAACTTCAATGCCTAGGAAGAAGTGCAAATCACCAAGATCCTTCAAAGAAAACTCTGAACTTAGATCACGCAAAAGAGCATTAGTGGCACCTTGTGAAGAGCTTGCAACTATAATATCATCAACATATATTAAAACAAATATAGTTGTATTTGCTCTGTTGTAGATAAAAGGAGATGTGTCAGCCTTGGATGCAACAAAGCCAAGGTGCCTTAACTGAGAACTCAACCTTGAGTACCATGCTCTTGGTGCTTGTTTCAAGCCATAAAGTGCCTTGTCAAGTTTACACACATAGTGAGGTGTCTTCTTGTTTGCATACCCAGGTGGTTGTCTCATGTAAACCTCCTCTTCCAGAACACCATGCAAAAACGCGTTCTGAACGTCTAGCTGTCTCAAGCTCCATCCCCTGGAAACAGCAATGGCTAACACAAGCCTAATAGTTGCAGCCTTAACAACGAGTCTAAAGGTGTCTTCATAGTCTAAACCATAACGTTGTTTAAAACCTTTTGCAACTAAACGTGCTTTATACCTGTCAATTGTGCCATCTGCCCTTTTTTTAATTCTATAGACCCACTTGCAGTCAATAATGTTTTTACCTCGTTTTTCAGGTACAAGATGCCAAGTCTTATTCCTCATGAGAGATGAGTACTCCTCATCCATTGCATTTTTCCATCTTGGATCCCCTAATGCATCTTCCAACCTTGTTGATTCTCCTGTGATACACAACATACCATACATTATAGTACCGTCAGTTCTAACCTTTGGGTTTCGCATACCTTTCTGAAGCCAAGTTGTGACACGTGAAACCGTTGGTTGAGGCTGATTTCGTCGTGTAGCAATCTGCGGCACAGAGGTTGATGCAGTAGGACTTGCCGCAGAGGATTCTAGGGACATCTCAGATTCACTTTCCATAGCAAATCCCGATCCGAACCGTGTAGCTTGCAGTGTGCGAGATCCGCTGGAAGCAGCTGCCACAGAAGATCTCACGCTGCCAGCCGGCACATGCGCGTGGGATCCCGATCCGGATCCTGTCGCTGTCGACGCGTCAGGCCCACGTGTGGGACGCGGTGCGGGACGCGGCGTCTCATCTACATGGGGTGACGCGGCGTCGTCCAACTGGTGCAGACCCGCGCGTGGGCTTTCGCATGGCACGTGATCTGGTGTGAATCTGCGTGCCCGATCTGAGGCGACCTGACGCACAGGAGTTCCAGGTGACACAGGATCTGCTTCGTGCTCCACGTCTGCTCCGTCTTCTTCTGGCACATGCAATACCAGATCATTTTCTTCAAAATTTTGATCATTTTCTACACCAATTTCTGCACCGATTTCTGCTGCATGATCCTGCATACGAAGAGGCACAATTCCACTAGTATAATCATCAGTTGGGTCAGTACAATTATCGCCCCCATGATCAATGTTTTGGAGATGTGGTGGAAGAAGAAGTATCTCTTTCTTGAGAAGTGCTCCGGCATTAGGATGGAGTGATTCAAAGGGATAGACAGATTCATCAAAAACGACGTCTCGAGAGATATAGACCCTACCAGTGGACACGTCAAGACATTTAACTCCCTTGTGAATTGGACTATATCCAAGAAATACACACTTCTTGGATCGGAAAGCAAGCTTGCGTGTATTATATGGGCGAAGATTGGGCCAACAAGCACAACCAAATACACGAAGTGATTTGTAGTCATGACTAGTACCAAAAAGACGTGTGATGGGAGTCTCAAATTTGATGACTTTACTAGGAAGCAAATTGATGAGATATGTAGCAGTAAAAAATGCTTCATCCCAGAACTTTAGTGGCATGGATGCGTTTGCTAGTAGAGCTAACCCTACTTCAACAACATGGCGATGCTTTCTTCCAGCCGAGCCATTCTGTTGGTGTGCATGAGGGCATGACACATGGTGTGAGACGCCAAGCTCTTGAAAAAAGAGATTGAGTTTCTTGTATTCACCTCCCCAGTTGGTTTGCATGGCAATAATTTTAGTGTTTAGTTTTCGCTCAACAAGTTTCTGAAAGTTCTTGAAAACTTGAAACACTTCGGATCATTTCTTAAGAAGATAGATCCATGTAAATTTGCTATAGTCATCAATGAAGCTAACATAGTATGAGTGTCTACCAACAGAAGTAGGGGCTGGCCCCCAAACATCAGAAAACAGAAGTTGCAAGGGTGCAGTAGAAATACTGAATGAAATAGGATATGGCAACTGATGACTTTTAGCTTGTTGGCATGGATCACAAACAGACTCAATACTAGACTCATGAGAGTGGGGAAGTTTATTCTTGCTAAGAATGAATTTAACAATAGCTGATGAAGGATGGCCTAATCTACTGTGCCACTTTGCTGAAGAAGGCTTGACAGCGACAAAGGCTTGTTTATTTGATGATGATGACGAAGATATAAGTGGGTAGAGACCTCCCACGCACTTGCCCCTAAGAAGCACTCTCCTCGTGTCCAAGTCCTTTACCAAAAAGAAATAAGGATATAATTCAATAAGAACACGATTATCACGAGTAAATCTATGAACTGAAAGAAGATTTTTTTATGTCATAGGGACATATAGGACTTGTTTTAGATGCAAATTTTTCATGGGGGTTTTGACAATTGAACTACCAACGTGAGTGATTTTCATACCAGAACCACTTGCAGTATGCACTTGGTCATGTCCATGATACTTGTCTCTGATCGTCAGCTTGTCGAGCTCCCCTGTGATGTGGTTTGTGGCGCCGATATCCGCATACCAGTTTGTGTCGAAGCTGTAGGAGTCGGTGACCATGTTGGCCCCATTCTCCTCATGTTCATCTTCATCATCATAGCGATGCCAACAATCACGACCACCTCCTGGATGATGCTTGTAACAAATTTGACACTCTGGGTAGTCTCGGACCTGCTGCTGACGTTGTTGTTGTGGGCGACCGCGGCCACCTCCGCCGCTGTCGTTTCCACCAGATGGATTTGGGGAGGGGCGCCTGCCTCGACCACGACCCCTGCTGTTGCTGCGCCCGCGGCCTCTGCTATAGCCATGCCCACGCCCCCTGTAAGCTAGGTTCACCGAGGTCTTGAAGCCTGTGTCAGGACCGTCGCCGAGCATCTCTATGCGTTGATCAAACGCAACAATCTGAGCGAACAGATTGTCCACTGAGATTTGGTTTTTGAATGCACCGATGGCTGCCACAACAGGGTCATAATCTCTGTCGAGGCCGGCAAGCACGTAGTCCACCATCTCCGGGTCCGAGATGGGGCGACCTGCCGCGGCGAGCTCATCCCCTAGGTTCTTCATCCTGGAGATGTAGGCGCTGCTGGACATAGATCCTTTCTTTGTGTTGGTGATGGCGATCTATAGGTTGGTGATGCACGACTGGGACTGCGAGGCGAACAGGGTGGTGATGGCAATCCAGAGATCGAACGTCGTCTCCTTGCTCGCAACTTGGGCGAGGATCTTCATTGACAGACAGTTCAGGAGGTGGCTTAGGACTTGCTGGTCCTTTGAAATCCACTGCGCATCCAGAGGATTAGGTTATGCGGCGGTAGTTTTGTCTGCCTGCTGCTGCTGCACTGTCTTCGGTGGCGCTGCGTCTGATTCGTTCAGGAGGCCGGTGACCTGCGCTCCTCGCAGGCCCGGCTTGACCTGTGCCTTCCATAGGATGAAGTTGTTCTTGGTGAGCTTCTCAGATGGGAGAGCACCAAGGTTGAGGAAGACGGTGGATGAGGACGACATGGCGAGGGTGGTGGCGAGGATGATCGAGGAAGGTGGCTGCTGGCTAGATCGATAGGAAGAGGATGACTCTGTATACCATGTCAGATGGAAGCGTTCCTACTCCCTCGTAAGGGAGCCGCGTGGTTTATATTGATTGTGGGCAGGAATAGCCTCTGCTGTAGCTTACAAGTCTTCACCGATTGCTAGGATACGGTGGTTACAAGATCGCTAGGATAGATGCGTACTAGGGAAGGAGAAGGAGTTTGTTGAGATTACAACAGAATTCTATCTCTAATTCTAACAGTGTCTAGCGACGTGTGTGTGCATGTCGCCAATTAGTACGTACTCCGTATCTAATACTTTCTTGGCTCTCAAGTTGTCTTCTGGGAAGAAAAAAATCTCCAATAAACGTCGTGGCATTTGGACTTCATTTGATATGGATATTCTGCAAAGTAAAAAAAACAAAAAGCAGCAACTGGCACTGGGCACTATGTCAATAGGTTAGTCCCAAAAAATGATATAAAGTTGCTATTAAATGAATATAAAACATCCAAGAATGATAATATAACAACATGGAACACTAAAAAAATTATAGATACGTTGGAGACGTATCACCCTTCGCTACCTTGTTCCCTCCGTTGACCCCAGCTTCCCTTATGCCAGAATCAAGGTGGAACGCCACGGCCGCCGCCATAGCTGATTCGCCGGATTTCTTCGAAACTTCTTCATTTTCTGTTGGCCGCCGCATCTCACCATGGTTGCACACTGCTGCAGGTCATTCGCATGCGTCACCGCCTGCAGGTTTGGTCTAAACGACACCGGCCGGCCGGTGCACCACCATCGCACTGCAAGTGTTCGACAAATTGCATAGGTGAGTTTTTATGTTCGCTTCTTTTTTAATCGAGCCATTTAGATTGAATTTAGCCGTTTGAATTGAATTTAGGTTGAGGGAGTTGTTCTTCGAGGACTCATCATCATCTGAAGAGGAAGAAGACGATGATGACTTTTACACCGTTTTAGGCATGATTTTCAATGATGATGTTCGACGGCCTAGGAGAGGATCATAGTTTGCCCACATACAGATTCAACCATGATAGAGCGGAGGGCCATGCCAAGATCATGGGAGACTACTTTGATCCAAACCCAACCTATCCGGAGAAGTACTTTCGTCGACGCTGCTTTCATATGCATGCTACCTCTTGAGCTTGTTGGATTTCCCCGAAAAGGAAGGGATGATGCAGCAGAGTAGCGTAAGTATTTCCCTCAGTTTTTGAGAACCAAGGTATCAATTCAGTAGGAGGCCACACTCAAGTCCCTCGTACCTGCACAAAAAGATAGCTACTCGCAACCAACGTGATTAGGGGTTGTCAATCCCTTCACGGTCACTTACGAGAGTGAGATCTGATAGATATAATATTTTTGGTATTTTTGGTATAGAGATGCAAAGTGAAAAGTAAAAGGCAAAGTAAAAAAGCAAAGCAAGATTAAAGTGATAGAGATTGATATGATGAGAATAGACCCGGGGCCCATAGGTTTCACTAGTGGCTTCTCTCAAGAGCATAAGTATTCTACGGTGGGTGAACAAATTACTGTTGAGCAATTGGCAGATCATGGCTTAGGGGGTGTTCGGGTAGCCGGACTATACCTTCAGCCGAACTCCAGGACTATGAAGATACAAGATTGAAGACTTCGTCCCGTGTCCGGATGGGACTTTCCTTGGCGTGGAAGGCAAGCTTGGCGATGCGGATATTTAAGATCTCCTACCATTGTAACCGACTTTGTGTAACCCTAACCCTCTCCGGTGTCTATATAAACCGGAGGGTTTTAGTCCGTAGGGCAACTTCATCATACAACAACCATACCATAGGCTAGCTTTTAGGGTTTAGCCTCCTTGATCTCGTGGTAGATCTACTCTTGTACTACCCATATCATCAATATTAATCAAGCAGGACGTAGGGTTTTACCTCCATCAAGAGGGCCCGAACCTGGGTAAAACATCGTGTTCCTTGCCTCCTGTTACCATCCGGCCTAGACGCACAGTTCGGGACCCCCTACCCGAGATCCGCCGGTTTTGACACCGACATTGGTGCTTTCATTGAGAGTTCCTCTGTGTCGTCGCCTTTAGGCCCGATGGCTCCTTCGATCATCAACAACGATGCAGTCCAGGGTGAGACTTTTCTCCCCGGACAGATCTTTGTCTTCGGCGGCTTCGCACTGCGGGCGAAGTCGCTTGGCCACCTTGAGCAGATCGAAAGCTACGCCCCTGGCCATCAGGTCAAGTTTGGAAGCCTAAACTACACGGCTGACATCCGCGGGGACTTGATCTTCGACAGATTCGAGCCACAGCCAAGCGCGCTGCACTGCCTCGATGGGCATGATATAGCTCTGCCGCCGAACAGCGCCTTGGAGGCCGCACATGCATCGGTTCCGACCATTGATTCGGAGCCTGCTGCACCAATCGAGGATCAGCGATTGGACGCTGCCTCAGGGGCTGCAATCTTAGAGGCAATTGAGCCAAACTCCAGCTCCACACTCCGCATGGCCCGTGACTCCGAGGAGCCGGATTCCTTCCCGAACTCCGAGCCCCCCGTGCCCCTGCCGATCGAATCCGATTGGGCGCCGATAATGGAGTTCACCGCCGCAGACATCTTTCAGCACTCGCCCTTCAGCGACATCCTGAATTCACTAAAGTCTCTCTCTTTATCAGGAGAGCCTTGGCCGGACTACGGTCAGCAAGGATGGGATTCAGATGATGAAGAAATTCAAAACCCACCCACCACCCACTTCGTAGCCACTGTCGACTACTTAACCGACATGCTCGACTTTGACTCCGAAGACATCGACGGTATGGACGACGATGCAGGAGACAACCAAGAACCAACGCCTATAGGGCATTGGACAGCCACCTCATCTCACGATGTGTACATGGTGGATACCCCTAAAGGAAGCAACAACGAGGAAAACGGGGATGTAAAGAGGGATCGATCTCTCGAAAAACAATCAAAGCGTCGGCGTAAACGCCGACCCAAGCCCCGCCTCGATAAAGACCCAGCCATAGAGCAGGATGAACCGGTAGACGACGAGCATGCCTTAGAGCAACCGTCCCAACAGGACAACCCAGATAGAGAAACCGAACATCCCTCCCCCGACGAAAATGTTATTTCGGACGACCCTACGCCTGACAAGCCCACGAAGCAGAAGAACCTCCACAAACAGCTCGTTGCAACCGCACGTAGCCTGAAAAAGCAGAAGCGGAAGCTAAAAACTGCAGAAGATGCACTCAGGATCAGATGGAGTAAAGTAATCAATACCACAGACAAATACGGCGACAGTCGCCACACTAAAAGCTATCCGAAGAGAAAGCTACTGCCTGAATTCGACGAGGAGGCCTTAGAGCCCTTGCATTCCAAAAGTGAGGAAGCCACACCGTCGGATAGACGACCCCATGGCCAGCATAAAGCGGCAAGCAGCGCCACACTTAAGCCGGCATGCGACCCACTTAAGGATTTGTATCATGGCCCAGCCAGGTCGATTTACGGGCCAAGAAAGCAAGCTCTCGTAAGCAATGCAATAAAGCCATTATCAGAATCCGGCACACCCAAATACAGGGTTGCCGCACACCCCCTATGTTTCACCGATGAGGTCCTGGATTATGAATTTCCAGCGGGATTCAAACCCGTAAACATAGAGGCATATGATGGAACAACAGACCCTGGAGTCTGGATCGAGGATTATATCCTCCACATACATATGGCTAGAGGAGATGACCTCCACGCCATAAAATACTTACCCCTCAAGATTAAAGGGCCAGCCCGGCATTGGCTCAAAAACCTTCCTGAAAACACAATCGGAAGTTGGGAAGAGCTCAAGGACGCTTTCCGAGCAAATTTTCAAGGGACCTATGTCCGCCCTCCGGATGCAGACAATCTTAGTCACATAACTCAACAGCCCGGAGAGTCAGCTCGGCAATTCTGGAATAGATTTCTTACTAAAAAGAATCAGATAGTCGACTGTCCGGACGCTGAAGCCTTAGCGGCTTTCAGGCATAATGGCCGAGACGAATGGCTCGCCAGACACCTCGGCCAAGAAAAGCCAAGAACAATGGCTGCACTAACAAGCCTCATGACCCGCTTTTGCGCAGGAGAGGACAGCTGGTTGGCAAGATGCAGCACCAGTGACCCAAGTACATCCGAAACTAGGGATGGAAACAAAAAACCGCGACGTAATAAGGACCGTCGCCGGACTAAGGAAAAAAGTCCGAAGAGCACGACAGTCAATGCCAGATTCAAAAGCTCACGACAGAATCAGAAAAAGCCGCCCCTCCAAGATAACAGGGACGACCTATCCAACCTAAACAAAATCTTGGATAGGATATGTCAAATACACAGCACCCCCGGAAAGCCTGCTAACCATACCCATAGAGATTGTTGGGTTTTCAAACAGTCCGGCAGACTCAACGCCGAACACAAGGGGCTTGACACACCAAGCGAAGACGAGGACGAACCCCAAAAGCAGAGTACCAGGAAATAAAAGAATTTCCCACAAGAAGTAAAAACAGTAAACTTACTTCACATAACAAAACGTGCGGCGCCCATAAAGGTACGCGCCCCACGGCCTATCCCAAAGGAATCCCGCCACTGGTTGTCAAAACCAATCATCTTAGATCATCTGGATTATTCTAGAAGTGTCAGGAACCCAGGCTGGACTGCCCTGGTACTCGATCCAATAATTGGCGGACTCCAGTTTTCAAATGTCCTTATGGACGGTGGCAGCGGACTCAACCTGATATATCAGGACTCAATCCGCCACATGGGGATCGACCCAAAAAGAATTCGCCACAGCAAAACCTCCTTTCAAGGAGTAACGTCAGGTCCTGACACCCATTGCATGGGTTTTCTCCGGCTCGAAGTTATTTTCGGCTCTACCGATAACTTCCGTCGCAAAAAGCTAACTTTCCACATCGTCTCATTCTCAAGTCGCTATCAAGCACTACTGGGACGCGAAGCTTTCGCCCGCTTTAACGCAATACCGCATTATGCATCTCTTACGCTTAAGATGCCCGGTCCACGCGGCATCATCTCCCTAAAGGGGAAGCAGTGAGAACACCTCCCCCAAGCGGAGGATTGTGCGACCGCTTTAACAGCCCCACAATACAATGGCTTCACCAGCCAGAACATCGGAACAGGTCATTAAGACCACGGACACGGATAGACGAGTCCGGCACAAAAGTATCGTTGATAAAGGCTTAGTGGCCATATACCCCTACACTAGGGGCTTCACACGTATAAAATAAGAGACAATAAAGCTCAATTTTTCGTATTTTACTTTACACTTTGTTTATTTCATATAACTTTTGTTCGGCACGCCCCTTTTTCAACATAGTTGTCTCTTTTTACAGATGAACGTCGTGCTGCGCCCGTCCAGGATACAGCACAATGGAGACACAAGCGCAGACGTGCAGTAGGGACCCATTCCAAGGATTCTTTTCAGATTAAGACCCGGTGTAAACCTTTTTTACTGTCTCTTGTTGATACACATCCCCTGGTTCTATGACCAAGGAGGAGGCTGGCGTTTTGGCATGTGGCCACGTTAGAATTCTTGCACGTACTTGGACACTAGGGGCTTATACCTTAGAGCGTTACCTCGCCCGCTCTCATAAAGACCGAATACCTTAGGGAGTGTTCGGCGTCGCGAGTTTGGCCTTATATGCATCAGCTCCGAGTCATGGTTTCGGTTAAATGTTGGGTTGCCTGGCTCCTATGTTCGGCCGCCTTATGTTCCGCTCTATTGGCTAAGGCGGCACCAGGAGAACTACTACGATTGTGCCCTGGTTCGGTCAGGCGAGCACCTCAGTAGAGAAAGCCGAAAACCGACTGTCATGATATGGCGTGAGACTGGTCAACCACTCGATGACTCTCCGGAATCTGTAGGATTCCTCCGCATTAACGAAGGGCCGTTTCCCGGCCAGGCACATACGCGCCCTGAATTTGGGCGAGCGCAGTTGCCACCAGGGGCTACCTAAATAGTCCCATTGTCAAGCTCCTATGGCTAAGTGAAAGTGTTAAAGCATTATAGTCCGGTTGCCTAGCTCGTTGCGCTATCACCTCCTTTGTAGGACCAAGACGTAGGATTAAGTGTGAAAATGCGCCTTCTACGAACACCCCTGCACTATGTGCGTGGGGGCTGAAGCCAACGACTGCAATCTTTCAGATTTTGTATATATATATATATATATATATGTATATATATATATATATATCTTAAAACGGCTGCACAGGAGGTGTTCCAAATACTTGAAGGCACAAGTATAAAAGGCTACTATAATTCATCAAAATACTACTTTATAATTACATATGCTATCAGAACATAGCATCCTTCGAGCACTGCATCTCTATTACACGAGCGCCTTCAAGGACTTCCTGAAAATAGTGCTCGGAGGGTACTCGGCTTTTGTTCGAATCTCGGGATGCAACAACGGTGGTCTCCATCTCTGCCCAGTATGTCTTGACACGGGCAAAAGCCATCCGTGCGCCCTCTATGCATGCTGACCTCTTCATCACATTGATACGTGGCACCGCGTCAAGGAATTGCTGCACCAAGCTGAAATAACTCTTCAGCTCCGATCTCCCCGGCCATAGATGACCCATGACGCACTTCATGGCGAGTCCGGACAATCTATTCAGTTCGGCCCATTGAGCCAGACGATCGTCCACTGCCAGTGGACGCTCTGGATTCTGGAACTGCGACCAGAAAAGCCTTTCCACTTCGCGATCTTCTTGACCTTGAAAGTATTCGGTTGCATCAGCAGCACTCACTGCCAAATCCAGATAGGTGTCCTCCGCACTCCACATCCGGTCCAACGGAGCAAACTTCGGATCGCAAAACTTCCTCCGCAGCATAAAGGGCTTTCCGACCGCAATCTGTCCGGCCTGACGTAGCTCCTCCTTCGCAGCTCTCATCGCAGAGCGAGCGTCCTTGGCATCAGCAACGTCCTTCTCTAATTCCGTCTGTCTTGCCCGGCCTTATTTCTCAAGAAACTTGCAACGGTCAGTAGCACTTTTTAACTTCACGGCCATCATGGCCATCTCCTTCTTGCTTCGGCAGTGAGCAGCTTGTTCGGCTCTCAGCTCTTCAAGGGCCTTCTCAGCAGCCGCATCACTTTTCCTGGCTCGTTCCTTAGCTCGGGCAAGTTCTGCCCGAAGACTCTCCATGGCGGCCGCACCATCTGCGTCAAGCACACACATTGTAAGATACTGGCATAAAGCTCCTCTTACTAGATGCCGCCCGAGGAATTGCATACCTTGAGCCTCATCAAGCCCCTCGTTGACGAGCGCGATGTCGGCATCTGCCACGTCAAGTTGCCGCTCTAGTTCGGCAAAATCATCAGTTCGGCTCGATTCCGGACACTTCGCCACCTGTATACAAAGGCGACATTTTAGACCTGGGATTATGATCCTCTGCGCGCCGTCAATTTTGACAACGCACAGAGTCTCAGGGGCTACTATCTACATAGGGCGCATCTTGTTTATGCGCAACTGACAAAGAAGTACATTATCAAACGTACCTCAAAACCCGTCAGCAAACTTCTGACGGCCTCATGCAATCCGCTTTCCGCGGACGAAATCCTTCCAATCACCGTACCCATCAATGCACGGTGCTCCTCTGAGATAGAAGCTCGCCCCAGCAGAATCATCAGCTCCTCCGACCACGCATCGGACGGTGCCGGACTCGTCCTATGACCTCCATCGAAGGCCGGACGCGGAGAACCTTGGGGGGACATATGGCTACCTTCCACCCCTGCCGGATTCGGAGAAACCCTCCGCGACGACACCTCAGGGTCGCCCGCCTCGCCAGGCGGTACGGCAGGGGGAGGCGTTCCACTCTCCATCATCTCCGGAAGAAGATCCCCCGAAGACGAGCTCTGCTGAGAAGGGCTGAGGTCCGAGCTACAAAGTAAAATTTCGGTTAATCTTCTCAGATAAAAAGCAAGGATTTCTCTTATCCCTCTAAAGGAAAATCTTTCTCTACTTACGGCTCGCTGGAGGGCTGATCCCTTTGAGGGCGTAGTTCGGCCGAGGATCTCCCCGGCGTCGGACCCTCTGACGAGGACTTTTCCCCCCGCTTTGAGGCCATGGTCTCCGGGTCGTCAGAGGCGGCCCTCTTCTTCCCCTTAGGAGAGGAATTGTCGGTTCTTCCCTTCGGAGCAGCCTCCTTCGAGGAGGCCATAGTTTCCTTGTCCTCCCCCTCACTTCCCTCCAAAGGCACGATCTTCAACATCCTGACTAGCACGGGATCCGGCCTGGTCTCAGGAAGGGGAGCCGGACACCTGATCAGCTTTGCCTTCGCTATCCACTCCTGTTTAAAAGGACAACTCTTTTAGGGGCGAATTTATGACAATTTTACGGATAGCGAGTCCGGGCACAAGGTTACTTACTTGAGTATCCGGGCGATTGCAGCTTAAACCTGCGTCCTCGGTCAAATCCGGACACATTGCTTGTGATCCGAAGAACATTTTATACATCTCCACGGGC
Organism: Triticum aestivum; assembly: GCF_018294505.1. Taxonomy (NCBI): domain Eukaryota; kingdom Viridiplantae; phylum Streptophyta; class Magnoliopsida; order Poales; family Poaceae; genus Triticum; species Triticum aestivum. Next base: position 21,830,843 of record NC_057800.1, on the reverse strand, counting down.
GTTGCGCCCATAAAATGCTGGAGAGCTCGTGGTCCCTCCGGATTAAACTCCCACAGACGAAGGGAGCGACGTTTGCCGGGCAGTGTTCGGCGAATCAGCATGACCTGCGTCACCTTGACCAGGTTGAGGTCTCTTTCTAAGAGATCCCTAATGCGGCCCTGCAACAAGGGCACGTCTTTGGATAACCCCCAATCTAATCCTTTGTTGACCCATGACGCTAGCCGTGGTGGGGGACCCGAGCGAAAGGCAGGAGGCGCCACCCACTTGGCGCTCCTGGGAGCGGTGATATAGAACCACTCTCGTTGCCACAAGCCGAGCTCCTCTTGAAAGGAGCCCTCGGGCCATGGAGCATCAGCATTCTTACTTATGACAGCGCCTCCGCACTCTGCGTGCCGTCCCTCGATCATCTTCGGCTCCACTCCAAAAGTCTTGAGCCATAATCCGAAGTGAGGAGTAACACGGAGGAACGCTTCGCACACAACGATGAATGAGGAAATGTGGAGGATGGACTCCGGAGCTAAGTCATGAAATTCCAGCCCATAATAGAACATCAGCCCCCTCACGAAGGGATCCATCGGGAAGCCTAACCCCCGAAGGAAGTGAGACATGAACACTACGCTCTCACCGGGCTGGGGACTGGGAATAGCCTGCCTTTGAGCAGGCAACCTATGCAAAATTTCGGCGGTCAAGAACTTAGCCTCTCTCAACTTTGGCACGTCCTCCTCCGTGACGGAGGAGGGCATCCATCGGCCTTGAAGGTCGGAACCGGACATTGTCGAAGGTCCGAAGCGCCTGGAATCTGGAGCCTAGGGTGTTGGAACTCGAGGCGACGGGTGAACTTGTTTTGAGATTGGAGAAAAGGAGTAAGGCCTTGGTCTCTTTATAAGAGGTTGAATACCAGGAGCCCTCCCCGCAACCGTTTGGGACTCGCCTTTAATCGAGAAGACATGCTAATGGGCACGATTGGGTTACCCACGTCTGTACTGATGAGAATCCTATAAATAAAGGGGACACGATCTCTTCTTTGACAAGACGTGCCAAGGAAACCGCCTCGCAAAACACGCTGAGGTGGAAAAGTGAAAACGATTTGAATAAAGGCTTGGCCGTAGTGTGATGTCACGCTGCGGGATACCTCATCAGATTAGATTTGTGTTAATATTATTCTCTCTGTGGCAATATGTGGAAACTTATTTTGAAGAGCCGGACACTACTCTTGGTGTTTACAAACTTTTATGAAGAATTTGGAGGAGGAACCCGCCTTGCATTGCCAGTACAATCTACGCGCCGGACTCGTCGTCATTGAAGCCTGGTTTAGGGGCTACCGAGGGAGTCCTGGACTAGGGGGTGTTCGGGTAGCCGGACTATACCTTCAGCCGGACTCCAGGACTATGAAGATACAAGATTGAAGACTTCGTCCCGTGTCCGGATGGGACTTTCCTTGGCGTGGAAGGCAAGCTTGGCGATGCGGATATTTAAGATCTCCTACCATTGTAACCGACTTTGTGTAACCCTAACCCTCTCCGGTGTCTATATAAACCGGAGGGTTTTAGTCCGTAGGGCAACTTCATCATACAACAACCATACCATAGGCTAGCTTTTAGGGTTTAGCCTCCTTGATCTCGTGGTAGATCTACTCTTGTACTACCCATATCATCAATATTAATCAAGCAGGACGTAGGGTTTTACCTCCATCAAGAGGGCCCGAACCTGGGTAAAACATCGTGTTCCTTGCCTCCTATTACCATCCAGCCTAGACGCACAGTTCGGGACCCCCTACCCGAGATCCGCCGGTTTTGACACCGACAGTGGAGCTTCGGTGGGCCCACGAGGGTGGGGGCGCGCCTGGGGGTATAGGGCGCGCCCCCTACCTCGTGCCCACCTCGAAGCTTCCTTGGCATAGGGTCCAAGTCTCCTGGGTCATATTCGGGAAGAAAATCACGTTCCAGAAAGGTTTATTCCGTTTGGACTCCGTTTGATATTCCGTTTCTTCGAAACACTAAAATAGGCAAAAAACAGCAATTCTGGGCTTGCCCCTCGGTTAATAGGTTAGTCCCAAAAATAATATAAAAGTGGAAAATAAAGCCCAATATAGTCCAAAACAGTAGATAATATAGCATGGAGCAATCAAAAATTATAGATACGTTGGAGACGTATCAGGCATCCCCAAGCTTAATTCCTACTCGTCCTCGAGTAGGTAAATGATAAAAAGAGAATTTTTGATGCGGAGTGCTACTTGGCATAATTTCAATGCAAATCTTCTTAATTGTGATATGAATATTCAGATTCGAAAGATTCAAGACAAAAGTTTATATTGACATAAAAATAATAATATTTCAAGCATACTAACAAAGCAATTATGTCTTCTCAGAATAACATGGCTAAAGAAAGTTATCCCTACAAAATCATATAGTCTGGTGATACGTCTCCAATGTATCTATAATTTTTGATTGCTCCATGCCATATTATCTACTGTTTTGGGCAATATTGGGCTTTATTATCCACTTTTATATTATTTTTGGGACTAACCTATTAACCGGAGGCCCAACCCACATTTGTTGTTTTATGCCTATTTTAGTGTTTTGAAGAAAAGGAATATCAGACGGAGTCGAAACGGTACAAAATCAACTGGAGAAGTTATTTTTGGAAGGAAACACACCTGATGGACTTGGACCCCACGTCAGAAGATACGGGAGCTGTCCACGAGGGTGGGGGGCGCACCCACCCCCTAGGGCGCGTCCCCCTGCCTCGTGGGGCCCTTGTGGCTCCTCCGACGTACTTCCTGCACCCATATATATCGTCGTACCCTAAAACTTCCAGAACACACAATAGATCAGGAGTTCCGCCGCCACAAGCCTCCGTAGCCACCAAAAGCCAATCTAGACCCGTTCCGGCACCCTGCCGGAGGGGGCAATGCTTCTTCGGTGGCCATCTTCTGTTGGGGAACACAGTAATTTCAAAAAATTTCCTACGGACACGCAAGATCATGGTGATGCATAGCAACGAGAGGGGAGAGTATGATCTATGTACCCTTGTAGATCGCAACGGAAGCGTTGACACAACGTAGTGGAAGTAGTCGTACGTCTTCTTCCCGATCCGACCGATCCAAGCACCGTTACTCCGGCACCTCCGAGTTCTTAGCACACGTACAGCTCGATGACGCTCCCCGGGCTCCGATCCAGCAAAGCTTCGGGGATGAGTTCCGTCAGCACAACGGCGTGGTGACGATGATGATGTTCCACCGACGCAGGGCTTCGCCTAAGCACTACAATGATATGGCCCAGGTGGAATATGGTGGCAGGGGGCACCACACACGGTTAAGGAACGATCACGAGGATCAATTGTGTGTCCTAGGGTGCCCCCTGCCCCTGTATATAAAGGAGCAAGGGGGAGGCCGGCCGGCCCTTGTTTGGCGCGCCAGGAGGAGTCCTCCTCCTAGTAGGAGTAGGACTCCTACTAGGAGGGGGAAAGAGGTGGAGGGGGAGAGGGAAAAGGGGGGGCGCCGCCCCCCTCTCCTAGTCCAATTCGGACCAGGGGGGAGGAGGCGCGCGACCCACCTCTGGCAGCCCCTCTCTCTCTCCACTAAGTCCCATATGGCCCATTACTTCTCCCGGGGGGGTTCCGGTAACCCCCCGGCTCTCCGGTTTTCTCCAAAATCACCCGGAACACTTCCGCTGTCCGAATATAGCCGTCCAATATATCAATCTTTATGTCTCGACCATTTCGAGACTCCTCGTCATGTCCGTGATCACATCCGGGACTCTGAACTAACTTCGGTACATCAACATGCATAAAACTCATAACAACTGTCATCATAACTTTAAGCGTGCGGACCCTACGGTTCGAGAACAATGTAGACATGACCGAGACACGTCTCCGGTCAATAACCAATAGCGGGACCTGGATGCCCATATTGGCTCCTACATATTCTACGAAGATCTTTATCGGTCAGACCGCATAACAACATACGTTGTTCCCTTTGTCATCGGTATGTTACTTGCCCGAGATTCGATCGTCGGTATCCAATACCTAGTTCAATCTCGTTACCGGCAAGTCTCTTTACTCGTTCCGTAATACATCATCTCACAACTAACATATTAGTTGTAATGCTTGCAAGGCTTATGTGATGTGCATTACCGAGAGGGCCCAGAGATACCTCTCCGACAATCGGAGTGACAAATCCTAATCTCGAAATACGCCAACCCAACATGTACCTTTGGAGACACCTGTAATGCTCCTTTATAATCACCCAGTTACGTTGTGACGTTTGGTAGCACCCAAAGTGTTCCTCCGGTAAACGGGAGTTGCATAATCTCATAGTCATAGGAACATGTATAAGTCATGAAGAAAGCAATAGCAACATACTAAACGATCGGGTGCTAAGCTAATGGAATGGGTCATGTCAATCAGATCATTCAACTAATGATGTGATCCCGTTAATCAAATAACAACTCTTTGTTCATGGTTAGGAAACATAACCATCTTTGATTAACGAGCTAGTCAAGTAGAGGCATACTAGTGACACTCTGTTTGTCTATGTATTCACACATGTATTATGTTTCCGGTTAATACAATTCTAGCATGAATAATAAACATTTATCATGATATAAGGAAATAAATAATAACTTTATTATTGCCTCTAGGGCATATTTCCTTCAGTCTCCCACTTGCACTAGAGTCAATAATCTAGATTACACAGTAATGATTCTAACACCCATGGAGTCTTGGTGCTGATCATGTTTTGCTCGTGGAAGAGGCTTAGTCAACGGGTCTGCAACATTCAGATGCGTATGTATCTTGCAAATCTCTATGTCTCCCACCTGGACTAGATCCCAGATGGAATTGAAGCGTCTCTTGATGTGCTTGGTTCTCTTGTGAAATCTGGATTCCTTTGCCAAGGCAATTGCACCAGTATTGTCACAAAAGATTTTCATTGGACTCGATGCACTAGGTATGACACCTAGATCGGATATGAACTCCTTCATCGAGACTCCTTCATTTGCTGCTTCTGATGCAGCTATGTACTCCGCTTCACATGTAGATCCCGCTACGACGCTTTGTTTAGGACTGCACCAACTGACAGCTCCACCGTTTAATGTAAACACGTATCCGGTTTGTGATTTAGAATCGTCCGGATCAGTGTCAAAGCTTGCATCAACGTAACCGTTTACGATGAGCTCTTTGTCACCTCCATATATGAGAAACATATCCTTAGTCCTTTTCAGGTACTTCAGGATGTTCTTGACCGCTATCCAGTGATCCACTCCTGGATTACTTTGGTACCTCCCTGCTAAACCTATAGCAAGGCACACATCAGGTCTGGTACACAGCATTGCATACATGATAGAGCCTATGGCTGAAGCATAGGGAACATCTTTCATTTTCTCTCTATCTTCTGCAGTGGTCGGGCTTTGAGTCTTACTCAATTTCACACCTTGTAACACAGGCAAGAACCCTTTCTTTGCTTGATCCATTTTGAACTTTTCAAAACTTTGTCAAGGTATGTGCTTTGTGAAAGTCCAATTAAGCGTCTTGATCTATCTCTATAGATCTTAATGCCTAATATGTAAGCAGCTTCACCGAGGTCTTTCATTGAAAAACTCTTATTCAAGTATCCCTTTATGCTATCCAGAAATTCTATATCATTTCCAATTAGTAATATGTCATCCACATATAATATCAGAAATGCTACAGAGCTCCCACTCACTTTCTTGTAAATACAGGCTTCTCCAAAAGTCTGTATAAAACCAAATGCTTTGATCACACTATCAAAGCGTTTATTCCAACTCCGAGAGGCTTGCACCAGTCCATAAATGGATCGCTGGAGCTTGCACACTTTGTTAGCTCCCTTTGGATCGACAAAACCTTCTGGTTGCATCATATACAACTCTTCTTCCAGAAATCCATTCAGGAATGCAGTTTTGACATCCATCTGCCAAATTTCATAATCATAAAATGCGGCAATTGCTAACATGATTCGGACAGACTTAAGCATCGCTACGGGTGAGAAGGTCTCATCGTAGTCAACCCCTTGAACTTGTCGAAAACCTTTTGCGACAAGTCGAGCTTTATAGACAGTAATATTACCATCAGCGTCAGTCTTCTTCTTGAAGATCCATTTATTCTCAATTGCTTGCCGATCATCGGGCAAGTCAACCAAAGTCCATACTTTGTTCTCATACATGGATCCCATCTCAGATTTCATGGCTTCAAGCCATTTTGCGGAATCTGGGCTCACCATCGCTTCTTCATAGTTCGTAGGTTCATCATGATCTAGTAGCATGACTTCCAGAACAGGATTACCGTACCACTCTGGTGCGGATCTCACTCTGGTTGATCTACGAGGTTCAGTAGTATCTTGATCTAAAGTTTCATGATCATCATCATTAGCTTCCTCACTAACTGGTGTAGGTGTCACTGAAACAGTTTTCTGTGATGTACTACTTTCCAATAAGGGAGTAGGTACAGTTACCTCGTCAAGTTCTACTTTCCTCCCACTCACTTCTTTCGAGAGAAACTCCTTCTCTAGAAAGGATCCATTCTCAGCAACGAATGTCTTGCCTTCGGATCTGTGATAGAAGGTGTACCCAACAGTCTCCTTTGGGTATCCTATGAAGACACATTTCTCCGACTTGGGTTCGAGCTTATCAGGTTGAAGCTTTTTCACATAAGCATCGCAGCCCCAAACTTTAAGAAACGACAACTTTGGTTTCTTGCCAAACCATAGTTCATAAGGCGTCGTCTCAACGGATTTTGATGGTGCCCTATTTAACGTGAATGCGGCCGTCTCTAGAGCGTAACCCCAAAACGATAGTGGTAAATCTGTAAGAGACATCAGATCGCACCATATCTAATAAAGTACGATTACGAAGTTCGGACACACCATTACGCTGTGGTGTTCCGGGTGGCATGAGTTGCGAAACTATTCCACAATTTTTCAAATGTACACCAAACTCGTAACTCAAATATTCTCCTCCATGATCAGATCGTAGAAACTTTATTTTCTTGTTACGATGATTTTCAACTTCACTCTGAAATTCTTTGAACTTTTCAAATGTTTCAGACTTATGTTTCATTAAGTAGATATACCCATATCTGCTTAAATCATCTATGAAGGTGAGAAAATAACGATATCCGCCACGAGCCTCAATATTCATCGGACCACATACATCTGTATGTATGATTTCCAACAAATCTGTTGCTCTCTCCATAGTACCGGAGAACGGTGTTTTAGTCATCTTGCCCATGAGGCACGGTTCGCAAGTACCAAGTGATTCATAATCAAGTGGTTCCAAAAGCCCATCAGTATGGAGTTTCTTCATGCGCTTTACACCGATATGACCTAAACGGCAGTGCCACAAATAAGTTGCACTATCATTATCAACTCTGCATCTTTTGGCTTCAACATTATGAATATGTGTATCACTACTATCGAGATTCATCAAAAATAGACCACTCTTCAAAGGTGCATGACCATAAAAGATATTACTCATATAAATAGAACAACCATTATTCTCTGATTTAAATGAATAACCGTCTCGCATCAAACAAGATCCAGATATAATGTTCATGCTCAACGCTGGCACCAAATAACAATTATTTAGGTCTAATACTAATCCCGAAGGTAGATGTAGAGGTAGCGTGCCGACCGCGATCACATCGACTTTGGAACCATTTCCCACGCGCATCGTCACCTCGTCCTTTGCCAGTGTTCGCTTAATCCGTAGTCCCTGTTTCGAGTTGCAAATATTAGCAACAGAACCAGTATCAAATACCCAGGTGCTACTGCGAGCTCTAGTAAGGTACACATCAATAACATGTATATCACATATACCTTTGTTCACCTTGCCATCCTTCTTATCCGCCAAATACTTGGGGCAGTTCCGCTTCCAGTGACCAGTCTGCTTGCAGTAGAAGCACTCAGTTTCAGGCTTAGGTCCAGACTTGGGTTTCTTCTCTTGAGCAGCAACTTGCTTGCTGTTCTTCTTGAAGTTCCCCTTCTTCTTCCCTTTGCCCTTTTCTTGAAACTAGTGGTCTTGTTGACCATCAACACTTGATGCTCCTTTTTGATTTCTACCTCCGCAGCTTTCAGCATTGCGAAGAGCTCGGGAATAGTCTTGTTCATCCCTTGCATATTATAGTTCATCACGAAGCTCTTGTAGCTTGGTGGCAGTGATTGGAGAATTCTGTCAATGACGCAATCATCTGGAAGATTAACTCCCAATTGAATCAAGTGATTATTATACCCAGACATTTTGAGTATATGCTCACTGACAGAACTGTTCTCCTCCATCTTGCAGCTATAGAACTTATTGGAGACTTCATATCTCTCAATCCGGGCATTTGCTTGAAATATTAACTTCAACTCCTGAAACATCTCATATGCTCCATGACGTTCAAAACGTCGTTGAAGTCCCGATTCTAAGCCGTAAAGCATGGCACACTGAACTATCGAGTAGTCATCAGCTTTGCTCTGCCAGACGTTCATAACATCTGGTGTTGCTCCAGCAGCAGGCCTGGCACCCAGCGGTGCTTCCAGGACGTAATTCTTCTGTGCAGCAATGAGGATAATCCTCAAGTTACGGACCCAGTCCGTGTAATTGCTACCATCATCTTTCAACTTTGCTTTCTCAAGGAACGCATTAAAATTCAACGGAACAACAGCACGAGCCATCTATCTACAATCAACATAAACAAGCAAGATACTATCAGGGACTAAGTTCATGATAAATTTAAGTTCAATTAATCATATTACTTAAGAACTCCCACTTAGATAGACATCCCTCTAATCTTCTAAGTGATCACGTGATCCAAATCAACTAAACCATAACCGATCATCACGTGAGATGGAGTAGTTTTCAATGGTGAACATCGTTATGTTGATCATATCTACTATATGATTCACGCTCGACCTTTCGGTCTCCGTGTTCCGAGGCCATATCTGCATATGCTAGGCTCGTCAAGTTTAACCTGAGTATTCTGCGTGTGCAAAACTGGCTTGCACCCGTTGTAGATGGACGTAGAGCTTATCACACCCGATCATCACGTGGTGTCTGGGCACGACGAACTTTGGCAACGGTGCATACTCAGGGAGAACACTTCTTGATAATTTAGTGAGAGATCATCTTATAATGCTACCGTCAATCAAAGCAAGATAAGATGCATAAAAGATAAACATCACATGCAATCAATATAAGTGATATGATATGGCCATCATCATCTTGTGCTTGTGATCTCCATCTCCGAAGCACCGTCGTGATCACCATCGTCACCAGCGCGACACCTTGATCTCCATCGTAGCATAGTTGTCGTCTCGCCAATCTTATGCTTCCACGACTATCGCTACCGCTTAGTGATAAAGTAAAGCATTACATCGCGATTGCATTGCATACAATAAAGCGACAACCATATGGCTCCTGCCAGTTGCCGATAACTTGGTTACAAAACATGATCATCTCATACAATAAAATTTAGCATCATGTCTTGACCATATCACATCACAACATGCCATGCAAAAACAAGTTAGACGTCCTCTACTTTGTTGTTGCAAGTTTCACGTGGCCGCTACGGGCTTAAGCAAGAACCAATCTCACCTACGCATCAAAACCACAACGATAGTTTGTCAATTTGACTCCGTTTTAACCTTCGCAAGGACCGGGCGTAGCCACACTTGGTTCAACTAAAGTTGGAGAGACTGCCGCAAGCCACCTATGTGCAAAGCACGTCGGGGAAACCGGTCTCGCGTAAGCGTACGCGTAATGTTGGTGCGGGTCGTCTCGTCCAACAATACCGCCGAACCAAAGTATGACATGCTGGTAGGCAGTATGACTTATATCGCCCACAACTCACTTGTGTTCTACTCGTGCAAATAACATCAAACCATAAAACCTAGGCTCGGATGCCACTGTTGGGGAACGCAGTAATTTCAAAAAAATTCCTACGCACATGCAAGATCATGGTGATGCATAGCAATGAGAGGGGATAGTATGATCTACGTACCCTTGTAGATCGCAACGGAAGCGTTGACACAACATAGTGGAAGTAGTCGTACGTCTTCTTCCCGATCCGACCGATCCAAGCACCGTTACTCCGGCACCTCTGAGTTCTTAGCACACGTACAGCTCGATGACGCTCCCCGGGCTCCGATCCAGCAAAGCTTTGGGGATGAGTTCCGTCAGCACAACGGCGTGGTGACGATGATGATGTTCTACCGACGCAGGGCTTCGCCTAAGCACTACAATGATATGACCGAGGTGGAATATGGTGGCAGGGGGCACCGCACACGGTTAAGGAACGATCACGAGGATCAATTGTGTGTCCTAGGGTGCCCCTGCCCCCGTATATAAAGGAGCAAGGGGGAGGCCGGCCGGCCCTTGTTTGGCGCGCCAGGAGGAGTCCTCCTCCTAGTAGGAGTAGGACTCCTACTAGGAGGGGGAAAGAGGTGGAGGGGGAGAGGGAAAAGGGGGGGCGCCGCCCCCCTCTCCTAGTCCAATTCAGACCAGGGGGGAGGAGGCGCGCGGCCCACCTCTGGCAGCCCCTCTCTCTCTCCACTAAGGCCCATATGGCCCATTACTTCTCCGGGGGGGGGGGGTTCCGGTAACCCTCCGGCTCTCCGGTTTTCTCCGAAATCACCCGGAACACTTCCGGTGTCCGAATATAGCCGTCCAATATATCAATCTTTATGTCTCGACCATTTTGAGACTACTCGTCATGTCCGTGGTCACATCCGGGACTCTGAACTAACTTCGGTACATCAACATGCATAAAACTCATAACAACTGTCATCGTAACTTTAAGCGTGCGGACCCTACGGTTCGAGAACAATGTAGACATGACCAATAGCGGGACCTGGATGCCCATATTGGCTCCTACATATTCTACGAAGATCTTTATCGGTCAGACCGCATAACAACTTACGTTATTCCCTTTGTCATCGGTATGTTACTTGCCCGAGATTCGATCGTCGGTATCCAATACCTAGTTCAATCTCGTTACCGGCAAGTCTCTTTACTCGTTCTGTAATACATCATCTCACAACTAACATATTAGTTGTAATGCTTGCAAGGCTTATGTGATGTGCATTACCGAGAGGGCCGAGAGATACCTCTCCGACAATCGGAGTGACAAATCCTAATCTCGAAATTCGCCAACCCAACATCTACCTTTGGAAACACCTGTAATGCTCCTTTATAATCACCCAGTTACATTGTGACATTTGGTAGCACCCAAAGTGTTCCTCCGGTAAACGGAAGTTGCATTTATCTCGTAGTCATAGGAACATGTATAAGTCATGAAGAAAGCAATAGCAACATACTAAACGATCGGGTGCTAAGCTAATGGAATGGGTCATGTCAATCAGATCATTCAACTAATGATATGATCCCGTTAATCAAATAACAACTCTTTGTTCATGGTTAGGAAACATAACCATCTTTGATTAACGAGCTAGTCAAGTAGAGGCATACTAGTGACACTCTGTTTGTCTATGTATTCACACATGTATTATGTTTTCGGTTAATACAATTCTAGCATGAATAATAAACATTTATCATGATATAAGGAAATAAATAATAACTTTATTATTGCCTCTAGGGCATATTTCCTTCATCTTCATCATCCCGGTGCTCTCCATGATGAGGAGGGTATGTAACAGTAGCTATGTGTTTGATCTCTCTCTCTCTCTCGTGTTCTTGAGATGATACGATCTTGACGTATCGCGAGCTTTGCTATTATATTTGGATCCTATGATGTTTCTTCCCCCCTCTTCTCTCTTGTAATGAATCGAGTTTCCCCTTTGAAGTAATCTTATCGGATTGAGTCTTTAAAGATTTGAGAACACTTGATGTATGTCTTGCCGTGGATATCTGTGGTGACAATGGGATATCACGTGATTCACTTGATGTATGTTTTGGTGACCAACTTGCGGTTTCCGCCCATGGACCTATGCATAGGGGTTGGCACACGTTTTTGTCGTGATTCTCCGGTAGAACTTTGGGGCACTCTTTGAGGTCCTTTGTGTTGGTTGAATAGATGAATCTGAGATTGTGTGATGCATATCCTATAATCATGCCCACAGATACTTGAGGTGACATTGGAGTATCTAGGTGACATTAGGGTTTTGGTTGATTTGTATCTTAAGGTGTTATTCTAGTACGAACTCTAGGGCTGTTTGTGACACTTATAGGAATAGCCCAACGGATTGATTGGAAAGAATAACTTTGAGGTGGTTTCGTACCCTACCATAATCTCTTCGTTCGTTCTCCACTATTAGTGACTTTGGAGTGACTCTTTGTTGCATGTTGAGGGATAGTTATGTGATCCAATTATGTTAGTATTGTTGAGGGAACTTACACTAGTGAAAGTATGAATCTAGGCCTTATTTCCACACATTGCAATACCGTTTACGCTCACTTTTATCATTAGTTACCTTGCTGATTTTATTATTTCAGATTACAAATACCTTTATCTACTATCCATATACCACTTGTTTCACCATCTCTTCGTCGAACTAGTGCACCTATACAATTTACCATTGTATTGGGTGTGTTGGGGACACAAGAGACTATTTGTTATTTGGTTGCAGGCTTGCTTGAGAGAGACCATCTTCATCCTACGCCTCCTACGGATTGATAAACCTTAGGTCATCCACTTGAGGGAAATTTGCTACTGTCCTACAAACCTCTGCACTTGGAGGGCCAACAACGTCTACAAGAAGAAGGTTGTGTAGTAGACATCATCTGACTATGCTCTATCTTCACCAGACAAAATATTTAAATCATGCACAACCCCGATGACAAGCCAAGAAATTGTTTCATACTTTTGACATTCTCAAAACTTTTTCAATCTTCACGCAATACATGAGCGTGAGCCATGGATATAGCACTATAGGGTGAATAGAATGGTGGTTGTGAGAAGACAAAAAGGAGAAGATAGTTTCACATCAACTAGGCGTATCAACGGGCTATGGAGATGCCCATTAATAAATATCAATGTGAGTGAGTAGGGATTGCCATGCAACGGATGCACTAGAGCTATAAGTATATGAAAGCTCAAAAAGAAACTAAGTGGGTGTGCATCCAACTTTGCTTGCTCATGAAGACCTTGGGCAATTTGAGGAAGCCCATCATTGGAATATACAAGCCAAGTTCTATAATGAAAGATTCCCACTAGTATATGAAAGTGACATAACGAGAGACTCTCTACTATGAAGATCATGGTGCTACTTTGAAGCACAAGTGTGGTAAAAGGACAGTAACATTGTCTCTTCTCTCTTTTTCTCTCTTTTTTTTATTTGGGACTTTTCTCTTTTTATGGCCTCTTCTCTTTCTCTATTATTTTGGGGCTTCTTTGGCCTCTTTTATTTATTTTTCATCCGGAGTCTCGTCACGACTTGTGGGGGAATCATAGTCTCCATCATCCTTTCCTCACTGGGACAATGCTCTAATAATGATGATCATCACACTTTTATTTTTCTTACAACTCAACAATTACAGCTCGATACTTAGAACAAAATATGACTCTATATGAATGCCTCCGGCGGTGTACCGGGATATGCAATATGACAATGATGGAGTGTGTCATAATAAACGGAACGGTGGAAAGTTGCATGGCAATATATCTCGGAATGGCTATGGAAATGCCATAATAGGTAGGTATGGTGGCTGTTTTGAGGAAGGTATATGGTGGGTGTATGATACCGGTGAAAGGTGCACAGTGTTAGAGAGGCTAGCAAAGGTGGAAGGGTGAGAGTGCGTATAACCCATGGACTCAACGTTAGTCATAAAGAACTCATATACTTATTGCAAAAATCTACAAGTTATCAAAGCAAAGTATTACGTGCATGGTCCTAGGGGGATAGATTGGTAGGAAAAGACCATCGCTCGTCCCCGACCGCTACTCATAAGGAAGACAATCAATAAATAAAGCATGCTCCGACTTCATCACATAACGGTTCACCATACGTGCATGCTACGGGAATCACAAACTTTAAGACAAGTATTCTTTAAATTCACAACTACTCAACTAGCATGACTCTAATATTATCACCTCCATATCTCAAAACAATTATCATGCTTCAAACTTTTCTTAGTATTCAATGCACTCAAAAGAAAGTTTCACAAATCTTGAATACCAAACATATTATTATTAAGCAAATTACCATGCTATTAAGACTCTCAAAATAATTTAAGTGAAGCATGAGAGATCAATAGTTTCTTTAAAACAAATCCACCACCGTGCTCTAAAAGATCTAAGTGAAGCACATAGAGCAAAATTATAGCACTCAAAAGATATAAGTGAAGCACATAGAGCAAAACTACCTAGCTCAAAAAGATATAAGTGAAGCACATGAGCAAAACTACATAGCTCAAAAAGATATAAGTGAAGCACATAGAGCAAAACTACTTAGCTCAAAAAGATATAAGTGAAGCACATAGAGTATTCTATCAAATTCTAGTTCATGTATGGCTCTCTCAAAAGGTGTGTACAGCAAGTATGATTGTGGCACACTAACACACAAAGACACAAATAATACAAGACGCTCCAAGCAAAACACATATCATGTTGGTGAATAAAAATATAGCTCCAAGTAAATTACCGATGGAAGTGGACGAAAGAGGGGATGCCTTTCGGGGCATCCCCAAGCTTTGACTTTTTGGTGTCCTTGGATTATCTTGGGGGTGCCATGGGCATCCCCATGCTTAGGCTCTTGCCACTCCTTGTTCCATAATCTATCAAAAGAATTCACCCAAAACTTGAAAACTTCACAACACAAAACTCAATAGAAATCTCATGAGCTCCATTAGAGAAAGAAAACAAAAGACCACTTCAAGGTACTGTAATGAACTCATTATTTATTTATATTGGTATTAAACCTACTGTATTCCAACTTCTCTATGTATTATAAACTATTTTACTAACCATAGATTCATCAAAATAAGCAAACAACACACAAAAAACAGAATCTGTCAAAAACAGAACAGTCTGTAGTAATCTGTAGCTAGCGCAAGATCTGGAACCCCAAAAATTCTAAACTAAATTGCTGGACGTGAGGAATTTATCTATTAATCATCTGCAAAAATAATTAACTAAATAACACTCTCCAAATAAAAATGACAGCAGTTCTCGTGAGCGCTAAAGTTTCTGTTTTTTACAGCAAGTTCAACAAGACTTTCCCCAAGTCTTCCCAACGGTTATACTTGGCACAAAAACTAATTAAACACAAAAAACACAACCAAAACAGAGGCTAAATAAATTATTTATTACTAAACAGGAGAAAAAAGTAAGGAATAAAAATAAAATTGGGTTCCCTCCCAACAAGCGCTATCGTTTAATGCCCCTAGCTAGGCATAAAAGCGAGGATAGATCTAGGTATTGCCATCTTTGGTAGGCAATCCATAAGTGGCTCTCATGATAGTTTCATATGGCAATTTTATTTTATTTCTTGGAAAGTGTTCCATTCCCTTTTTTAATGAAAATTGAAATCTAATATTCCCTTCCTTCATATCAATAATTGCACCAACCGTTCTAAGGAAAGGTCTACCAAGAATAATAGGGCAAGAAGGATTGCAATCTATATCAAGAACAATGAAATCTACGGGCAAATAATTCCTATTTGCAACAATAAGAACATCGTCAATCCTTCCCATAGGTTTCTTAATAGTAGAATCCGCAAGATGCAAGTTTAGAGAGCAATCATCAAAATCGCGGAAATCTAGCAAATCGCACAAAGTTTTGGGGATAGTGGAGACACTAGCACCCAAATCACACAAAGCATAAAACTCATGATCTTTAATTTTAATTTTAATAGTTGGTTCCCACTCATCATAGAGTTTTCTAGGGATAGAAACTTTTAACTCAAGCTTTTCTTCATAAGATTGCATCAAGGCATCAACAATATGTTCGGTAAAGGCTTTCTTTTGACTATAAGCATGTGGAGAATTTAGCACGGATTGCAACAAGGAAATACAATCAATTACAGAGCAACTTTCATAATTAAATTCCTTGAAATCCAATAGAGTGGGTTTAGCAACATCTAGATTTTTATTTCTTTCAATCCCACTTTCATCAATTTCATCATAAAGATCTAAATACTCCAAATTTTTAGAATGCCTTCTAGGTAAAGGAAGATCATATTCAGTTTCATCAAGATTCATATTGCAAAATAAAGATTTAATAGTAGACACATCAATAACTTTTAGATCTTCATCTTGATTTTCATAGGAATTGGAAGAACACGCTTTAATAAAGGCATCTTTGGAAGCACGCATCCTAGCGGTTCTTTCCTTGCACTCATCAATGGAAATTCTCATGGCTTTGAGAGACTAATTGATATCATGCTTAGGAGGAATAGATCTAAGCTTTAAAGAATCAACCTCAAGAGAAATCCTATCAACATTCCTAGCCAAATCATCAACTTTAAGCAAATTCTCTTCAAGCAAAGCATTAAAATTCTTTTGTGAATTCATAAACTATTTAACACTATTCTCAAATTAAGAGGGCATCTTATTATAATTTCCATAAGAGTTGTTGTTGGAGTTGCCATAATTATTAGAAGGATTGCTAGGATATGGCCTAGGATTAAAATTCCCTCTATAAGCGTTGTTACCAAAATTATTCCTACCAACAAAATTCACATCCATAGATTCATTGTTATTCTCAATCAAAGTAGACAAAGGCATATCATTAGGATCAGAATAAACACTCTTAGTAGCAAATAATTTCATAAGTTCATCCATCTTTCCACTCAAAACATTGATTTCTTCTATCGCATGCACTTTTTTATTAGAAGATCTTTCAGTATGCCATTGATAATAATTAACCATAATATTTTCTAGGAGTTTAGTAGCATCTCCTAAAGTGATTTCCATAAAAGTTCCTCCCGTGGCCGAATCTAAAAGATTTCTAGAGGCAAAATTTAATCCGGCATAAATTTTTTGTATAATCATCCACAAATTCAAACCATGAGTAGGGCAATTACGTATCATTAATTTCATTCTCCCCCAAGCTTGTGCAACATGTTCATGATCAAGTTGCTTAAAGTTCATAATATCGTTTCTAAGAGAGATGATCTTAGCGGGAGGGAAATACTTAGAGATAAAAGCATCTTTGCACTTGTTCCAAGAATTAATACTATTTTTAGGCAAAGACAAAAACCAAGCTTTAGCACGATCTCTAAGCGAAAAAAAAATAGCTTCAATTTAACTACATCATTATCGACATCTTTTTTCTTTTGCATATCACATAAATCAACGAAGCTCTTCAGATGAGTAGCGGCATCTTCACTTGGAAGGCCGGCGAATTGATCTTTCATAACAAGATTCAACAAAACAGTATTGATTTCACAAGATTCAGTATTGGCAAGAGGAGCAATCGGAGTGCTAAGGAAATCATTATTATTGGTATTGGTGAAGTCACACAATTTGGTAGTATCTTGAGCCATCGCGACAAACAAGCAATCCAACACACGAGCAAACAAAAGGCAAGCAAGAAAAAGGCAAACGGAAAAAGGGGAAGGAGAAGGAGAAGGAGATTGAGAAAGAGAGGACGAATAAAACGGCAATGGTGAAGTGGGGGAGAGGAAAACGAGAGGCAAATGGCAAATAATGTAATGCGAGAGATAGGGATTGTGATGGGTACTTGGTATGTTGACTTTTTGCGTAGACTCCCTGGCAACGGCGCCAGAAATGGCTCGTTGTCGGGAGTCAAATCTTGACTTGCACGAACCTCCTGGGCAACGGCGCCAGAAATTCTTCTTGCTACCTCTTGAGCTTGCGTTGGATTTCCCCGAAGAGGAAGGGATGATGCAGTAGAGTAGCGTAAGTATTTCCCTCAGTTTTTGAGAACCAAGGTATCAATCCAGTAGGAGGCCACGCTCAAGTCCCTCGTACCTGCACAAAACAATAGCTACTCGCAACCAACGCGATTAGGGGTTGTTAATCCCTTCACGGTCACTTACGAGAGTGAGATCTGATAGATATAATGTTTTTGGTATTTTTATAGAGATGCAAAGTGAAAAGTAAAAGGCAAAGTAAAAAAGCAAAGCAAGATTAAAGTGATAGAGATTGATATGATGAGAATAGACCCGGGGGCCATAGGTTTCACTAGTGGCTTCTCTCAAGAGCATAAGTATTCTACGGTGGGTGAACAAATTACTGTTGAGCAATTGGCAGAATTGAGCATAGTTATGAGAATATCTAGGCATGATCATGTATATAGGCATCACGTCCGTGACAAGTAGACCGAAACGATTCTGCATCTACTACTATTACTCCACTCATCAACCGCTATCCAGCATGCATCTAGAGTATTAAGTTAAAAACAGAGTAACGCTTTAAGCAAGATGACATGATGTAGAGAGTTAAATTCATGCAATATGAAATAAACCCCATCTTGTTATCCTCGATGGCAACGATGCAATACGTGCCTTGCTGCCCCTTCTGTCACTGGGAAAGGACACCGCAAGATCGAACCCAAAGCTAAGCACTTCTCCCATGGCAAGAACTACCCATCTAGTTGGCCAAACCAAACGGATAATTCGAAGAGACTTGCAAAGACAACCAAACATACATAAAAGAATTCAGAGAAGATTCAAATATTATTCGTAGATAGACTTGATCATAAACCCACAATTCATCGGTCTCAACAAACACACCGCAAAAAAGAAGAAGATTACATCGAATAGATCTTCACGGGAGAGGGGGAGAACTTTGTATTGAGATCCAAAAAGAGAGAAGAAGCCATCTAGCTACTAACTATGGACTCAAAGGTCTGAGGTAAACTACCCACACTTCATCAGAGAGGCTATGATGATGTAGAAGCCCTCCGTGATGACGGCCCTCTCCGGCGGAGCTCCGGAACAGGCCCCAAGATGGGATCTCGTGGATACAGAAAGTTGCGGTGGTGGAATTACGTTTTTTGCTCCGTGTCTGTTCGTTTGGGGGTACGTAGGTATATATAGGAGGAGGAAGTACGTCGGTGGAGCTTCAGTGGGCCCACAAGGGTGGGGGGCGCGCCTGGGGGTATAGGGCGCGCCCCCTACCTCGTGCCCACATCGAAGCTTCCTTGGCGTAGGGTCCAAGTCTCCTGGGTCATATTCGGGAGGAAAATCACGTTCCAGAAAGGTTTATTTCGTTTGGACTCCGTTTGATATTCCGTTTCTTTGAAACACTGAAATAGGCAAAAAGCAGCAATTCTGGGCTGGGCCTTCGATTAATAGGTTAGTCCCAAAAATAATATAAAAATAGAAAATAAAGCCCAATATAATCCAAAACAGTAAATAATATAGCATGGAGCAATAAAAAATTATAGATACGTTGGAGACGTATCAATGCACACAAGTCTTTTTCTGACCATTGCAAAAGCCGTTGAGAGACATGATGACGGGTTTAAGCTCCGGAGAAATGCATGTGGAGAGATAAGTACAACCCGTCTGATGAAGTGCATTGATGCTGTTAGAGTCTTGGTATATGGGTGTTCGGCCTATGGAATTGATGACTATGTCTGCATTGCTGAAGACACAATCTTGCAGGTTATTTGAAGGTTCACTAAAGCAGTGATCGTTGCCTTTGGTCCAAAGTACTTGAGAGCACCAACCGAGAAAGACACCCAGAGGCTAATGATTGTAAATTGCAACTGATGTTCAGCCGCAGAGAGTTTGCACTGCCCAACATTATTTATTCCTATGTTGGAACTAACTTGTCTATCTAATGCCAACAAGGCCTAGCCTTAGAGACACCAGTTTTGGATATTCCTGTTAATGTTAATTTCTAAATTCAACTCTTGTGATACAGAAAGATTACACATCAATAACAAGCACATGTAACCCAATCATAAACTCGTTGTTTCATCGCAATGAAACTCAATAAGAAGCGCATCCTATAAAATTGCTAATATGTAGGCAAGCTATAAATCATCAAGATTGCTAATACAAGTATTTAGAACTGACTTCTCCATTTTTTTCGCAAGGTCTCCTTTCTCATCACCTTTTCCGCTGCTTGAGGTAGTCGGACAATGCACACTGAACATAAGTTGGTTCAAGACCGGGCATCTTTTCAATAGAGCACTGCTTGACCGCTTCTAGTATTCCCTCTCTGATGTTAATGGCAAGCATCCATGCAATAGCAGGACGAATGTCCAATCTAGCCATGATGTAGACAACATCATCGTCACACAAGCTCAGAGTGGGCCCACCGTGAACCACCTTGTCCCAGCTCAACCTCTTGCCACCCGATACGTTAGGGTAACTTGAACGTGTGGCAGGCATGTTATCGGCCTTGACAGTGAACCTTTTGTTCCACTTCTTTGAGCAGACCCCCCTGCTCCATGTGGTGACCGTCCAGCCTTGGCCAATGACCCCCTTCTCATTGTGGGTGTCACTACGCCGACAAGATTTCAGCTCGACGAACCTGATCACGCCATTGCTTATTGTGACATCGCGGAACGGCTGTGGGTAGATATTGTCGACTCCCATGCCGAACCGCGACACCTGTTTGCGGGGAATTCTAACAGGCCATTGGATCAAACGCATGACCGGACGGTGGTCAAGCACGTTGCACAGAAGAATGCCATGCCAATGATTGACCCAGCCAAGTGTTTCCCGTCCGGCGAAGATCACACGCGTGCTTTGGTGCCGCATTATTACCTCATGATTGGCGATGCCAACCACCTCGCTGCGCCACGACCCCTCAGAGATATTGGAGCGATACACATGGAGGATGTACTCCTTGCGGGCAGTGTAGTAGGCATGTCGCGGGATGGCAGGGAAAACCACAGCGTAGTCTTTGTTGTTGAGATCGGCGCCCCCGAAGGGCACGACACCGGCCAGCGTGAAATAGAGCGGATAGCGGTAGGGGCTGGGGAGAAGGCGGAGAGATGGAGCCCCTGGACCTGCCCTGTAGACGAAGAAATCCTTGTACTCAGAGCCGCCGGTGAATGGGACGACGAGAAGGACGAAGGCCTCCGCCGAACTCACAACCATGGGTTCTCCGGCATAGCGGCTCTCCGCCAAGCCGGGGAAGTGGACGAAGCAGTGAGATACGCTGGGTGGGTCGGCGAGCTCAAAGGTCACCTTGATGTCGTTCCTTTGGCTGGTGACGGCGTGGGCGGTAGTCGCGTTGTCGCGGTCGCCGATGTGGCACTTCGAGTCGGTGAGTAGCCAGGGTCGACGGGCCGAGAGCCAGGATGCGGCGGCGGCAGGGAGGTCTGACATGGCGGCGTGCGGTAGGTAACGCGGGCGAGCGGCAGCGGCGATTGGAATTAGGGATTTGTACTGGCGAAGATCCGTTTGGTTCGTGATGATAATTGATCGTCCGTCGAAGCACCTATACAAAGCAGGGGTATGTACGTACACGAAGCGTGCTTTAGTTGTAATCGGAACAGCGGAATCAGACCTACCTACGTACTCCTATTGCAATCAATATAAGCAGCGAGCACCCTCGTCTGTAAACACCAGAAAACCTTTGTACGTGTGTTCCTGATTCAGGCCGAGAGTAGGTTTTCAAAACAGGATGCGGATTTTCGTGGAGACTCTCGCCGGCAAGACGGTCCCCGTCAAGGTCAACCCATCAGACACCATCTACATTGTCAAGGCCAAGATCCAGGATCAGCAGCGCCTCACCTTCAATGGGGAGCAGCTGGACGACGGCCGCAAGCTGGCCGACTACGGCGTCCGTGACGGATCCACCCTTGGCCTCCGCCTCCATCCGCTCCATGAGAAGATGAAGATCCATGTGGTCGAGACGCTAACGGGCAGGGCCATGAACCTTGCGGTGACGAGCTCAGATACAGTAAACAATGTCAAGGCCAAGATTCACGAGTGGCATGGCTTTCCCAAGGACCAGCAGTGCCTCATCTTCGCCAACAGACAGCTCGACGATGAAGGCAGCACCCTGGCGGACCTCAACATCTGCAACAACACCACCCTCCTCCTCGTCCTCCACAGCCGGTGCCTGAGAGGGAGGATGACCATCTACGTGAAGACGTTAAGAGACAAATTCTATAATCTTGAGGTGGAAAGCGCAGATACGATATATAATGTCAAGGAGAAGATCTGGGCTAAGGAAGGCATTCCACCGGACCTGCAGCGCCTCATATTTGACCGCAAGTTAATGGAGGATGACCGTACCTTGGCAACGTACAATATTCAGATGTATGAAGTTCTCTATTTAGGGCTCAACCTACGTGGTTGAATATGCATGGCATGGTTATTGCACCATTAGATGTACTGTCGCGCTCTTCAGGAAACTGGAGTATTGCTCGTTAATGTGTTGGGCGAGTACTCTTGCTGAAGCACTATTTGGAAGTTCTTAATGTATACTCCCTCCGTTCCACAATGTAGCGCATATAGATCTTTTTAGAAGTCAAACTTTATAAACTTTGACCAAGTTTGTAGAGAAAATCATATACATCTAGAATACCAAATACGTGTGCTTAGATACATCACAACACATACTTTCATATTATATACATTTGGTATTGTAGATATAAATAGTTTTCTCTATAAACTTGGTCAAAGTTTATAAAGTTTGACTTTGTAGAAAATCTATATGCGCTACATTTGGTATTTTGAATTGTTGGCGTTAATGATTTTCAGTATCATTTTGCGTGATAGCTACAATGAACTGGCCAACAACTTGACATTGTTGATAACAAATAATATATGGTTGTGTGTTGCGACGTGTGTGTGCATGACGCCAATTAGTACGTATCTCGTTGTGGTTAGCTTACTCTTATTTTTGCGGGCGATTAGCTTACTTTCATGCCGCGAGCCAATCTATGATGCACGGACATACAACTGCTTGATCCGATAATATATAATAGCGCGACAAATCACATGGCAATGCATGAAAGAGAAGAAAGACGTTTCCATTAAGAAGAACAGAATTAAATACACAAGATCTTGAATAACAAGAACAAGTTTTTGTCATTCCAAGGGGGACAATCACACCGCCACACTACACATCATAAAGGTCTACTCCTCAAGATAGCCTGCATGTTGCCACTTAGCCGTAATCCACAGCCGCCGCCGCATAGACCATTCTCTGAACTAGTGAAGCTTTATTGTCACAAACACGAGCATTTCTCTATAACTCACACCCAAAGCTTCAGAAGACCAACAATCAGAATGGTGACCACATCTTTTCTTTTCATTAGGTTGTTACCTCTATCCATGGAGCACCACCATCCCCTCACCGTAGAACCTGCAGTTTGCGTTAGTCTTGTATAAGCCCGAACAGCACAGCAGAAGCAACCAGAACTGGCTCGCGAAGGGGCATTGCACCAAAAGATGATCGTCTCCGGCTGCTGGTCACACAGGACACAAACGGTTCATAGACTTGCCTACCAAGCATTCAAACAAGAAAACAATAATATATAATAGTTCCATCTCAGCAGGAATTGCAGAAAAGATATGTCACCCCGAGATCTCAACATATGCCTATATATAGAGCTGCTCTCCATCGCGCTTTCGCCAACGGAACACAAAGGCATCTGCATAGCAGATCAAGCATACTTAAATCGTTTGAAGCATGGCTAGGCGAGACGCCTTTAGTCTTACAATATCTCACGCTTTACAATATTATATAACGTAAGGAGACTTATTCGCTATAGTATTACAGTCAGTTCCTCCAAACATTCAGTTCAGGAGGGCTTTACTGGGGGAATGTTGGCACTCTTCGTTACATCTGGTGCGTATGTTGAGGACGTTCAACTCTCGGACCAGCTAGATGCCGTCCAGTGGAAATTACCTAGGAACGGTAGTTTATGGTGAAATCTATGTATTTAGACTTAATTAACTCTGGGCCAATAACGAGATCCCTTCACATTTGGAAGGTTAAAGTTCCGCTAAGAATCAAAATCTTCATGTGGTTTGTCCATAAGAAAGTGATTTTAACCAAGGATAACTTGGTAAAAAGAAGATGGGTGGGTAGTTCATGATGTTGTTTTTATGACTAAAATAAGACAATAAAACACCTCTTTCTCGATTGTCCTCTCGTCAAACTACTCTGGCGCATGATACATATAGCCTTTAACGTTAGTTCTCCGATTAGTATGGACAAGTTATTTGGGACGTCGCTAACCGGAGTGGAGTCACATATTGCGGGACATATTTGGATAGGGATATGCACATTATTTTGGGCTATATGGAATTGCAGAAATGATATTATTTTTAACAGGAAAAAAATATCAACTTTTTGCAGGTTATACAGAGAGCCACTGTTTGGATCCGTACGTGGTCGTTACTCACGCGTGCGGATTCGAGGGAGTTTTTGGATATTGGGTGCAACCGGTGGGAGATGGTAGCACGGGTTATCTACAATCAGTATGGATGGCGATCCAATAATACAGTAGGTGTTTAGTTATCTTGGCCTATTTTTCACTGGTTATGGTAGTTCTCTTTATACTAGTTTGTTTCATACTCCTTCTGTGAACTTTTTTGAACTTGAGACTTTGTTTTGAAACTTCAGATCAATAAAATGGCTGCATGCATCATTTCGATGCAGAGGCTGGGGAAAATCCTTATTTTCGAAAAAAATTTCGTTTGAAGCAGCTATGAAAAGCAGCACGCTGATGGCGATCATGGTTCTCCAGGCCGCTCTGGTCATGGGGATCTTCCCAGGGATGTGCAACAGTGATGTACACGCAACATCCCTAGGCGAGAGCCAAGTGATCGACATCAACCCGGGTAGGCTGGGGAGCTGCGCCAACTGCAACTTCTCCTTCTCAGGTCTCTACACCTGCAAGAGTTGCGCTGTCGTGAAGAAGTACCCTGTCATGGAGTTCAGGTGCACTGACACCTTCCTCGGCGTGTGTGAACCCCCACGCAAGAAGAACTGATGGAGCTAGCTCCACTCTGATTTGTCATTTCTGCTCGTGAATACAAAAATGTTTTGTAGGACATGATGAATAAACTAGCTGACAGTGCCACTTGTACTGCATTGTCTACTGCTCATTTGTAATTATACACCTGTTTTTTTTTGTTAGAAGTTCCAAAGTTTGCAGGAGCATCTTTGTAAGGTCATGTGAGATTGGATAAAACTGTAAAACAAAAGGTGAGAAAACTGCTATACAAGCCTTGGACAGATAGACGATGCTTTTAGGCCGGCCGATAGCGGTGACATGCCCGACATACTGGCAAGAAACAACACGAGCTCAGCCAAACTTTTAGGTTGAATAACACTGGAACGGTGCGCACGGTTCATCTTTTTTTTCTTTAGAAAAGGAGGATGACTCCCGGCCTCTGCATCTGAACGATGCATACGACCACTTTATTAATTATTCTCACAAGGCCTTACAAAGTCATACAACAGTAAGACTAAATCCACCGTCTAAGCAACAATTGTCGTTACACCTATCCAATTGATGAAGGGGCGCTGATAGCCTGAGCCTAATACCAAACAGACATTGCAGCCAGACCTAACATCTAAGACCTGAGGACAAAACCAGGACGCCTGCCGGGTATGTGCACCCACCAGTCCGGCGTGCTCCTCAACCAGGACGCCTGTCGGGTATGAGGCCGTCGCAGCCACTTGCCACCAATCCATCTTCAAAGCTGTACTGCTGCATCTACCTTGCACGGTCTAGCTACCGTCGACGCCACCACGACGCCAGACATCTTCCTCCTCCACCAGTCCGGCGTGCTCCTCAACCAGGAGGCGCGGTTCATCTTAGTTTTATCAACTTTTGAAGGGTAACATCCAAATGTCTAGAAATATTTGATGGTCATGTTCAGGACAAAGCATGTTCAACACTAAAGTAAGCTTACAACTTTTCAAGCCTAGGCAAGGATAGTTTGCCGAATCAATCAACATTTCAGATAATTATGTACCACTACCAAGTTCATTGAACTTCTGAACCATTGCATACACACAGGCTTCAAGCCAAACCGCCTGAAGGTAGCAAAGTTAACAACCTGTTTGTTTGCCCAGCAATGAAAGATTGTGTCCATGTTCCACTGGCAGGTTAATAGCTCTGGAAAACATGCTTTGATATGTTTTTCAAAGATGAGGGAAAGCCTTGCAGCATAAATTGGAAACCAAATTAATGCCTGTAATCATTTGACCCAAGTAGTAGGCTTGCACATTCACTCAAACCAAATGAGTTTAAGCACATCTTTTTCTTTAATATTTATACGCTTGCTAAGCTACCACCCAACAAGGCCATGCAAGTTTATTGTGCAATAGTCCCTCCGTTTCTAAATATAAGATCTTTTAGAGATTTCAATAAAGACTACATGCGAATATATATAGACATATTTTAGAGTATAGATTCACCCATTTTGCTCTGTATGCAGTCCGCATTGAAATCTCTAAAAAGCATTATATTTAGGAATATGGAGGGAGTAGTTTTCATCCAGCAGCATAATAGGTATCTGATTTATCAGCAACAATTCATTTAGTTTACTTACCTTTGGCCTATGAGCATATTGACTCGAGTCGAGAGGGAACAGACGCGAGGTAGGAGACAGTAGGATTTTGTGGTGCATTCAACCTGCGCCATGTTTGCTTTGTTCCTTTTATTCACGAATAACAAACTGGCTGCCCATGATACGTTGATCCCACGCCATCCCACGGACTGATTGTGGCCAGGAACAAACAAAACAGAAGAAGGTAAAACCCCGGACCTATTCTGCTGCTCCACGAACACAGCATGCCTCTGGCCATTATTCAGAATATTCAGATTAATCAGATTAAGGAAAACAACCTGACAGGTTCAGGCACAACAAAGGTTAACAACAACAATACACAGATGGGTGTCCTCTCCAATGTGCAAGCAGTTACTTAGTACAGAAGTAGGAATGGACACACCCATGTTAGACAGGGACCGGTCAAATTTCCGTCTTCCATGACAATCAAAGCCCAAAGATTGGGTATGACAATCTCGACATACACTATTCCCTTCACTGAAAGAAAGTCCACACCTTCGTTAATAAGCTACTGATTTTTTGGTGTACAAGGACATCGACAATATCCACACTACAGTATAGTTCATACCAATCTCTTCATCAATCACAGCCAATTATTTCAATACAAATAGTCAACCTCACTAAGAGCACTAATCTTTCACTGATGGCGTGTCCATCATATTTTGCATGCAAAAGCTGAAAAATATGCAAGTGACCTTCTTGGAAAGGGTATATGTAGTTTCATAAGATTACAAAGGGAAGAACGGAAGCAGTTGCATTTTATCTGACAGGTTTAAGATGGACTGGTCCGAACACTAAATCAAATTATATTGGTTGGTTTATTATTGTGTCAGCTATCTTTTGTTTTAGTAGCTGCACGGCTGTAGGATAATTGCTCGAGGTATCATAATGTAGCTCTGAACCGACACTAATTTTCTTGGTCGAGGCATAATAATCTAGAGGGCAGAACAAGCATTTATACATTGTAACTGAAAGTCAGCCCTAAAGAATTTGCATTGCCAACATTGTTGCTATGTTGCAACGAACTTGTCTAATGACAATAAGGCCTAGCGGAGAAGAGACAGGAGTTTCGATATCCATGTTCATGTTAATTTCTGGTAACTCAGCTCCAGTCATAAAGAAAGACCACACATCAACCAGAAGCACATGCACCCTATACTTGTTGAGGAATAAACACATTGTTTCACCACAATAAAACTCAATAAAACACATGCAATAGAGTTGATAATCTGTAGGCAAGTTATAAATCATCAAGATTGCTAATACAAATACTTACTACTGATTTCTCTGTAGTTTTCCTGCTAGCTCCCCGTCTTCATCAGCTTCTCCACTACTTGAGGTAGTCGGACAAGGCACACTGAACATAAGTTGGTTCAAGACCCATCATCTTTTCAGCAGAACACTGCTCGACCGCTTCTAGTGTTCCCTCTCTGATATTAATGGCAAGCATCCATGCAACCCGGTGACGGATGTCTAGTCTAGCCATGATGTAGACAATATCGTCGTCACACAAGCTCAGAGTGGGCCCACCGTGAACCACATTGTCCCAACTCAACCTCTTGTCACCCGATACCTTAGGGTAACTTAAACCTGTGAGAGGCACGTTGTCGGCCTTGAGAGTGAAGCTCTTGTGCCACTTCTTTGAGCAAATCCCCCTGTTCCATGTGGTGACCGTCCAACCTTGGCCAATGACCCCTTTCTCATTGTGGGTATGGCTACATCGACAAGATTTCAATTCGACGAACCTGATCACGCCATTACTTATAACGACATCGCGGAACGGCCGTGCGTAGATATTGTCAACTCCCATTCCGAACCGCGACATGAGATCGCAAGAGATCGGAACGGGCCATTGGATGAAACGCATGACCGGATAGTGGTCGAGCACGTTGCATAGAAGAATGCCATGCCAATGATTGACCCAGCCGAGTGTTTCCCTACCGGCGAAGATCACGCGGGTGCCTTCGTCCCGCATTATTACCTCGTGATTGTGGTGCTTGGTGTCAATGGCGATGCTGGCCACCTCGGTGTGCCATGGCCACCCAGAGATATCGGAGCGATACACGTTGAGGATGTACTTGTACTTCTTGCTGGTAGAGTCGGTGTAGTACGGGACATTGGTGTATTGTGGGAAGACCACGGCGTGGCCTATGTTGTAAGGATCGCCGCAGCCGAGGGGCACAACACCGGCCAGCGTGACATAGTCGGGATAACGGTTGTGGCCGGGGGCGCGGACAAGCCGGAGAGTAGGAGCCCCTGGACCTGCCCTGTAGACGAAGAAATCGTTGTACTCCTTGCGCGTGGAGCTGTCGGTGAATGGAATGACGAGAAGGACAAACACATCCGCCGAGCTTAGAACCATGGGATCTCCGGCGCAGTGGCTCTCCACCAGGCCGGGGCAGTGGACGAAGCAGTGAGAGACGCCGGGCGGGTCGGCGAGCTCGAAAGTCACCTTGATGTCGCTCTTTTGGCTTGTAACAGCGCGGGCGGTGGTCACATTGTCGTGGTCGCCGATGTGGCACTTTGAGTCGGTGAGTAGCCAAGGTCGATGGGTCGAGCGCCAGGATGCGGCGGCGGCGGCAGCAGGAAGGCCTGACATGGCGGCGTGCAGAACGTAAGGCGGGCGGGCGGCAGCGGCGATTGGAATTTGCGGTTGTATTAGCGACGATGCGTTTGGTTCCTGACAATTGACTTATGGTATCGTCCTCGACCCTAGTATAATCGGAATAGGGCGGTGAGACTCCGGTCTGTTTCCTTGTCGTGTTTTAGTTGTAATACAATCGGAACTGGTTACTATTATTTTAGTGAGAGTCATGTTCGGAGTCAGGCTGACCAACGTTCTCGTGTGTGCGTGATTCAGGACAGCATGTAGCCACGTACTAATCCGTTTGTTGATTGTTGGGCTGTGAACCAAGGCCCTTCCCAGTGCTCCACGGTATACAGGTGTTAAGGGTGCCACATAGACAGAAAAATGATGTGGCAAAACAATTAAAGAGAAGAGAGAGCATTATGGTGGCCTCAATAAAAACCAATGCTAAGCACGTGAAACTAGGCAAAAAGACTACCAACCAATACATGAAGGAGTTTTATTACTAAACAATTAAATAGAGGAGGCTTAGCTACAAAATCTAAGCACCGACGCATTGGAGACATTAGTTGCTAAGCATTTTAATGCACTTAGCACCCCACTTTAGCACCAATGCATTGGGAGAGGTCTAAGAAAAATGAAGGCCCAATACCTTTTTTGCCCGGGTTTAGCCCTTTATTTAATCTGTCTATCGCTGCTGCTAGGAATCAGCGAGCCCGGGCAAGTGCCCAGGGTCACTGGGCGGTGGCTCCGCCACTGATTCAGGTGGACCCCGCGTGCAAGTTCTCGTAGTCTTCCTCAAGACACCACATACGTGAAGAAGATTTTTGTAAGGACTCTCATCAGCAAGACCATCTCCCTCAAGGTCGATTCATCAGACACCACATATATTGTCAACGCATAGCTAGATCTAAGATCAGCAGCTCCTCACCTTTTATTTTTTATGAAAAAACTTTTAATCTATTTATCTTCAATCATAGTAGTACAACAAACACTACAAATAATAAAAATTATATCCAGATCCGTAGACCACCTAGCAATGACTACAAGCACTAAAGCGAGTTGAAAGCGCGCCGCTCAACGGCGATTCTATGTGTAAACTGTAGGGTCAGCCGACCCTACAACTTTTTTGAAAAATAGCTTAGAATTACTGTTCATTGTGAAGAAAAAAAAACTAAAAAATACATCAACCCCACAGATTTATGAGGATGGCGCCGCGGTCATCGCCTCTCCTTCGCAGGAGCTTGACGATGGCTGCGTGTTGGCCGATTATGGCATCCACAGTGGATCCACTCTTTGTCTCCGCCCTCATTAGCTCCATGAGAAGATGCTGATCCATGTGGTCGAGACATTAACGGGCAGGGCCATGAACCACTTGCGGTCATGAACATACATACTAGTAGTACCACTTATGTTGTACTTTGTT
Source organism: Triticum aestivum (assembly GCF_018294505.1). Classification (NCBI taxonomy): domain Eukaryota; kingdom Viridiplantae; phylum Streptophyta; class Magnoliopsida; order Poales; family Poaceae; genus Triticum; species Triticum aestivum. The sequence continues at coordinate 21,800,411 of NC_057800.1, read as the reverse complement.
AACCCACCCAATTGGACAAATAAAAATGTCCCAATACTACAAGAATTGCAGTTCTGCTGCATAATCCATGCGCCACGCCACACGAAAACAATGATAACTGTTGCTTGCCTGGTTACGGAGCTTGCACCAGTCAATTATACTTCTACTTGCGATTTTGACCAAGTCTTTGTTGCGTCACACAAGTTGTGGGACCCACCGAGATGATGTGCCGTCCATGTGGCACCAAACCCAGCTTAAGGCTTACCACGGTCGGAAATCGACCAGTTTCAACATTACTTTTTTTAGGGGGGGGGGGGGGTGCGGGTTAATTTGCATGGTTTTAGAGTTCAGGATTGTAATCGATCTTTTCGGTAGGTTCAGGGGTAATATGCACTCACTCAGGAGATATAGACCATATCTTTTTATGGCGAGCGCATTTAATAGCATGAGCTCTAATATGTCACAAGTCTTTTGGTGTGCAAATTTTTAGAAGCAGATCGTTAATCATCTAATCTAAGAAGATTTAACAACTAAGCTAAGAGAGATAACTAAGTTAAGAGGTTCCCTAAAAAAACTAAGTTAAGAGGGATAACACACAAATGTCAACTTAGAATGGATATAGTAAGGCTCACGTTTGCTATTTGATAGCCGCCTGAATTCTTTCAAGCGCTAGTTGAATCCTCACACGCATCCCCGAGGGTGAGATGGGAGACGTTGTGGCTAGCCATGGCAAAGCCTAGCTAGTTAGGGTTTATGATTTACTAGATCATGATTGGCGCGCGTTGCTGCGCCCGTCTACTTTTTCAATAAAGTGATAGTAATTCTATAAATAAATAGACATGGAATAACTGAATTCCTCTTTTCAGTGAAAGAACTTCTAAACCTACACCAATATTTATTATTTTATATATAGCTATCATTTTGTACATTGTTCCTGTCATATTGACCATCCTCTTAGTTCATGTCTACCAAGTTTTTTACAGCATCTCATAAATTGGATCATAAATTTACAATATACACATTTCATGACCATGAATGTGCCAAGAGGTGCAAGGAAAGTGGAAACAAATGGCATTCCATGAAACTGATCACTATACTGATCTTGATAAAAGCTTCTCAGCAAAACACATCGAAACAATAGTAGTGTGACATCCTTGAAAAGTCCCATTTCCTCTTAGTTACATATGTGTAAGTGATATTGGCAATACAATTGAAGGATGGAATATCTCATGCAACTAAAGCAGATGGATTAATCAACGGCATGTGGAAAGCTACAGTGCTCTCACTGGATGGATGAGCTCCTTCAACCTTTGGTGCTTGTGATACTCCCAATGCTTGTGCCCTGTATGTTTGTATAGGAAAAAAGATTAGTGTCTGGGCCAGTGTATGTTCAATAAAGCTCCCCAATTTTGCCTGCAAAAAAAGATCAGGGTAAGTATTACATATATGGAACCAAAATGCAATTGTGACCTTTCTATTCAGATCAATGCAAATGAAAATTTTGTATAAATAACAGACCAAGACACAACAAATACTATTTGGCAAGCCATGTAGCCCACTTGGTCATGTACATTACGAACTTATAACTACATAAAAATCTATGCGAAGATGAGCACATATTATTCTTACCTAGGAAGAGGCTACAGAATCAATGTTAGCTTTAGTTGGTTCAGTGCATGTATAGAAACCACCGACACCTATGGTCGCAACAGCATCAGTCTCTCATCAAATCTGACGAACAAGAAGATGAATATATATGAGGACTAAACTGGACTAAATTAAAGGGAAATATTGTGATAAATTTGTACACAACCAGATAAGATGCAATGCTGCCATATGCTCATGACAAACTGTTGTAGATGTTCTGAATAAGAGAAGCATATATATGTTTTAGAATAATTATCTTTTCCTTCCATTTGGCAAACAAAACATAAAATGCAAGAGCTATTTATTCTAAAACTAAATGCAAGGAAAGATAATTCTAGAAATGGAAGGACCATACAATTTGAACAACTATTCATCTAAATACCTTAAGAATCAAGGGAATGTTTATTCCAAATACTAATGAAGAAATAAATGGCGCCTAAAATTCTTTATTCCAAATCATAATGCTAATAATTTGGCATACCATTATTGTAGCAAGGTGAAGCAACAAAGTAGAGTTATCGTGATCATTCCACCGTTGTCTATCAATGTCAAACTCTAAATGCACAAAGTCTTTTATAAATCAATTAGCAAATTCTTGCTTCGATTTTATAAGCTACTTTTCAAGTGTATCAGAAAGTCCTTTATTGCAAAGAAACATGGCGCCCAATTCAGGCAGGCATGCCTGCTGATCATACGAAGCATTACTCTTCCAACATTTTGTTAGCATGATAGAGTAGTCCAGACAAAAGATGGCAAAATTCACATAAATCTTGGTCACAAAGCAGGATACACGTTTTACCTATATAGTGTAGCCCATAAGCGTAACATGTTCTGTAATTTAAAATGTATGGAAACCATGTTCTCTTATATTTAGATAAACCAAACAACAAACTGGGTTCGTACATACATACTACCATAATAACAACATAGGATTAACACATGAGAAGTCGCGCGGCAGGGCTATTACTTATTCCTCAAAGAACATAATCGATGTTTGAGACGGTCCACAGGAAAGAATGTCCGCAAGGAGAACACCGAATTAAAAACGAAATAGAGCTGAACATACATTTGCATGAACAATTGTTTTACCTGACAGAAAATCAGCAACTTGATATTCATATCCTATTTTGCTGGGTTTAACGATAGCCTGTTGGACATCACTGCTGAAACGTGTGTTTCCTGTTGCTTGCTAGAGCCCAACCACATAAAGACATGAGCAACGAAATAACCTTTCTTGCCAAAAATGGATTACCTGCATCCTTGCTAAAGCAGCAGGACTAAAAGCATGATCATAGTAAGATGATATTTTTTTTGAAATAAGGAATCGATCTGTGAGCACCTCCTTCAGAAGGCAGAGCATTTCACAAAAAAAATCTGTCTCAAAGTCCGTACACTTAGCACTGAAGAGACTACTCATACTCCCTCCGGCCCTTTTTAGTTCGCATATAAGATTTGTCTGAAGTCAAACCTCGTAAACTTTGACCAAGTTTATAGAAAAAAATACAAACATTTAGAATGTGAAATCAACAACATTAGATGCGTCATGCATAAATTGAACAGTAGATGCGCATTTTTCAGGATTTCTTGGCTGATCAGGAAAGCATGATTAAGGCAACATATGAAGACCATCATCCTCTATCTTACGAAGAACCTCTATGTGCATAAATTGAACAGTAGATGCGCATTTTTTCAGGATTTCTTCGCTGATCAGGAAATCATGATTAAGGCAACATATGAAGAACATCATCTTCTATCTTACGAAGAGCCTCTATATGCATAAATTGAACAGTTGTTGTGCATTATTTCAGGATTTTGTCTGATCTTGTGTGCATCACCAAGCATGGCACTCCATGCATGGTCCCAAACAACCAATGCACATGCGTGGGCCTGGCCACGCTCCTTGCATACATTGACAGAGTTTGCATATTACTTCAGCAAAGCTCTTGATGAAAAAAGCTCTTTCGAGAAAGACAACATTCATTTGTACGTGTTAACGCCCACAGAAGTATCATCACAAACATGTATAAAGATCTTGCTTTCTTCCCGGTGAGAACGAACATGAGAAAACAATCATGTATAAAAATAGCTCTACTAAATTAATGTAAATTACTTACTGGAAGGCCTTAAAACAAACAGTCTACTGGCTGTCAGAATATATAGCATCTATCAGAAGCCAAAAAAAGAACTGGATAAACCATTGTAAATGAGGCATGCAATAAACGCCAACAACTTTATGATACTGAACAGCATCCGTTGTGTACGTGCAGTGCGCACCACGATCACCATGTACTCATTCTGCTGCACTGTGACCACAGAGAACGGTAGAATCCGTTGAGCAACAATACATTGAAGGAGACACCAAGAAAGCATATATATACCTGTACGTAGCGTTCTGCCCTTCTCCTCCTTAAGCGGTCGCTGGAATATAAGCTACGAGACATATCGATCTTGAGCATGGCGGTGACCACGGGGAGCGGGGGCGCCTTCTTCTTCTTGCCAACCTTCTCATCCTTGCAGCCGCCGCACCCCTTTTCTTCTCGGACTGCAAGTCTACAAGGCGCGATCGTAAGGCGAGATGGGAAGTCACGGTTGGCTCCGCCGCTGGAGAAGGTCGCGGGAGAGGCGCCGCCACTCCCGTCCAGCGTCGGCCTCCATGCTAGGGTATGCCGAAAACATATAATGGAACACCTGCACCCATGCCCTTCCTATCTAGCTGTGAATCGCGATTCGTGCAAACACATTTCTCTTTTTTGTTTCTCTCACATAAAACATGTTTTGAAGTTCAAACTTTTGCAGCGTGGCAAAGTTTTCTATCTAGAATCTAGGATAAATCTTTCAGAATTTTTTGTCAAACATAAATATACAAAATATGATTTTTGAGATTCTAGATAAAAAGCTTTGCCACGCTGCAAAGGTTTGAACTTCAAGACATGTTCTATGTGAGAGAAGCAAAAAAGAGAAAATTTCATATAGAAAGTTAGTTGTGTTGCACAGATCTTAAAGCAATATTGTACAGCCAGGATAGTAGGGCCTGGGTGCAGATGTTCTAAAAATCCACGTCCTAGGGTATGCTCCCGCGACTCCGCTCGACACTGGCAGAGCTACATACAACCCTACAGGTGCCATGGCCCCCTCAGGTTTGGTAAATTTTGTGAAGAAATTTTTTATATGAAGGTGCAGATTGGAAAAATACAACTTTTGCCCCTTAGAATTGGACATTTTCTCTCCCCCCCCCCAACGTATCTTGTGTAGCTCCGCCACTGCCGCTCGATCCGGCCGCTCCTCACCTCCAGTCGATCCAACCAGCACCTCGCATCAGGCACACGGCCGCTACTCCTCTGTGCGCCTCAAATTGGGACTGGAACGATCGCTACTCTAGATCCCTCATTGATACACTAGTAGAAAACGGAGCTTTAAAACCGGTTCGTAAGGGCTTTTAGTGCCGGTTCTGTAACCGGCACTAAAGCCCCCCCCCCTTTAGTACCGGTTCGGCACGAACCGCCACTAAAGGCCCACCACGTGGCATGACCTCGCGTCGTGGCATGGGGGACCTTTCGTACCGGTTGGTGTTACCAACCGGTGCTAAAGTATTTTTTTGAATTTTTTTTTAAAATTTTGAAAAAAATGATTTTTTTTAATTTTCAATTTTCTGAATTTAATTATTTGATGATTTAGTCTCTAATCACCCCTCTTAACTGCTCAAGTGTGGATCACTCATTCCAAATCGTCTAACTTTCCGGTCGGTCACCCATCCTCTCACTCCCCAAGCCTGAGCGCGCTTAACTTCGGAGTTCTATTCCCCCTACTTTCCAAGTCTGCACTTGTTGTTTTCCTAACAAATGTAAGCTGTCAATCCTATTAACCCTCAGCAGTTTAGCTTGAGCATTAGGTCACTCGTTTCACCATTTGAGTTTGAAACTATTATTCTAAAAAATAGTAATTATTTAGTAACACTAATATTTCTTGAATAAGTTTGACCATAGTTTGACCAGATTTGACCAAAACTCAAAAAATTGAAATAATTATTTAGTAACACTAATATTCTTGAATAATTATGTAGTAACATTAATACTTCTTGAATAAGTAGTTTGACCATAGTTTGACCAAAATTAAAAAAACTGAAATTTGAGCATATCTTTTTTCCTTTTGGAATTTGAAGATTCTAAAAAATTGCAAACAGGCCGTAGGCGGTCTCCATCGGATGCGGATTTTCGTGCTGAATTTTTTGATATATTATACGTTTTTTCCGACATCGTATGCAAAAGTTATAGCCGTTTTATATTTTCCCTACACTTTTTGCAAAACATGTCCAAATTTAAGTTTTCAAATTTTCATAACTAGTAGGTGTAGTAATATAGCTACCTCTCGAAGGATTTTATTTTCTGAAGTTTTTATCATTTTCTTTTGATTTTTTCAAAACTGAAATGGCGATACAGGGGGGGTGTAGAGTTTGAAAATTGCCCTATAGTCCCGGTTTATGTCTCCAACCGGGACTATAGGTCAAACCCCTTTAGTCCCGGTTCATGGCACGAACCGGTACTAAAGGATGGCCCTTTAGTACCGGTTTGTGCCACGAACCGGTACTAAAGGTGATCATGGGGCCCCGGCCTGACGCCAGCCTGCCACCACCCCTTTAGCACCGGTTCCTGGCACGAACCGGTACTAAAGGTTCAACACGAACCGGCATTAATGCATAGCCGTTCGAACCGGCACTGATGGTGCCATTAGTACCGGGCCAAAATTGAACCGGGACTAATGTGTCTCACATTAGGTCCTTTTTCTACTAGTGATAGACCCCTTTAGCGAATAGCAGCCTGTCTCGAACTCCGATGATGTTTCAGCTCACCGCCGCCGTCGCCGTTGGCCTTGGTTAGGGTTAGCGAGCAGACAAACCGCCCACAACGGATCGGTTTAATCTTTTCGGACCGATCTTTCTCCTCGCCGAATGCCCCCTCGCTTCAGCCGATAGGTGGGTTGTTTGGCCCAATTTACCAAGTTAGTCAAAAAAATTACGGAAGTAGCTGCCCTCAAGCTGCTGCAAGGACGGGAGCGTCCAAAAAAACATGTGCATCCAACGGACAGGGACAGCCATAATGTAGAATTGGACGGCTACAAAGGCTGATAACGTGAGAGAACTACTAGGGTGCCCAGTTATTATATACTCAGATTGGAGTAAGAAGATGAAAAATAGCCATTGGAATATCGGACCGAGGATATAAAATGGAATGGAAGGAGATTTCCTTTTCTTTCGGCGAGCAGTATTAAAATGAAAAATCAAAGATGCTTAATTATGTGGTACACGCCAACTGGGCCATTGTAACGCCTCGTGACCGATGTGCCAGGTGTCGTTCAGTTATTCGCTATTGTTGCCTTGTCATTGCTTGCGTGTCATGCATTGCATATCATGTCATCATGCGCATTTCATTTGCATACGTGTTCATCTCATGCATCCGAGCATTTTTCCCGTTGTCCGTTTTGCATTCCGGCGCTTCGTTCTCCTCCGGTGGTCATTTCTACCTTTCTTTCTTGTGTGGGGGTTAAACATTTCCGAATTGGACCGACACTTGCCAAGCGGCCTTGGTTTACTACCGGTAGACCGCCTGTCAAGTTTTGTACCATTTGAACTTCGTTTGATACTCCAACGGTTAACCGAGGGACCGAGAAGGCCTCGTGTGTGTTGTAGCCCAACACCCTTCAATTTTGGCCCAAAACCCACCTAACTCTGCTCCATCATCTCGGTCGTTCGATCACGATCGCGTGGCCGAAAACCGCACCTCATTTGGAGTTTCCTAGCTCCCTCTACCTCTATAAATAGACCCCTTCATTTTCGTTTTCGGATCTTTTCCCCGAAACCCTAAAACTCCTCCCTCAGCGCCGCCGGACATGTCCACTCCACCGCCGGACGCGTCCGCCGCCTCCAGTCACGTCGCTCCGGCCAATAGCAGGCCGCCACGTCATCACATCGCCGCCCTCACCCAATCGGCGCCCGCCACCTCAGCCTGCGCGCCGCCCCACTTCGCCGCGGGCCACCGGAGCCCATCGGGAGCCCCCCAGGGGCCGCATCGGGCCAGATCTGCCCCGAGCTCCTTCCCGCTCGTCCCCGTCACCTGGAGTTCGTCGCCGCGTCCCGCACCTTGCCTCGTCGCTGACCATCCTCGCTCTGCGCGCCACCGGAGCTTCACCCCGCCGCCTAGTCAGGGTCGTCGTGGGCTCGCCGACCTCGTCCGTCGCCGGATCCGGGGACCCCACGCCCGGATCCGCGCGTCCCCTGCCCTCGCCGGCCTCCTCCGCCCCTCATCGTCGTTGCCCGCCGGCGAGCGGCGCCGCCGCCGCCCCCTGCCTCCCTCGATCCAGGCGGGATCGAGGAGGAGGACGCCCTGCGCCTCGTGGGCCCTGTGAGCCTCCGCACCGCCCAGCCTCCGCACCAGGCCAGCTCCAGCGCGTGGGCCGCATCCAGCGCCCGAGTCCGGCCCATTCTGTCTCCTCCCCCCAGCGTCCCAAGGCCCGGCCTGCCTTCTCCTCTTCGATCGGGCCAAGCCCATGGGTGAGCCGCCCCCTCTCCTGTTTGCCCTATGGATCCATGTGCAGTTTCGGCCCATAGCCAATTTTTTCCCAGATCTGCGATTTAACGATTTTTCCAGAGAGTGCCAGTTTTACAGATTAGTCCCCCTAGTTCATGCATTTAATATCTCTCAAACCGTGCATCGGATTAAAATGATTTATATATGAAACTTGCTCAGAATTTTGTGTAGATTAATAATATCCAACTTTCATCTATGTTTGAAATGTTAAAAATGTTGTTTGCATTAATTTTCTCCTATGCCATGTTAAAATGATTTAATTCATAACTAAATAACCGTAGCTCGGTTTTAAATAAATTATATATGTAAATGGGGTAGAATTTTGCCTAGTTTATCATGGTGATATTGTCTTGCATGCTTAACAACTCTAAAATTATGTTTAGGGCAGAACAGTACCAAACCTTAAATTATGCATATGAGGATTTTCCGGAATTGTTGTTTGTTGCTTCCGGCCTCATTTAAACTTGCCTAGATAGGTAGTTTTGTTGTGCTTCACCTCTTGCCATGTTAATCAACATTTAATATTGTTGTGGTACATAAACGAGAGAGAACTAAATAATTGATGTGGTGCTTTGTCAATATGCATCCCGATGCATATTGAGCTCCACTTAACTTGTAGGATTGCTTGTGCACTTTGCCATGCCATGCTTCATTAAACCGGACATGCATCATACTTGATTGCGCATCATGCCATGATTATGTGGTGGTTGTTTTACTATATTGTTTGCTTTCTTTCCGGTGTTCCTTCTTCGGGTTGGTTCCGTTAACGTCGAGTTTGTGAGGACCCGTTCGTCTACGTCCGTTTGTCTTCTTCATGGACTCGTTCTTCTTCCTTGCGCGATTTCAGGCAAGATGACCATACCCTCGAAATCACTACTATCTTTGCTATGCTAGTTTGCTCGCTCTTTTGCTATGCCAATGTTACGATGCCTACCATTTGCTTGTCAGCCTCCCAATTGTCATGTCAAACCTCTAACCCACCTTGTCCTAGCAAACCGTTGATTGGCTGTGTTACCCCTTTGCTCAGCCCCTCTTATAGCGTTGTTAGTTGCAGGTGAAGATTGAAGTCTGTTCCTTGTTGGAACATGGAGATGTCGTTCCTTGTTGGAACATTTATTTACTTGTTGGGATATCACAATATATCTTATTTAATTAATGCATGTATATACTTGGTAAAGGGTGGAAGGCTCGGCCTTATGCCTGGTGTTTTGTTCCACTCTTGCCGCCCTAGTTTCCGTCATATCGGTGTTATGTTCCCGGATTTTGCGTTCCTCACGCGGTTGGGCTATAATGGGAACCCCTTGACAGTTTGCCTTAAGTAAAGCTTTTACAGCAATGCCCAACATTGGTTTTACCATTCGCCGCCTAGCCTTTTTTTCCCTTGGGGGTCGCGCGCCCAAGGGTCATCATTATTTTACCCCCCCCCCCCCGGGCCAGTGCTCCTCTGAGTGTTGGTCCAACTTGTCAGCCGCCGGTGGCCACCAGGGGCAACTCTGGGCTGGCCTACCGGAAGTTTGGACGATCCGGTGTGCCCTGAGAAAGAGATATGTGCAGCTCCTATCGGGATTTGTCGGCACATTCGGGCGGTGTTGCTGGTTTAGTTTTACCCTATCGAAATGTCTTGTTGTACCGGGATACCGAGTCTGATCGGAACGTCTCGGGTAGAGGTCTATTCCTTCGTTGACCGTGAGAGCTTGTGATGGGCTAAGTTGGGACACCCCTGCAGGGATTTGAACTTTCGAAAGCCGTGCCCGCGGTTATGGGCAGAAGGGAATTTGTTAATGTCCGGTTGTAGATAACTTGAACCTTAACTTAATTAAAATGTATCAACAGCGTGTGTAACCGTGATGGTCTCTTTCCGGTGGAGTCCGGGAAGTGAACACGGTTGTTGGAGTTATGCTTGACGTAGGTTGCTATAGGATCACTTCTTGATCATAGTTTCTCGACCGCGCTTTGCCTTCTCTTCTCGCTCTCTTTTGCGAATATGTTAGCCACCATATATGCTAGCCGCTTGCTGCATCTCCACTTCATACCTTTACCTTACCCATAAGCTTAAATAGTCTTGATCGCGAGGGTGCGAGATTGCTGAGTCCCTGTGGCTCACAGATACTTTCAAAACCAGCTTGCAGGTGCCGATGAGTCCGTGCAGATGACGCTACCAAGCTCAGGAGGAGCTCGATGAAGATCTTGTCCTTTGTGTTGTTTCGTTTCAGTCGATCAGTAGTGGAGCCCAGTTGGGGTCGATCGGGGACCGTGTCGCATTTGGGGTTCTTCTTTTATTTTGGTTCCGTAGTCGGACCATGAGTGTATTTGATTGATGTAATGTTTATTCATGCAATTGTGTGAAGTGGTGATTGTAAGCCAACTATGTATCTCTTTCCTTATTATATTACATGGGTTGTGTGAAGATTACTTCACTTGCGACATATGCCTTCAATGCGATTATGCCTCTAAGTCGTGCCTCGACATGTAGGAGATATAGTCGCATCGAGGGTGTTATAGCCATGCCCACCACCAGCGTAAACTTCGTGTAAGTCACGGCATTTGGACGTGGCACTGTCGCCCATATCAAATGGATACACGTTTGCTTGACCTGCAAATCCATCCAGGAAAACCGAGAACGAACCACTTTACATTCTGAAAGCACGGCCGTTGTAAATATCCATACGCATTTTTTCTTCTGACGAAAAAACCAAACTTAGCTGGAAAACGAGAACCTCAGACGAGTAAACCACTTACGTCAGTGCTTTACTTTGGTGACAATAAGATAAGTTCTTTACATCCCAGCATTTCTGACCATACTATAGTATAGTTCGTACCAATCTCTTCATCAATCACCGTCAATTATTTTCTATATATACAAATAAAGTAAACCTCACTAAGAATACTAATTTTTCGCTGATGGTGTGTCCATCATATTTTGCATGCAAAAGCTAAAAATATGCAAGTGACATTCTTGGAAAGGGTATGCAGTTCAATAAGGTTACAAAGGGAAGAACAGAAGCAGCTGCATTTCATCTGACAGGTTTAAGACGGACTGGTCCAAAATCTAAATCAAACTGTATTGCTTGGTTTATATGGTCGATCGGCTATCTTTTGCTTCAGTAGCTGCACGGCTGTAGGATAATTGCTTGAGGCATCATAATGTAGCTCTGAACCGACACTAGTTTTCTAAGTCGAGGCATCATAATCAAGCGGGCAGAACAAGCATTTGTAAATTGCAATTGAAGTTCAACCGTAAAGAGTTTGCACGGCCAACAATCTTCCTATGCTGCAACGATCTTGTCTAATGACAATAAGGCCTAGCGGAGAAAGAGACAAGAGTTTCGATGTTCATGTTCATGTTAATTTCTAGTAACTCAACTCAGAGTCATAAACAAAGTCCACGCATCAACAAGAAGCACATATATACAACCCTATCATTGTTGAGTAAACTCGTTTCATTGCAATAAAACTCAATAAGAAACACATCCTATAAAGTTGCTAATCTGTAGGCAAAGCTATAAATCATCAAGATTTTTAATACAAGTACTTATAACTGATTTCTCCACTAACTGAGGTAGTCGGACATGGCAAACTGAACAAAAGTCGGTTCAAGACCGAGCATCTTTTCAGCGGAAAACTGCTTGACCCCTTCCAATGTTCCCTCTCTGATGTTAATGGCAAGCATCCATGCAACTGGGGAGCGGATGTCCAGTCTAGCCATGATGTAGACAACATCATTGTCACACAAGCTCAGAGTGGGACAACCATGGATCACCTTATCCCAGCTCAACCTCTTACCAGCTGATACCTTAGGGTAACTTGAACCTGTGATAGGCACGTTATCAGCCTTGACAGTGAATCTTTTGTGCCACTTCTCTGAGCAAATCCCCCTGTTCCATGTGGTGACCATCCAACCTTGTCCAATGACCCCTTTCTGATTGCAAGTATCGCTAGACCGACAAGATTTCAGCTCGACGAGCCTAATCACGCCATTGCTTATAGCAACGTCGCGAAACAGCCGTGCATACATATTGTCAATTCCCGTGCCGAACCGCGACACCGGATCGCAAGGGATCGAAACAGGCCATTGGATCAAACGCATGACCGGACTGCGGTCGAGCATGTTGCATAGAATGACGCCATGCCAATGATTGAACCAGCCGAGTGTTTCCCTTCCAGCGAAGATCACGCGGGTGCCTTCGTGCCGCATTATCACCTCATGATTGAGGTACTTATTGGTGTCCATTGCGATGCTGGCCACCTCGGTGTTCCACGGACACCAAGAAATATTGGAGCGATACACGTGGAGGATGTACTTGTACTTCTTGCTGGTAGAGTCCTTCGTGTAGTACGGGTCGTTGGTGTATCGCGGGAAGACCACGGCGTAGCTTTTGTTGTTAAGATCGGAGCCGCCCAGGGGCACGACGCCGGCCAGCGTGACGTTGTCGGGATATGTTAGACTGTATTTACATGTGTATATTGTAACGTTGTATACCACCTCATTATATATATATGTGATAGGCTACCCCTAGAGGGTTGTGCCGGTTCCCCCAAAGCCTATTGTCTTACATGGTATCACGGTAGGTTACGTCCGCTTCCGCCTAAAAGCCCTAAACCGCCGCCGCCGCCGCCGCCACCGCCGCCGCCGCCGCGCCCGCCGCCGCCGTCGCCCGACTGCTATGACGTCCGCCGCTGCGTCCGGCTCCACCGCCACCGGTTTTCTGCCGGCCTCCCTCGCGGCACTTCTCTTGAGGCCGCTGGATGTCGCCTCCCTTCAGGCGCCGATCGGGACACGGAGCGTCGGCTCCCTCTTCGCGCTCCCGCCGGCTGCTACTTCGCCCGGGCAGGCGCTTGTGGCCCACACCGCCGCCGCCCCGTCAACTGCGGCTGTCGCGCCCTCGGCCACTGCGCCGCTGGTGGCGGAGGACGTCGCGCTGGCAGGCTTCGCGGTGCCAACCGCGGCCATCGCACCCTCTGTCACCGCGCCGGCTGCCCCTCCGACTGTCTCCACGGTGTTCTCACCTCAGCCAGTCTCCTCGATGGGATCGCAGCCGCCGCCGCCGCCGTTTCACTTCGGCCATCTCATCACCATCAAGTTGTCGTCGGACAATTACATCTTCTGGCGCGCGCAGGTTCTTCCGCTTCTTGGGAGTCACTACCTGCTTGGCTATGTCGACGGCTCTCTCCCTTGCCCTCCTGCGCTGGTTGACAGCGTGCATGGTCCGGTCTATAATCCGGCTCACCGTGTCTGGACAGGGCAGGATCAGGCGAACCTCTCCTCCATCCAGGGGTCGCTCTCTCCGGCCGTTGCTGGGCTTGTTGTCTTCGCCAAGACGTCCCACGAGGCATGGACTATTCTTGAGCGCTCGTTTGCGGCACAGTCGCAGGCTCGTGTATCTGGGCTCCGTCGCCAACTTGGGGAGTGTCAGAAGCTTGACTCCACCGCCACTGAGTTCTACAACAAAGTCAAGAGTCTCGCCGACACGCTGGCCTCCATTGGACAGCCCCTCACCGACTCCGAGTTCAACTCGTTTATTGTCAATGGTCTTGATGAGGAGTATGACGCCCTAGTCGAGATCATCAATGAGAGGGGCAACTCCACGCCCATGCCAGCACACGAGGTCTTTTCACGCCTCCTGCTTACTGAGCAACGAGTCGAGACGCGCCGATCCAGGGGCAACGGCGCCCTCTCGGCAAACGCCGCCACCAAGGGTGGTCGCTCCTCTGCTTCATCCAGGGCTCCTTCGGGGCAGTCACCACCACCCGCCTCGGCCCCTCCTCCTACTGCGACGCTACCAGGGGCTGGCGGTCCACGTGTGTGCCAGCTTTGTGGTCGCGATGGGCACTGGGCCTCGAAGTGTCACAAGCGCTTCCAGCGGGGTTTTCTTGGTCTTGGCAATGACGGGAAGGATACACGCAACTTTGCTCGTCAGGTCGCCATGGCTGATCGTCCGCCGCCGCAGAAGCCACAGGGACACACTCAGTCCTACTCCATTGATCCCCACTGGTACATGGACTCTGGGGCGACAGAGCACCTGACCAGTGAGATGGGGAAGCTTCACACTCGTGAACCCTACCATGGCTCCGACAAGATCCACACCGCCAATGGAGCAGGTATGCACATCTCTCATATTGGTCAAGCATCACTTCTCACTAGACATGCCAATAGGAGTCTTCAACTTCGCAATGTTCTTCGAGTTCCATCTGTGACACGTAATCTTCTTTCAGTTCCTAAACTCACTCGTGATAATAATGTGCTTTGTGAATTTCATCCTTTTGATCTTTTTATTAAGGATCGGGGCACGAGGGACATTCTTCTTAGTGGGCGGCTCTGCCAAGGTCTCTATCGTCTGGAGCATCCTGGCGTCGCTCGCGTCTTCAGTGGAGTTCGGGTATCTCCGTCACAGTGGCATGCTCGTCTTGGTCACCCGGCCACACCTATTGTCCGGCATGTTTTGCGTCGTCATGAGCTTCCTAGTGTGTCTAGTAATAAAGATGTAGCAGTGTGTGATGCTTGTCAGCAGGGGAAGAGTCATCAACTTCCTTTTTCGGAGTCCAGTCGTGAGGTGAAACATCCTTTAGAACTTGTGTTTTCAGATGTATGGGGTCCTGCTCAGACTTCTGTTAGTGGTCATAATTATTATATCAGTTTTGTTGATGCTTACAGCCGCTTTACCTGGCTTTATCTTATCAAACGTAAATCTGATGTGTTTGACATTTTTGTTCAGTTCCAAAAACATGTTGAACGCCTTCTCAAGCACAAAATTGTTCATGTTCAGTCGGACTGGGGTGGCGAGTATCGCAACCTCAACTCCTTCTTTCAGTCGCTTGGGATCACTCACCGTTTAGCATGTCCACATACACATCAGCAGAATGGTTCAGTAGAACGTAAGCATCGTCACATTGTTGAAGCTGGTCTGACTCTTTTGGCCCATGCATCTGTTCCGTTTCGTTTTTGGAGTGATGCTTTCACCACTGCATGTTTTCTCATCAATCGTACTCCCACTCGTGTTTTGAATATGAAGACTCCCATTGAAGTTCTCCTTAATGAACAACCGGACTACACCTTTCTCAAGGTGTTTGGGTGTGCTTGCTGGCCCCATCTCCGTCCATATAACAAGCGTAAGCTCGAGTTTCGTTCCAAGAAGTGTGTTTTTCTTGGTTATAGCTCTCTTCATAAAGGATACAAATGTCTTCATGTTCCCACTAATCGTGTCTACATCTCTCGGGATGTTGTGTTTGATGAGCATGTTTTTCCCTTTGCCAAACTCCCTGTGTCCACTACCGAGCCACCTGTCATGCATTCATCCTCTGTTGCTTCTGACCAATTTGATGATGTTGCATATTCTCCTCTATTGTTGCCTAACCATGGTGCAGGCACTGGTCGTGG
Organism: Triticum aestivum; assembly: GCF_018294505.1. Taxonomy (NCBI): domain Eukaryota; kingdom Viridiplantae; phylum Streptophyta; class Magnoliopsida; order Poales; family Poaceae; genus Triticum; species Triticum aestivum. Next base: position 21,784,829 of record NC_057800.1, on the reverse strand, counting down.
GGCTCGTTTGGAGATTCTGGAAGCGCCATCTTCCTCTTCGTCGCCATCGCCTTCATCCTCGGCACCTTCTGTTGTGCATGAGGAGCACATGGCGCCCCTGCATGGCCTCGGTTTCCGTGCTCATGCACGGCCGATCGACGTCCTGGCCCGGTCGCCTCTGGCTTCTGGGCTGCCTTCGCCATCGTCGCGCCCTGCAACCCCGCCGACTGGGCCGGCCTCCTCGGTCCCCGTCTCGCCCAGGGCGTCGGGGCAGTCATCACCAGGCCTGGCCTCGCCCGCCCCTGCCTCGCCCAGGGTGTCTGGGCCCTTCTCACCAGGGCCGGCCTCGCCTGCTCTCGCCTCGCCAAGGCCGTCTGGGCCGGTGTCACCGGAGCTGGCCTCGCCCACCCTCGGTTCGCCCATGGCCTCTGAGCCCCTGTCGTCGGGCCAGTCTTCGCCATGCAGCCCGGAGTCGTCTGTCCCGAGCTCGCCTGAGGTGATTCCTGCATCTCCGGCGACCGTCACGTCTCCGTCACCTTCGCCTCCGCCGGCTCCTGCTGCTGCTCTACGTCCACATACGCGCAGTCGGAGTGGCATTTTTCAGCCTAAGCAACGTCACGATGGCACAGTTGCTTGGTTAGCGGCGTGCATGTCTGCTGCTCTCGCAGATCCATCCTCTGAGCCACGCACGTATCAAGCTGCTATGCGCATTCCTCATTGGAGAGAGGCCATGGAGCAGGAGTATCAAGCGCTTCTTCGCAATCAGACATGGACTCTTGTTCCTCCACAATCACGGGTAAATGTCATTGATTCCAAATGGGTTTTCAAAGTGAAGAGGCATTCTGATGGGTCCATTGAGCGCTATAAGGCTCGTCTGGTTGCTCGTGGTTTTCGACAGCGTTTTGGACTTGACTATGAAGACACCTTCAGTCCAGTGGTCAAGCCTACTACCATCAGACTTCTTCTCTCTCTGGCTGTTACTCGAGGTTGGTTTCTTCGTCAGCTTGATGTTCAAAATGCTTTTCTTCATGGTGTCTTGGCGGAGGAGGTTTACATGCGCCAGCCTCCGGGTTTCTCTGATCCGGATCGCCCTGATCATCTCTGTCGTCTGTCCAAGGCAATTTATGGTCTGAAGCAGGCTCCTCGTGCTTGGCATGCTCGTCTTGCAATGGCTCTTCGTGCTCATGGTTTTGCATCATCAACTGCTGACTCCTCATTGTTTCTTCTTCAAAGGCCTGAGGTTACTATGTACTTGTTGGTCTATGTAGATGATATCATTTTGGTCAGCTCCTCTCAGTCGGCTGCTACTGCGCTTGTTCGCTCACTTGGTGCTGATTTTGCGGTCAAGGACCTTGGGAAGCTTCATTACTTTCTTGGTGTGGAGGTTACTTCTCGTGCTGCTGGCCTTGTTATGACGCAGAAGAAGTACTCTCTGGATTTGTTGCAGCGAGCTGGGATGCTTAAGTGCAAACCGACGACTACACCCATGTCTACCACTGATAAGCTCAATGCTGTTGATGGTGTGCTTCTTTCTTCTTCTGATGCGACCGAGTACCGGAGTATTGTTGGTGGGCTCCAGTACTTGACGATCACGCGACCAGACATTTCCTATGCTGTTAACCGAGTCTGCCAGTATCTGCAGTCACCCCGTGACACTCATTGGTCTGCTGTTAAGCGGATTTTGCGCTATATTCGTTTCACGGTGGCTCATGGTTTGCATATTCGGCCGTCTGACTCTGGTTGTCTTTCAGCATATTCTGATGCAGACTGGGCTGGCAATCCGGATGACAGGCGATCCACGGGGGGTTATGCTGTCTTCTTTGGCTCTAACCTGATTGCCTGGAGTGCTCGGAAACAGGCTACTGTCTCGCGTAGCAGTACTGAGGCTGAGTATAAGGCTGTGGCCAATGCCACATCAGAGATTATCTGGGTACAGTCCTTGCTTCAGGAGTTAAGTATACCCCAATCACAGCCTCCTGTTCTTTGGTGTGATAACATCGGTGCTACATACCTTTCTGCAAATCCGGTATTCCATGCCCGAACGAAACACATTGGAGTTGACTATCACTTTGTGCGTGAACGTGTCTCTCAGAAGCAACTACAGATCAAGTTTATTTCTTCCAAGGATCAACTTGCTGACATCTTCACCAAGCCATTGCCTTTGCCACAGTTTGAGACTTGCAGGCGCAATCTTACCCTTCTAGATTCATTAGAAAGTGGCTAAGATTGAGGGAGGGTGTTAGACTGTATTTACATGTGTATATTGTAACGTTGTATACTACCTCATTATATATATATATATGTGATAGGCCACCCCTAGAGGGTTGTGCCGGTTCCCCCAAAGCCTATTGTCTTACAGGATAGCGGTCGGGGCTGACATCAGGGAGAAGGCGGAGAGATGGAGCCCCTGGACCTAAGCTGTAGACGAAGAAATCGTTGTACTCGCTACGCCTGGAGCCTTGGGCGAACGGGACAATGAGCAGGAGGAACGCGTCCGCCGAGCTCAGAACCACGGGATCTCCGCCGTAGCGGTTCTTCGGCAGGCCGGGGCAGTGGACGAAGCAGCGAGAGACGTCGGGCGGGTCCGCGAGCTCGCAGGTCACCTTGATGTCGCGCCCTTCGCTCGTGACGGCGTGTGCGGTGGACGCGTTGTCGCGGTCGCCGATGTGGCACTTTGAGTCGGCCAGCACCCAGGGACGACGGGCCGAGCGCCTGGAAGCAGCGGCGGCAGGGATGTCAGACATGGCGGAGCGCGGGCTGTAAGACTAGCCATAATGGGAGTAACTTCAACAGTAACATCGGGTCCAACTCAGTAAATTTGCTTATGTGGCAATGAGTTAATGAGGAGATAGCTAGTTGTAGTAACTTAGCTAGTTACTGTAACATCACATGTCTCAATGCAATATGAGTCTATAACATAATAAATGAATCTTTGCATGTTATCACACTTAAGTTACTACCCACTATGAAGATAATAACATAGTCTAGGAAAATGTGCATGTTACTAGTGTATGTTACTCTTCATTGTGGCTAGTCTAAGGCGGGCGGGCGGCAGTGGCGATTGGAATTGGGGTTTGTACTAGCGACGATGCGTTTGGTTGGTGACAATTGATTTGATTTATGATACCGTCCGCGACCCTTTAGTATAATATAATCGGAAGAATAGGGCGGTGAGACTCTAATACAATCGGAATCGGTTATTATTCTACGTAGTGAGAGTCATGTTCGGAGTCAGGCTGATTCATACATACTCAGAGACAGAGTCGTCCCTCGTTCGATCGGAAGCACACCAAACGTTGTCATGTGTGTGCGAGCGTGCGTGCGTGCTTCAGGTCCACCGCAAGTTGTGGTAGTCTTCCTTATTACGTGATGCCGTGAAGCAAGAATTATTACGTGGAAAGAAGAGAGCGCCCCTCTCTGCTTGGAAACCAAACCATGATGCAAAGCACGCTAGGTTGCCATCAGGGTTCAAATCATGTTGCTCGCATTTATTTCTAGGTTTATTTTAGAATTTTCATATGAGCGCTTGCGTCTGTACTATGTTAAAAAAAAGGCACGCCACGTCACATCAGCACCGGTTTTTCTTTTTTTGTCTCCTTCTTCTTCTTCCTTGGTTCCGGGCGGCAATTACGGGGCTCCTTCCTCGGCTTCGTCGTTTCATCCTACTCAGTGACTCACATGGCCCCACGCCGTCCGCATTCAACCGTCCCGTCGGAGTCACAAATCCCACATCCTTTTCGCTCCATCATGCCTCCTCCTGCCGTTCTTTGCCTTCGCCGCCGTCGTCCGTGACAAGGAGGCCGCACGAGCTCTCCTCCCATTGCACCCCGGTTAGCCGGGTGCACGGCAATGCAATCCACCTCTGCGGCCATCGTCTTCTCCAAGTCCTGTCCTGCTCTCTTGCTCCGCGGGCTTCTGCTGCTCGCCGCCAACCTAATAGGCTCCTCTCATCGCCGTCGCCAAGCGCCCAAAGTCCTAAGTCTAAGTCTCATGCGTATCCCGCACGCGGGTAGATGACCCTTCCTAGTATATATAGACATGGTCTTAGAAGAAGAAGAAGAAGAAGAAGAAGAAGGGTAGGAGGGATGCCTACCCGCCATAGTCGAGGGCTCTTGGTGTGCTGCACCTCCTGCGGACTGCGCCATGGGTGGAAGAGAGGTCCTAGCTAGGGTTCCGGGCGGCAGTTGACGTTGGACGCGATGGCTAGGGGTGGAAGGAGGAGGAGTTTAAAGACATAGCATTTGGATTCAAAGACATAGCAACATGGCATGGCGGACAATAATTCTCATCAACCTTATACATACATTCATTGCCTGATGTTTACATTGATTGATCCACATGTCCACAGCAATGCTGCTACCAGTACGTTTGTGGCCCTGAAAATTACAACCATGTTGTACAACTAGATAAGACATAATTGAAACAAGATGCCGCGGTGCCCCAGCAAAATATTGCTTCCAGAACTCACCCAGAGCCATGAAAAGATGCGCAATCTCTATTTGGTTGACTCAAAACAACAAAAAAGGCACCAAGGGTTTAATTATCATTACCAAAAGACTCCCTCACTAACTGACAATATAGGTTTGTACAACTTGTGCAAAAGAAACTACAAAACGCTCAACTCCAGTGCTTAGCAATGCCGACCAAGCACGGGCTTTGCTTTGTCTTCCTCAGTTTGGTGATGAGGGCCTCAAGTAGTTGCTGCTTCGCCTCTCCATAGGATCCTCAATTGCTGTTGTAGAAACATGACACAATACAATGGGTCAGTATGATGGGTCTGAGCTCAAATATCACTTCATTTCTACAAGTCCACAGCAAAACTGCCAAACCACAAATTCTCCAATAGCAACATAACTTAAGTTGGACTTTAGCTTTGGCCCATTATCGCATTGATGCCAAATTGGTCATTTTTGTATCTCAAGCAATTTTCTAATTTCTGAATGAAATTTTGTGCATTGATGTTGTGTCAACGTGCTAGATTTTTCCCCAGATTTTTTCAAACATTTCAAAATGTGCTCTGACATCCGTAGTCTGTAATACGAAATGCTTTCTCCCTGATGCAATGCAGGAACACACTTCGCCTTGCCCATCTTATTCATAAAATTAGCCGTGGCCTCATATAGTTTAAGGGATATGGAGCACCACGCCATCCCGGGCGGTGTTCTCTTGCCGTGCGTCACCTTGATTCCTTGATGGTCTCATTAGCTTAGCCTCCAACTGGCTTCTCTTGTTCTGTCCAGACCATTGGGTCTCCCGCACCATAATATGTGGTCGTGCACCCAGAATGTCCTGCCTTGATCTTTGGTCATTATAGCACCTTTAGGCTTTTCTGTGTGACCGGCCTTTGAGTTGATGTAATTTTGTAGGGTTAGTTGATATATTTCGTTATATAAATATGTAGTGGTTGATGTACCTACAGATAGCTATTGGTTATAGAAATATGTTACCTTTACGCATAACTAAGGCAGGGCTTATAGAAGTCTCCGGTGGTGAGCTTCGCTCCTTTTAACATTGTAGCAATTTTTTTGTAGGCTTAGCTACTTCTTATAGAAATCCAGTAAGAGTTAAACTATTCTAATGATGTAGCACTACCCATTTCCCAGGCAGGGCTTATAGAAGTCTCCGGTGGTGAGCTTCGCTCCTTTTAACATTGTAGCAATTTTTTTGTAGGCTTAGCTATTTCGTATAGAAATCCAGTAAGAGTTAAACTATTCTAATGATGTAGCACTACCCATTTCCCACTACCGATGATGAAACTTGTTACCTTTACACATAAGGCATGGCTTGTTTTGACTACTATGTGTTGAAGTATAACTTGAATTTTTTTAAGTTATGTTACTCAAAGAAGTTATGCCTTTGATGTGGAGAATACAGTTACCTATGTTATCTGAGTTTTATATGTTCTTCAACAAAACAACTATGCCTCTAATGCATCTCCATATAAGTTGAAAACTATATATCAACTATTATTTGGTAACAAATATCAATATTAGTTGCACTGCACACAAAAAACTAATTGTCTTTTTCGCCAGTAGTTGGAAGGACGATACTCTGTAAAAGGTGAACATAATATAGACAAATTCCAAGAGTGTTGTCCATTTTAAACACACACTGCCTAAGTCAAGTATAAGGTTAACTAATTTCTTATTTCTTAAAGTTTGCTTACATTTGATTTAAAATAATAGATCAATGAATATCTTATATTGATGATCATGTCAAATTTTGTTCTATGTAGAGTTTTATTTTGGTTGCACTGCACAAAATAAATGACGAGTGGAGCTGCAAATTTATCTATACATGAAAGAAAGTGCCCAGAAAATTCTGAAAATTTGGCACAACAACACTCATATGATGTATAGAATTCTGGGAAAATTTCAACTTCATTGGATTAACAGATTGAGACAACCATCGAGTTGGATCCCTGTCTACGTGGCATGCTGACTGGGTTGCCCAGTCAGTTTGACTGGGTCAAAACCGCTTGACCAGCCTGAAACTGAGTCAAGGGTTAAAATCTGGACCCTGTGACAAGTTGAGGGTTGAAATTCGACCGGTTTTAGAGATCGAGGTTGAAAATCAAACCACGCGGTTAGTTGAGGGTTGAAATGTGGACTTCCCTCAACTTTATTTGACGCTATTATAAATGAAAAATCTAGAATTTATTATAGGCACGAGCAGACGAGTGGCTCATTGAGCCCAGACTTCTTAGACAAACCTATGAGGGCCTGAGCGGGAGCGAGAGCCAGGCCTTAAACATGTAGCATGAATTCGTGCAGGATCCAAAATATTTCAGAGGGAAAATTTAGCTAAGCCACGCAATATGGAGAACAACAGTTGCGTGTGGTCAGTCACGGCTAGGGTACACCAAAGAATATGTACATCCATCGACGTCATCACTATGGGGGGGGGGGGGGGGGGGGAGGTGCTTGCATCGTAGCCAAGGAGAGGCGAAGTGTGGTCAGGAAGGGTGGAGGAGGGAGGGGGGCATGCGAGCTCGAGCATTGGGTCCAATCGCTGGGAATTTATCCTAAATTTCCATATAGGGTTTTATTGGTTTTTTTCATTTTGTCCATATACGAAGTCTTAAATTTTTTTTGACACAGTTGAACATGACTTGGCATCAATCTTCTTGAGGTCAATAATACTACTGTATAGCCTTGGTAAAATTATTTGAATTTTTTTAAGCAAAATATTTGCATACATCTGTTAATGGTCCTTCTATTTCTGTGAATTTGCAAAGGGTTTAAAATACTTCATTTATTCCAAAAAAGATAGGTAAAGGTTAATGGGATTCACCAAAAAATATGTACATATGATGACATCATTGCTAGCTAGGGCTGGAAGGGGTAGCTGCGCAGCCAAGACGAAGCAAGGCATGGTCGAGAAAGGGGATGAAGGAGGGTGCATACATATAATTCATAAATTAACTCGATGTTTTTTAAAAGTTAATAGGTGAGCTTTTTTACTCTAATTTGTTTTATTTATATGTATATTATTCATAGTTAGAATTTACAACTTTTTTAAAATCATCAAATGAAAAAAGAACTAAAATAATTGTAGCCAACGAGCACGATATGTTATATTAAAACTTAACAATTTTATGTAGGCATTAGACTCCATTAGTTGGAGTGGCAGGCCATCCTGTTTGTTTTACTCTGGTCGGTGGTTCGAAACTCAATGGGCATAACTATTTTTTCGGATTAAAATTCTTAATTTATGTTATTTAATCCCAGGATATAAAATTTGCATATGCACTTATGTCAGCAACTGAACTTTGGACATTGATCCGCTGGAGCTGCGTTTCCCTTTTGAGGTAGACAAGTAGATAGCTTGTTCACTTCAACTAAGCAGCCCGAGGGATGATTACACTGCCTTCTACGTCCAAACGTCAAGTGGGCAGTACCTCATAGAGCCGAACAAAGGAATTGTACCACCCCAATCTAAAAGTAATGTCATCATAGCATTCTGAACCGAGGATGAGTTCATTGTGCGGTGCACAATGGTGAATGGGGACCTCACGACTGAGAACGTCACTGAAGACATATTCGATGAAGAGTCGAAGTGGTCGAAAATGTGAGTTTGACGGTTGCATTTTAACGCAGTGCTGAAGATATGTTTTCGTTCTAGGGATCCATGTCTGGCAAAAAGCCGGCCTGAACCATTTTCAACCAAATTAAAGTTGTTTATAGTAATATACAGAAGAGAAGAAAGCCTGTAGGCAGGGCTGAGAAGCAAAAATTACAAAAGGGGTTAAAAAAAGGCCGCAACTGCACAAACCTAGCAGAGTTAGCTAGATGGGAAAGGCCCCAGTCTCGAAGAAGAGATTGCCGAACCGCATTGGAACACCGGTTTTGACCAACACTCTGGTTATTTTAACAGCTCATGCAAACGCCAGATGTAAACGGCGGTGTGGATCACTAGGTCGCCATGCTGAAATTGAAGGGTCTGCACGAGAAGCCATCGGCCGAGAGGTGCCGGCTGAAGCTGAGCTTCTACTTGTCCTCGTCGACCACCACCAGCCTGCTCTCCATCTGGAGCCCGCCGATCACCACCGCCGGCAGCGCACTCTTGTCCCGTCCTTCCATCTCCACGAACGCGAAGAACGCCGTGCCGCGGCCCACCCGCGCCATGGAGTTGTCCCCGAAAGCGGTCCAATTCTGCCCGCCATCCAGCATCACGTCCACCTCCGGCACCGAGTACCCGTTCTGCGACGACAGCAGTGTCGAGTAAGGTAATTGTATTAGAAAATATAAGTTAGACTAGGAATATTCTGGCCTGCCTTATACTTCAAATAAATTATATACTCTTGTATATATGTCTATGAGGCTCAAGTAATACAATGGACTATTTCATCAATTTTCTATGTCCCTTCTAACATGGTATGAGCCCAATCGATCCAACCCTAGCCGCCGTCCGACGCTTCCGCACCCGCGCGCCGCCCCCGAGGCGCTCGGCCTCCATGACTGCCGTCGGAGCCGCGCCGCCCGTACCTAGGGTTCGTCTGCCGATCGTGTTGACCGGCTGCCCTAGAGAGTCTTTTTCCCGAACCCTTTCTTCGAGATTTTTCTCTCTCCCATCGATCATCTTATTCGGCGTTTTCTTTTTGGTTTTCATGATCTGTTTGATCGGTTTGCGTCGCCCGCCGCCGCCGTCGACTTCCGTGCGCCTCTACTCCGACACCGTCGCGACCGGCCGGTGATACGTCTCTGTCGTATCTACTTTTCCAAACACTTTTGCCCTTGTTTTGGACTCTAACTTGTATGATTTGAATGGAACTAACCCGCACTGACGTTGTTTTCAGCAGAATTGCCATGATGTTGTTTTATATGCAGAAAACAAATATTCTCAGAATGACCTGAAACTCCATGGAACATCTTAGAAAAAACAATAAAAAATCCTCGTCAAAGATGAAGACCAGGGGGCCCACACCCTACTCACGAGGGTGGGGGTGCCCCCCTAGGGCGCGCCCCCTACCTTGTGGGCCCCCTGAAAACCCTCCGACGCCAACTCCAACTCTATATATTTGCTTTCAGAGAGAAAAAAATCAGAAAGAAGAAATCATCGCGTTTTACGATACGGAGCCGCCGCCAAGCCCTAAAACCTCTCGGGAGGGCTGATCTGGAGTCTGTTCGGGGCTCCGGAGAAGGGGATTCGTCGCTGTCGTCATCATCAACCATCCTCCATCACCAATTTCATGATGCTCACGGCCGTGCGTGAGTAATTACATCGTAGGCTTGCTAGACGGTGATGGGTTGGATGAGATTTATCATATAATCGAGTGCGTTTTGTTAGGGTTTGATCCCTAGTATCCATTATGTTCTGAGATTGATGTTGTTATGACTTTGCTATGCTTAATGCTTGTCACTAGGGACCGAGTGCCATGATTTCAGATCTGAACCTATTATGTTTTTTATGAATATATGTGAGTTCTTGATTCTATCTTGCAAGTCTATAGTCACCTACTATGTGTTATGATCCGGCAACCCCGAAGTGACAATAATCGGGGCCACTCCCGGTGATGACCATAGTTTGAGGATTTCATGTATTTACTATGTGCTAATGCTTTGTTCCGGTTCTCTATTAAAAGGAGGCATTAATATCCCTTAGTTTCCAATAGGACCCCGCTGCCACAGGAGGGTAGGACAAAAGATGTCATGCAAGTTGTTTTCCATAAGCACGTATGACTATATATGGAATACATGCCTACATTACATTGATGAATTGGAGCTAGTTTTGTGTCACCCTATGTTATGACTATTACATGATGAACCACATCCGGCATAATTATCAATCACTGATCCGGTGCCTACGAGTTTTCCATATACTGGTTTACGCTTATTTACTTTCCCGCTGATACTATTACAATCACTACAAAATACCAAAAACATTAATTTTGCCGTCTTTACTTTTGTTGCCGCTACCACCACTATCATATTACTTTGCTACTAAACACTTTACTGCAGATACTAAGTTTGCAGGTGTGGTTGAATTGACAACTCAGCTGTTAATACTTGAGAATATTCTTTGGCTCCCCTTGTGTCGAATCAATAAATTTGGGTTGAATACTCTACCCTCGAAAATTGTTGCGATCCCCTATACTTGTGGGTTATCAAGACCAATTTCTAGCGCCGTTGCCGGGGAGCATAGCTCTATTCTTTGAGTCACTTGGGATTTATATCTGCTGGACACTATGAAGAACTTGAGAGATCCAAAAACCAAGATCTATCCCTCAACTACGAGGGGAGGTAAGGAACTGCCATCTAGCTCTGCACTTGATTCACCTTCTGTTATGAGTAAGTTAGCGACACCTACACCTGCTTCTGCTATTCGTTCTGATATGTCGCATGTTATTGATGATGTCACATCTGCTATGCATGATACTTATGATGAAACTGCTTCTATGCCTGATACTACTGTGCCCCTTGGTGAATTTCTTGATGAACAAATTGCTATGGCTAGAGAAAAAGAAATTATTGAATCTGAATACGATGATGATAGTGATGATGAAAATATGCCTGTTATTCCCGAGGGCTATCTTTTTGATATGGAATCCTTTGCCGCTATTTTAGCTTGCAAAGATAGATATGAGCTTAAGATGTTATTAATTAAATGGAACAAAGAATCACTTAGAGATAAAATGAAACCCGACCCTGCTTTTGCTACTTCACCTATCTGTGTTCCTGATAAGGATTATGAATTCTCTGTTGATCCTGATATAATTACTTTGGTTGAATCTGATCCGTTTTATGGCTATGAATCTGAAACTGTTGTGGCACATCTTACTAAATTAAATGATATAGCTGCCCTGTTTACTAATGATGAGAGATCGCGTTACTTCTATATACTCAAAATATTTCCGTTCTCATTAAAGGGTGATGCTAAGATATGGTTTAATTCTCTTGATCCTGGTTGTGTGCGTAGTCCCCAGGATATGATTTATTACTTCTTTGCTAAATATTTTCCTGCTTATAAGAAACAAGCTGCTTTGAGGAAAATATACAATTTTGTGCAAATTAAAGAAGAGAGTCTCCCACAAGCTAGGGGGAGGCTTCTCAAGTTACTTAATGCTTTGCCTGATCATCCTCTTAAGAAACCTGAAATACTTGATATCTTTTATAATGGACTAACCGATACTTTCAGAGATTACCTGGATAGTTGTGCTGGTTCTCTTTTCAGGGAAAGAACACTGGATGAAGCTGAAATTTTATTGAATAATATGTTGACAAATGAAAATAATTGGGCACCTCCTGAGCCAGCTCCTGAGCCATCTCCTGCTCCAATTACTGAGCCTATTCCTAAACCAACTCCGAAGAAGAGAGGTGTTTTATTTCTCAGTCCCGAAGATATGCAAGAGGCAAAGAAATCTATGAAAGAAAAAGGTATTAAAGCTGAAGACGTTAAGAATTTACCTCCTATTGAAGAAATACATGGTCTTAATTCACCACCTGTTGAAGAAACATATGATCTTAATTCTTTATTTACTGAAGAACCTCCTGGTCCTGATATCCCGACACAGGTAGTAAAGGTAGATTCTCTCTATAGATATGATAAAGCTGAAGTCCCTCCTACTAAAATTGCTAGTCAGTGCTTGGATGAGTTTGATAACTTTATGTTTAAGCAATACGACTTCAATGCTTATTTTGGTAGACAATTAAAAGAAAATGCTTATATGATTAGACGCTTGGGTGATTATATGGCTAATATTAAAGGTGAACTTAAACTTGTTAGCAAACATGCTTCTATGGTTACCACTCAAGTAGAACAAGTACTTAAGGCTCAAAAAGAAGTGCTTGATGAAATGGATAGTAAGAGAAATGATTATGATGTTAGAGTGGCTACTAGAACTGGTAGAATGACTCAGGAACCTTTGTATCCTGAAGGCCACCCTAAGAGAATCGAGCAAGATTCTCAAAAAATAATATTGATGTTCCTAGTTCTTCTAAAAAGAAGAAGAAGAAAAATGATAGAACTGTGCAAACTTCAAGTGAACCTATTGCTGAACCACCTAATAATCCAAATGATATCTCTATGTCTGATGCTGAAACACAATCTGGTAATGAACATGAACCTAATGAAAATATTAATGATAATGTTCATGATGATTCTCAACCTAGTAATGATAATGATGTAGAAATTGAACCTGCTGTTGATCTTGATAACCCACAATCAAAGAATCAACGTTATGATAAAAGAGACTTTGTTGCTAGGAAACATGGTAAAGAAAGGGAACCTTGGGTTCAGAAACCCATGCCCTTTCCTCCGAAACCATCCAAGACAAAGGATGACGAGGATTTTGAGCGCTTTGCTGAAATGATTAGGCCTATCTTTTTGCGTATGAGATTAACTGATGTGCTCAAAACAAATCCTTATGCTAATATATGAAGGATATCATTACTAATAAAAGGAAGATACCGGAATCTGAAATTTCCACCATGCTTGCTAATTATACTTTTAAGGGTGGAATACCAAAGAAACTTGGAGACCCCGGAGTACCTACTATACCATGCTCCATTAAAAAAATTATATTAAAACTGCTTTATGTGATCTTGGAGCCGGTGTTAGTGTTATGCCTCTCTCTTTATATCATAGACTTGACTTGAATAAGCTGACACCTACTGAAATATCTTTGCAAATGGCTGATAAATCAACTGCTATACCTGTCGGTATTTGTGAGGATGTGCCTGTTGTGGTTGCAAACGTTACTATTTTAACGGATTTTGTTATATTTGATATTCCCGAGGATGATAGTATGTCTATTATTCTTGGAAGACCTTTTCTTAATAGTGCAAGGGCTATTATTGATTGCAACAAAGGCAATGTCACTTTTCATGTTAATGGTAATGAGCATACGGTACACTTTTCGAGGAAACAACCTCAAGTTCATAGTATCAATTCTATTGGGAAAATTCCATCGATTATAATTGGAGGTTTTGAATTTCCTCTTCCTACTGTCAAAAAGAAATATGATATACTTATTATTGGGGAAGTGCATATCCCCGTTGAGGTAACTTAGTGTTATTCGAAATTTCTCCGGTTTCATGATTATCGGAATGAGTTTGTTAACAAGACTTGATCAACCTTGTTAGTGGATTCTTTTTGATGAGCATGAGATGGATGAAACTAGAAGCACAAACTTCTGTACCCCACTTTTACTTTCTGTTATTTATATTAAATAAAGTAAAAATAGTATTTTCTGTCTGTGTCCTGACTTATCCGTGCAATATAAAAATATCCCGAAAATAAAAGTCCTCAGAATGCCATGCCAATTTAATATGATTTTTTCAGGAATATTTGAGGATTTACTGTGCAAAAATTACCGCGGGAGGAGCTGCCACCTGGCCACGAGGGTGGTGGGCGCCCCCCTAGGGCGCGCCCCCCTGCCTCGCAGGCCCACGGTGGCCCTCCTCCACTTATCCCAGCACCCATCTTCTTCCTCTATCTCACACAAACCTGAAAAACCAACTCAAGCACGAGTTCCAGCCACTTTTGCTGTGATTTTCGATCTCCTTGCTCAAAGCACCTCTCGCAAAACTGCTTGGGGAGATTGTTCCTTGGTATGTGACTCCTCCATTGGTCCAATTAGTTTTTGTTCTAGTGCTCTATTCTTTGCAAATTTGTGTTGCATAGGTGACCATGTTCTTGAGCTTGCATGTCAAATTTATATGGTTCCAGGTAGTTCTAATGCTTGATTTAGGCTCTAGGCACTTGTAGGAGTAGTTGCTATCAATATTATTGAAGTTGGTTCATTTTTGTTTGAAGTTACTAAAAATTTCAGATTGTTTTAGAAAAGTAATGAGGAGGTTTTTGAGGGGCTCGTCGAGCCAAAGCTTGAAGGAAAAGGCACCAAAGCCTAAGTATAATTTGCCGCGCACCGTGGAGATTCGGGCGTGTGAATGACCTTTTAAAGATTTCTTGAGAGCAGCCGGTATCTATGAAGATTTTCATGAATTGGCTCACAGTGCAGGCCTCACCGCTTTCCTCCACGACCAATGCGATCAGTATCTCTTACTCACAAATACTTTTGTGCAAAACTTTCATTTTCATTCTAGGAACTCACCACCTACGGTGGAGTTTCATTTATATGACGAGCATAAGGAGATGTCACTTTATGATTTCTGTCGGATTTGTTTAATCCCTTTTGAGGGCAAGACAGAAGAACCACATCATGATGATGTGGCTGGGTTTATTGATACTATCACTGTAGGGGAAACTAGAAAGGTTTCCGATGCACGAATCACTAGCATACATTTTCCTGTTTTACGCTACTTTGCATTATTTGCTAGTTGTTGTTTAATTGGACGCGGAAATAGTGGAAACCTTAGTATCCCTGATATAATTATTCTGCACCATGGCTTATACAGTGATAACACTTTTAGTATGGGTGGTATTATTGCTAGACGGTTAAGTATGAACCGTACTAAGGGTCCCATCTTTGGAGGCGTCTATGCCACACGCCTAGCTGCACATTTTAACATACCTATTAGGCATGCTGAGAAGGAAGAAAAGGTGATGCCTCGTGTTTATCTAGATCATAAAAGTATGGTGACACATGATTTTACTGTTAAGAATAGGGAAGGAGAGCTTAAATATCAATTGTTATTTAACAAACATCATCCTGAGACTATTATCCTGCCTGCTCCTTCTTTGTTTAATTTTGTAGGACCCTACCTCGTTACGTGGGCTGCCGTCCAAGCTTACAAGAATCCTGCACCAGCCCCGGAACAGGAACCACAAGATGAGCCTCCACGATAGTCTGTTTATTCTTGGGATCCAGAGATGACTGTCAGCCAGTGGCAGTCAGAGTCTTCTTCTTCATCACAGTATGATCCCAACTATTCCTCCTCATCACAGTACGACCCCAACAACTATTATTATGGATATCCGTCAGGCCAGCCTTGGCCATAGACCAACTTAGGCCAAAAGCCTAAGCTTGGGCGAGTACGTATTTCTCACCGACATTACATTTATGCTCACACACACTCATTGTTAGATGTCGGTGCTCATACTTTTTCACTGTAATATCCATGCTAGTTTATTTTCTTTTTTCTGCTTTCTTCTTGTGTGTTTGTTAAACCTTAAGAAAAACCAAAAAAATTAGTAGTAGTTTATTTTTCTGTTGTAGTAGTAATAATTAAAAAGAAAACCCAAAAATATTTCCCGTTCTTCTTTTACTTGTTGGGAGCTTTCCCGTGTAAATAGTTTTATTTCTTTTCTTTTCTTTGGGGGTCCGTAGGAGAAGACCATAATTAAATTGTTGAAGTGGCTCTTATTTGCATTATTGTTGATTTAACCAAGAGCCCATATTGCCTTGTCTTCTCCTGTTTATTGAATGCTCACAGATTCCAGCTTAGTCCAATGCACGTGCACTCTTATTATTATTCACACCGTTCGGTCGTGCAAGTGAAAGGCAATTATCATGATATATGATGGACTGACTGAGATGAGAAAAGCTGGTATGAACTCGACCTCTTTTGTTTTTGTAAATATGATGAGTCCCTCGTTCTTGATTCAGCTTATTATGAATAAACATGTTTGCAATGACAATTAGAGATCATAGTTGCTTGTGCCATGCTTGATTAGCTATGAGTTATAATGATTTACCTTGTGTGCCAACATGCTATTGCGATGATTATGATGTGGTATGATGGGGTGGTATCCTCCTTTGAATGATTTAAGTGACTTGACTTGGCACATGTTCACGCATGTAGTTGAAACAAAATCAACATAGCCTTCATGATATTTATGTTCATGGTGGATTATATCCTACTCATGTTTGCATCTAATGTTTATTAATTTTAATGCATGTACATGGCTGTTGTCGCTCTCTAGTTGGTCACTTCCCAGTCTTTTGCTAGCCTTCACTTGTACTAAGCGGGAATACTGCTTCTGCATTCAATCCCTTAAACCCCAAAGTTATTCCAGATGAGTCCACCATACCTTCCTATATGCGGTATCTACTTGCCGTTCCAAGTAAATTTGTATGTGCCAAACTCTAAACCTTCAAATAATCATTCTGTTTTGTATGCTCGAATAGCTCATGTATCAACAAAGGATGTCCTTATCTTCCGTGTTAGGCGGGTTATTCTCAAGAGGAGTGGACTCCGCTCCTCACTCACGAGAAAATGGCTGCTCACCGGGATGCCCAGTCCCATGCTTTATGCAAACTAAATCAAAATTAATTGCACACAAAACTCCCCCTGGGACCTGATGTATGTGGGAGGCACTTGTTGTTTCGAGCAAGCCATGGATTGATGCTTGTTGGTGGAGGGGGAGTATAAACTTTACCATTCTGTTTGGGAACCGCCTATAATGTGTTTAGCATGGAAGATATCGCCATCTCTTAGTTGTTACGTTGACAATGAAAGTATACCGCTCAAAATACAATTTATCTCTATTTCAAAACCGAGCTCTGGCACCTCTACAAATCCCTGCTTCCCTCTGCGAAGGGCCTATCCATTTACTTCTATGTTGAGTCATCACCCTCTTATTAAAAAGCACTAACTGGAGAGCACAGCCGTTGATGTCTACTACACAACCTTCTTCTTATAAATGTTGTTGGGCCTCCAAGTGCAGAGGTTTGTAGGACAGTAGCAAATTTCCCTCAAGTGGATGACCTAAGGTTTATCAATCCGTAGGAGGCGTAGGATGAAGATGGTCTCTCTCAAGCAACCCTGCAACCAAATAACAAAGAGTCTCTTGTGTCCCCAACACACCCAATACAATAGTAAATTGTATAGGTGCACTAGTTCGGCGAAGAGATGGTGAAACAAGTGGTATATGGATAGTAGATAATAGTTTTTGTAATCTAAAATAATAAAAACAGCAAGGTAGCAAGTGATAAAAGTGAGCGTAAACAGTATTTCAATGATGGTAAACAAGGCCTAGGGTTCATACTTTCGCTAGTGTAAGTTCCCTCAGCAATACTAACATAATTGGATCACATAACTATCCCTCAACATGCAACAAAGAGTCACTCCAAAGTCACTAATAGTGGAGAACGAACGAAGAGATTATGGTAGGGTACGAAACCACCTCAAAGTTATTCTTTCCAATCAATCCGTTGGGCTATTCCTATAAGTGTCACAAACAGCCCTAGAGTTCGTACTAGAATAACACCTTAAGAAACAAATCAACCAAAACCCTAATGTCACCTAGATACTCCAATGTCACCTCAAGTATCCGTGGGTATGATTATACGATATGCATCACACAATCTCAATTCATCTATTCAACCAACACATAGAACCTCAAAGAGTGCCCCAGAGTTCCTACTGGAGAATCGCGACGAAAAACGTGTGCCAACCCCTATGCATAGGTTCCCAATGTCACCAAACCCGCAAGTTGGTCACCAAAACATACATCAAGTGGCACGTGGTATCCCATTGTCACCACAGATATCCATGGCAAGACATACATCAAGTGTTCTCAAGTATTTAAAGACTCAATCCGATAAGATTACTTCAAAGGGGAAACTCAATTCATTACAAGAGAGAATAGGGGGAGGAGAAACATAAGATCCAACTATAATAGCAAAGCTCGCGATATATCAAGATCGTGCCAAATCAAGAACACGAGAGAGAGAGAGAGAGAGAGAGAGAGAGAGAGAGATCAAACACATAGCTACTGGTACATACCCTCAGCCCCGAGGGAGAACTACTCCCTCCTCGTCATGGGGAGCGCCGGGATGATGAAGATGGCCACCGGTGAGGGTTCCCCCCTCCGGCAGGGTGCCGAAAGAGGGTCCCAATTGACTTTTGGTGGCTACGGAGGCTTCTGGCGGTGGAACTCCCGATCTATCTTGCGTTCTGGAAGTTTTAGGTCACGTAGGTATATATGGGTGCAGGAGGTACGTTAGGGGAGTCACGAGGGCCCCACGAGATAGGGGGTGCGCCCCCACCCTCGTGAGCACCTCGTTCCTTCCTTGACGTGGGGTCCAAGTCCATCAGGTGTGTTTCCTTCCAAAAATAACTTCTCCAGTTGATTTTGTTCCGTTTCGACTCCATCTAATATTCCTTTTCTTCAAAACACTGAAGTAGGCATAAAACAGCAAATCTGGGTTGGGCCTACGGTTAATAGGTTAGTCCCAAAAGTAATATAAAAGTGGATAATAAAGCCCAATATTGCCCAAAACAGTAGATAATATAGCATGGAGCAATCAAAAATTATAGATACGTTGGAGACGTATGAAGCATCCCCAAGCTTAATTCCTGCTCGTCCTCGAGTAGGTAAATGATAAAAAAGATAATTTTTGATGTGGTATGCTTGTTGGCATAATTTCAATGTAATTCTTCTCACTTGTGGCATGAATACTCAGATCTATAAGATTCAAGACAAAAGTTCATTTTGACATAAAAATAATAATACTTCAAGCATACTGACTAAGCAATTATGTCTTCTCAAAATAACATGGCCAAAGAGAGCTATCCCTACAAAATCATATAGTCTGGCTATGCTCCATCTTCACCACACAAAGTATTTAAATCATGCACAACCCCGATGACAAGCCAAGCAATTGTTTCATACTTTTGATGTTCTCAAACTTTTTCAATCTTCACGCAATACATGAGCGTGAGCCATGGACATAGCACTATAGGTGGAATAGAATGGTGGTTGTGGAGAAGATAGTCTCACATCGACTAGGCGTATCAACGGGCTATGGAGATGCCTATCAATAGATATCAATGTGAGTGAGTAGGGATTGCCATGCAACGGATGCACTAGAGCTATAAATGTATGAAATCTCAACAAAAGAAACTAGTGGGTGTGCATCCAACTTGCTTGCTCACGAAGACCTAGGGCATTTTGAGGAAGCCCATCATTGGAATATACAAGCCAAGTTCTATAATAAAAGATTCCCATTAGTATATGAAAGTGACAACATATGAGACTCTCTATATGAAGAACATGGTGCTACTTTGAAGCACAAGTGTGGTAAAAGGATAGTAGCATTGCCCCTTTTTATTTATTTTTTATTTTTTATTTTTTACCTGGCCTTTCTTTTTTTATGGTCTTTATTTTTTTTATTTGGCCTTTCTTTTTTTGGGGACAATGCTCTATTGAATGATCATCATCACACTTCTATTTATTTACAACTCAATGATACAACTCGATACTGGAACAAAGTATGACTCTATATGAATGCCTCCGGCGGTGTACCGGGATATGCAATGATGCATGAGTGACATGTATGAAAGAATTATGAACGGTGGCTTTGCCACAAATACTATGTCGACTACATGATCATGCTAAGCAATATGACAATGATGAATGTGTCATAATAACCGAAACGGTGGAAAGTTGCATGGCAATATATCTCGGAATGGCTATGGAAATGCCATAATAGGTAGGTATGGTGGCTGTTTTGAGGAAGGTATATGGTGGGTTTATGTTACCGGCGAAAGTTGCGCGGTACTAGAGAGGCTAGCAATGGTGGAAGGGTGAGAGTGCGTATAATACATGGACTCAACATTAGTCATAAAGAACTCACATACTTATTGCAAAAATCTAGAAGTTATCAAAGAAAAGTATTACGCGCATGCTCCTAGGGGGATAGATTGGTAGGAAAAGACCATCGCTCGTCCCCGACCGCCACTCATAAGGAAGACAATCAATAAATAAATCATGCTCCGACTTCGTTACATAACGGTTCACCATACGTGCATGCTACGGGAATCACAAACTTCAACACAAGTATCTCTCAAATTCACAACTACTCAACTAGCATGACTCTAATATCACCATCTCCATATCTCAAAACAATTATCAAGTATCAAACTTCTCATAGTATTCAACACACTCATAAGAGAATTTTATTATTCTTGAATACCTAGCATATTAGGACTTTAAGAAAATTACCATGCTATTTAAGACTCTCAAAATAATCTAAGTGAAGCATGAGAGATCAATAGTTTCTATAAAACAAATCCACCACCGTGCTCTAAAAAGATATAAGTGAAGTACTAGAGCAAATGACAAACTATTCCGAAAGATATAAGTGAAGATCAATGAGTAGTTAAACAATTATTTAGCTATGTGAAGACTCTCTAACATTTAAGAATTTCAGATCTTGGTACTCTATTCAAACAGCAAGCAAAGCAAAAGAAAATGACATTATAAGAATAGCAAACATCATGTGAAGAAGTAAAAACTTAGGATCAACCGATACTAACCGATAGTTGTTGAAGAAGAAAGGTGGGATGCCAACCGGGGCATCCCCAAGCTTAGATGCTTGAGACTTCTTGAAATATTATCTTGGGATGCCTTGGGCATCCCCAAACTTGAGCTTTTGTGTCTCCTTAATTCCTCTCATATCACGGTCTCCCTAAATCTCAAAAGCTTCATCCACACAAAACTCAACAAGGACTCGTGAGATAAGTTAGTATAAACCATTGCCAAAACCTTATCATACTCTACTGTAGCAAACCACCAAAATTATTATTCAACATTGAATACTAAATGACTCTGCATATTTAATAGTCCTATCCTCAGATAGAATCATTAAAGAAGCAAACATATGGAAACAATGCAAACATAACAGCAATCTGCCTAAACAGGATAGTCTGTAAAGAATGCAGCAACATCCATACTTCCCTAGCTCCAAAAATTATGAAATAAAATTCCCACTTTAGTAAATTTATCAGAGCTTAATATGCAAAAGGTTTCAATATTTTATCACATTCTGACTTTTCTAGGGAATTACTGCAACAGCGGTAAAATTTCTGTTTTCAAACAGCAACATGTATACTTGTAACATAGGCATAGTAAAGGCTATCAATGCCAATTTTATTGAAATAAAAGATGCAAAACATTGTTCTAAATAACATCAAGCAAATTCTAACAAAATAAATTGACGCTCCAAGCAAAACACATATCATGTGGTGAATAAAAATATAGCTCCAAGTAAAGTTACCGATGAACGAAGACGAAAGAGGGGATGCCTTCCGGGGCATCCCCAAGCTTAGGCTCTTGGCTATCCTTGAATATTACCTTGGGGTGCCTTGGGAATACCAAAGCTTAGGCTCTTTCCACTCCTTATTCCGTAGTCCATCGAATCCTTACCCAAAACTTGAAAACTTCACAACACAAAACTTAAAGTAGAAAACTCGTAAGCTCCGTTAGTATAAGAAAGTAAATCACCACTTCAAGGTACTGTAATGAACTCATTCTTTATTTATATTGGTGTTAATCTTACTGTATTCCAATTTCTCTATGGTTTATATACTATTTTACTAGCCATAGATTCATCAAAATAAGTAAACAACACATGAAAAACAGAATCTGTCAAAAACAGAACAATCTGTAGTAATCTGAATCAAACGTATACTTCTGGAACTCATATAATTCTCAAATAAATTTCTGGACCGGAGGAATTTATCTATTAATCATCTGAAAAAATAATTAACTAAATAGCACTCTCCAAATAAAAATGGCAGCAATTCTCGTGAGCGCTAAAGTTTCTGTTTTTGACAGCATGATCAACAAGACTTTCCCCAAGTCTTCCCAAAGGTTCTACTTGGCACAAACGCTAATTAAAAGCATAAAACCACATCTAAGCAGGGGCTAGATGAATTATTTATTACTAAACAAGAACAAAAATCAAGGAACAAAAATAAAATTGGGTTGTCTACCAACAAGCGCTATCGTTTAATGCCCCTAGCTAGGCATGATGATGTCAATGATGCTCACATAAAAGATAAGACTTGAAACATAAAGAGAGCATCATGAAGAATATAACTAGCACATTTAAGTCTAACATACTTCCTATGAATAGGGATTTTGTGAGAAAACAATTTATGGGAACAATAATCAACTAGCATAGGAAGGTAAAACAAGCATAATTTCAAAATTTTAAGCACATAGAGAGGAAACTTGATATTATTGCAATTCCTACAAGAATATGTTCCTCCCTCATAATAATTTTCAGTAGAATCATGAATGAATTCAACAATATAACCAGCACCTAAAGCATTCTTTTCATGATCTACAAGCATAGAAAATTTACTACTCTCCACATAAGAAAGATTCTTCTCATGAATAATAGTGGGAGCAAACTCAACAAAATAACTATCATGAGACTGAAAATTAAGCTCAAGATGACAAGTTTCATGGTTATCATTATTCTTTAAAGCATACGTGTCATCACAATAATCATCATAGATAGGAGGCATGCTTTCATCATAATAAATTTGCTCATCAAAACTTGGGGGACAAAAAATATCATCTTCATCAAACATAGCTTCCCCAAGCTTGTGGCTTTGCATATCATTAGCATCATGGATATTCAAGGAATTCATACTAACAACATTGCAATCATGCTCATCATTCAAATATTTAGTGCCAAACATTTTATAGATTTCTTCTTCTAGCACTTGAGCACAATTATCCTTTCCATCATACTCACGAAAGATATTAAAAAGGTGAAGCGTATGAGACAAACTCAATTCCATTTTTTGTAATTTTCTTTTATAAACTAAACTAGTGATAAAACAAGAAACTAAAAGACTCGATTGCAAGATCTAAAGATATACCTTCAAGCACTCACCTCCCCGGCAACGGCGTCAGAAAAGAGCTTGATGTCTACTACACAACCTTCTTCTTGTAGACGTTGTTGGGCCTCCAAGTACAGAGGTTTGTAGGACAGTAGCAAATTTCCCTCAAGTGGATGACCTAAGGTTTATCAATCCGTAGGAGGCGTAGGATGAAGATGGTCTCTCTCAAGCAACCCTGCAACCAAATAACAAAGAGTCTCTTGTGTCCCCAACACACCCAATACAATGGTAAATTGTATAGGTGCACTAGTTCGGCGAAGAGATGGTGAAACAAGTGGTATATGGATAGTAGATAATAGTTTTTGTAATCTAAAATAATAAAAACAGCAAGGTAGCAAGTGATAAAAGTGAGCGTAAATGGTATTGCAATGATGGTAAACAAGGCCTAGGGTTCATACTTTCGCTAGTGTAAGTTCCCTCAACAATACTAACATAATTGGATCACATAACTATCCCTCAATATGCAACAAAGAGTCACTCCAAAGTCACTAATAGTGGAGAACAAATGAAGAGATTATGGTAGGGTACGAAACCACCTCAAAGTTATTCTTTCCAATCAATCCGTTGGGCTATTCCTATAAGTGTCACAAACAGCCCTAGAGTTCGTACTAGAATAACACCTTAAGATACAAATCAACCAAAACCCTAATGTCACCTAGATACTCCAATGTCACCTCAAGTATCTGTGGGTATGATTATACGATATGCATCACAATATCTCAATTCATCTATTCAACCAACACATAGAACCTCAAAGAGTGCCCCAGAGTTCCTACTGGAGAATCACGATGAAAAACGTGTGCCAACCCCTATGCATAGGTTCCCAATGTCACGAAACCCGCAAATTGGTCACCAAAACATACATCAAGTGGCACGTGGTATCCCATTGTCACCACAGTTATCCACGACAAGACATACATCAAGTGTTCTCAAGTCTTTAAAGACTCAATCCGATAAGATTACTTCAAAGGGGAAACTCAATTCATTACAAGAGAGAAGAGGGGGAGGAGAAACATAAGATCCAACTATAATAGCAAAGCTCGCGATACATCAAGATCGTGCCAAATCAAGAACACGAGAGAGAGAGAGAGATCAAACACATAGCTACTGGTACATACCCTCAGCCCCGAGGGAGAACTACTCCCTCCTCGTCATGGGGAGCATCGGGATGATGAAGATGGCCACCGGTGAGGGTTCCCCCTCCGGCAGGGTGCCGGAACAGGGTCCCGATTGACTTTTGGTGGCTATGGAGGCTTCTGGCGGCGGAACTCCCGATCTATCTTGCGTTCTGGAAGTTTTAGGTCACGTAGGTATATATGGGTGCAGGGGGTACGTCAGGGGAGCCACGAGGGCCCCACGAGACAAGGGGGGCGCCCTAGGGGGGTGCGCCCCCACCCTCGTGAGCACCTCGTTCCTTCCTTGACGTGGGGTCCAACTCCATCAGGTGTGTTTCCTTCCAAAAATAACTTCTCCAGTTGATTTCGTTCCATTTCGACTCCGTCTGATATTCCTTTTCTTCAAAACACTGAAATAGGCATAAAACAGC
Organism: Triticum aestivum; assembly: GCF_018294505.1. Lineage (NCBI taxonomy): Eukaryota > Viridiplantae > Streptophyta > Magnoliopsida > Poales > Poaceae > Triticum > Triticum aestivum. The sequence goes on along the minus strand of NC_057800.1, from coordinate 21,760,259 downwards.
AAATCTGGGCTGGGCCTTCGGTTAATAGGTTAGTCCCAAAAGTAATATAAAAGTGGATAATAAAGCCCAATATTGCCCAAAACAGTAGATAATATAGCATGGAGCAATCAAAAATTATAGATACGTTGGAGACGTATCAGCCGTCATTTGCATTCATCACTGTTAATTTATATTGGGTATGACTATGATTGGATCTCTTTTACCATGAATTATAATGTCTAGTCAGTCCTTGATCTTTAAAGGTGCTCTGCATTTATGTTTTGCGGTCTCAGAAAGGGCTAGCGAGATACCATCTTGTTATATCATATTATGATTGTTTTGAGAAAGTGTAGTCATCCGAGATTTATTATTATGGCTTGCTAGTTGATTATGCTATTGATATGAGTAATTGTGAGACCTGAGAATTATTGCAAATGTGGTTAGTTATGATGTATGCTGAAAACTTGAATGCTGGCTTGACATAGTTACAACAACAAGAGCAAATAGAGTTTGTAAAGTTTTTCTTTCTTTCTTTCAGTTTGTCAACTGAATTGCTTGAGGACAAGGAAGGGTTTAAGCTTAGGGGAGTTGACACATCTCCATCATATCTACTTTTCCAAACACTTTTGCCCTTATTTTGGACTCTAACTTGTATGATTTGAATGGAACTAACCCGGACTGATGCTGTTTTCAGCAGAATTGCCATGATGTTGTTTTATGTGAAGAAAACAAATATTCTCAGAATGACCTGAAACTCCACGGAACATCTTAGAAAAAACAATAAAAAATCCTCGCCAAAGATGAAGACCAGGGGCCCACACCCTTCTCACGAGGGTGGGGGCGCCCCCCCCCCCCTAGGGCGCGCCCCCTACCTCGTGGGCCCCCTGGAAACCCTCCGACGCCAACTCCAACTCTATATATTTGCTTTCGGAGAGAAAAAATCAGAGAGAAGAAATCATCGCGTTTTACAATACGGAGCCACCGCCAAGCCCTAAAACCTCTCAGGAGGGCTGATCTAGAGTCTGTTCGGGGCTCCGAAGAGGGGGATTCGTCGCCGTCGTCATCATCAACCATCCTCCATCACCAATTTCATGATGCTCACTGCCGTGCGTGAGTAATTGCATCGTAGGCTTGCTGGACGGTGATGGGTTGGATGAGATTTATCATGTAATCGAGTTAGTTTTGTTAGGGTTTGATCCCTAGTATCCATTATGTTCTGAGATTGATGTTGCTATGACTTTGCTATGCTTAATGCTTGTCACTAGGGCCCGAGTGCCATGATTTCAGATCTGAACCTATTATGTTTTCATGAATATATGTGAGTTCTTGATCCTATCTTGCAAGTCTATAGTCACCTACTATGTGTTATGATCCGGCAACCCCGAAGTGACAATAATCGGGACCACTCCCGGTGATGACCATAGTTTGAGGAGTTCATGTATTCACTATGTGCTAATGCTTTGTTTCGGTTCTCTATTAAAAGGACGCCTTAATATCCCTTAGTTTCCAATAGAACCCCGCTGCCACGGGAAGGTAGGACAAAAGATGTCATGCAAGTTATTTTCCATAAGCACGTATGACTATATACGGAATACATGCCTACATTACATTAATGAACTGGAGCTAGTTCTGTGTCACCCTATATTATGACTGTTACATGATGAACCGCATCCGGCATAATTATCCATCACTGATCCGGTGCCTACGAGTTTTCCATATACTGGTTTACGCTTATTTACTTTCCCGCTGCTACTATTACAATCACTACAAAATACCAAAAACATTACTTTTGCCGTCTTTACTTTTGTTGCCGCTACCACCACTATCATATTACTTTGCTACTAAACACTTTGTTGTAGATACTAAGTTTCCAGGTGTGGTTGAATTGACAACTCAGCTGCTAATAATTGAGAATATTCTTTGGCTCCCCTTGTGTCGAATCAATAAATTTGGGTTGAATACTCTATCCTTGAAAACTATTGCGATCCCCTATACTTGTGGGTTATCAGCTGGCTTCTTCACCGACCTCGCAGCCTCGCGCGACAGGCGGCTTCTCACGGCCGTCGTCTCTGCGCCAGCCCACCCATTGATCTATGCCGACCGTCTGCGCCCTCTCCGACCGGAACACCTCCATCGCCTCCACCTGACGGCCTCGTGCCATGCGGCGGCCAATCATAGCCGCGCTCGCGTGTCGGCCCGCCAATCGATCGACTCCACCCGCTTCCGCCGCGTCTGCACGGTGGCCCAGCGGTCTACCTCACCGACCTCGTCCTCGGTTGCGTCGGGACGGCTGCGTCACGCTAGTTGGATGCCTCAACTCAGGCGCCGCTGCTTCGTTGGTCGTTCGGGCCTCGCTGCCCGAGCGCCGAAGCTATTTTGGCAACCCGGGTGCCGGTGCTGACACACTTGTCCGCACGAGGTCCCACGCAGTCCGTCGTCGTTGGCCTCATCACGGACTTCGCCGCCACCACGCCACCGTCAAGAAGCGTCTCCGACCTTGCGCGCGATCGGCTTGAGCACCCGCTCGCCGCTATGATCCACCTCATCTACACCGCGCTACCAATCTGGCCCATCGGTTGCGCGCACCTCCGCAGGTCCCGTGAAGATTGTCCCCGAGTTCAGCACGCCGCTTCGCCGATCGAGCAACGGGCTGCCGTTGCGTCGCCCCGTCGGGCCGCAACACCGCCGTCTCGTGGTTCTCCTTGCGGCTGTATTGACTCGTGCGTCGCCGCTGCGTCGCCCCTACGAGCCGTAGTGCGGTGATACGCGGTCCCAGCTGCCGCCCCAGGCCATCCCTGCAGTTACACCGACCCGCGCTCCGCCGCTGCACCGCCCCTTTGCCCGTAGCGCCGCAGCCCGCGGTCCCGCCGCTGCCCCGAGGTCTATTGGAAATATGCCCTAGAGGCAATAATAAAATGGTTATTTTTATATTTCATTGTTCATGATAATTTTCTATTGTTCATGCTATAATTGTGTTATCCGGAAATTGTAATACATGTGTGAATACATAGACCACAACACGTCCCTAGTGAGCCTCTAGTTGACTAGCTCGTTGATCAAAATATAGTCATGGTTTCCTGACTATGGACATTGGATGTCATTGATAACGGGATCACATCATTAGGAGAATGATGTGATGGACGAGACCCAATCCTAAGCATAGCTCAAAGATCGTGTAGTTCGTTTGCTTTAGCTTTTCCGAATGTCAAGTATCATTTCCTTAGACCATGAGATTGTGCAACTCCCGGATACCGTAGGAGTGCCTTGGGTGTGCCAAACGTCACAACATAACTGGGTGACTATAAAGGTACACTACAGGTATCTCCGAAAGTGTCTGTTGGGTTGGCACGAATCGAGACTGGGATTTGTCACTCCGTATGACAGAGAGGTATCTCTGGGCCCACTCGGTAATGCATCATCATAATGAGCTCAATGTGACCAAGTGGTTGATCACGGGATCATGCATTACGGTACGAGTAAAGTGACTTGCCGGTAACAAGATTGAACGAGGTATTGGGATACCGACGATCGAGTCTCGGGCAAGTAGCGTACCGATTGACAAAGGGAATTGTATACGGATTGATTGAATCCTCGACATCATGGTTCATCCGATGAGATCATCGTGGAGCATATGGGATCCAACATGGGTATTCAGATCCCGCTGTTGGTTATTGACCGGAGAGTCGTCTCGGTCATGTCTGCATGTCTCCCGAACTCGTAGGGTCTACACACTTAAGGTTCGGTGACGCTAGGGTTGTACAGATATTAGTATGCAGTAACCCGAAAGTTGTTCGGAGTCTCGGATGAGATCCCGGACGTCACGAGGAGTTCCGGAATGGTCCAGAGGTAAATATTTATATATAGGAAGTCCAGTTTTGGCCATCGGGAAGGTTTTGGGGGTCGCCGGTATTGTACCGGGACCACCGGAAGGGTCCCGGGGGTCCACCAGGTGGGGCCACCTATCCCAGAGGGCCCCATGGGCTGAATTAGGAGGGGAACCAGCCCCTGGAGGGCTGGTGCGCCCCCCTTTGGGCCTCCCCTGTGCCTAGGGTTGGGAAACCCTAGGGGTGGGGGCGCCCCCCACTTGGCTTGGGGTGAAGCCACCCCTTGGCCGCCGCCCCCTTGGAGATCCATCTCCTAGGGCCGGAGCCCCCCCCCAAGGCCCCTATATAAAGAGGGGGGAGGGAGGGCAGCCACACCCTTGCTCTTGGTGCCTCCCTCTCCCTCCGTAACACCTCTCCTCCCCGCTTGCGCTTGGCGAAGCCCTGCCGGGATCCTGCTGCATCCACCACCACGCCGTCGTGCTGCTAGATCTATCAAGAAGGAGGAGACTTCTTCCCAACCATACGTGTGTTGAACGCGGACGTGTTGTCCGTTCGGCACTAGGTCATCAGTGATTTGGATCACATCGAGTACGACTCCATCAACCCCGTTCTCTTGAACGCTTCCACGCGTGATCTACAAGGGTATGTAGATGCACTCCTCTCTTCCTCGTTGCTAGATGACTCCATAGATTGATCGTGGTGATGCGTAGAAAATTTTAAAATTCTGCTACGTTCCCTAACAATGGCATCATGAGCTAGGTCTATGCGTAGTTTCTATGCACGAGTAGAACACAAAGCAGTTGTGGGCGTCGATATTGTCAATTATCTTGCCGTTACTAGTCTTATCTTGATTCGGCGGCATTGTGGGATGAAGCGGCCCGGACCGACCTTACACGTACGCTTACGTGAGACTGGTTCCACCGACTGACATGCACTAGTTGCATAAGGTGGCTGGCGGGTGTCTGTCTTTCCCACTTTAGTCGGACCGGATTCGATGAACAGGGTCCTTATGAAGGGTAAATAGAAATTGGCAATTCACGTTGTGGTTTTGGCGTAGGTAAGAAACGTTCTTGCTAGAAACCTATAGCAGCCACATGAAAACTTGCAACAACAATTCGAGGACGTCTAACTTATTTTTGCAGCAAGTGTTTTGTGGTGTGATATGGCCAAAGGATGTGATGAATGATATATGTGATGTATGAGATGATCATGTTCTTGTAATAGGAATCACGACTTGCATGTCGATGAGTATGACAACCGGCAGGAGCCATAGGAGTTGTCTTTATTTATTTATGTCCTGCGTGTCAACATAAACGTCCTGTAATTACTTTACTTTATTGCTAAAGCATTAGCCATAGTAGTAGAAGTAATAGATGACGAGACAACTTCAAGAAGACACGATGATGGAGATCATGATGATGGAGATCATGGTGTCATGCCGGTGACAACGATGATCATGGAGCCCCGAAGATGGAGATCAAAAGGAGCAAATGATATTGGCCATATCATGTCACTATTTGATAGCATGTGATGTTTATCATGTTTTACATCTTATTTGCTTAGAACGACGGTAGCTTAAATAAGACGATCCCTCGTAATAATTTCAAGAAAGTGTTCCCCCTAACTATGCACCGTTGCGAAGGTTCATTATTTTGAAGCACCACGCGATGATCGGGTGTGATAGATTCTAACGTTCGAATACAACGGGTGTAAGCCAGATTTACACACGCAATACACTTAGGTTGACTTGACGAGCCTAGCATGTACAGACATGGCCTCGGAACACAGAAGACCGAAAGGTCGAGCATGGGTCGTATAGAAGATATGATCAACATGAAGATGTTCACCGATGTTGACTAGTCCGTCTCACGTGATGATCGGACACGGCCTAGTTGACTCGGATCATGTTTTACTTAGATGACTAGAGGGATGTGTATCTGAGTGGGAGTTCATTGAATAATTTGATTAGATGAACTTAATTATCATGAACTTAGTCTAAAATCTTTACAATATGTCTTGTAGATCAAATGGCCCACGTTGTCCTCAACTTCAACGTGTTCCTAGAGAAAACCAAGCTGAAAGATGATGGCAGCAACTATACGGACTGGGTCCAGAACCTGAGGATCATCCTCATAGCTGCCAAGAAAGATTATGTCCTAGAAGCACTGCTAGGTGACGCACCTATCCCAGAGAACCAAGACGTTATGAACGCTTGGCATTCACGTGCTGATGATTACTCCCTCGTTCAGTGCGGCATGCTTTACAGCTTAGAACCGGGGCTCCAAAAGCGTTTTGAGAGACACGAAGCATATGAGATGTTCGAAGAGCTGAAAATGGTTTTCCAAGCTCATGCCCGGGTCGAGAAATATGAAGTCTCCGACAAGTTCTTCAGTTGTAAGATGGAGGAAAATAGTTCTGTAAGTGAGCACATACTCAAAATGTCTGGGTTGCATAACCGCTTGACTCAGCTGGGAGTTAATATCCCGGATGACGCGGTCATTGACAGAATCCTTCAGTCGCTTCCACCGAGCTACAAGAGCTTTGTGATGAACTTCAATATGCAGGGGATGGAAAAGACCATTCCTGAGGTGTATTCAATGCTAAAATCAGCAGAGGTGGAAATCAAAAAGGAACATCAAGTGTTGATGGTGAATAAAACCACTAAGTTCAAGAAAGGCAAGGATAAAAAGAACTTCAAGAAGGACGGCAAGGGAGTTGCCGCGCCCGGTAAGCAAGCTACCAGGAAGAAGCCAAAGAATGGACCCAAGCCCGAGACTGAGTGTTTTTATTGCAAGGGAAGTGGTCACTGGAAACGGAACTGCCCCAAATACTTAGCGGACAAGAAGGCCGGCAACACTAAAGGTATATATGATATACATGTAATTGATGTGTACCTTACTAGTACTCGTAGTAGCTCCTGGGTATTTGATACCAGTGCGGTTGCTCACATTTGCAACTCAAAGCAGGAGCTGCGAAATAAATGGAGACTGGCGAAGGACGAGGTGACGATGCGCGTCGGTAATGGTTCCAAGGTCGATGTGATCGCCGTCGGCACGCTGCCTCTACATTTACCTACGGGATTAGTTTTGAACCTCAATAATTGTTATTTAGTGCCAGCTTTGAGCCTGAACATTGTATCAGGATCTCGTTTAATTCGAGATGGCTGCTCATTTAAATCCGAGAATAATGGTTGTTGTATTTATATGAGAGATATGTTTTAGGTGAATGGTTTATTCTTAATGAATCTCGAGCGTAATGTTACACATATTCATAGTGTGAATACCAAAAGATGTAAGGTTGATAATGATAGTCCCACATACTTGTGGCACTGCCGCCTTGGTCACATAGGTGTCAAACGCATGAAGAAGCTCCATGCAGATGGACTTTTGGAGTCTCTTGATTACAAATCATTTAACACGTGCGAACCATGCCTCATGGGTAAAATGACCAAGACTCCGTTCTCAGGAATAAGAGCGAGCAACCAACTTATTGGAAATCATACATACTGATGTGTGCGGTCCAATGAGTGTTGAGGCTCGCGGTGGCTATCGTTATGTTCTCACCCTCACTGATGACTTCAGTAGATATGGGTATGTCTACTTAATGAAACACAAGTCTGAGACCTTTGAAAAGTTCAAGGAATTTCAGAGCGAGGTTGAGAATCAACATGACAGAAAAATCAAGTTCTTGCGATCAGATCGTGGGGGAGAATACTTGAGTCACGAATTTGGCACACACTTAAGAAAATGTGGAATAGTTTCACAACTCACGCCGCCTGGAACACCTCAGTGTAATGGTGTGTCCGAACGTCGTAATCGCACTCTAATGGATATGGTGCGATCTATGATGTCTCTTACCGATCTACCGCTATCATTTTGGGGCTATGCTTTAGAGACTGCCACATTCACTTTAAATAGGGCTCCGTCGAAATCCGCTGAGACGACACCGTATGAATTATGGTTTGGGAAGAAACCTAATTAAGCTGTCGTTTCTAAAAGTTTGGGGATGCGATGCTTATGTTAAGAAACTTCAACCTGAAAAGCTCGAACCCAAATCAGAAAAATGCGTCTTCATAGGATACCCTAAAGAAACTATTGGGTATACCTTCTACCTCAGATCCGAAGGCAAGATCTTTGTTGCCAAGAATGGGTCCTTTCTAGAGAAAGAGTTTCTCTCGAAAGAAATAAGTGGGAGGAAAGTAGAACTTGATGAAGTATTACCTCTTGAACCGGTAAGTGGCGCAGCTCAAGAAAATATTCCTGAGGTGCCTGCACCGACTAGAGAGGAAGTTAATGATGATGATCATGAAACTTTAGATCAAGTTGCTACTGAACTTCGTAGGTCCACAAGGACACGTTCCACACCAGAGTGGTACGGAAACCCTGTCTTGGAAATCATGTTGTTAGACAATGGTGAACCTTCGAACTATGAAGAAGAGATGGCGGGCCCGGATTTCGACAAATGGCTGGAAGCCATGAAATCCGAGATAGGATCCATGTGTGAAAACGAAGTATGGACTTTGACTGACTTGCCCGATGATCGGCGAGCCATAGAAAATAAATGGATCTTTAAGAAGAAGACAGACGTGGATGGTAACGTAACCATCTATAAAGCTCGGCTTGTCGCTAAGGGTTATCGACAAGTTCAAGGGGTTGACTACGATGAGACTTTCTCACCCGTAGCGAAGCTGAAGTCCGTTCGGATCATGTTAGCAATTGCCACATTCTATGATTATGAGATATGGTAAATGGACGTCAAAACGGCATTCCTTAATGGTTTCCTTAAGGAAGAATTGTATATGATGCAGCCGGAAGGTTTTGTCGATCCTAAGGATGCTGACAAGGTGTGCAAGCTCCAACGCTCGATTTATGGGCTAGTGCAAGCATCTCGGAGTTGGAACATTCGTTTTGATGAGATGATCAAAGCGTTTGGGTTTACGCAGACTTATGGAGAAGCCTGCATTTACAAGAAAGTGAGTGGGAGCTCTGTAGCATTTCTCATATTGTATGTGGATGACATACTGTTGATGGGAAATGATATAGAATTCTTGGAAAGCATAAAGGCCTACTTGAACAAGTGTTTTTCAATGAAGGACCTTGGAGAAGCTGCTTATATATTAGGCATCAAGATCTATAGAGATAGATCGAGACGCCTCATTGGTCTTTCACAGAGTACGTACCTTGACAAGATATTGAAGAAGTTCAAAATGGATCAGTCAAAGAAGGGGTTCTTGCCTGTATTGCAAGGTACGAGATTGAGCACGGCTCAATGCCCGACCACGGCAAAAGATAGAGAAAAGATGAGTGTCGTCCCCTATGCCTCGGCCATAGGGTCTATCATGTATGCTATGCTGTGTACCAGACCTGATGTAAACCTTGCCATAAGTTTGGTAGGAAGGTACCAAAGTAATCCCGGCATGGAACACTGGACAGCGGTCAAGAATATCCTGAAGTACCTGAAAAGGACTAAGGATATGTTTCTCGTTTATGGAGGTGACGAAGAGCTCGTCGTAAAGGGTTACGTCGATGCTAGCTTCGACACAGATCTGGATGACTCTAAGTCACAAACCGGATATGTGTATATTTTGAATGGTGGGGCAGTAAGCTGGTGCAGTTGCAAGCAAAGTGTTGTGGCGGGATCTACATGTGAAGCAGAGTACATGGCAGCCTCGGAGGCAGCACAAGAAGCAGTCTGGGTGAAGGAGTTCATTACCGACCTAGAAGTCATACCCAATGCGTCGGGCCCGATGACTCTCTTCCGTGACAACACTGGAGCTATTGCCCTTGCCAAGGAGCCCAGGTTTCACAGGAAGACCAGGAATATCAGGCGTCGCTTCAACTCCATTCGTGAAAGTGTTCAAAATGGAGACATAGAGATTTGTAAAGTACATACGGACCTGAATGTGGCAGATCCGTTGACTAAACCTCTCCCTAGAGCAAAACATGATCAACACCAGAACTGCATGGGTGTTCGATTCATCACAATGTAACTAGACTATTGACTCTAGTGCAAGTGGGAGAATGTTGGAAATATGCCCTAGAGGCAATAATAAAATGGTTATTATTATATTTCATTGTTCATGATAATTGTCTATTGTTAATGCTATAATTGTGTTATCCGGAAATCGTAATACATGTGTGAATACATAGACCACAACACGTCCCTAGTGAGCCTCTAGTTGACTAGATCGTTGATCAAAAGATAGTCATGGTTTCCTGACTATGGACATTGGATGTCATTGATAACGGGATCACATCATTAGGAGAATGATGTGATGGACGAGACCCAATCCTAAGCATAGCTCAAAGATCGTGTAGTTCGTTTGCTGTAGCTTTTCCGAATGACAAGTATCATTTCCTTATACCATGAGATTGTGCAACTCCCGGATACCGTAGGAGTGCCTTGGGTGTGCCAAACGTCACAACGTAACTGGGTGACTATAAAGGTACACTACAGGTATCTCCGAAAGTGTCTGTTGGGTTGGCACGAATCGAGACTAGGATTTGTCACTCCGTATGACAGAGAGGTATCTCTGGGCCCACTCGGTAATGCATCATCATAATGATCTCAATGTGACCAAGTGGTTGATCACGGGATCATGCATTACGGTACGAGTAAAGTGACTTGCCGGTAACGAGATTGAACGAGGTATTGGGATACCGACGATCGAGTCTCGGGCAAGTAACGTACCGATTGACAAAGGGAATTGTATACGGATTGATTGAATCCTCGACATCGCGATTCATCCGATGAGATCATCGTGGAGCATGTGGGAGCCAACATGGGTATCCAGATCCCGCTGTTGGTTATTGACCGGAGAGTCGTCTCGGTCATGTCTGCATGTCTCCCAAACCCGTAGGGTCTACACACTTAAGGTTCGGTGACGCTAGGATTGTACAGATATTAGTATGCAGTAACCAGAAAGTTGTTCGGAGTCCCGGATGAGATCCCGGACGTTACGAGGAGTTCCGGAATGGTCCGGAGGTAAAGATTTATATATAGGAAGTCCAGTTTCGGCCATCGGGAAAGTTTCGGGGGTCGCCGGTATTATACCGGGACCACCGAAAGGGTCCCGGGGGTCCACCAGATGGGGCCACCTATCCCGGAGGGCCCCATGGGCTGAATTGGGAGGGGAACCAGCCCCTGGTGGGCTGGTGCGCCCCCCTTTGGGCCTCCCCTGCGCCTAGGATTGGGAACCCTAGGGGTGGGGGCGCCCCCCACTTGGCTTGAGGGGGAAGCCACCCCTTGGCCGCCGCCCCCTTGGAGATCCATCTCCTAGGGCCGGCCCCCCCAAGGCCCCTATATAAAGAGGGGGGAGGGAGGGCAGCCGCACCCTTGCTCTTGGCGCCTCCCCCTCCCTCCGTAACACCTCTCCTCCTCGCTTGCGCTTGGCGAAGCCCTGCCGGGATCCTGCTGCATCCACCACCACGCCGTCGTGCTGCTGGATCTTCATCAACCTCTCCTTCCCCCTTGCTGGATCAAGAAGGAGGAGACGTCTTCCCAACCGTACGTGTGTTGAACGCGAGGTGCCGTCCGTTCGGCACTAGGTCATCGGTGATTTGGATCACGTCGAGTACGACTCCATCAACCCCGTTCTCTTGAATGCTTCCGCACGCGATCTACAAGGGTATGTAGATGCACTCCTCTCTCCCTCGTTGCTAGATGACTCCATAGATTGATCTTGGTGATGCGTAGAAAATTTTAAAAATCTGCTACGTTCCCAACAAGGTCTTCCTGTCGTCGCCCCGACCTGCCCGCTGCCGCTGCGTCGCCCCTTCGGGCCGTAGCGCTGCGGCCCGCGGTCCACTCCGCCGTCACCGCGCATCGACCTCCCGTGGTATGCGTCGCGCCGTCTCCCTTGACGCGGGAATGCCACCGTCCGCGCCGGTCTTCGTCACGTTGTCAGGGTTCTTCGCCTACTTCGAGCACCATTGCCGTGCACCTAACCTAGCCGCCGCCGCTGCCGTCAGACCGCCGCCACCGCCGCTACCCCTATAGCCGTCGTAGTCGCCCGTCCACCTCCTTCGTCTTCGTCCAGCACCAGCCCGTCGTCAGCGTCGCCGTCATCTACCCCGACCACTTGGTCTACTCCGACCATCGTTGGTGACATTGGCCCTGCGTCGATGGACGCTGTAATCATTGTTGAATTCTTCTCTGCTGGCCTCTCCGACTTCTTCGACATGGCGTACAGCTTGTGTAGGTCCCTCGTCTACGCATGCCCAATGCTGGCAACACCGATCTGTGCCTTCATCCACGACGTGTCCCTAGGCCTGGCAAGCCTTGTCGGCACTTCGTCAACTTCGTCTTCGTCCGTCTACGCATGTGCGGTGCTGGCGACACCAATGTGTGCCTTCGTCCACGACGTGTCCCCGGGCTTGGCAAACCCGCCGCGACGCGTCATCAACAACATCTTCTTTCTGGCACACCACTACTTCGACATCACCGCGCCCATGCTAACTCGGCGCCCCCTTGCGCCCGTGGCTCCACGGCGACTTCCTCGACACCGGCCATCCCGACTCGACATCGACTACGGTATTCTTCGCGCGGCTACCACGACCACGGCTACACCACCCACGCTCTCGGCTTCCATGACAAACGGCACAAAGGGCTACCGCCTTGCTTGAACAATCTCGTCGGTTTCCAATCCAGCCACGACTCCGCGATGCATCGACCGTTATGACTGTGGGAGGGTGTCCTTCGGCTTTCCTTCGGATTCTTCTCCAGTCTCACCGTCTGCGTCGCTACCGTTGTGACTGCGGGGGGTTGTTGGGTAATGTGATTGTATTAGGAAACATAGGTTAGATTAGGAATATTCTGGCTTGCCTTGTACTCCAAGTAGATCATGTACTTCAATATATATGCCCATGAGGCTTAAGCAATACAATGAACTATTTCACCAATCCTCTCTCTCCCTTCTAACAAGCAGCCTCGTGGAGTCGTAGCAAAGCTCGAACGGCGCCACGCGCTCTGGCCGTGGCCGACGCTGCACGGCATCGTGACGGCCGGGCCGGAGAGGCCGAGGACGAGCGGGCGGCCGGCGTTGAGGGTCGCCGTGTAGAGAGATGTGGAGGGATCCTTGGTGACTGTCGTGACCAGCGGCTTGCCGCGGCCGCCATTCGCCGTCGCTGTGCACAAGCCGAGCAAGACGGCGACAAGGAGGACGAAGAGTACGGGTTGCCACATTTCAGGCGGCGGTGGGCTGGGCAGCTCGATCAGCTTAAAGCTTACTCCCTCTATTCTAAAATGTAGTGCGCATAGTTTTTTGGGGAAAATTCCAAATTGTAGTGCGTGTTTGCTACTTTGCCCCGCTCTTGACGAAAATGTCCCTTGTCTTCTTCCTCGCATATCTCCTGCTCCCGTACGCATCGCCTCCACCTCGCCGTGTCCATGGCCTCGCAACACGGAGGAGGAGCTCCAGCGCGTGCACGCACGTGAAGGTCGCTGGCGCAGAGCAGATTCACTAGCCGATGGAGCTCCAGCGCGAGCACGTGCACGCAAGTGTCGGCGGCGCAGAGCATATTCACCACCAGTCGGGCGCGGTCGCGGCCACCAGCCCTATCAACACGTGCAGCTGCGCGCCGCATCTGGCCGCAGCATGAACCGACCGACGGCGGCGAGAATCAAGCTGGACGACTCGGTTAAGAAGACGACAGAGGGGCCGGCGGCGGCGGACACCGATAGCAGGATCTAGCTGCGGGCGCCTAGCATGGTCATCAAGTGGAACTTCCGGGCGCCGTTGTGCTTGTGGGGGAGGTGGGGTGTCTCCGCCGGGCAAGCGTGCGCGGGTAGAAGGAGAACCTGGCCCGTGCACCCGCTTCTACTTCGGCATGACCATGTCTGGAGTTACTCGGTCCCGCCGAGCCTCTCTCTCCATGGCGGGCTTCTCTACGTCCACTGCAGCAGGCATCAGCGAGTCCGCCACCAGTAGCTGGAGCAACGCATCCGTGTACGGCTTCTTGGCGGCCGCCGCGGCCGCGTACGGCTGACCACGGTGACTCTGGCTGAAGGATGAAGGGGAGGGGGAGGAGGAAGAAGATGGGGAGGAGCAAGAAAAAAGAGGAGCCGCCTGACAAACGTCGGCGCCGGAGGAGGCGCCACCTGACGACGACGGCACCGGAGATTAGCGTCGGCAACGCATGGCTCGAGCACTAATCGGTACTAGTAGTACTAGTACTACTTGGACCGGGCGTGAGAGAGATGGAGTGGGGGCTTTCTTGTCCAAAATTTAATGCCAGCACACTCATTGATATGTGTGTTAGAAACTATGCGTAAAAGATTTTGGAACGGAGGGAGTAGGTAGGATGTTGTGAACGATGGTACGTACGTGCCTTATATAAACGCTGCAGCCAGCTTCTCGATCTGAATGATATCCATGTACGATGCATTCATTGCCTGGCATGTCAATGGAATACGATGGAGAGGCCAGGGCAGTGGTAACGTGCCATCCTATTCCTAGATCGTGTTAGATTAGGGGCTGTTTGGTTTCAATAAATCACCTGACTTATACGTCAGGTGATTTAAAACCAGTAACTTATAAGTCACGCTTATTTGGTTGTTATCTAACTTATAAGTCACCTAACCACATTTTTCCACCTTATTTTTATGTAAAAATGATGGGATCCACGTAAAAGGGGATGATTTATAAGTTTTAAGTTGGGTGGAGCAACTTATGACTTATAAGTTGGGTCTGTTTGACAAAATAAATCACTTTTTTCACTTTTTGATTTATAAGTTGATGACTTATTTGGAACCAAACAGGCCTTTAGTCCCCGCGCGGCGCAATGGCGGATTGATTTCTTGGGCTGGATAGTTCTGTTCCGGCATTATGGCACAACGACTCGACGGTCGATGCATCGGTCCATTGTGTGATCACAACCATTATGTGCACGGTATTGTCCCATGTGCGACGAACTACTCCATGTCATAGGAGTATATTTAAAGGACATCAATATATACCAAACGTTCGTGCTTATTGGATAGGTCCGAACGATTCCATCCCTCTTCCTAATCCCGATCGATCCTACCCCGCGTCCCTCGATATCTTCCTATTCTTTTTTTTTTATTTCTCCCACTAAACCAGGCTGGAGAGGATTCGAACTCTGCTCTCTTGTATCAAGTATTAATCCAACGACCAACACACGTTATGTTGTTTCTTGTCCAACAAATTGGAGTCCATCTACTTTTTGAGCATCAGTACAGACTCAAGCGCTCATATACACGCGCATACACCCACTCCTATGAACGCACACACGCACACCCTACCCCTATGAGCACCTTCGAGAGACTGAGGCGGCATATCATTTTGAGATTTACGAAGTCACCGTAGGCGCCTCGTCGTCGACGGGAACGTCTCCTCCCACTGAAAGCGCATCGCCGAAAATCCTGAAATAAATCCAGGAATAATGTGAGCACCAAGATTTGAATCCTGGTGGGTTGAAAATACCACTGTCCACCTAACCAACTCAATCACATGTTGATTCGCAATTGGAGTCCATCTACTTGATCATTACTTACCGCTGTGTTTTTTTATTTCTCCCACTAAACCAGGCTGGAGAGGATTCGAACTCTGCTCTCTTGTATCAAGTATTAATCCAACGACCAACACATGTTATGTTGTTTCTTGTCCAACAAATTGGAGTGTCCATCTACTTGATCACTAGTAGAGTGCCCGTGCGTTGCCACGGGCTCTTGAAAAAAGTTTACAAGAGTTACATGTTAAATTTCACATGCACAAACAATATAAAGAGTACAATGTCGCTGCTTTTCCATGATCATCATGCGGAATTAGATCATCATCATTACAAATAAGCAGTACAATGTTCACATTCCCGAAGCATAACAATCAAGGCTCGCTGACTGTCACAAGAACATAAAAATAATAGCAGTGCATATACACAAAAGAGAAGAATAAATTACAAGGTAAAATTATGCAACGTGCCATCTTCCAGCAAATAGAAAAAACATATGATTAGCAGTAGTTTGAATCATACACGAACAGTAGCTGCTGAGTTTAGCCTCAATGCACTGGCTTGAGCTAGATATACTCGAAAATAAAAATTATGAGGTGTACCTCAGTGGAGTAGATCTTCTGATCAGCCTATTCTATCTTTGAGAAAATTACCGACCTTTTGCGAAACAAGAAATACATGGGATCCAAAATAACTGCATCTTCTAACCACCCATGCACTACCAAAAACTAGAATTTTTCTGAGCCAAAAACCGACAGGAAAATAGGGTATACCGACAGGAATAGTATTTCCTGTCAGCCGGCCGTCAGGGTTAGCCGTCAGCCATAGCTTGACAGGGAAAATAAAATATGCCTGTCAGCCAGCCGACAGGGACATTATTCCTGTCGGTTTTCCTTATTTTCCTGTCGGTTTTGGCACGACAGGGTTATGTAAGTGTCAGGTTTGGCAAACCAGGAAAATAGTATATCCCTGACAATCGAAACCGTCAGGGAAAATAAGAAACCAATCAACAAAAAAAATATTTACACTAGCTTTTCAATTACTCAGAATATTTATAACATAGAAGCCCAATATCAATAGCTTACATGAAGATTTTACAAAGTCACACATCATACAATTCCATAGAATTTACATACAGGAACCAAAAGTCAACGAAAACAGAGGTGCGACATCATAAAATACACAAGTGCATCAACTAAATACTCACAACGTGAGATCTCATTTTCTGTAATGTTTTTCTGTAGCTTAAGTTGCAAGCTTCTTTTCAAGGTTACCCTGCAGTGGATATAATCGAGCTTGAAAAAATGTAACAAGAAATAGGAAAATATTTATAAGATATAATTAGCATAATCTATTTGATATCTCAGTTTCTCACAATAACATTGGCATATATGTCCTACCTGTTTTTGTCAGATCAAAGTTATCCAGTTTTACAGGACAAAACAATGGAGTAATTTGTTCTAGCATCATATACAGACCATGCAACTGACAAAATCCATTCAAATGACAAGCTGAGTTTCTGGATTAGTTGGAAAGAACTATCAGCTAACAGCCTGAGTAGATAAGTTATTAGAGGCTTCTTGCAAGTATTGTATAACGACATGGAGTCAAATATATCCATTTCAGATTTTCCAAAAAACAAGGGCAGTCGTCATCTTCTCCATAATAATAAAAAACCAAAGCATTATGCAATTATTCGATAATGTAACAACAGGGAACGACATCTCTTCATTCAGAAGAATATGTAGAATTTCTTGCCTTGGTTGAAAACCTTAACTTCTTGCAGCCTCTCCTTGTTGTACAGATAATTTAGCTTGTACTTGCCATGGAGCTGCTCATTGCTTCCTAAATCATACATAATGAAGCATGAAACCAAATGGCATGGACAAACAGAACTCGAGAACACAATTTTACAGTACTGCATAGTGACTAGTGAGACAATAAAAAAAAAAGACTAGTGAGACAATAAAAGACAGAAAGAAATAGAAAGAGGCTAGTGCCTAGTCGCAATGCTACAAACAAATGGCAGGTTGGGCCAGGATGAATGGAACGTGTGGTGCATTCATGCCATCAACTCTTCACCAGACATAAATTTATCAAATTGCAGTCGGGTTAATAAAAAATTATTCACTAGATGCAATTTAACACTCAGATTGCTGTTATGCTAACAAGTGCTAACAACAATTCTTCACTGCATACAAATCAAGCCACAGGAATTGGTAAGATGAATAGAAGCTGCCATAATAGAAATTTAGAGATAGGGAGATAAAAAAATTTACCTGTGTTGTCTTGCAGATTCTTCTCCCCTCATGCAGCAATATTCACATCATGCAAACCTGTCCTGAAAATAAAGACATCTTTATCAACAAATCTGAGTGCTGGATACAAATTAGTAGCACTCCTAACAAATCAAGGAGTGGCAGAGACTCAACCTCTGCTGCTAGCTGCGCTGACCGGTGTAACCAAAAGGTATGGAAAAACAAAACTAAGAAATAGAAAAGGAACACGTTCAGACTAAACAAACATAGCAACTGCTTGCTCAATAATGTTGATCTCATGATATTGAGTACATTGGACAAAGCATGGTTTTTGGTAATTTACACTAGACAACTTGACTGACAATTCATGATAAAATTTTGAAGACGAGGGTGAAAACAAAAGTAAAACTATCTTGATTACAGCTTACTCAATAATTACAAATTCCATTTACATGTTAATACACAACATCCAAATATTGGAAGGCATGATACAGGACAAGAAAACAAGACATGCATAGCCTATATTTTCGGAAATTGGTGAAATATTAAATGATAACAAGCATGCCGTACTATCCATTACCTTGACTGTCAAATGTCAATAGCTTAACTCTGCTTTCTTCGTAGTAAGAAGTGATGTTTCTGAGAAGTCTTGTAAACCTGGAAGATGAAAGAAAAAGATCTCTCACAACCTTTCTAAATGCAGTTGTGGCTCTAGTTCTAATACAATCTCTTGCAGAGAAATCAACTACCTTGACGGCTTGGCCTATTCAAAACAAATGTGTGTAGAGCCATTGCTTCCACCAGTACCCAGCACATGAGGGATGCCAAAATGCTTGTAGTTTCTGCTGAATCCTACCGGAGGTACGCACATATGAAAGTTATCAAGAAAAGAAAACAAATCGTAAAGAAGGGAATACGAAAACAGCACCTGGATCTGGAAGGGGCGTCACCTGGATAAGGATGCGGTGGCGGTCAAGTGACGGCAGCGGCGGGTACATTGACGGCGACCATCCTCCGGAGGTAGTGAGAAGGTTGACGACAACATTTGTAGGCGACCGTTCTTGGTCGACACCCAGCGAATATGGTGGAGGGAGCGGGCGAGAGGCTGGAGGAGGTGCATCCGGCGGTGAGAGATCTGCGGCGCATCCGGCGAGGAGGGATTTGATGGGCAGCCGGCTGGCAACGACGAGGGATTTGGGGCGCCCCTGCTGGCGGCGGCTAGGGATTTGGGATGAGGCTGGGAAGCGAAGATAGCTCTGGTCTGCATCTGGAAGGTGGGATTTTTTTCACTAGAGGCTTTATTCCAAGATTTTAACCGGTGAGCGGCAGGCCCAAAAATTGGCTAAGCGGCGGGGCGGGCTTGCTTTTGCGCGCGCGACTGAAATCCATGGCGCCAAACATGGGCTCCTTTTTCGCTGTGAGTTACGCACGACAGGAATAAATCTTACTTCTGTGGGCCGACCAAGGCCCGACACGGATATAACTATTTCTGTGTGTTCTCTGCCGGCGCACAGGAATATAGTGCATATTCCTGTGAGCTACTGCGGGCCCGACAGGAAAAATTATTACCCACAGAAATAGTTCAGTTTCTGGTAGTGATGGTACCTTGATACGATACAAAAACGTTACAAATAAATGAGCATTACAATGCAGCTGCATAAGCATAGAGTAAAAATTTAAGGATGTTGTTTATAGCTTCATTATCGATGTAGTTGAGAAGGTGCACCAAAAATCACCTTCTTAACTTGCAACCATCCTATATGCGCATTATAAGTCATCATCTGGAGTTTTAACATGGAAGAATATAAATTCTGAAACAATGAATGCTCACATTGCAAATTGGTTGATTTAGTTCTTTCCCATTTCATGAGTACATAAATTAAAGCCAAAATATCCCACTTTATGCATCACTTTGGATCCTCCGCAAACTCGCACATAGTTGTCAGAGGAAATGATATCTAGAAATATGGTGAAAATAATTCCATCTGGTAGTAATTAAAACATTTTCCATACCTTGAGAATACTCGTATATATTTCCATCATGAACTCAGTATACGTGTCTAGAATTCCAGTTGTAAACTAACCAAAGGCCCTAGTGGCCCAAGTATGCAAATTGATCTCAAGGAGAACTTATAAAGAAATTAATGCAGGCTAATCCTATATAATAAAACAGTTTGCTTCCAGTGTTCAGTACAGTCAATAAAGTATCACATTCAAGACAAATCTGATAGAATGTGAATAAATCGATAAGTAAATCAATATGTACTGTTAATTAGCAGATATTAATCTTCTACTCATTTCAGAAACCCCTACAGAACCAGGGAGTACATTTCAAGCTTAATATATTATCCGAGCTTATAAGTAAGTCTATATTCTGAAACTCCCACATATAGGTGTTGATATGAGACCCTCTGAAATGGATCTAAACTGAGGGTAGTATTTCATATTAGTTATTTGACCATATGAACTTGGTACTACTACTTTTCTGTGTGCCACCGTGGTTCTAAATGTGCGATCTCAGATGGTGGTGCTGACTACTGAGATAATCCTGCAAGTATTATCGTACTGTTAATTATAAGATATTTCTCAACCCAAAGTGCAGGCAACTGTGCAAGTAGGACCTAAAATTCGTGCATGTAGTCAGAAGATCTCCAAAGCGAAGATCTTGTTCGATGATCAGAAAGAAATAAAATGTAAATGAATAATATCTTACCTTCAGTACATGATTTCTCATAAGAAGGCAGGCGAGATGAACACACTATGTAGCGCCATAAGGGGCCTAACGAATTAACACCCAACAACGACAGGCGGCGTCGCATGGACAGAGGAAGGGAACGGTGAGTCGACCAAATCGGTGAACTTATCACTGGTGCCCTGCTCCGCCCGTTGGTCGCACATCCCCGCGACAGCGATCGGCGAGAGGTCGACGCGGGTGATGGCACATTTGACGCCCTACCACAAAAGCTCTTCCCAGAGTTGCGAAATTGCTACACCCAATAGTAACACAGCATATAAATTCTACCATGGGAAAGTGTTTTTGCAGGAAAACATTGAAATTCAGGAACTTGCACATTAGGTGTCCATCTCCTCTACCCTCTTCCTCGGCGCTTCCTTCTGCTAGTATGTTAGATATTCCTCGGTTTGTAGAAAATAAAATCCTAGCTAGAAAGAAAAGCTTGAATCACAGTACCTTAGCCTTGGCGAGATCCAAATGCACATAAATGTAGTACAGAATGTGATGTGTATAGTTGGTTACAAGTCTGAAAAGAATTCATATAAAGTAAGATGAAAATGTAGCTGACCAATGTCAAATGGGTATAGAAAATATTCTCATATGTTAGACACCATTCACCACAGAAAAACTTAAATACTGCTTTTACAGGAATCATATAGCAAAACACTTTCAGTCTTATATATCGACGCATTTGGATGAGAAAAATCTACACTACAATTATATTAACACCATATATCATCAATAAATTATACCATGGGAAAGTATTTTGGCGGGAAAAGGATGGTTACCCAACAATAAAAGAGGCAATTAGCCTTGGACAAACAACCTTTTTATAATTCATCACAATGCCAACAACAGCTTTAACTAACGAAATAAAATTTTGAAAGCTCACATCCTAATATCATACAAGGAAGATTAGAGTGCTCATCGCATGGAATAAGCAACAACGTGGCGCTTCCCTTGAAAGCCTTTCAGACCACCAGATATAGACAATATCATAGTCACCATCCCTTGTAAAGAAAAAAAAGAGGATGTAAAGTTTATTGCATAGGAAACCAATTTCCCATCATATGACAATTAGTTTTAATCCTTTACTAAACTCATTTCTGTAGTGTCCGGCGTCACATTCTCCCTGGGAAAAATAAAATAACAGACAACATATATGAGTGACAGTTCAAAATTGGTTGAGTGTAGACAAACTAAAGGAATACATAAGATCTCACCAGCAATACACAACGTATTACATTGATGATTCAAGTCAGGCAGAAAAATGGTTCATTGTCAATATTCACTGTCAAAAAAACAAATCTATCATGGAACCTGATTCGTTTGCATTAGAAAGTTGCAGAGATGATGCGTTTGCATCACAAAGTTTGTCATGGCACCGTCCTCTTGAAGAGAGAGAGACCAAATCTCACTCCCTGCTGCCACCGGTCCCCATTCCCGTCTGCCACACCCCGTTCTCCGGATCGCCTGCTGCCATCACTCGCGGACAAAGAAAGGAGAGGCCAGGGCATCCCAGGGAGAGAGAGATGAGAGGATGTGCTGAAGTACATAGTTCCGACATGACTGGAAAAGAAGAAGTTAAAGAATCAAACATTCATTAGTGCATCATCCTAACTCAAGAGCACGACACGAAGTAGACGAATACCCTTGAGGCCAGAGCAGAGTGAGGATCCTACCAGGCTCAAAACCAGGGTGCATACCGACACCTCCACAAGTGCGTCCGTGCAGCCACCGCTCTCGCAACTGGTCGTGTCGACACGGCCCCACAACCGCCACTCCATCCCATCTCCCAAACGCTCGGGCCGTCGCGGCCACCGGTATTTGTTTCCTATCCTCTCAGTCGCCGCTCCTCGTGACCATGGTGCCATCTTTCGATCTCACCTGTCCATGGCGACTTGTTCCTCTCAAGAAACTAAAAGAAAAAAAATTAGAGAATTTCATGCCATGCAGACTCAGAACATGAAACTTTATTGAAAGAACAGTAACACTTTCCTTCTCCACATCTCTACAAAATTGTAGTATAGGAAATCATCTTAGTCTCTCTTTATTTACAGAGCATTTCACCTCTACCTCATTGGTCGTACTATTCATGATAAAAAATGGATAAATAGATCAAATTACAAGTTAAAGCTCCAACGTCCAATAAAACAAGAAACAACTATCACGGGCAGCATATCATTCTATCATTCAGTATTTTGAATATGCATAAAATGAGCTATTAAATCAAGTGAGTAATACATTTAATTCTTCAAAGAATGTATGTCCATTACCAAACTATAATCAGCTACTTCAGAAACCTAGTGGTGTTAAAATGACGTGTGCCCCAACATATCCACCTATACAATGACAAAAAGATGACATCCAGTCGTACTTCCTTGATGGTTGGGAGAAATTCCAGAAATAACAAAATTGCGGGCTCCGGTCAGCAGCCCAAGTTTTGCCATTACTGTTGCCTCAAACTCCCACTCCGATGGTTTAACTTCCATGCACAAATATGGTGTGGTAACCCAACAAAGCTCTCTAGAACTCAAATTCCTTTTCAGAGGATTTCCCGTCCTTCTCCTGCTTCCTCTTCATCTTTTGCTTGCGCCATGTGAGTTAGAAAGACAAGTTGATGTTTCAGTTGAATAACTGCGTTAGTCAGGCAAAAAAGAATTGTTGAACAACTACAATATATAATTTCTGGTAAGGAATGTACCTCTGGCCACCATGTTGTTGAAATTAATCTTCCTCCAGCTAGCGGCGCTATGTCTCATTCTTCATACTGGAAACCAAATTAGCTACCCACTCTGCATTTCGAAAACAGAGAGTCCAAGTCACCATAGCATAGCATAAATCATCATCATCATTTTAGTACAACATCCAAAGACATGCTGAGCCCCTGTTTGGCTGGTCTTGTTCTAAGCAAATAGGCCAATCAAATGCCCTGCTTATTTTCAGATGTGTTGAAAGCAAACTGACTTGAAGGCAAATCATGTTTTTGTATGCCTTTTAAGTTTCACAAGATTTCCTGCTTCAAGAAAATTAAGAAAGCATAGTTTAAAGGTGAAACCTTAAAAGGAGATAGACAGCCAACAACACCCACTTATTTGTTTTCAGTCGACATGCATATAACAGGCAGCACACAAGGTCATTAAAATTAGATCTACCTATCTTCGTATATGTATGTGCTCCAGTCAATGTTGTTGAAAAAAATGAGTGACTCACCTTTATTCGTACACCAGCGACTTGTCACTTTATTCATACAGTAGTAGCAACAGAGAGCAACATCCTGCACATTAGAAGAGTACGATGTGAAAATAAAGAGAGAGAGAGAGAGAGAGAGAGAGAGAGAGAGAGAGAGAGATGCTCGAAGGGTCACGAACAACAACGACTTTGACACTCGCTTGAACCCGAGCAGGCCTCGCCGCCTCGCGGGCGTGGTCGTCCTGTTCTGGACGATCTCCTGCAGGACGTTCGGCACCAATGGCGCCTCTACCTCGACAGCGGCAAGCACGTCGCTCGTGCCCACGGTCTTGTTTGGAGGAGGAGGGTCGCCCCTTCCGCGACGAAGCTCCGGCTGCATGTCACCAGCTTGGCATGACGCTGGTGCTCTTCCTGAATGACGCCCAGCTGCCCACCGGAGAGGTCCACTCCTTGACGGGCAGCAATTGGCAGAATAAATTCAGTCAAGCATGCAAGTAGATTAAGACCAGCAGCAAACAAAGCAAATTATTTCAGATTGTGGCATTTGGCAAACGAGAAGGAATCGAATTGGTAGGTTCCAGTTCCTAAGCGTAATTAAACAGGCAGAGTATTTATTTTTTGAGTTGAAGCACATAACAAAAATAGTGACCACCAACCAAGCCTGATTCTGGACGGTGACGACTCACAGCAGCATCAAGCAAGCACAATTGCTGGAGGCAAGGAGAGGAGCTCACCGTGGCTGTTTTTGTAGTTGTTGTCGAACAGCGCCGTCGCCGCCGTGGTCCGAAAGAAGCAACACCGAGGTGACTGGCACGCTAAAGCCCTTGTTGTTTGCATCCGTGATGGTGTTGTACAAAAACCGAATCCTGCCACGCAAGAAGAACAAGAGAAATAACAACTTAATAATTTACCATGACAACCTGCAGCATTTTCAGATTGGATTGAGACACCAACAGTTAAGATCCTACTTCTACATACTGTAGAACCAAAACAGCGTGGCAGTTTCCATTGATCAAAGTTGATCTTTTATGAAATCAAATTAATTAGTGAAAGATGAAACCAGATCGGGGCCATCCGAGAAGGATTCGCCTCTCTGCAGGTGGAGAAGGAATGAGCAGACCTCCTCCCTTGCCTAGAGGGAAGAGACGAGAGGAGATGGGGACCAGGGATTCAATTCATACCTGTGCTGCGGTGGCGGCCATGGCCGGGCGGGCGTCTAGGGTTCCCTCCCGGCGTTTTCCGTGGTGGTTGCGTGAGTGCCTGCGTGCCGCGTGAGAAAGGCTAGACCTCCTCTTTGCCCTTCCTGCCGCTGGACCTGCGCGTGCCTGCGTGCGTGCGTGAGGAAGAGGAAGCGGCATCAGGGAAGGGAATCGAAGACCCTGACGCTAGGGACGTGAAGGGAAGGGGGTCGGACCTTGACGAGCAGCTCCATGGCGTCGGGGTCACGGATCAGGGAGACGCCGGCGGCCTCCTGGTCCTGTCCCGGCGCTGATCGCCGCCATGGTCTGCTGGATCTCGCCATGGCCCGGAGTTCGGCGGGGGCGATCCCGGCGACAGGGATTCAAGCCGCCCTGCCCTGGAGACGCGGCGGCGGCGTCTCCCCTCGGACGGCGGCGGCGGCGGCAACAAAGAGTCGGTGGCAGGGAGATCGGAGATGGGATTGAGAGGAGTGTTTTTCGTGGGGGGTGGGTTTTTTTGGGTGCCTGCGTCTGCGTGGGATGGGATGGGGTGGGTGAGAGGTGCGAGTTAACGGAGGTGGGAGGATGACGGAAAAAAATCGGAGGTGGGAGGATGACGAAAAAAATCAGCGAAAATAAACCGCGCGGATTATTCACCAACTGCTCCATTAGGAATAGAGATTACTTACCGCTGTGTTTTTTTTTCTAGATATAAAAAAAGGAAAATGCTTGCACATGGATTTGAACCCATAACCTCTACTCCAAACGTGCAACGCGCTAACCAGCTCAACCAACTATAATTGTTGTCCTACTACATATAAACTAGACTAGTAAAATGCCCGTGCGTTGCCACGGGCTTCTCAAATATTTTGATGAAGTTATATAAAGGTAAATATTTTGATAACAAGGCATCTCCATATGTCCACGAATTTGGTTTTCTTGGGGGCAGACATGATTGATTCAATAACTATAATAACTCTATGGGGACAAACATAGTCTGTCGGCATGATTGCAAAAATGAGCCAATTAGTATAAAAATACCTAATTAAGTGAACATGGAAGGCAATATGACGAAGGAAAGATCGATGATAACATTGAAAAGAATACCTTGTGTGATAAAATTTAATTGACATCTTTTTTTATGAGATATCACCGCTTCCATATCATTATGTTGTAAAAAACACGATGAATTGTCGGCCCCTTGCAGTGATGTCGCTTCGGAGCCCCTGACAATGGATTTTTTTTGTGCATCTCCGCTTAATATCCATATTTGTGTCTCCTACATTCTGAAAAAAATATATAAAATAATGCACCCTTTGTATTAGCATGCATAACATATATAGATCTCATGGTGTTTCAGTCCGATCTGCCATCGTTACGTCAATGCATATGTCAGTTGATTTCTTGAAACATCATTCAGGTCCATCACTCTTTATCAATGTTGAACAAAGGTGGAACATATAAAATATAATAGTATTTTATACTGCATATATAAATAAACTTGTATAATATATAATAAAACCAAAAGTGGGACTAACACAGATATTTTTATTTGCAGTTTTTTTTTCACCCTACAACCTTATCCAGATCTCTCCCTACCCAGTCTCTCCCCCTCACAGACAGACCTAGCCAAATGGGCCGGCCCGCCGTGGCACGGTCCGGCTGAGTTAAACGGGCCACCCCTCCCCAACCGATGCTCAGAAAAAAAACCATCTCCCCACCCACTCTCTCCCCCTCGTCTCCCCGGCGATGGCGTCCATCGATCTCCCCTTCCTCTCCCCACCGTGCCGACCGCCTCCTCCTCTCCTCCTCCCTAAACACGCGCCACCAGCAGATCTACATCTCACGCAGCCGGCCCTGTCGCATTCCACCCTCCGCCGCCACCTTCCCCATCCCGAGCTCGGATCTAGGCCACCCACCGTCTTCCCTGTACCCAGCTGCCCTCATCAGCTCCGGTCTCGTCCGCGACGTGCTGCTCCAACCATTGGTACGCGACAGTGGGGGTTCGGTCCAGGAGGTGGTTGCTGCAGTCCTGATGGTGTCGCCTCTGCGGTGGCTCCATTCCGGCGGCATCAGGGAAGCACACCAGCGTCCACGAGCAGCAAGCAGAGCCGGCCAAGGAAGCAACACTAGTGCAGAACCGGGCAATAGCACCGGTTCGTAAGGCCCTTTAGTGCCGGTTTAGGAACCGGCACTATTATTTCGGCACTAAAGCCCCCCCCCCTTTAGTACCGGTTCAGCACGAACCGGTGCTAAAGGGGTACCACGTGGCACGAGCCAGCTCCGGGGGCCGGGAGCCCTTTAGTACCGGTTGGTAAAACCAACCGGTACTAAATGGTTGTGGGTTTTTGTTTTATTTTGTATTTTTCAATTAAATTTGTGTTATCAATTTAATTTAGGATTGTTTTACGTTATAATGAGTTGTAGTCGTCATCATCATCATCATCATTGCATATGAATAAATAAATAAACTCTAGCTAGCTAAAAATCATCGTAGTCGTCTAATTACCACTATTTAATCATCATAGTCATTACCGCTAGCTATGTAATCATCATCAACGTTGGCTAGCTTAAAGAGGAAACATTCACTTTGTAACAGAAGCAAAGAGATATCATCAAGTTCAACATAATCATCACCAACATCGAAGTTCAGGACACGGATCCATGAGACAAGTACTAATTAAGAGCATGAAGTAGTAGCTACTGATCCTGCTGCTCCCTCTCAGGTAGAATAGCATAGAACATGTATAGCTCTCCTGATTCATCATACTGGAGCATGCAGATGAATCTGTCTCCTAATCTTGGGTTGCGCTTCTCCTTACTGCCCCCTAGTACTTCTCTGCGATCGTTAACAATTTTGCTCCAATCTTTCACTATTAAGCATTCTTCGCTTTTAGAAATCCTGAATGCACTCATGTGCAATGTAGGAAATCTTGGTCGTAAGCTAACCATTGACATGCAACCTTTTGTCTCGATCCACTGAGGCACAACTGTCATCGGAAGTCCCTGTTGAACAACATTGTATAGTAATTAATATACTAAGCAATGAAAGTTTAGCTTCAAAAATAATGTATGCAAAAGATGCACTAATTAAGGACAAATATTTAAAATCTTACCATCTTTTGATTATAGATGTGACCGTAGTTCAATACGATCACCATTGGTCGCACGTTTTGAGTACTAACATTTCTAAGTTTAGGAAAAAAAATTTCTTGACAGTATTAAGATCCTCAAGCCATGAAACATAATGACTTATCTCCTCGCAGTTTAGTTGAGCCCCGGGGCAGTAATAGGTCCTGTCTACCAAGCGCCGGACATGTTTGCTTGAACCGAAATAAGCTGACAATACAAATTAGTTGTCAACTATTTTTGAATAAACTGTATGAAAGACATAAACATGTGCATGCATGGTTGAGAAAAACTCACCAAATGGTAGGACTGGGGGCGTTTGCACATCGACCCAGATGTCTATATTACCTTCAATATCATCTTCCGGACGAATATCAAAGGTGATAACCATATCAGGCTCAAATGCATAAGCCTTGCATAGTGCTTGCCAAGTTTTGCATTCAAAATGGGTGTATGTGTCTCCATTATATAATTTGACGTTGAAAGTATACCCATGCTCCGTCTTCAAGTAAACTCTCTTTACCTCCATATCATCTATAGCACTAAAACCTATCTTATCCAAGACAAAAATTCTTGCATGGCAGGGGATGCGCTAATAGAATAGTGAAAATTTAAAATTATAAGTTGAAGCAAATGAAGCATAAGTTTTGCATTCAAATAATAATTGACAAAGTGACTTACTGTATCAACTTCGAATGTCTCATCCAGCTTGATGCTGAAGCGCCTACCATCAACAAGGAAATTTTGGTCGCACAGGCCGCGCTGGTCTTCACAGTGTTCACACATAATAAAATCTTTTTCGTCGTCAGATGACATTTCCTATGTTCATATAGGTGAAACATTAAACACCTATATCTAGCCAAATATATATTCATCTAACATTTGACATTAATATATCTAACTATATATTCAATTGACATTACTATATATTTAACTTTTCTATCTAATTCATCTAACATTCGACATTAATCTAACATTTATATAAACTCAAAATATATAAAAAAATTAAATAAACAGAAAAACTCATTAACAAATAATATTTTAATTAGATCATCAAATCTCATATACCTAAATTTTTTTACTAAAAATAAACTAGTTATATTAATTATTCAACTAGTTCTAATCTCATATACCTAAATTTTCTTACTAAAAATAAACTAGTTATATTAATTATTCCACTAGTTTTAATCTCATATACCTAAATTTTCTTACTAAAAATAAACTAGTTATATTAATTATTCAACTAGTTCTAATCTCTAGTTCGACAATTTTTCTATCTAGCTAGCTAATTCATCTAACATTCGACATTAATCTAACATTCGATCATCTAATTAACT
This sequence comes from Triticum aestivum, assembly GCF_018294505.1. Classification (NCBI taxonomy): domain Eukaryota; kingdom Viridiplantae; phylum Streptophyta; class Magnoliopsida; order Poales; family Poaceae; genus Triticum; species Triticum aestivum. Next base: position 21,731,160 of record NC_057800.1, on the reverse strand, counting down.
TTTCTAAAAAACAGAAAATAAGTAAAAAAAATGTGTGTGTGTGTATGTGTGTGTATGCATGTGTGTGTATATATACGTATATGTGTGTATGTATGTGTGTATGTGTGTGTATGCGTGTGTGTGTGGTATATGTGTGTGTGTGCGGCCCCGTACACCGCCGCCCCGTACGTACGAGCGGGGGCGCCGGCGTACGGGGCGGGGGCGCCGGTGTGTGTGTGTGTGTGTGTGTGTGTGTGTATGTGTGTGTATGTATGTGGGTGTATGTGTGTGCGGGAGCGAGAGAGAGACGTACGGCCGCGGCGATGGCGACGGATGGCGGCGGTGTTCGGGGCGGCAGCGCGAGACGACGACGACGACGGGCGGCGGCGGGGACAGCGACGATGACGACGGACGACGGTACGGGCGACGGACGGCGATGACGGGATCGAGCGGCGCGCGCGGCGGAGGTTGGAGACAAAGTGGGGATGAAACTGAAATTTTCGTAAGTGCTATATATATAGGATGGGCCTTTAGTACCGGTTCGTGGCTCCAACCGGTACTAAAGGCCTATTTTCGCCAGGCCAAGCGGCGGGAAACGAAGGCTTTTAGTACCGGTTGGAGCCACCAACCGGTACTAAAGGGGGGCCTTTAGTACCGGTTGGAGCCACCAACCGGTACTAAAGGGTGTGCGCTGCCAGGCGAGGGGCGCAGAAGTTTAGTCCCACCTCGCTAGCCGAAGGGCGCACACACCTGCTTATAAGCCCCGCCGCCGCTGCTGTCTCGAGCTCCTCTCTAAAGCAGGCCTTCTGGGCCTACCTCTGCTACTCTGCCCTGTGGGGCCTATTGGGCTTGCGGGCCTGCATCCTGGCCCAACAACAGGTTGGGTTTCTAGTCGTATGAAGGCCGCTGTGGCCCGGTAGGTGGGCTTTTTTCATTTAGTTTTTTCTTTTCTGCTTTATTTATTTTGTTTTATTTATTTTAGTTGTTTTTTGCTGTATTTAGAGTTTCTTTGTGAATATTTTTGATAGTTTTTAGAAACTTTCAGTTAGTGCCGGTAGTTTTTAAATTTGAATAGTTTAAATTTTGAATTATTTGAAATTTGTGCGAATCACTAGTTTGTGAATAACTTAACTTTAAAAATACATTTTTCAGTGATTCTTTTTTCTTATTTTTAATATTAGTGTGTTTTATCATTATATTCAATTTGGTAATGCTTAAGTTATTTAAAAAATGAAATGCCTTTGTAACGGATGAGTTTTCGTCCGAAACCCTGATACTTCGAAACAGATTGTCCATTTTGTACACGAAGTGCATCCAGTTTTTGCGGTAACCCTCTCTACTTTTTTGCACATGCTATGTGGGTGAAATTATGATACCATGCCAACTTTCATCCTTTTCTGAGTTCATTTGAAATGCTTTTCAATTTCAGGGTCATTTAGCTGAAAAAATTAGTAAATGCATGAAAGAATTTGCTTGCACATAAAATTTCTTCGCGTTTCAAGGCTTGAAGCTAATCAACATGTAGATGAGCATTGCAACTCTTCGTCATTGTCTGTGCACTCACGGCTTATAAACCGCTCATACTGCCTCTCTTTTGGCGAAGATCACAAGATAGTTTGGTTAAATTGCATTACTTGTAAGTCCAGTTAACATGGATGCTTATGATGCAAGAGCAACAGCAAAAGTGAAAATTTGGCACAAATAGGTAGTTGTGTAACTAAAATAGGTAGGAGGAGAGATAGCTCTTATGTCACAAAAAAGAAGTTGTATCAAACCTTTTATGTCGGATCTAGAACAAACCAATCGGTATCACCATCATACAGCCCAACCGTGGCTCGTGATGCATATATATGCATATCAAATGCACGGTTGGACGTATGATAGCGAATCCGAATGATTTGTATTCAGTCGATGAACTGGTAGATGTATGCAGTCGATGAACTGGTAGATGTATGTAATCGATGAACTGAAAGACTTATGCAGGGAAGGCGAGAGGTGGGCTATATATAGGGTCGTCTGGCTCACAAAGTGATTGTGGTAGTTTCGATCCAACGACTCACATGAGCTAGGAGAAACACACCCTTGATCCAACGACTCGTAAGAGCTAGAAAGAAACACACGATCTGTGTGATTCTTCCTGATTGGTGGGATGCACATTAGTACCCACTCCGGACTCCGAAACCCTGATACTCGGAAAGAGTTTGTCCAGTTTGTACACGAAGTGCGTCCAGTTTTTGCCGTGACCCTCTCTACTCTTTCGCACATGCTATGCGGGTGATATGATGATACCATGCCAAGTTTCAACATTTTCAGGATTCATTTTGTAGTGATTTTCAATTTCTCGGTCATTTAGCTCTCTAAACAATTAGGTAAATGACCGAAAACAACAAATGATGTCAGAACATGTTAGAAATTGATGACGTCGCTTTAAATGTTGCATACTAAACACAAAAGAAGTCCGGAGTTCAAATAAGTTTAAAAAACATTGAAGTGGCCATGTAACAGATGAGTTCTCGTCCGAAACCCTGATACTCGGAAAGAGTATGTCCAGTTTATACACGAAGTGCGTCTAGTTTTTTCCATGACCCTCTCTACTCTTTCGCGCATGCTATTCGGGTGATATGATGATACCATGCCAAGTTTCAACATTTTCAGGATTCATTTTGTAGTGATTTTCAATTTCACGGTCATTTAGCTCTCTAAACAATTAGGTAAATGACCGAAAAACAACAAATGATGTCGAAACATGTTGGAAATTGATGACGTCGCTTTAAATGCTGCATACTGAACACAAAAGAAGTCCAGAGTTTAAATAAGTTATTAAAAATAAAAAAGAGGTGCAATGCTGGTTAATTTGCTTCAAGCCTTTCGGAATAGTGTAGACTGCACTGCACATAGCTCAGTGCAATCTATGCTATTCCGCAAGGCTTGAAGCTAATCAACATGTAGATGAGCATTGCAACTCTACGTCATTGTCTGTGCACTCACGGCTTATAAACCGCTCATACTGCCTCTCTCTTGGCGAGGTGGGACTAAAAACAGCTTGCCATAACCTCATTAGTACCGGTTCGTGGTACAAACCGGCACTAAATGGTGATGGTGGAGCCATAGCCTGACCGCAGGCTGACACAGCCTTTTTAGTACCGGTTCGTGGCATGAACCGGTACTAAAGGTTCGCCACGAACCGGTACTATTGATCGCCGCCACGAACCGGCACTAATGTACACATTAGTGCCGGCTCTAATTCAAACCGGCACTAATGTGCTTCACGTTTGACCATTTTTCTACTAGTGCAAGGACGCGGGCAAACGATGCAGCAGCGCCGTCCTTGAGGAGATGCCGCCCGTGGATACAACAGCCGTGGGCGTGGAAGATGATTTTGGATCCTGTGAGCCGCCGCCGCTGCCGCACAGGTAGTCAACGATGGCGTGCTGCTGTTCCATGTCCAAGAAGTCGCCCACGAGGCGTCGTCGTGGCATTGCCAGCTCCAGCTTGCCCCTGCCATCGTCTCTGCCGTCGGCACTTGCACGCACGCTCCTTGGTGAGGCTCTTCATGTTAATTTTGTTCTGTTTGTAACATGGCACGTAGCATATTTCTATACCCACAATGTTTTGCATCATCCGAACAAATGATGGTAAATTGATTCCTATGTATTGTAACGTCCTGATTACAAGTTCTGTTAGATTAGTTTTTCTGTTGGAATAATTGTTCTGTTGTAGCAGAACAATGACATCATTGTGATTCCGTTTTTAGGGGATGGTCGAATGGGAGTATATAACATGCAGGAGTACTGTATTTTTTATTACTTAAACAGAGAGTATATATCATCGAGGTAGTACAGCAAAGATAGAGTATAAACATGATTAAATGCTATACAGTAGGTAAGTGAATTTACATGATTAAACAGAATCCAAGTGACTATGAACATGATAACGGGATTAAGTGAGTATAGATGGAGTACAAAAACTACATCTGACAGTTTAGGAGTAAAATTGCTTGCCTTACAAACTGCTTGTCTACTGGTTGCTCTAAAAACTGCTTGTCACTGCTTGCCTTAAAAACTGTGTGTGGTTAACTGATGGATTTATGGCAGAATTTTGCTAGACACAATGGATCTCGATGTGAAATAGTAGATGAGTATATACTACTTTAATTTAGCTGGAGTGCTGGCATGATATCATTGTGTTTGATGAATTTGGTTGTTCCACATAAGATAATTATTACACATTTGTAGATAAGAGAAATATACACAGATGTTCACACCTAGATGCACTTGCTTTACTTCTTGACTATCCTTGATGCTCGTTCACTTCTTGATGTTCCTTGGTTATCTGTTATGGATCTGTGATGGACGAGGGGGGAGGAGGGAGGGGGAGAAGGGATGGCAGGGGAGGTTTACAATATCAAGCCCAAGAAGAGTTCACACCTTCTTATTCTAATTTTTTTACTCCTAATAAAACAAGGAGAGACGCTACAAGCATTTCTGCTCAGAGAAAGGGCGGTGCAGACCTGATTTATATGTGTATATCCGGAACAAGTGCTCGCAGGTGAATATTGCAAGAAAAGCCTGTATTCATTTATCTTGTTTCATTGTATCATTCTGCAGCAGAACACACACATGAGTATATATACTAACAGTGTATAAAACTGAGTGGAGGAAACCAGATATTAGACAGTCGCACTGCTCGTGGCAAACTCTGGATCCTAGTGGAAAACAAAATATATATCTTAAAAGGCAATAATAGAACTTGATATAGTAGACCACAATGTTGAAATAATGGAATCTTATGCAAAAATAAGATGGGCAAAGTATTGGGGAATTATGGGGAAAAATACCATCTTATAATTCTCAAAATTATGTCCATGAACATATTATAACCTAATAAAAGGGAGAAGGAAAATACACTATTGCAATGTTCAGTATCTTTTATCATTGCTCAGTGAGGTATAACCAAAATAATCATTCTGGTGAAATTACATGCAAGATAATAAAGAACTCCTCCTTTTCATGAGTATGCCTGCTTTGAGCCTTCAGAGCCTACATTTCTTCTTGTACTGAACTGTATGAGATGTATTAGGACATTGACATATATCATGCATGCTTTGCACCTATAGTTTTGACCAATCAGAATAATAAGGGGATAAAAAGGATGCCAAGAAATTAACCATCAAGCATAAGAAGCAATATATTATCAATCTGACAAAAGAATCACTACAAATTATATTAAATCCTTTTTAAAATAGGGTCTTCAGTGCATGTTCAAGGTGTGTTACAGGCCAACCATTATATCAGAATCTCATATTACACATTTCAAAGTATACTGTGTGACACATATATTGCACTACATAGTTCTTGTTTACTTCTTGTCACCTATTTGTTATAACTAACAACAGGATTTTCTAGATCAACTTCCCGCATAGACTCGCGTCGAGGGAGGAGGACGCAGAGGCCAACTACAAGGAGCGGTTGTGGGTGCACATCCTGGCCGCCGACCACAAGTGCTGCGAGAAACCTTGGGCGGAATTCGCTGCTCCACTAGTATGAGCAAATCAAATATTGCTTCCTTCTCTATGTCTGTTGTCTGCTGAAGTAGCTAATATATCGCTTCAGGATGCTGTGAGCTTGGTTATTTACATTGTCTGCTAATGTTAAGCAAAGAATGAATGTTGTAGTGTGTTAAATGTCCGCAACGACGTTTTACTTAGATGTAGTAGATGATTGATTACAAACCAGGAAAAGAATAATATACATAAGAAATCTACAAAAGGAAAAATAATCTAAACTACAAGTAATAGTCCGTACCACGAGTTGACCATGGCTATGCCAGAAACAAGGAGAAAAAAAGAAAACCTCAACAACGACGATGCTGCTGCTATTTCCATTTCTGAAACATTAGATAGGAGTTCACCTAATTGGAGTCTAGCTCCAGCTACCTAAAAAAGGTAAAAGGAGCAAACAGACACAAAATAAATGAAACTAAGAAACAACTATACCACAAATGTTGTTTTGGGGACATTTTGTGTGCCTGCTTTGAGGCCGCATCATAATATTTCTCTAAAGTAGAGCACTCCAATGGAGTCTAGTTTCAGAGCATCTGAGTGACACGTGCAGTGTGCAATATCTGTGCAGGAAAACATAATGGTCGTGCACGTTTAAACACATAGGATGCACGTACCAGGTTTGTCATATACAGGAAGAAATGGTAATTTGCAAAGTCACAACTCCGAGGAAATATTATTAATATTTGACTTTTTGTATAAACATAATAAAGCTCAGTTGCTAACAACCAAAGATAAGATTTCAGTAAAAAAAAACCACCAGTTTCTTAAGTGCGGACTTTAGCCTGTAAGGACTTCCTTATAGACGATGTTCTTCATTGAGGCCTGTAAGGACAAGGCAGGTCTTTTTCGCTTCTTTGATTTACTGCTTTGCTTATTGCCATTATCATTCTCCTTCTCCTTCTCAATGAGGATCTTTATGTTCATCTTCGCAGTGGCTCGAGACAACGCGACATAGAGTTGACCATGAGAGAACACCGGATTAGGTAGGTACACGCCAACAATCGGAATAGTCTGCCCTTGAGCCTTGTTAATCGTCATAGCAAAGCTAAGCCTTATAGGAAATTGCTTCCTCTTGAACTTGAATGGAAACATGTCGTTGTCAGACGGGCATAGGGGTATTCGAGGAAGGAAGACCCTCCTACCCGCGTGTTGTCCAATCACGATTTCTGCGTCAATGGCGTTCCTCTCAAAACCTTGGACGACGAGCCTCGTCCCGTTACATAGACCATTAGCTGGATCAATGTTCCTCAGAAGTATCACAGGGCAGTTGAGCTTCAGTTTGAGTGCATGCGGAGGCAGACCGTTGGGAGTCAATCCATTCAGGAACTCAGGAGCGTAGTAGCCATATGGGTCGTCCTCTGCACTGTCAAAGCTATGGTAGGTTAATTCTTCTCCTCGAAAACGCTCTACCATGCGTATGTTTATCTTGTCAACGTTGTCGTTCGTGGTGGAGAGGATTGCGCGAGAAGTCATGTAATTCGGATCAGACATGTTGTCATCTAGTCTCGGAAACACATGGTCAATTAGCTTCTCCAGGTCATCACCCTCGCCTGTAGACGGCACACAAATATCTTCAGGGAGTCGTATGTTTCCTTGATCGTCAACTACCTTGGTGCCATTGCCTATCCTAAGCAAGTAATCCGCAAACCAGGTGTCATTATGAGCCCTCATGTTGGTGACGAGCCTTAGCTGGCGCATACCCTTCCAGAGATGTGAACTTCGGAGGGTTGCATCAATTATCTGACCCCGGGACCCCCTCCTGACTACCGGAAGCACCTGCCTGAAGTCCCCGCCAAACACAACAGTCTTTCCTCCAAATGGTCGGTCCCGTCTTCCCATGATGTCGCGCATGCTGTTGTCCAGTGCCTCGACCGCCTGTCGCTTAGTCATGGTGGCCTCGTCCCATAGTATCAATGAGGCCATCCTCAGTAGCTTGGCGGTCCCACTCTGCTTTGTGAAGGTGCATGAGGCGCCATCGTCGCAGCTCAATGGGATCTTGAACCTTGAGTGGGCAGTCCTACCTCCAGGCATGATAGAAGCGGCGACGCCCGACGTCGCAGTAGCGATAGCAATGTTTCCCTCGCTTCGAACCTTGGCAAGTAGTGCCCTGTATAGGAAGGTCTTCCATGTACCTCCCGGGCCATCAACAAAGAACACACCCCCATTACCGTGTTCAACAGCAGCTAGTATCTCGTCGTATGCAACTCTCTGCTCCAAGTTTAGCGTGTTGGGGAACGTAGCAGAAATTCAAAATTTTCCTACGTGTCACCAAGATCTATCTATGGAGAGACTAGCAACGAGGGGAAGGAGAGTGCATCTACATACCCTTGTAGATCTCTAAGCGGAAGCGTTCAAGTGAACGGGGTTGATGGAGTCGTACTCGTCGTGATTCAGATCACCGATGATCCTAGTGCCGAACGGACGGCACCTCCGCGTTCAACACACGTACAGCTCGACGATGTCTCCGACGCCTTGATCCAGCAAGGAGAGAGGGAGAGGTTGAGGAAGACTCCATCCAGCAGCAGCACAACGGCGTGGTGGTGATGGAGGAGCGTGGCAATCCTGCAGGGCTTCGCCAAGCACCTACGGGAGAGGAGGAGGTGTCACGGGAGGGAGGGAGGCGCCAAGGGCTCAGGTATGGATGCCCTCCCTCCCCTCCACTATATATAGGGGCAGGGGAGAGGGGGGAGGCGCAGCCTTGCCCCTTCCTCCAAGGAAGGGGTGCGGCTAAGAGGGGGGGAGGAGTCCATCCTCCCCAAGGCACCTCGGAGGTGCCTTCCCCCTTGAGGACTCTTCCCTCTAGGGTTCCCTAGGAGCATGGGCCTCTTGGGGCTGGTGCCCTTGGCCCATGTAGGCCAAGGCGCACCCCCTACAGCCCATGTGGCCCCCGGGGCAGGTGGCCCCACCCGATGGGCCCCCGGGACCCTTCCGGTGGTCCCGGTACAATACCGATGACCCCGAAACTTGTCCCGATGGCCGAAACAGGACTTCCTATATATAAATCTTTACCTCCGGACCATTCCGGAACTCCTCGTGACGTCCGGGATCTCATCCGGGACTCCGAACAACATTCGGTAACCACATACAAACTTCCTTTATAACCCTAGCGTCATCGAACCTTAAGTGTGTAGACCCTACGGGTTCGGGAGACATGCAGACATGACCGAGATGTTCTCCGGTCAATAACCAACAGCGGGATCTGGATACCCATGTTGGCTCCCACATGTTCCACGATGATCTCATCGGATGAACCACGATGTCAAGGACTTAATCAATCCCGTATACAATTCCCTTTGTCTAGCGGTATGGTACTTGCCCGAGATTCGATCGTCGGTATACCGATACCTTGTTCAATCTCGTTACCGGCAAGTCTCTTTACTCGTTCCGTAACACATCATCCCGTGATCAACCCCTTGGTCACATTGTGCACATTATGATGATGTCCTACCGAGTGGGCCTAGAGATACCTCTTCGTTTACACGGAGTGACAAATCCCAATCTCGATTCGTGCCAACCCAACAGACACTTTCAGAGATACCCGTAGTGTACCTTTATAGCCACCCAGTTACGTTGTGACGTTTGGCACACCCAAAGTACTCCTACGGTATCCGGGAGTTGCACAATCTCATGGTCTAAGGAAATGATACTTGACATTAGAAAAGCTTTAGCATACGAACTACATGATCTTGTGCTAGGCTTAGGATTGGGTCTTGTCCATCTCATCATTCTCCTAATGATGTGATCCCGTTATCAACGACATCCAATGTCCATAGCCAGGAAACCATGACTATCTGTTGATCACAACGAGCTAGTCAACTAGAGGCTCACTAGGGACAGATTGTGGTCTATGTATTCACACGTGTATTACGATTTCCGGATAATACCGTTATAGCATGAATAAAAGACAATTATCATGAACAAGGAAATATAATAATAATACTTTTATTATTGCCTCTAGGGCATATTTCCAACATAGCGACGATGCCAATTTAGTGTCGTTGATGTCAAAATCGATGTTGGATTCCTCGATCACTTCTCTGGCCTCACCCTCGGTTGGGTCGAATGCATCGTCAATGCATGGAAGAGCGAAATTAGCTATGTCTTTGCCCATGGATTGCAACATACCCCTAATGTCAAGCAACACCATCTGTTCCACCTCAATCGGGCACGTGTGTGATCGCCGATAGTCATCAGACATAGGCTCGAAGTGCCTATCCCATAAACCACGCACGTCGCTTGGCTCATAGTGCACCAAAATTGTTGCGAAGAGCCTCCTGAGCGAACCTGGCATCGCCCACTGCTCTGCCTCGGTAAGACAGTCGTCGAGCGTGTTATCTGCCTCGATGAGTCCCAACCTTTCAGCAGCCTCTCTAAAGCTCCCGCATAGCCTACCGTCCACGGTGAGCAGGTCCTCATAGGATGTCTTGCCAGCAACGTGGTTTAGCAGCACACGCAGATAGTATCGCTCCCCCTCGGCAGGATTGGCAGACACAATTCGACATATCTGATAATGCTCCACCCGCTCTTTCCAATACTTCTTACCCTTCTGCCATGTGAACCTTCCAGGAAAATCCTTGTACAATATATTCCTAGCCCACGGGTGTTTCTGGTTAGCTTTGAAATACTCTGTCAACATGGATTTGGAAGCATTCTCAGAGGCTAATACGTCGGTCAAGTGAGCTTGCTCATTGAATGCCACCCTATGCATATTCGGGAGATGAAGAGGCAACTGTAGGACAGGCGGGTCATTGGCACACAAGGGGAAGCCAAATATCCTCCACATCGCCTCTGGAGGAGTAACCCACCTCGCGTCTACATATCTTTTGATCTCATCAATGTTACCATCGGTGTCGGGCTGGTCGATGCTGAAAGAAGCCCTATCATGGCCCTTGTATATGTACTTGTAAAGGTATTTGACGGCCTTTATGCTGGAGCAAACCTCAACATTGATGTGGCAATTGAACATCCGCAGAAGGTAAGGGTTATACGGCACAACCCATCTGTTGTCCAACATTTTACCCCGGACCTTAGCTTGCCGGCCATTATCTCGGCGACGATAAACTGGGTATGAGTCCTTCCCCTGTGCCGTGTTTTCATTGAACGGCCGCGGGTATCTGCACTTGCACTCATTCTATTGCATGCACACATTTTTGGGGTTGAGAGCACCGCATGGTCCGTGCATCATATGTTTGACCACCAAGGCGTGGAGTTCTGGATACTTCTGCTTGTCTGGGAGCTCGGCAGAAATGAGTCGGTCGTACTGCTCTGGAACGACAAGCTTATAGGAAGAATCCATGATCAACAAAAAGTGTGCGTGGGGGAGGCCCCTCTTCTGGAACTCGACTACGTATACATGTGCGACAACAACACCCAGGATATTCTTCTTGAACAACATCTCTTTCATAGCCTCAAGCTTGCCATGGAACACACGGGCCACAAGATCAGGTCGGTCTTGCGCTGTCTGACCAGGAATCAACTCATTCGTTATCTCTTCCCAGTTAGGGTTGCAGGTCATGGTCAAGAAGATGTCAGGCTTCCCGTATGTATGGAAAATTGCCATGGCATCCATATGCCTCCGCTTCATGTCACAGTCGCCACCTGGGTACGTTCCAGGGAGCACTATCCTTACTCCAACAGCACTTGCCCATGTCTCCCCGGATGTAATTGCATCAACAACTCCTTTATACAGGTCGGCACGGATCTTTGTCTGGTTCTTCCTGTACCATTTCAACCTACAACTCTCAATCTTGATGTACATGTCCACCCTCCATTGCTGGAGCAATCGTGCTCCACAGAGTATGGGATTGAATATCCCAGGTCGTGTCTGCAGCATGTAACAGTAGTAGTCTCTCACGGAGACGCATAACCTGCTATTCCCCTCTGCACATGTATGAGTAACACATAAGTTAGGATTCATATGAGAACTATACAATTCATCAAAACGACAGAATACGCATAAGGCTTACCTCCATCCTCCTCCTCCTCATCATCATCACGTCTACCTCTTGGTTGTTGCACAACCGGCCAAGGGACATCATGTTTAGGTAGTTTTGGGTGCCAACAGAGCTCCCCCCTTGGGTAGAAGAGTGGGTAAGAGAGCGGGTCATACGAGCCAGCCGTCACATGTATACTGTGCCTCTGGTTGTCATTCCCGCAAAGTGTAATCCTATGACCGAACCTCTTCGCTAGGTCAGTGCCCTCCACCCAAATTGCAGCGACCTCAGATGACAGAGGTTTATTATACTTCCGTTGGTCTAGTCTCTGGTCAGTGTTGAGGTCTATCCTGTAGTCGTCGAGGTTGTCCCTGTGCGCACCCAAACTCCTAAACTGCTGTGAGTATGGGTTTTCCCTGAGTATGTCCACTAAATTTCTGACGACATCCTGGTCTAATTGCTTGGTGGCAGCCTTGCGATGGGTTAGGCCTGGGTCGTCGTCATAGAAGTACAACTGTAGATGCTCTGGACGGGATGTTGGCCCGAAGGAATGAACGTTGTGGTAGATGGTGCCGTGTGCCCGGAACGTGTACACCCCAGACTTCATGTTTGTGTAACTTTCATCGAGGCTGACGCCGAGGGTTGTGAAGGAGAAGTGGCCGTTGAAGAACCGTATGTTCTCCCGAAAATTCCTAGAGTCCGCATCACTGCTAGACCAAAGCGTCATGAGCTCCGGGATGGGTTCCGGTTGCTTCAGTTGGATCTGCCCACTGCGACAGCAGAATCCTGGGGCCTCGGACTCAAATTTCTTGGCCTTGCAGTGGGCACAGTTTGCGGCATGCTTTAGGATGTGTGTGTTGTCTGGGAGGTTTGAGTACACATAGTCCAGTGGATCATGGTCGACATAGTTATTGTGACTTGAGTCTTCCAATTCGTCGTGCTCCATGTCATCAGCATCTGAGCCTGCAAACAATGTTTCTAATAAGTGTGATACCCCAAACAATGTGGATCATGCTCAAGCGGGTGTACATACCTTCACCAGAAAACAGGTAATATTCATCGTCAAAGAGGTCATCAGGATTGGCATTATCATTCATGAGACCATTGAGGTAAGCGTCCATGTCGTCTGCCCAGGTGCCAAACAACACAAATGAGGGTTCGGTCTCAAGAGACGATCGGAGAGTAAGGATGGGGGTGTTACCTTCACTTCTGATCATGTACTCCGGCGTGCTAGATGATGTTGAGGCACCGTTTGCTTCAACTATGGTAGGTTGTCCCGTTGAGTTAATCTCCGATGTGGAGATGGTCTTGACAGTTCGGGTATTCGCCCTACCTGCAAAGCTTGCATTACGATGATCTAGCAGAGCCTTCCTCTCACCACGTGGCACCTGCAAACATGATTTTCGCTTGCTAATTTTGTCCTGACGCTTATTCGCCGCCATACTTCCCTTGCAAGCTCGCTCTCTCGTCCTACGCTGAGCTCTGGACCCATGACTCTGCTCGGGGGAGCCATAATCCGCTTTTGTTACCGGATCACTGGTTTGCTGGTCGGCATTTGGTAGGTGCTCATTGATTTTGTCGAGGTTGCCATCTACGTCACCATCACCTAGGGTTCTGCTTAGGTATGCACCTACAACATTATCGAATCATTATAAATAACCGATGAATGACTACAAAATGAAAGATGATCATTGATGGGATAACTACCATCGGTTTCGGTGTTGCGAATGTATGTGGGGGCCGACTTGTCGGTTGCGGCACGATCTATCTGTTCAATGTCGAATTGTTGTGTGATGGTTGGAAGTGTGAGAGTCGGACAATGTGCGTGAGGGTTGAAAGTGTGAAAGTTGGACAATGCGCTAGCTAGATCTGGACGTGGCATTGCGATCGATTCAGCACAAAGGGTGTTTTTCCTCCTAGCATAGTCTGCCTTTCTATTCGCACTTGACTCCCCCTGCTCATCAGGGGTCCTGCAGTTTCGTTGTTCCTTTCGTCGCTCACGCTGCACTTGATTATTTTTTTGGAGGTTGATCATACCCTCTTCCTTTTTCTTCTGATAAGATGCTCGTCTCTATGCGTTTCTCTGCTTCCTTTGTTCTTCTTTCTCACGTTGCCATCCAGCTAGTACATTGTCATCAATGAACCCATCAATGGGAGTACTCGAAGTAGGCAACATTGCATCAGCATGTGACAAGGATGTATAGCTGGAGCTAGTTGGGTTGGCTGGTTGAACAATAAAATTGGAACATAACCATATCATCCATGTTCAGCAAGCACGAAGCTGCAGAATGAAGTCATTCTATCCAACGATTACTTAATTTATGAACTGAAAAATTAAGCACATGTACCTGATATGCTATGGGAAGATTGATCAACACTTGTTATATCACCAAGAGGGGGTCGGGAAACACACTGAAATTCTGCTTGGAGGTTGGTCATATCCTCATATTTTTTCTTCGGATAAGCTGCTCGCCTCCGCGTGTTGTTCTGCTACTTTTTATCGCCTGTGAAGCTATTGTTTCTTTCTTTATCGCATTGCACCATAGCTACCATTACCTAATTTACGCTACAATTAAACAAGAATAAATTCTAGATCCGTACCTGGTATCTCATGCGAAGGCTGATGAACATTAGTGATATCGCCAAGAGGGGGTCGAGAAACATTGTAGTTTTCACTTTGAAGCTTGATTGTATTCTCTTCCTTTTTCTTCCAATAATTTTCTCGCCTTCGCGCGTTTCTCCGCTCCCTTTGGTCTTCTGTCAAGTTATTACTGCATTCTTTATGATGCTTTCTGGTAGACCGCTTGGCATCATTCAGGAGTAGAGATGTTGTCTGGGAACCAGTTGGGGTAGACACTGGTGCAAAATCTAAACCATCATGACCATGGGCATATGGGCAGTCATCGTTTTGCCGAGATTTTGGACCTACAGGAACAGAACAAAAGCTAGTGGTTAGGCTCACAGAAGAATATGAACATCCATAAGCACAAGAAGGGAAGGTGTGTCCCATTGCGACATTGTCCATCGGATGTTTTTGTTTAAGATGGATCTTTATTTGGTTTCTTTTAGAGTCAATGAACATCACATATATTTTCTTGTCTTCTGGTTGATCTCTTTGCAATGGCTCCTCCCTATATCCTTTTATATTACCATGTAAACCACACTACTAGGAAAAGGCCTACTAATAGCGCACTTAATTTGGCCATTAATGGCGCATTAGTGCTGCGCCATTAGTGCCACGCCATTAGTATATTTTACTAATGACGCACCACTGGTGCGCCATTAGTATCTGGTATACTAATGGCGCACCTCAGATGCGCCATTAGTATATACAACAGTGCGCCATTAGTATGCCTCCCAGGGGGCCATGTATACCCAGGTGCTTTGGCATACTAATGACGCACAACAACAAGATGCGCCATTAGTAACTTCGGCATACTAATGGCGCACTGTTTAATGATGCGCCATTAGTATCCTTTGACATACAAATGGCGCACTGTGATGTGATGCGCCATTAGTATGAATATTAGGTTTTTTTATTTTTTTATTTTCTGTTTTTTGCACAGGTTACAAAATATATAATTGGACAAAATATAGACAGCACACATCAACAACAGATTCATCGAATACAATAGAAGATTAGTCTCTGAATACAATTCATCATATTAGTCTCCGAATATAATTCATCATATTAGTCTCTGAATTGAAAAGACCGAACAAACATACAACATTATATTACAAGTCTCGAGACCGCGAGTAGCGAGTTTGTCTTCACATTACAAGTCAATATCGATCATCTAAACTACCATCACATAGAAGAGAGCTGCGGTCATCACGATGAGCATCATCACGATGAAACTCGTCTTCATCCGGTTCCTCCAACGCTCCCTCCCCTCTCCCGCTAGATAGCGGGCGTATCTAGAAAAAGTCCTAAACTAAACCTATACTAAACTATCTAGTTCTTCATCTTCTACTTCTTTCTTTCAGTTCATCAACCTGCAAAACAAGAAACAACAAACATGAAAAACTTGATCAAGGTTTAAATGTAGCATTCCCCTTAGCAAAATGCCTTTGCTGTAGGAGCTAGCACTTACGAGTTTGGAAACATTAGTCAAACCCCAATCAGATTAAGTTGATCAAAGAAACAGTAGAAGAGAGCCAACACTGCATAAATGGAGCCAATAACCCAAAAGACAGAAGTAGAGCCAGCAAAGTATAGATCAAAGCCAAACCCAAAGATCAACTCAAACTAGAACTAACTCCATGATTAGGGGATCCCTCAATTAAGCTTGGGTTAGTTTTCAGATGAAATCCAACAAACCCACTACTAATCAACTAGCCCAGAGGTAGGGTTTGAAGTAGGGATTGTCCTCAGGCAGCCTAGTAGTGCTAGGACTATTGCATCATTGGATCAAGTAGTGCAACATCTTTAAGTAACGATGAGAGCCTCAGGACACCATCATTGGCATGGCAAGATTAAGGAGCACCTGTTCTTATCAGTGAGAGTAGGAGAGAAAGAAAGAAAGTGAAGAGACCAGTGCAGCATCTGTTCAAATCAGATTTAAGAGAGAGGGAATTGGCATGGAAAGATATAGTCTATAACCTACAAGAAGAAATAGGCCATTGATAGCACATTTACTAAACATCTGCTATAAGCAGAACACATACACCCACTTACACATGGGTACTATTCTGTATATAGGTACACAAGCACAACACATGCACCTGGTATAGATAGGAGTATAAGCATGCATCTAAATTATCTGAAACATATGAAATAGCTAATGCAAAGAAAGAATTATCACTACATGCAACCGTCAGGACTATGTCCTGTACAATATACAACTAAACCACCAGTAGATGATGTACTAAACCATACAAGAAATACCAATACATGGTATTTAGATAAATACTAGTATATATCAAACACAGATACCAGCTTGAAAGAGAAACTATAATTTTATACCACTACAGGAGCAAATCATGAAGTACACAGAGTAATTGCAGTAAAGAGATGAATCAGTATATGTTGATCAATAAGAGAGTTACGGCTATATACAAATGAAGGACTATATCCTTTATAAGATAACAAAGAAACAGTAGCACTTATGCATATGAACAAACAGAACCAGCAGCCAACCAATAAAGAAACTAGCATGTGCTATATGACAGGAACAATAACATCTATAAGACCAAGATAATTGAAATGATAGGCCAACATTAGGGTCATGCAATCATTCGATCCCATCATTGCAGCAGTAGTTGAGCAACAAATCAAATATAACAGTAGTTCCATTGGTTCAACCAACAAGTTAACAAAAGTTTACTTCCCACTACTAATTTTGCAACTCGTGATAATAAAGAAAACAGAGCACAAATAAATAGGAATGATCTTTTCCATGACAGAAGCACAAACAAAATCACCCATACGCATGAAACAGAGCAAGGTACTAATATAGCAGCACAAGAGCGGGAGCTACAGGTAGGAGACGGATTCACAAGAGAGGAGGTTGGTCGATGCCGCACACGACCACGTCACCGTCACGCGGTGGATGTTGTAGTCGAGTTGGACCATGTGTGGGGTGTCGTCGTGGCGGTGGATGACCTGGTTGTCGTCATCGTCCACGGAGGATGCCTGCTGCTCCGAATCTAACAAACAAGTAAGTGCTAGTGTCGTTGATCTAGTACAGAAATTAAGCAAGCTAGTATAGGAGACACGCGTGCTGCTGCTAGTATCTACAGAAATAAATCAAGCTGCATGTGTGTGTGCTTGAGCTAGCTTAGTAAGTACAGTCCATGGTTGGGCTCCAAAACTAATAGAGCATGCTAGCGTCAACAGAATCAATCATAAGGTTATTTTGTTGTTGTTGCTAGCAGTGCTAGCTGTATGTATTGATCCATCCATCCATGACCTAACTAATGTTGTTGTATCTCTAGACTAAGTGCAGCAACACAAGAAGAACTAAAACTACAAAGCACATGTGTACGTAACTACTATAGTCATCCATGGCAAATTGTACCAAACCATCCATACATAGCCAGATTGCAATGGAGTGGATTTAACACAAGACATGAAAAATTGATGAGCCAAATGATTTTTAGTATTACTAACTTGAAAGGAAGCTCACTGTTTCCATCTTCTATCTATCCATGATTTTATTTTTCTGAAGCAAGCATCAGAAAGCACAATGACAATCGAATTTCACACAAAAACTGAACCAATACTTGCTGTTATGTAGTGTCCATGACAATTGCAATTCATGTCCACTCCACATCAGATTTGCAAGGGCTAGAAAGAGAGGTTGTAGCTCACCATGTATGGGGGTAGGAGGTGGATGCAGGGGAGGGGTGGAGGGTGTCCTGCAGAAGAAGCTTCGCCATTAGAGCAACCTGCACAAAACAGAGGAAGGGGAGATGAATAAATCATGGTGAGGAAAAGGGCCTTCCACATGATTAGATCGGGAAGAGAAACAACAACAAAAATACCAAAAAAATCCCTTCCATGGCGTGCTGTACTAGGAGTAGCTCCTCTCTCTCCGCTAGGGTTTGGGGCGCTGGGAGGCTCCATGGTGCCGCTGCGTGGTGGCGGACAAGGGAATCCATCTCCATGGCGGCGTCCCGCCCCACGGAGGTGCGCCCCTCCTGCCGTCGTCGTCGGCACGCCCATGGCGACCTGCAAAGAAGGAAGAGAAGATGAGGTGAGGTGAGGAGGAGATGGTGGGCGAAGGAGGGGGAGGGGCTTACCAGTGCTGGATCCGGTCACCTATGGCCTCGCCGTGGCCTGCCATGGCGGATCCCGGCAAACAAAAGGGGATGCAAAACCCTAGCCAGTGGGGGAGCCGCGGATCTGCATGGAGGTAAGCCAGATGCGGACCAAGGGGATCTCGCCGGCGTGCTGCGCGCGACCGGAGCTCGCCGGAACCGGGCGGCGTGGGTGGCGACGGCGGCGAGGGAGAGAGGGGTTCGGGGGGAAGAGAGGAGGCGACGAGGGTTTGGGTGGGTTCGAGCGAGAGAGAGAGAGTGTATGTGTGTTGGTGCGTTGGGTCGGATGGATGGATGGATGTGGGATTGTGGGATTCCTGGGCACTAATGGCGCACCAACTCTAAATGCGCCATTAGTAATCCAGGTTACTAATGGCGCACCTTCTGGTGGTGCGCCATTAGTAGTTTTGCAAAAAAAACATACTAATGGCACACTGTCCCACAGTGCGTCATTACTAGTTTAAACTAGTAATGGCGCACGGTGAAATAGTGCGCCATTAGTAGTTTTGCAAAAAAAGGAATAAAAAATATAATAAAAAACAACATTAGTGACGCACTTTTCGACATGTGCGCCATTACTAGTTACAACTAGTAATGGCGCACTGTGTCTGGATGCGCCATTATAATGTTTGGACAGGCGCACTAGTTCAAAAAAAATTTGATACTAATGGCGCACCCTGGGCCAGGTGCGCCATTAGTGTTTCAACTCTAATGGCGTATCAGAAGGTGGTGCGCCATTAGTATATACTAATGGCGCACCGCTTGTCTAGTGCGCCATTAGTGTCAATCCCATCTATAACCCTTTTTCTAGTAGTGCCAGCTTATATCATTTTGTCCCTTTGTTTTTGGTAATGGTATGTTTTTCCATGATTGTTGTCATTATTGTTGTCCTACATGTGTTTGTGCGTTGGGATTATATGAATAAAAGTTGCAGCTGAATCACTATTATGGCCGAAGGGAAATCTACTGAATCACAGTCACATTTCCTAATACCCAATGACTCCAGTTCATCGTCTGTCAAACTTTCATCAATACAAAAAGAAACATAACCACTCAACTGCCAAAAATATCATGGATATAATAAGTTACAACATATAGGGCGATTATTATAGCACTTTTAGGAAAACTACCATCCAAAAGTATACTATTGATACTCTTAATATGAGTGTGGCATGGTTTAGTTTTTTTGTCAGGCATGGCTACCCAAACATTTCTGATATTGGAGAAGAAAATATTAGTCACACCTTGAACAATAATAACAACAAAATAGTACTAAATAACATCATGTATGCCCATAAAAGAACGTGTTATGAGAAATTTGATATAACATGCATTATGTTTATATATGACCCCAGCCACAAGCTTTAATTTTACTTTACTACTGCTTTTCAACTACGATTGATGCTCTTTATTACTGGAATTCAGTTTACACCCCTGATGCTTATTCCTATTAGTAATCTGCTTGATAATTGTCACTTCAGCCATGCATTTTCTCCATATGACTGCAGGAGCCATGCTCAGATTTGTGTTCCTCGGTTTATGACTTGCATTTTCTCCATATGACTTGCATTCCCAAGTTTATGAAGATTTGCCCAGGTTCAGAGGGACTAATATTGATAATGAAAAAAAACCATTTGATAATGCATGTTATTTACAAAAGGTACGTACCTGGAGTCATTGGGTAATACTCGTAAATGTTGTGACTCGGTGCGGGAACGATTTCTGGTATGGATTCGTCGACATTTTTACCCTCATTATGGCATGTAACACGGTAGTTATATGAAATGTCTTGTTTATACCAGAACGAAGGTCAACAAGACGGGATACAGGTATACCTGGACTTCCTTGGGGATGTAGATCAACAAGACGGGGTAGAGGTACATCCGATGCCTTTATCTGTTCCAGTGCCTTGCTATTTGAAGTTACCATACTTACTTTTTGTTGTGATGAGTGACCTATCACAATTGTAGGTTAACATGAGAAGATGAAATAAAAACCATTTGATAATGCAAGTTATTTACAAAAGCCCCAAACCTGGAGTCATTGGGTCGTACTCGTCAATGTTGTGACTTGGTGCGGGAACGATTTCTGGGATGGATTCATCGACGGAATTACCCTCAATATGGCCTGTAAAATGATTTCTCATGTTGTGTTTACATCAGAATAAAGGTCAACAAGACGGGGCAGAGATATACCTAGACTTCGTTGGGGATGTAGATCAACAAGATGGGGTAGAGGTACATCCGATGCCTTTCTCTATTCCGGTGCCTTGCTATTACAATTTCCCATACTTCGTTGGGGATGTAGATCAATAAGAGGGGTTAGAGGTCAATTTCAATGTCAACGTACAGGAGGACAAAACCGGATGATAATTAGTATATGTCTGGTAAAATATTTATGCATGTGCTTCCTTTGAACCTGCTGATTTTCGTGCTTCCTTTTGTAAAGCTTCCTTTGGTACGTGCTTACAGGAAAAACTGAAACCTGGTCGAGCTGGGGACATTTATAAAGAAAAGGTGTAAATCAGCTGTTTGTATAATTCAGAGAAGCATCAACTTGTATGTATGTGCTGCCGGCGGAACCATCAAATTGTATGTATGTGCTGCCGGCGGATCTGTAAAATTCCGGAAACCTTCAAGTGTCTTATTGTATGTATGTGCTGTATAATTGAATCGGGCCTTGTTGAATGGACGAAGGGTTTAGGGTTTAGGGGAACCTGATTTAGGCGGACCTGATCTGGCGCAGCCTTCGTGAGATCGGCGGCACCCTCACTGGCAGATGTGTGCGTAGGGTTGTGCGGCGGGCTCCCACGGATCGGCAGCGGCGGAGGCGTCAGTGGGATTGTGCGGCGAGGGCGAGACACGGCACTGTCACCTATGTGCATGATCTGCGCCGGCCTCCATGAGATCGGCTGTGGCCAGGCCGGGATCGACGACAGAAGGGATCGATGGCGGCGGCGAAGGGATCAATGGCGGCTGGGGTGGTTCACGTCGTCGTAGGAAAACTTCGAGGGCAGCCTAATTGTGCGAGGGGGCTGGCCTCCTGGTCCGTTTTTTTTTGTGTGGGACAGGGGGAGTTGAAAAACCATACGGGATGGGAGGAGGACGAAAAAAAACCTGAGAAGGTGGGAGGTGGGACGAAAATAAACCGTACCAGGCTACCAACTCGTCCATTAGGAGTAGAGATATTGGCACCTTCTTTACTTTCATATCAAGATTTTCTTTTCTTTTCTTAACTTAAGTTACCAACCCCGAGAGTACATTAAGTTACCAGCCCTACGGTATGATGTTTGAACAGCTTTGTTATATTGGGTCAGAGTTACGATGGTGTTAAACATAAATTATCAGGTGTGCGGCATGTAAAATACCATGTTATTTACATAGAACTTATCGGGCTATGTTTTCAACAACTTTTTCTCAGATCAACGTTAGCATAATATCTGTACATAAGTTATCAGCTCCGCGGTGCCTAGCTTACCATGTTATTTACACATAAGTTATTGGCAGTATGTTTTTTCAACAAATTCTTTTTCCTATGGCTAAAAAAGTTACCGCGGTGTTTCTACATAAATTATCAGGTTTGTGGTGCATATATTACCATATTATTTACACATAAATTGCCGGAGCTGTGTTTTCAACATCTCTCCATGGGTTAAATTACCGCATTTTTTGTACCAAAGTTACCATGCCTGTGGTGCATACATTACCATGATATTTGCACAGAAGTTACCGGGGTTATGTTTTCAACAACATTTGTTCCTCGACTTAAAGTGATCATGATGTTTGTGCCTAAGTTATCAGGTCTGCGATGAATATATTATCATGCTATTTACATAGAAATTATGGGGCCAAAGTTAACGGCTATTGTTTTCAATAATTTTCTCGCTGGTCAAAGTTACCAGGGTGTTTGTACGTAATATATCAGCCATGTCGTGCATTTCTTACCATGGTATTTACACATAAAATTATGGGTGGTATGTCTATAATTTTTTTTCACTGGGTTGAGGTCACCACGGGTGTTTGTACATAAGTTATGATGCTCGTCGGGAGTAAATTACCATGATTTTTCGCAGAGGTTACCAGAGTATATTTCAACAACTTTTTTTCTTAGTATCAAAGTTACTATCGTATTTGTATATAAGTTAGTTATCAGATCCGAAGTGTGTGTGTTACCATATTATCCACACATGAGTTAGCGAGGATATGCCTTTTAAGGTATATTGGACAAGGACTAAAGCTGGTGTGCCTTGGTTATTGCGTCAAAAATCCAATGCAATAGCCTTGATTGTTGTGGCTTTCTTTTACTCACATATACTGGAGTACAAAGGAAGAAACTAACATAAAACTTAATGTAAGCAGGTGCTTGTTGAGGTGGTTGAGATCCTACAGCACCAACAGTGCGTTGTGGGCTCGATTCCGGATCAACCTCACGAGAAACTGGCGCGCGCTAGAATTTCGGATCGAACGTCAATTAGATCGTTCGGATCTATTGTCAAATCACGAACGTTTGGAAATTACAAATTCCGATATTTAAAAGGTTTAGCTTCACTGTCTAAATTATATTAACACATGCAGTCTATCCACGTCATCACATATGTCCCACACATGTCACCGCTCATTTAAATGCACACACAAATAATTCACATCATTAAGCGCATTCAATCAATCAATTTTTCACTTTCCACCGCATGCATGCCCTCCACATCACCAAGAACTCATGCAATCATTGAACTTTTCGCTTTCTACCACATGCAAGCCTCCACATCATCAAAGAACATGAAAGCCCTCCATGTCATTATTGCTCGGCACTCATGTGAGTGCCGGGTACGGATATATTTGTTTATGCAAATGTAGACTTCGCCTTTTCTTTACATAATAGCTAAATGAAATGGTTGGTGAAGGAAGAACGCTTAAAGGAAGAGGGATCTTTAATCTAATGGACCCAGAAAATCGACTTACGCATAATAAATTTACAAAAAGGGTAAAAGTCTCACGTCAAATTTATAGGCATGCCAAGTCAAACGTTTCTCATCGCACTTTATATTGGCATGAGGACGTCAAATTTAAGTTTGTAAGCATGGCAATTTCCTAACAAAAGAAATAAATGAACTGAAGCGGATTAGCCATGCTCTCCAACTAAAGTTGTTATCCTCGACAAACATGATTTGCCATAAAAAATATTTGATTTGGCATGCCTAAAAAATCAGACATCCGTTCGATATGCTTGTCCTAAATTTTAGGCCACCTGTCCCAATTTTTAGATGATTTGGCACTAGCCAATTTTATTTTTTTTGAGAACTCAGTAGCCTTTTTTTCTGAGACGAACTCACTGGCCAAGTTTTTTTGGAGGGCTAACCCACTGGCCAAGTGCGCCACGATGAATGACCGGACTGGGCCATCCATCCGTTCTGTCCTCCAGCTTAGCCCAAGCCCACTGTGGCCCATACTGTCCAATCCTTGTTTGGTTCGACGCCCGATTTTGTTCACGGCGGCCGCCACCGCCACCGGTTAGCGGAGCACCACGGCCACCTCGCCTTCCAATCCTGCGGACACGCCAGCGATGGCAGCCACTAGCGCGCGCCATTCTTCCCCGGAGATGGAGCGCTTCCTTCACGAGCGGCTGCTAGAGGCAGCCCATCCGCGCGCCCTTCTCCGTCGCTAGCCACAGGTTCCATTGCAGGAGGATCCAAATTTCTAGTAGCTTTGCCTGCTTAGGTTCAGCGACCAGTTGCCCGGCTGCTTTTACTATATTGGAATCAGCTGATGCGATTAGTATGGGATAGTTCACTAATTTTTTCTAGTAATAATGATGATTCTTTTATTCAACATAGTAGTGAACTTGCAGGTTAATTTGGTGCCCTTGTTTTCTCCCCAAATCAGTAACCCTAGAAATGTATTGTCGCCCATTTTGTTATGTTTGCAAAAAATGAATAAACTGCTAGTCTGCTACTACTACTATCTAGCAAGTGAATTTCAACGCGCTAACAGCTTATTCCTCTGTATTAATATGGATTCCATGAGCTTATAGTGGCTTGTTTGGTGCTAATATATGTGCCCTATGGATCACCCTCTAAAAATTCTGGGAGGTTGTTTGACTAATTGAGTAGTCTTGGGTTTACAAACGTGTCCTCTCATAATGTTTGGTATCAGTACTGTTTTTGGTTGGCATGATAAGTAGGTTTGGACTTTGGAGGGTTTACACGATTTGGTTAGTGGCTGCTGTTACTGACAAAATTTCTGGCTCTAATTGTCTCTCCATGTTTTTCAAGTCCATCACTAAAATATAAACTGCGGTAGAAATAAAACAGATGATGGCATGCAGGCTGCAGTTCCCCACTATTTGAAGATGAATTGGCTTAGCTAGAGATATACTGATGAACTAAACCTGGCTCAATTCATGGGCTGCAAGTTCAGATTCTTCTGTTCACCTCCTTGGTACTTGTCTATAGTTGCCTACTTAATTTATTTTCTTTTAGGAAAATGAAAGCTGTTACAGAAGATAACAATTAGCAGGGACAAACCTGGTAGCAGGCCATTCGGCCACCGTTAACTATCTGATGGTGCCTACTTGACTTGGAAGCGGTCAAACTATCAGTCTCTGCAGTTAACCATCTGATGGTACCTATATTGTGTGGCTATTCCACATAATATATTTGTGTGGCACAGGAAAATAATTCCAGTCTGAGCTTTCCTTCATCAATTGAATGTTATCATTCATCAACGATATTTTTACTTGCAGTTGCGTGCTGGTGCTGCAATTAACCTGCAACACTAGATGGTCATGGTCGTTGGTCCTCTCTCCCAATCTAGTGCAACTCTGACAGTGAAACAATATATGGCTAAAGAAAAAGTTAAATATATGGCTGTGAGGTCACTTCAGGTCCCTGTCTAGCTAGTGGAAAAATCTGCAAGAGTCACAATTGCGCGCAACCCGCCTTGCACGCAGTAAAGGCTCCTGCTTGACTGGAGCTTTCCCTGGCCGATGCAATAAGTGAACGATTTCAGGAAGACCGGACTAAAACTTGAGTTAATATCCATTCCAAGATACGTCATCGCACTAATTATTTTGGATCATTGCACTGATTGTTGGCTTATTGCAGTACCACTATATATACTTATGCCTATTTGAATGCCTGGGCACTTGCTGTTGGTTCAGAACCGTGTTAGGCTAATGGCTTCCATCCACTGGGCACTACTACTCTTTCTTGTACAACTCCCCATACTGGCCACCTCCAGCGCCCACAGTGATGGTAACCTCACACTGTGGTGCCATCCAGACCAGGCTGCAGCGCTTCTCCAACTAAAGCAATCCTTCTTTGCTGCAGCAACCACCGCGGCTCTCCTTCCGTCATGGCAAAATGGCACCAATTGCTGTCTCTGGGAGGGCATTATCTGTGATGCTTCTTCTGGTCTTGTGACAGTACTAGACCTCAGTGGGCATGGCCTGAACAGTTATGGCTTGGACCCTGCGCTCTTCAGCCTCAAATCCCTCCGACGTCTCGATCTTAGCATGAATTCTTTAGGTGATTACAGCTACAACATCACCACTGCTGAGTTTGAGAGGCTCGCTCTGCTAACCCATCTCAATCTCTCCAATGCGGACTTGTATGGGCAGATACCTATTGGCATCAGCAAACTCGTTAACCTTGTCTCCTTGGATCTTTCAAGTCACACAGTTTCCGATTATGATGATCCTACCTCTGCAGCTGACAGTTTTAATGATCTGCAGTGGGAGCCCAATTTTGAGATCCTGGTAGCGAACCTTAACAATATAAGAGAGCTCTACCTTGATGGAGTGCAGATAATGTCTAGCAGCGGTGAAGATTGGGGCAAAGCTCTTGCAAAATATGTTCCTCATCTTCAGGTACTTAGCTTGCAGGGATGCAGGCTGAATGGTCCTATTCATCATTCCCTCTCAAGCCTCCATTCTCTTGTTGCGATCAACCTTGGATCCAATGATATTGGTCCGATTCCAGAGTTCTTCGCAGATTTTCCCAATCTAAGTGAGCTTCAACTTTCGTATATGAATCTTCAGGGGTGGTTCCCTGAAAGATTTTTTCAACTCAAAAATTTAAGGGTCCTAGATTTGTCCTCAAACCCGAATCTCTCGGGGCATTTGCCAAACTTTCCCCATGCAAGTTTTCTACATACTTTGAGGCTAGAGGGGACTAACTTCTCCTATTCTAAACCAAGTTCTTCTGGTGATTTCAAGCTGTTGAGGGAGTTAACTCTTGACGGGAAATTTCTATCGATGGATTTTCTCTCTTCATTCGGTGTACTTGGGTCTTTATGCCGGTTGACAGTTGATTTGATGGACTCACAAAATGGTTTGGGACCGATTTTGTCATGGATGGGAGGCCTCAGGAACTTGATGAGCTTGGAACTCTATAGCTGCGACTTCTCTTGGATAATGCCTTCCTCCATTAGGAACCTGAAGGCGTTGAGAAGCTTGAAGATGTCCGATTGCAACCTCCCTAGGCCCATACTGTCTGAAATTGGCAATCTCATTAATTTGCAAAACTTGGAAATATCTGGTATGTCCGACTGCAAATTGCATGGTTCAGTTACATCCTCAATAGGCAACCTCACAAATTTAAGAAGGTTGTACATGAAGAATTGTGATTATTGTGGAGCAATTCCAGCTGCAATTGGCTATCTTGGAAACTTAAGAAGATTGGCGATCTACAGTTGTGACTTTACTGGGGCATTACCATCTGCAGTTGGCAACCTCACTAATTTGAAAAGCATGGTTATTGAAAGTAGTCAGCTTTCTGGGCCAATACCTTATGCAGTTGGGCAACTCAAGGAATTGACACGTCTAACTATTTTAGGGGGGAGCATTTCTGGGAGGATACCAAGTTCACTTCTCAATTTAACTCGACTGGCAGAACTGGATCTCTATTATA
Organism: Triticum aestivum; assembly: GCF_018294505.1. Taxonomy (NCBI): domain Eukaryota; kingdom Viridiplantae; phylum Streptophyta; class Magnoliopsida; order Poales; family Poaceae; genus Triticum; species Triticum aestivum. The sequence goes on along the minus strand of NC_057800.1, from coordinate 21,704,018 downwards.
ATCATGTGAGCGGTAAGATTATATTATGCATATTCGAATTGTCACATTTTTTTTGACATTCTCAACAAGACACCAAATGCTGAAACAACATAAGGATAGACACAAGGAAATGAATGACTAAAAAAAGTACTCCCTCCGTTCACTTTTCTAAGGCGTTTTAGACATTTAGGACAACACCCAAAATAGTTCAATTTCAGCTGTCCTTACAAAAGTGAACAGAGGGAGTATATATTTGGGTGGAAGTAGTGGGCAGTGTGTCATAGTGGTAACAAGGGGAACAGTTTTTGTAAGTTTATGCCTCAAAACCAGGATACCTCATGGCCCAACACAGATTTTTAATGAGTTATTGACCATCGGGTTTGGTGGATGGATAGTCAAGATGGTACAATGGCAGATGGCCAGACCAATTTTAAATTTGAATGATACGGTTTCATTGATAAACATAAGCTTGCCATCTTTCTTATTATTGTGTTCAGGAGCTCTCAGTTGTGTGTACCCCATGTTTGAACTTTACAAGGGAGAATAATAACCTTCACTCATTCTGCAGGTCATATTCCGACACCTCTTTTCTCTCTTCCAAAATTACGCTACTTGAATCTTGGTTGGAACCAATTTTCTGGTCCTATAGAAGAGTTTGACGCGGCATCTTCATGCTTACAGTTAGTAATTTTGAGCGGAAATGAACTGGCTGGGCAGTTTCCCAACTCGTTCTTTCAACTTACAGATTTGGTTTGTCTAGAAATCAATGAGAACAACTTTGTAGGTTCACTGGATCTTTCATCTTTCTGGAGGTTAAGAAAGCTCTCTTCTTTGGATCTTTCACACAATAAGCTCTCTGTTACGAATGAAGAAGGAACCACCTCTTTTTCCACCTATCTCCCTGGACTTAAAACCTTAGGAGTTGCCTGTTGCAATATAACCAAAATTCCTAGAATTTTGACACGTCTTCATGACATGTCTTACCTGGACCTTTCTTGCAACAAAATCACAGGGGATATACCGAAGTTGATATGGGAGAGGTGGAGCAGTAGCCTTTTACATTTATATCTTTCACACAACATGTTCATTGGTATGGAACTTACTTCACATGTTCTTCCTTTCAGTTGTCCCTTGGAAGTTCTTGATCTTAGTTCCAATAGGCTTCAGGGACATATTCCTATGCCAAACTCATCAGCAAATTATTTGGATTATTCACATAATTATTTTTCTTCTCTCCTTCCAAACTTCACTCTGTGTCTCAGTGAAACCATGTATCTCAGGATGTCCAACAATAGTATAAATGGGCATTTACCAAATTCAGTTTGCAATTCCAGCATGTTGGGTGTCCTTGACCTATCATATAACACTTCAGTGGGCCGATTCCATCCTGTCTGATAGAAAATGCTCGACTGAGCGTGTTAAACTTGCGGGAGAATCAGTTTGAAGGGATGTTGCCATCCAATATCACAGCTGCCTGTACTTTTCAGACACTGGATTTACATGGCAATAAGATTGAAGGCCAACTTCAGAGGGCACTTTCTAACTGCATTCACTTGGAAGTTCTTGATGTTGGAAACAATCTAATAGTTGACACTTTCCCGTCTTGGCTGAGCGGGCTTCCGAATCTTCGTGTCCTCGTCTTGAGATCTAATCAGTTCTACGGTTCCATTGGTGGTCTTGTTCGGGATCATCAATCCAAGGCGTACTTCTCTAGTTTGCAGATTATTGATCTAGCCTCAAACAATTTCTACGGCAATTTGAGTTCTGAATGGTTTGGGCGGTTAACATCATTGATGTCCAACTTAAACAGTTCAGGAGATACTATCGTTGCTCAAAACATATCAGCAGCTCCCAGGGGATTCTATCAAGATTCTATTGAGATAACATACAAAGGGTCAGTTGTTACATTTGAAAGGATCTTGAGTACCTTTACAGCAATTGACTTCTCAAACAATAGGCTGGAAGGTACTATTCCTGAATCAGTTGGACAACTTATTTCACTACATGTGCTGAACATGTCTCACAATGCTTTCAAGGGGAAAATTCCAGCGCAGCTTGGCCACCTGACTGATCTGGAGTCGCTGGACCTTTCTTGCAACCAACTCTCAGGGGAGATTCCGCAAGAACTAGCAGATCTCACCTTCTTGGCCATCCTAAATTTTTCTGACAACCAGTTGGTGGGGAAGATACCGCAGTCACGCCAGTTCCTCACATTTGACAAAAATTCATTCGATGGGAATTTGGGACTGTGTGGACCGCCATTCTCCAACCCCTGTGGCCTTTCACTTGCTCCTCCAGGCATGGCACGCGTGGAGAAGTCATCTGATGTGGACGTCATCCTGTTTCTCTTTGTCGGGCTGGGCTTCGGTGTTGGATTTGCAGCTTCCATTCTGATGAGATGGGGTCGAATCAGCAAATGGTTTATTAAATCTGCAAGAGCTTTGTATGGGTGATCTGATCTGGGAGACTGTTCCCTGGTGCAAGCTTGCTGTCCTGGAAGAGAGCTTATTCCTCTGCAGCAGTCGTTGCTTCCGAAGTACTGTAAGTAGGCTTTTTATCTACTAGTATACTTTTTGTGCTGTGCTTTCATCTATTAAGCCCCTGCTACACATTATCTCCCATGGTGTATGCTATACAATATTGATTGGGTTAGATTAGATGGCTAGATGGTTGAACATCTTGTAATCTATCTCTGGTATCTGTTTCTTGTTATTTCTAGTTTAAGTGTGATCATGTATATGTTTAGCCTGGAGATGAATCTTGTAACCATTATGTTATCTTGTTTGGATATAAATAAACGCCACGCGGCCTGACAAGGGTTATACGCTTCATCAAGACTTATGTTTTTTCTCATAAAGTTGCACTAGCTTCTTGTGACTAAGTACCATTTCTGGAAGATAACTGTGCTGCTGTAATTTGTTTGGGCGCAGAGTGACAGATGAATCTGATCATCATATTGCAGAATTAGTTTCTCTACCTCTCTTTTACAGGAATATTGAGTGTTTGCGTATGTCCTGCCTAACCATGTCATTTTTCTCATTGTTATTTCCTCCCACGAGGCCATGTACAATTTTTGTTTCACTGAAAATTTTGCATTTTTTATACTTATTATTTTAGTACACATGATATTTTTTTGTTACTCTATTTTTTTTCCGGAGATGTTACTCTAGTAATTTTGTTCTTCTGCATGAAGACATGTGTTTATCTTTTCAATAGTTTTTACAAACCCTTTGACCGTTGAGAATTCATTTTCAATACACAGTGAATTCTGTGTTCCCCCCTATTTTTTTGTTACTCTATCTTTTTCCGGAGATGTTACTCTAGTAATTTTGTTCTTCTGCATGAAGACATGTCTTTATCTTTTCAATAGTTTTTACAAACCCTTTGACCGTTGAGAATGCATTTTCAATACACAGTGAATTCTGTGTTCCCCCCTATTTTCCAGTAAATTTGAAACAGAAAAACAACCAAAAAGAAACACTGGGCTGGAGCTGGACCAGCCGTATGGCGTTGCAGAAACGAGGTCTCAGGTCTCGGTGGTCCATAGGACAGTAGATTCCAAATAATATCTACTAGCTATTATGGACGTATCTGATGGAACCCATGGCCCCTGCCCTACGGGAAAATATGCAAGGATCACAGTTCCACGCAACCCGTCTCACACGTTTGATGGAAGTCGTCGGGGGCTTCCCTTTTTTTTTGGCCCATTGTGTTAGTTGGATTACTTGAGCGAAGACCGGCATAAAACTTGAATTGATACAACTTGTGACAAATCCGTCACTACAATTTCTGAACCTCTTGTTTCTATTTTTCTTTGGTATTCTCTCTATAAAGCCTAACTGCACTCCTGCTTGTTTTCTCAAAAGGAAGAGAAACAACTACTTAGAACCAACCAAATGGCTTCAATTTTTTGGGTGCCACTACTCTTTCTCGCAATGTTTTCGGCACTAGCCGCCTCCGACACCCATGGCGACGATAACCTCACTCTCCGATGCCATCAGTACCAGGCCGCAAGCCTCCTCCAGCTAAAGCGATCCTTCTCCTTCTTCAGCTACCCCAGCGCCCTCGACTCATGGCAGGATGGCACTGACTGCTGTCTTTGGGAAGGTGTTGGCTGCAGCAACTCCTTTGGCTATGTCACTGCCCTAGAGCTTAGCGGCCGTGGCTTGTACAGTCAAGGCCTTGACCCTGCAATCTTCAACCTCACCTCGCTCCAACTACTCGACCTTAGCATGAACAATTTTGGCCAGTGCAATCTTCCGGCAACTGGGTTTGAGAGGCTCTCCTTGCTCACACACCTCAACCTCTCCAATTCGGGCTTCCAAGGCCAGATACCTATTGGCATCGGCAAACTTGCCAACCTTATCTCCTTGGATCTTTCTGTTCTCTACTATGCCGCTTCTGACGATTCTCTTAATGGCCATGGCACCAGCATGCCCGGCGTTACTAGTTGGCTATGGCTGCAGGAACCCAACTTTCAGATCCTAGTTGGCAACCTCAACAATTTGAGAGAGCTCTACCTCGATGGAGTGGATATGTCTACCAGCGCAGATGATTGGTGCGATGCATTTGCTAATTCTCTTCCGAATCTCCGAGTTCTTAGTTTGAGATATTGTAATCTTGTTGGTCCTATTTGCCCGTCCTTGTCGACCCTGCACTCCCTAGCTGTGATCAGTCTCCAAGATAACTTTGATACGTCTGCCACTCCCCCTCGGGAGATGCTCATGTATTCTTACAATTTAAGTTTTCTTCAGCTTGCTTGGACAAATATGCAACGCTGGTTCCATTGTACATTTGTACTCCCCCCGTAGAAAAATATAAGAGCGTTTAGATCACTATTTTAGTAATCTAAACGCTTTGATATTTGTTTACAGAGGGAGTACGTAGAATCTTCCAATAAAAAAACTAAGGCCCTTGATTTGTTTGGGATATGGTCTCTCAAGTTATGTGCCAATATTTTCCATCTAATTAGAGTGAACTGCATGTTTTCCTGGAAGGGTGCTATCCCTGCGGTACGGAGATGTAATATGACTTCTACATATATTACTTTCATTCTGAAGTTCACATATGTTCCGTGTTGTAGAACGCATATATACAGTTGTATCATGTCTTAAGCCTTACGTCAGCTTATCTGTAGGAGTATATGATGTTGTTTGGCCTACATGGCTGTATGTACTAGCTCTGGAACATAAGCATGATGATGTAATTCATTACTTGTTTCAGGTACTATTGCGACATGAATGCAATCAGTCATATTGCAGAGTTGTTATTCCTCTGTCCTTCGTATCATTGCATAAATGAAACCAACATAGCCGATGCAGAGTTGTGAATTATGTGCTTGTCGGAAGGCTTGCCAACCTGAATGTTGTCCGGCGCACAGGCAGTGTGTGCTGGGGCAATAGCATGTGATCCAACTACCTCGGGTTGCTGCTGCTCTCGAGTGGAAGCGAACTGTCGGCTGGAGGATGGTGTGGATGATGAACAGTTTCACAAACCCTCTGCCTTGCGCTGACAGTCATGTTGGACCAGCGACAGAAACTGCGCCATGAGGGAGAACAAGATGAATCCACATTTGCCTGCCGAAGCCGAAGCGCTCGAAAATAGTGATCGTTTCTAGCGTCCAGCATGGGCTCCGTGATAGCCACCTCTTTGTTTCGGATTGGTGTCATGTGTAGGAACCAGTGAACAACATGTGTGGGAGATTGGTGTTCGGTTCCATTAATTACATTGGAGGTGTGTGTAATTTATGAAACCTGAACCTTACCCTAATTGCTGCGATGGTGATGTCTATTTACAGTTCGTGACGATTGTAGGAAGCATGCTTGCTGATGTTTTCATGATAAGTGAAACCAGGGAAGCCCAGGTGCTGATCCGAGATGTTGTCAGGAAAGATCGTGTGAAGGCCATTCGAGTTGATTCTGTTCGCCCTCGTCACTGCGCAAGTACTCTTCTAATAATTAATTAATTAATTATCACAAAATGGGCTGCTGCTTTTCTTTTTCTCGTGCTGATTTCTTGTGGATACCCTATTGTTCAACCTGGGTGTTACTGCTTTCTAGTAGCTTTTTATTAATAATCCCAAGTGGTCAAATTAAAGAATCTGCCGAATTATTCTTCAGTTCCACCTTCGCTTAAGCCTTTGTTCGTTTGTTGGACAAGTTGGTTCCAAGATAGCTGTGGCAATTCTACGGAAGGGTAGGAAAAATATACGAGCTTACATTCAAATGTGTCCGCGAACCCGTAAGTGTCACTGTGTTCAAATGCCAATCGTTCGACCCCAAAAAGGGTCTGAGACATATGCCTTCTATTGGTTTAGTTGAAGTTAAACCATCAACCGTCTATGCCGGAGCTGATCTCTTTATCGCCGCTACACAGGCCACGCAAGTATATTATCTGCCTTACCCGGCGGCTGCCCCCGGCCTCCCTGCTCGCCCGCTGCACCGGCGTCCAAGACGCCCCCGGTGAGTTTTTTTTTTCATTTTTTGCATTTTGTTACTGTTTATTTTGTGCATAGATGGATATGTGATGAAGGATATGTGCGTGTATAGATTGATGGTCAAGTTTGTGATAGATGGATGCATTGATGGATATTGGTCAAGTTTGTGAATATGGACACTTAGTTTAAAATATGGATTGATGGATATTGGTCAAGTTTGTGAATATGTGCATGTATGGATTGATGGATATTGGTCAAGTTTTGCATTTTGTAGACATCTCTACTACTTAAAAAGAACGTAAGGATTCCATTTCACCTTTCTTCCCACCACCCCTTCGTCCAACCTTCCATGTGCACGATAATCAATCACCTTAATTTACTTACCTTCTGAACCAATTCCACTTTAATTTACTTACCAAACTTCTAATCAAAATGTGTAAGGTAATTCACGGGCAGAATTTGATAAACATTTATTTACACAATCGCATTAGTATTGATAGGTAAATCACAAGCTGACGTACTAGAACATTTATACCCCGTTGCAACACACGGGCATTGTTCTAGTTTAGTTTAAAATATGGATGAATGGATGTTGGTCAAGTTTGTGATAGATGGATGCATTGATGGATATTAGCAAGTTTTGTGTTTGGTCAAGTTAGTGTTAGGTCATTGATAGATGGAAGCAATTCGAGACACTTGGTTTATAAAATACTTAATGAAGCTTTTTTTTTGCAATTTGAGATGTTGTTTCATGTTGGTTCATAATATAGTGCCAATGCTTTATGTGATATGTGATGAGCTAATTTTTTTTCACTCGATGGAATTAATAGGATTTGTGGTGTTCTATCTTTGTGGAGTGATCGTCGACGTTGGAGGTGTTGGTCCACGGTTGTCCCTCCTCTGATTGACTACATCATCTACATCTGAGGGTGAGCAACAATTCCAGCACCTCGTTCGCTTTTTTTCCATGTCACTAGATTAAATTTTCACATCAAGTCGCGTAACCTAGGCGTCTCCCGTCCGAAAGGGTTGCATCGATAAATATGCATTCAATTTCATATTTATCACCGCAACTCTTTCGAATTGTCCAGCGTTTTCCATTGACAGCCCAAGGATATGTAGATTGGGTACGTTGTCCATGCTCTACCCCGTTCCGAGACAGGATTTTGGTGGCGCCTCCCCGTTGTTCTCCGGATGCACATTCTCTCGGCATTTTTCCAAGACGTGTATTTGGAGAACAACGGGGAGGCGCTGCCGAAATTTTGTCTCGGAATGGGATAGAGCATGGACAACGTACTCTATCTACACATTCTTGGGTGGGATTAGGACCCATCTTTACCTATTAGAGATGTAGGTGAATTAAATGTCGTTTCTCGTCAACCCTGTAAAAAATAAAATATTGATGCGAGTAATTTAAATGAATCCTTAATTTTGTTGTGTGGCTTCCAATAAAGCAGAGATGGCAGATAATCAGTGGAGGTATAGTGGGTTTTTCTGTCGGAATCAAGTAACAACAGAGTGGGTCGAGAAAACTAATGTGTTTTTTAAAGAGATATTCCGTAGTCCATTGAGGATGGTACCAGAATGCCCCTGTGCCAAATGTAAGAGACGTATGCGCAGAGATAAGAGTGAGATGACTAAGCACCTTCGCACGCATGGATTTATGCCAAACTTTAATATGCCAATAAACTTTGCCCTGCGGGACCGTGGTAGAGAGGAGGTGATACGACAACACGTCCCTGGTTATGAGGACGATGGGGTTAGAGACATGCTACATGATGTCTTTGCTGCACATCCTACACCTCCATCACATTCAGCGAATGAACCAGAGGAGCCGGAGGAAACCGCAAAGGCCTTCCTGGATATCTTGGCGTCGTCAAAGAAACCTCTTTATGAGGATGCCACGCTCTCTGTGCTGGATGCCACCTCGCAACTGATGGCAGTCAAAGGCCGAGTACGGTTGTAGCCGAGGTTGCTTTGAAGCATTTCTGGGAGTATGGGCTAACAGCCTCCCTGAGGGCCATGAACTACCGAAAACCATGCATGCTATGAAGAAAACCATGAAGGTGCTCTCCACGGATTATGAGAAAATACTTGTTTGTCCAAAGAATTGCCTTTTGTTTAGGCATGAGTATGCGAATGACAACTACTATAGGAAGTGCGGTTCCTCTCGGTATATTGAGGTGGTCAATGAACAGGGTCAGAAGAAGCAGGTAAAAATCCCTGCGAAGGTTCTTCGGTATCTTCATTTCATAGAAAGAATGCAGCTCCTTTTCATCACCGAGGAGTTTGCCAAAATGATGAAGTGGCACAAGGAAGGGAAAAGGTACAATCCAAATAAAATTGTACATCCATCAGAAGGTGAAGCATGGAAGTCATTCGATATAGAATACCCTGAGGAAGCAGCGGAGGTTGGGAATGTCAGAATTGCTATATCAGGTGATGGGTTCAATCCATATGGTATGTCGTCTAATCCATACAGCTGCTCATCTGTGTTTGTTATTCCTCTCAATCTCCCGCCCGACGCCATAATGCAACGCAAGACCATGTTGATGTCGCTTATAATTCCGGGGCCTGAATATCTGAGGAAGAATTTGAGTGTGTTTATGCAGCCATTGGTGGATGATTTGCACCATTCTTGGTACTTCCCGAGGTTGACGTACGACCGACATCTCCAGAAAAATTTCTTGATGAAAGTTTGGCTACAGTATTGCATGCATGACTTTCCCGGCCATGCCTTATTCTGCGGATGCTGTACAAGTGGGAAGATGCCTTGCCCAGTGTGCATGCATGCCTTGCGTTTCATTTGGCTGAAGTAGGGTGGCAAGTATGTTTCCTTTGACCTGCATCGAGAGTTCCTCCCTCCAGACCATCCTAATAGGGAAGACAAGAAGAACTTCACAAAAGGCATAGTCGTCCATGAAGTAAACGAGATTCCAACATTTTCTAGTGCGGATGTGCTTGCTCAGCTGAAAGCTCTTAAGCCTGCCGACGAAGGAAAAGCCAAAGCCAAAGCCAAAGACAAAGGCAAAGCTATAGGCGAAGGCGAGGGCGAGGGCGAGGGCCAAGGAAAAGGCAAAGGGAAAGCAAAAGGTTTTGAAGGATATGGTGAGACGAAAAACTGGACTCATATTACCCCCCTTCACGCAGCTTCCCTATTTCAAGGACCTCAAACTTCCATACAACATCGACGTGATGCACACCAAGAAGAATGTCGCAGAGGCCCTTTTTTGCACGATCGTCAACATTCCTGATAAGACAAAGGATAATGTTAATGCTAGAGTCGATCAACAGAATATTTGTGGCAGACCACGTCTACACATGCAGCCTCCAACAGACGGTCGAAAATCTTGGTTCAAACTAGATGCTGACTTTGTACTTAAAAAGGATCATAAGATGGAGGCATTCAAGTGGCTGAAATAGGTCGTGAAGTTCACTGATGGTTATGCGCCGAATATACGTAAGGGGGTCAATCTTTTAACGGGTAAAGTGACCGGGCTCAAGAGTCATGACTATCATGTATGGATTGAGCGGTTATGCCGGTGATGGTTCAGGACTATGTTCCCGAGCTCGTCTGGCGTGTGCTTGCGGAGCTAAGCCATTTCTTCCGGACGCTTTGTGCTAAAGAAGTATGTCCCAAGATGATAAAAGAAATGCATAAGAAGGCGCCAGAGTTGATATGCAAACTAGATAAGATCTTCCCGCCAGGCTTCTTTACTCCGATGACACATCTCATTTTGCACCTCGGGAACGAGGTATTGTTGGGGGGCCCTGTGCAGAATCGTTGGCAGTACGACCCTGAGAGACAGAACAAGCATCTAAGACAGAAATGTGGAAACAAAGCTAAGATTGAAGCTTCCATAGCCGAGGCAGTTATCCTAGAGGAGGTGGTAGACCTCAGGATAGCGTACTATCCGGACCATGTTCCCACGCTGCACAATAAGGTGTCTCAGTACAATACAGAAGAACCCAAGTATAAACCCAAACTGCCTCTATTCAGCAGGCAAGGTGGCAGGGCTAGATGCTCGACACCTTGTATCATGCCACAAGATGAGTGGGAGGATGTCATGTTCTATATCTTGCACAACATCAAGGAAGTTGAGGATGAGCCTTTGCACCATTCTTTTAGTCAATTTGTTATGTTAACTTTGCCTAGTTTTAATACCACTTTTCTTATTTTAGTCGATTTGTTGATGAAGAGGGGACTGGAATGCTGCCTCCTACTGAAGCGGAGGCACTTGCTCTTCTCCGAAAGGGTGCCGATGGAAGGAAAAAAAATTGTTGCGTGGTTCATGGAGAAAGTAAATTTTCACACTTCCCTATTACCTAGCTAGTTCACCCTAAAATTCCAACTAAACTCATGCACCCTATAATTTCAATTAAACTTGTAGGGAAAAGATCTGAACACATCAATGGATGAAGAATTGAGATGGGTTTCCATGGGTTTTAACAGTCGGGTCATGACATGCAAAAAGTATGATGTGAATGGGTATCGCTTCCATACAAAGGAGCACCAGAACAGTCGGCCTGATCCCAAAACTATAAATATCGGAGTCTCCACTGAAGGAGATAATAAAGTAGATTACTACAGAAGGGTTGTGTTGGGGATATAACTACTAGTGTAACCCGCCCAGGAGGGGCCGAGTTACGCTATGACGATTTATTATATGAAGCCCAATATCAAGCTTGAAGATGACGGTTCAATAAAGGGTCTAAAGCCCGCAGGCGACTTAAGGCCCGTAGTGATAAACCGCCGTAATGGCATGTGTCGGTGTCAAAACCGGCGGATCTCGGGTAGGGGGTCCCGAACTGTGCGTCTAGGCGGATGGTAACAGGAGACAAGAAACACGATGTTTTTACCCAGGTTCGGGCCCTCTCGATGGAGGTAAAACCCTACTCCTGCTTGATTAATATTGATGATATGGGTAGTACAAGAGTAGATCTACCACGAGATCAAGGAGGCTAAACCCTAGAAACTAGCCTATGGTATGATTGTTGTTCTGCTGTTGTTGTCCTACGGACTAAAACCCTCTGGTTTATATAGACACCGGAGAGGGTTAGGGTTACACAGAGTCGGTTACAATGGTAGGAGATCTACATATCCGCGTCGCCAAACTTGCCTTCCGCGCCAAGGAAAGTCCCTTCCGGACACGGGACGAAGTCTTCAATCTTGTATCTTCATAGTCCAGGAGTCCGGTCGAAGATATAGTCCGGCTATCCGGACGCCCCCTAATCCAGGACTCCCTCAGTAGCCCCTGAACCAGGCTTCAATGACGACGAGTCCGACGCGTAGATTGTCTTCGGCATTGCAAGGCGGGTTCCTCCTCCAAGTACTTCATAGAAGATTTTGACCACAAAGGATAGTGTCCGGCTCTGCAAAATAAGTTTCCACATATTGCCGTAGAGAGAATAATATTTACACAAATCTAATCTGCTGACGTATTCCGTAGCGTGACATCACACTGCGGCCAAGCCTTTATTTGAATCGTTTTTCTCCCCCACCTCAGTGCGTTTCGCGAGGCGGTTCCTTGGTACGTCTTGTCAAAGCAGAGATCGTGTCCCCTCATTTCACGGGATTCTCATCAATACGGACGTGGGTAACCCAACCACGCCATTGATTACGGCGCTTGGGAGATAAGCGAGTTTTATCAGGCTGGTGGGGACGCATAGCCGTATCCGCCCATATAAGGGGACAAGGATCCACCTTTTCACCTACGCCTTCTTCCTCCTTTGCTTATCCATCTTCCGCGCACTTGAGCTCCAGCGCCCAAGTCCGCACTTCCCATCTCGACCTTCTCCAGCCATGTCCGGAGCGGGAGGCAAGTGGATGGTCTCCTCCGTCACGGAGGGACACATCAAAAAACTGAGGAAGGCCGGATACTTGTCTAACAACATCGCGCACCGGCTTCCCGAAGAGGGGCAGCTCCTCCCCACCCCAAGGCCCCATGAGAGGGTAGTGTTCCTTTCCCACTTCCACCGTGGACTGGGCTTTCCTCTCCACCCATTCGTCCGGGGGCTCATGTTCTACTATGGCCTGGATTTCCATGATCTGGCCCCGAACTTCATCCTCAACATCTTGGCGTTTATCGTCGTGTGCGAGGCTTTCCTCTGCATCCGCCCCCATTTCGGCCTATGGCTCAAGACTTTCAATGTCAAGCCAAAGGTGGTGCGCGGCAACTAGGCGGAGTGTGGAGGTGCCATGGCGGGCAAGATGGCCAATGTCCTATGGCTCGAGGGCTCTTTGTGGAGACCCTGAAGGGGTGGCAATCGGGGTGGTTTTACATCACCGAGTTCCGGTCCGGACCCCCTACGCGGCTCACATCCTGGAAAGAGACGGGCCTGTCGTGGGGCAACAAAGGAGAGGTGACTGGACTGCAAACATGCATCCAAACCCTGGTGAACAAGCAACTCAAGCTTGTCAATGTAGTCCAAGTTATGCTCATCCGCTGGATCCTCCCGTGTCAACAACGGGCTTTCAACCTGTGGGAGTTCGACCCGGCGCAGCACCGAACTCTGAGCAGGCTCTTCGACACGACGTACGAAGATGCCTGGAAGGTGCTATTCAAGGGCGCCGAGGCTCCCGCATCCGCTTCTGAGGACCGCGGGTTCAGCATGCAGTGTTATGCTAGTGCGGTAAGCTATTTTTACCTTTTACAGGGTATTAGTTTTTCATAGTTTGACTCTATGCGGGATCTAAGCTCCCTTACCTTTGACAGGATTGGCAGGCGAAGTCCGTACAGATCAACTGTCCGGCTCCTTTGCCCGAAGACCCAGCCAATGCTCGCTTGGCGAAGCTGCTGATTCCGGCACCCTATGTGGTGCCGGAGAAGAAGGCCAAGAAGAAGGCCACAGGGACTCGAAAGAGCGCCCGACGCCTGGAGGTGTCGGATTCATCATCCGACAAATCCGAGACGCGCTCCTCCCGTGAAGACGAGAAGGAGGAAGAAGAAACCTCTCCCCCTCCAGCGGGGGGAGGAAAGAAAAGGAAGGCCGCCTCGACCGGGGAGGCCGAAGGGTCCAAGAAGGGGAAGACCCTTCCTCCGGACTACTCCACCGACGCCGACGACGGCGAAGAGGAGTGGACGCACAGGGCCAAGCGCCCGGCGAAATCGTAAGTATCCAGATACCAGAGTAATTCATAGTATTCCTTTATTGCACAACCTTTCCTTATGTCGAATATGATTGTGCAGTCCGCCCAAGGCCGGGCTCGATGAGTCGTCGAGCGGCTCCCTGGATTCGTCGGATGTGAATTCACTTCCGACGGCTACCTCCCCCCGCCCTACGGACGACGCCGAAGTGTTGTCCCAATAGGTTCCAAGTCAGGAGGAGGTGATCCCGGAGGCGCCGCAAGGCGACCTCCCGGATTCCAGGAGTAAAGGGAATAGATCCCCCAAGGGCTCCGAGTCTGGCTTTGAGCCGGACTCCGTGCCGGAACCTTCAACGGTTCCGGACTCCGGTAGGCAGCCTCCTTCCAAGAGGAGCAAGCCTACCGAGCCGGTGGCCTCCGTCCAACCGGAGGTACCGGACAATTTGCTGGAGGTGCTTAACGGCGCCTCCATCGACGAGGAGCACCGCACTGTTATGAGTGTGGTGATCCAGAAGGTTCAGTCCGCCAAGAGCAGACTGACTGAAGCCCGCGCCAGCCTTTTAACAGGCTTTGAGGTAAGTAAAGAATATGTAAAAATATTACCGCATAGACAGTAGCCCCTGATGCTCTGTTTGGCGTTCGGAAAGAAAAGCCGAATAGAGGATCCAATGAAATTCGCAGGAGTCTAACAAAAAATGAGTCAATATGCGTATGCAGGCTTCGCTGCTAGCGTCCGCCGCACTGACTGCGGAGGTGGGTACGCTGAAGCAGGACCTCGAGCGTTCCGAGTGAGAGCTCGGCCTTGCCAAGAGGGAGCTCGAGGAGAAGGAAGGTAAGATATACCTTATTGAAATATATAAAAAGTGCAATTGCAAAAAATGACAGGATTAACATGGCTATTGTAGGGGCCACGTCTGAGGTGGCGACCCTTAAGCAAGCGCTGTCCGAGGCTGAGAAGAGGGCGGCCATGGAGCGCACCGAGCGGGAGAGGTATGAGGCCCAGGTTGGCGAGGTACGGCAAGAGCTCCAGGCTCTCATGAAAAAACATGAGAGTTTGGAGCTTGACTCAAAGACGCGAGCGTCCAAGATCACGGCGGCCATTGAAAATGCCAAGTCTGCCAAGGCTGAATCCCAGAAGGTCCTCCAGGAGGTGGATGCGATGAAAAAGATAGTGGAGGGTAAGGCATTCTTTATGCAAAGCAAACATGTGAAAGTGAGTTACTTGTTACTTACCCGAATCCGGAGCTCTCCAGGAGCATTCGCAGATTTGCCCCGTAGCGTGTCCGATGCCGCCGCATTCTACCGAGCCGAGGAGGGCAGCTCGACGGAGAAGGTGTTCTGGTCTCAGTATGCTGAGGCCGGACACCCTGTGCCTCTGAGCGACCAGCTGAAGCAACTGGTCGTGCTCCACAAGGTGGCCGAACAGGCCATGAAGGGCCTCATAGTTCGTCTATGGCCTGGAGAGGCTCTGCCTAGGAGCTACTTCGGGCTGGTGCGGCGGCTGGTGGAGGCCTGTCCAAGGCTCGAAGTCATCAAGCGCTCCGTCTGCATCGAAGGTGCCCGTAGGGCCCTTGCCTGCGCTAAGGTGCACTGGGGCAAGTTGGATGCTGAGAAGCTTGTGAAGGACGGGCCACCGCCGGGGAAAGAGCATCGCAAGCCCGAGATGTATTTTGAGGGCGTTCTGAAGGGTGCCCGCCTTATGGCGGATGAATGTTCCAGGGATGTAATTTTTGAGTAAACTCGCTCGTTTTGTCCTGTGCGCTAAAAACTTGTTCATATGCGCTAAGCAATGCTTTTTGAATTTAAAATATTACCTTCTGTGCGGCCATTTATCAAATTTGAGAGATGGCGAGTCGTCGGCTTTTGCCCCCATGCCACTAGTGCTGGGGTGTTCGAGATAAACCTGAGCGCTCTTTTTCCCATGTTTGGGTCCTTCGAGGGAGGCGCTCAGCACAACGAACAAGGCAATCAGACTATAATGCTTGAACACTCTCACTTAGCTATAGAATTCTATAATTTTAAATTTCGGCGAAGCCCCTAGTATTCGGAAGACCGAGTTCGGGGCGCTATCCACGCCTTGGCCGGACAAAGCCGACTCCTCGCTCTAAGCAGCATAAGTCTTTAGGGACTCGAAGAACCTCTCGAATAGCGACCAGCTCTCGCTTCATCATGACAGTCAGTTTTAGCTTTCTCTACTGAGGTGCTTAGTCCAGCTCAACTGGGGCACAATCGCAGTAGTTCTCCTAGTGCTACCTTAGCCGATATAGCGGAACGTAAGGCACCAAAACATAGGAGCCGGGCAAACCCAACAATTGACCCAAGACATGATTCGGAGCCGATGCATATAATGCTATAAGTTCGGGGTGCCGTACTTGTTAAAGTGTTCGGACTTCTCACACCATATTGAGGGGTACTGAAGCCCCTGGCGTATTGGCCGTACCAAAGTGTACGGTTGCAACATGTCGTTAATGAACATATATTTGTAAAAAGAGTAATGCAAAAATAGACAAAATCTATGCATTGTTTATTAAAAAGGCTGCAATCAAGGCAGAACGATACAAATAATGCGATAAGCAAAAGGTTGGACTATTTAACATGTCCTTTCCAGGGGCAGGCTGCGGAATGGTATGCGAAACAGGTATACTGCTCGTGATAGAGACCACCTGGGAGTTCCATAATGCGGCGTAGCTTTTCTGCTTCCCAGGTTCTTGCATCATTCGTGCGGCAATTATACTGCCGGACAGGCCTTCCGAAGAATGGAGTCCTGAAAGTAAGAGAAAATTAAAAAAAATCGGCAGCCCCTAGTATGGTTTAAGCCGTGTTTCGGGCGTGCCGTGATGGTGCCCCTCCCCCTGTGCCCATGGTATTTGAAGAGCGTAGTTATGTACGCGAAGCACTGGTTTCGCATTTTCGCGAGGGTTGGGGTTGGGGCCGCATTGCTACGCCTGCTCGGAACGTGCCAGACGGTCTTGTTGTAGGTTACTCCGGGCGCGCTTGACGGTGTCCAGACGTTTAATGGCCAGACTGGAGAATTGCCTTGAGAGGCTGCTTTGTACTTCCGCTGCGAGGGCCGCCGTATGCTCCTCTGTTCGAAGGGAGCGTTCGGTGTTTCCATTGACCGTAATTACTCCTCGAGGGCCTGGCATCTTGAGCTTAAGGTATGTGTAGTGCGGTACCGCATTGAACTTGGTGAATGCGGTTCGCCCGAGCAGTGCGTGATAGCCACTGTGGAACGGGACTATGTCGAAGATTAACTCCTCGCTTCGGAAATTATCCAGAGATCCGAAGACCACTTCAAGTGTAACTGAGCCTGTACAGTTGGCCTCTACACCTGGTATGACACCTTTAAAGGTCGTTTTGGTGGGCTTAATCCTCGAGGGATCTATGCCCATTTTCCGCACTGTGTCCTGGTAAAGCAGGTTCAGGCTGCTACCGCCGTCCATAAGGACTCTAGTGAGATGAAATCCGTCAATAATTGGGTCTAGAGCCAATGCGGCGAATCCTCCATGACGGATGCTAGTGGGGTGGTCCCTTCGATCAAAGGTGATCGGGCAGGAGGACCATGGGTTGAACTTTGGGGCGACTGGCCCCATCGCGTATACGTCCCTTAACGCGCGCTTCTGCTCCCTCTTGGGGATGTGGGTTGCGTATATCATGTTCACCGTCCGCACTTGTGGGGGAAAACCCTTATGTCCACTGTTGTTCGGCGGCCGGGGCTCCTCGTCGTCATCGCTATGCAGCCCCTTGTCTTTATTTTCGGCATTTAACTTTCCTGCCTGCTTGAACACCCAACAATCCCTGTTGGTGTGATTGGCTGGCTTTTCGGGGGTGCCATGTATCTGGCACAAGCGGTCGAGTATTCGGTCCAAACTGGGCGGGCCCTGAGTATTTCTTTTGAATGGCTTTTTCCGCTGACCGGATTTATAGCCTCTGAATCCGGCATTAACTGCCGTATCCTCAGCATTGTCGCTGTTAATGCGGCGCTTTTGCTTGTTGCGACGCGACCTGCCACTGCTGTCCTTGGTATCCGAATTACCAGGGTTCTTGGCCATATTGTTGCTACGAGCAAGCTAGCTGTCTTCTCCCGCACAAAAGCGGGTCATGAGTGTCGTGAGGGCTGCCCTAGATTTCGGCTTTTCCTGTCCAAGGTGCCGGGCAAGCCACTCGTCACGGATATTGTGTTTGAAGGCTGCTAGGGCCTCTGCGTCAGGACAGTCGACTATTCTATTTTTCTTTGTTAGGAACCGTGTCCAAAATTCTCTGGCCGATTCCTCTGGCTACTGAATTATGTAGCTTAGGTCATCGGCGTCTGGTGGTCGCACATAAGTGCCCTGGAAATTGTCGAGGAATGTGGCTTCCAGGTCCTCCCAACAACCGATTGATTCTGCTGGCAAGCTGTTAAGCCAATGCCGAGCTGATCCCTTAAGTTTGAGTGGGAGGTATTTGATGGCGTGTAGATCATCGCCGCGGGCCATGTGGATATGAAGGAGATAATCCTCGATCCATACCGCAGGATCTGTTGTGCCATCGTATGATTCGATGTTCACGGGTTTGAAACCCTCAGGGATTTGATGATCCATTACTTCATCTGTGAAGCATAGTGGGTGTGCGGCGCTTCTGTATTGGGCTATATCACGACATAGCTCAAACGAGCTTTGTCTATTGTGTTCGGCCCGGCCGGATTTACTATATCCGGAGGGATGATCACCGTCACGTGCCGTGGGGCGCCCGCGCGATCCATAGATCGATCTTGTTTGCCTTGCCTTGTCCTCCAATATATCTCACAGGTCTGGCACGTTTTCCCATGCCTTGGTATGTTTTGAGCGGCGCCGGGGTGCGGCTTGAGTGGAGGGCCGAGAGGCCTCTCTATCGTGGCCACGAGGTGGCCGGTCGGCCGTATCATGCGCTGGTGATGTAGGTTTAGGTGCTTCCTCCTCTAATCGGGGTAGCAACCTGCGCTTTAGGTAGCTCTTGGAGGGGCGTTCGAGTTCATACTCTTCGTCCGCAAGGATTTCAGTCCATCTGTCGGCTAGCAAATCTTGATCAGCTCTAAGCTGTTGCTGTTTTTCTTGAGGCTGCTTGTCGTGGCCATAAGCCTGCCTTTGAAACGCTCTTGTTCGACGGGATCCTCTGGCACGACGAATTCGTCGTCGTCGAGGCTTGCCTCGTCTTCGGAGGGAGGCATATAATTATCGTCCTCGACCTCTCTGTCTGCCACTCTCTCATGAGGGCTGGCTTCTCGATCCTCCTATGCTGAATCTTGTTGGAGGGGGTTTTCTTCGGCACTGTCCGGAGTGTTATTGTCTCCCATGCCGGAATCATCGTTTTTGCTTTGGCGGGATTTAGAGCGGCGCCGCTGACGCCGGTGCTTAGGCTGTTTCTTGGAGGGGTCATCCTCCGCTGTTCCATCGCCATCTCCTTCTTTTGGGGTGTCCACCATGTATTTGTCATACGACGAGGTGGCTTTCCAGTGCCCTATAGGCACTGGTTCTTGATCGTCTCCTGCATCGGTGTCCATACCGTCGATGTCTTCGGAGTCGAAGTCGAGCATGTCGGTTAAGTCATCGATAGTGGCTAGAAAGTGGGTGGTGGGTGGGCTTTGAATTTCTTCATCGTCCGTATCCCAACCTTGCTGACCGTAGTCCGACTAGGGCTCTCCTGATAAAGAGAGAGACTTTAGTGACTTCAGAATATCACCAAAGGGCGAGTGCTGAAAGATGTCCGCGGCGGTGGACTCCATGATCGGCGCCCAATCGGATTCGATCGGCAGGGGCACGGAGGGCTCGGAGTCCGGAGAGGAGTCCGGCTCCTTGGAGTCACGAGCCTCACGGAGGGCAGGGCTGGTGTTCAGCTCGATCGCCGTAGAGATTGCAGCCCTTAGGCGGCATCCAACCACCCATCCTCGATCGGCACAGTTGGCTCCGAATTAAGGGTCGGAGTCGATGCGAGTGCCGCCTCCAGGGCATAGTTCGGCGGCAGAGCTAGATCATGCCCATCGTGACAGCGCGGCATGCTCGACTGTGGCTCGAATCCGTCGAAGATCAAGTCCCCGCAGATGTCAGCCGTGTAGTTTAAACTTACAAATCTGACATGATGGCCAGGGGCGTACCTTTCGATCTGCTCCAGATGGCCAAGCGAATTGGCCCGCAGTGTGAAGCTGCCGAAGACGAAGATCTGTCAGGGGAGAAAGGTCTCACCCTGGACTGCATCGCTATTGATGATCGGAGGAGCCATTAGGCCTAAAAGTGACGACACAGAGGAACTCTCAATGAAAGCACCAATGTCGGTGTCAAAACCGGTGGATCTCGGGTAGGGGGTCCCGAACTATGCGTCTAGGCGGATGGTAACAAGAGACAAGGGACACGATGTTTTTACCTAGGTTCGGGCCCTCTCGATGGAGGTAAAACCCTACTCCTGCTTGATTAATTGATGATATGGGTAGTACAAGAGTAGATCTACCACGAGATCAAGGAGGCTAAACCCTAGAAGCTAGCCTATGGTATGATTGTTGTTCTGCTGTTGTTGTCCTACGAACTAAAACCCTCCGGTTTATATAGACACCGGAGAGGGTTAGGGTTACACAGAGTCGGTTACAATGGTAGGAGATCTACATATCCGCGTCGCCAAGCTTGCCTTCCACGCCAAGGAAAGTCCCTTTCGGACACGGGACGAAGTCTTCAATCTTGTATCTTCATAGTCCAGGAGTCCGATCGAAGATATAGTCCGGCTATCCGGACACCCCCTAATCCAGGACTCCCTCAGCATGACTTGTGTTGTAAGGCAAGATTAACTAGTCACTGAGCCGGACACTGTTTATGAGCCGGCCGGGACTCTGTAGGCTGTGGGGCGTCAACCCGTGTATATAAGGGGACGACCCGCCGGGGGCTTAGGGCAAGTAACATCAAATCGAGAGCCAGGCATAGCAGATTTTCTCCCTGGTCATCGAAACCCTAGCAATTCCACCTCAACTGGATTAGGTTTTCACCTTCACCGGAAGGGGCTGAACCAGTATAAACCCTCATGTCCTTTGTCCCACTTTAACCCCTTTAAGCTTCCTAGTTGCGATGGCTCCACGACTAAGTCCTTTCACGCGGACATCTGCCATGACAATTCCACGACAGTTGGCGCCCATCGTGGGGCCAGCGCACGGTGAATTTGAGTTCTTGAAGGGCAGCTTCGAAGGGCTCAAGGGATACATTGTGGGCCGGATGACCAAGAGTCGTCGCGGCAAGATCTACATCGACGACGTCGACTGGGGTCCCAACGCCGGCTCAATTGAGTACGGGTACCGGGTCCCCTTCAGTGGAATCCACGTCTTCATCGGCCGGATTTGCGAGCCGGGCCCTGAGCCGGACATCTGCACCGACATCGTCGAGACAGCTCAGCGTGCGAGACCCGCCCGGGCTCAGCCCGCCGTGAAGCGTGCCTTTGTAGGTTTCATGCATGGAGGAGAACTTTCTGAAGGATCCGTGGACGGCGGTGAGACGACCATCTACTCCGATGGTGAGTCGTCCATTGGTGAGATGGATTCGTTATACCAATTGCAAGATGGCGGGCTTGGGGGCTGTTCCGATGGCAGCAGTATTCCAGACCCCTTTGAGCCGCCGAGCAGAGTAGGGATCTTCATGGCTGGTACTCAACCCGGTCAAAACTCTACGGCTGCGGCAACAATAACTTCCGGGTCAGGAGCGGCCGGGGCAGGAGGCCCTGTGCGCCCGCCGGCTCAGGTGTTGATTGATCTCATGGACAAGTTGACGACCCTGTTAACCGCCACAGTTATTCCGGCAAGTCAAGCTAAGTATGATGCAGAGGTAGCACAGGTACGTGAGGAGATAGCCTGAGCCAAAGAAGCCCTAGCAGCTGAGGACACCAAATTGGCCGCGGAGCAGGCGACTTTGGATGCTTGGGCTCAACAGATCCAGTCAGAGGCTTTCTAGCTTACGATGAGCCTGAACGCATCTAACGAGGTGATGAGGAGGAGGCACCAGAAGGCTCAATCCCGTTCGCCTCCGGTTTATGATCCTCAGAATCTCTTCTGCATGCCCGGAGCCGGCCCAAGTAACCCGTCGGAGGCAAACTAGTTTGTAACATTCGAAGCAGGGGGACCGGTTTAGCCCCGGGTGATGGAACCTCCTCACGTGAATACGGCCCCGCCTCTCTACGTACCAACACCGCCAGGTCAATTTCCAACCCCTTGGAGAACCTGATCGCTGCATTGGCACGTTTGGCGGCTCTCCCGGTGGATGGCGACTCTCCAACAGCAATTGAGACACGAAGGGTCAGTGAACTTCTTCAGACGGCTCTGGCTCAGCAGGAGGCTTACTCCTATAGTCGAGATAGGATTCATTCGACTCCTCGCCCAAGCTGGAGCCCAAGTTACAGCAGACATATGGATTCAGAGGCCTTGCCAAGCAACGCCCAGCGCTGCAATCAGCCGGGTGGGCATAATCTAGTATAGGACAGGATACGTTGAGAGGATGAGCGGGCGGCTCAGCAGGAGGCTCACCAAACCTTCCCGGAGTATCCAATGACTTCTATTGAGGCAGGTGTGGCCACAAGAACCGGCGGCATTCCTTGTTTGGTGCCGGCTTTGCGCAATGAGCGTTTGCCCAAGGATTTCAAGGGACCCCAAAAGGTGCCAAATTACACAGCTGATTTACAGCCCGGGGCGTGGATTGAAAGTTATGAGATGGCCATGGAGCTGTTGGAGGTCAGTGATGCAGCGATGGCCAAGTACTTCACCATGATGCTGGACGGAATGGCCCGCACCTGGCTGAAAGGGCTGCCGCCTAATTCCCATTGGTTCATGGGCAGAGTTAAAAGCCCGGCTTATCCAGAACTTCAAAGATACCTGCAAGCAGCCCTTGTCAATTGTGGACTTGACTAATTGTAAGCAAGAGGAAGGTGAGTCCACCACTCATTGGGTGCGCCGGGTCAAGGAGATAATGCATTCGTCTGACAAGATGGACGCCGGCTCTACGGTTTTAATGTTGGAGAAAAATTGCCGATTTGAGCCTCTGAAACAGAAGCTGGGGCGGCTCACGCATGATTGTAATGATATGGGCCAGCTGATGGCGGCTCTAGTCAAATACGCCAATTCTGATAGTGCCAAGTATCCCGCGTCTGACGAAGAGAAGACAGGAAAGGGAAAGAAGAACGACAATGGAAAGGGTCGGCAGCATAACCCGGCGAATCAAGGAGGCAATAAGCATAAGGCCGACGGTAACCCGGAGTTTGTGGCTAACACCAATTTACAAGGTAACAATCAACGACGCAAGGGGAGGCCGCCCCCTCTGTCCGGCGGGTTAGGTCCTACTCTTGAGAAATTGCTCAATGAACCCTGTCCAAGACACGACACTCGAGAAAGGCCAACCACTCACCTGTGGAAAGATTGTGCGATCATGAAGGCTTTCAAGAATTCCAACATGTTCGACGACAACCATGGGCCTGGTGGCAGTTTAGGTGGAGGCGGTTTTCATGGCCCGGGTGGCGGCTCAAGTTCCGGCTTTCAAGGAAATCAAGGTGGTTATAATCAACAGTCTGGTCAGGGAGGTCAGCAGCAACATCAATCGGGTTATCAGAGCAATCCAAAGCAGCTGAATAGTGGACTATATCATGTGTTCACCACTAGCTTATGCAAACGAGACCAGAAGCTTCATAAAAGGGCTGTGAATGCTGTTGAGCCAGTGATTCCCCGTTATTTAAGGTTGAGGGAGTCCTGGATTAGGGGGCATCCGGACAGCCGAACTATATCCTTTGGCCGGACTGTTGGACTATGAAGATACAAGATTGAAGACTTTGTCCCGTGTCCGGATGGGACTCTCCTTGGTGTGGAAGGCAAGCTTGGCAATACGGATATGTAGATCTCCTTCCTTGTAACCGACTCTGTGTAACCCTAGCCCCCTCCGGTGTCTATATAAACCGGAGGGTTTAGTCCGTAGGACGACAACAATCATACCATAGGCTATCTTATAGGGTTTAGCCTCTACGATCTCGTGGTAGATCAACTCTTGTAATACTCATATCATCAAGATCAATCAAGCAGGAAGTTTGGTATTACCTCCATCGAGAGGGCCGAACCTGGGTAAACATCGTGTCCCCCGCCTCCTGTTACCATCCGCCTTAGATGCGCAGTTCGGGACCCCCTACCCGAGATCTGCCGGTTTTGACACCGACATTGGTGCTTTCATTGAGAGTTCCACTGTCCCGTCTCCATAAGGAAGGATGCCTCATCTCATTGTCAAGGACAACGTCACCTCTGGGGAAGCCCTGGCTGTCGGCCAAACTCTCCGGCTAGGCGGCTTCATCATGACCGCCCGCTCAGCTGCTGCACCGACGATGACTTCTCGGGTCATCGAAAATAGCCTCCACGTCGGCTCGGAACTTGCCGAGCAGATGGATCCAATGGAGCTCTCTTCCCTAAACAAGCTCCTGGATCGCATAGCCGCTTTGGGAGTCGCTACGGACTATGATCGGATTGGGCTTAAACCTGACCAAAGGGAGATTAACTCTCCGCCGGTCACCCATCAGATAGCGGTGGTGGAGGAACAATGCGGCGTTTCTTCCTCTATCTTGAGGACAAACTATGTCCGGATTCCCGAGCTCTCCGAGCCGGATACCCGTTTACGGAAGGACATCGCCCAAGCCTTGAACCTAGAATTAGGCAGCGGGCCAGACCTATTGGGCAACATCCCGGAGCCCGAACTTCCAAGATCGGAAACTCCTCTGCCCCTGGGTCTCAGATCGTGTCAGGGTTCGGACTCAAATCCACCCACCCACCCAGATATAAACGATCTTTCCTACATTAGGCAAGAGCCCCAAGAAACAGTACATCATTATTGGGCCAGATTCCTCCTTGTAATGAACAAGGTCAAGGACTGTCGCGAGGAAGATTCAATCTCATTCTTCTGCAATAATTGCATGGACAAGGGAATCCTTAACGCCATAAGTCGCCGTGACATAGCACGCTTCGCTGACTTGGCAGCCATAGTACGGAAGTACTGTGCGATGGAAAGTGCTTGGAAAACCGAAATAAAATTCTGGGATGACCCGGCTCTGACTAAACACCCAGTACGAATTAAAAGAGTGCACTCTCATAAGTCGCCCGATTCAATTACAAAGAAGCAAAAGCGCACTACAGGGCGTGGAACCGTATTGGAGGGATGGCTTAATGGGCCCTGCAAAATCCACAGTACAGTGGATACCATACCAACACACAGCCTGAGAGCATGTTGGTACTCCGGCAGGTGGCCAAAAGCGGTGAGGATCTCCTCATTCAAAACACCATAGAGCACCATCCCGTGGATAACAATACAGTATTGATAGTCTTCGAGACATTCACCTCAAATAATAGGCACAAGCGAGCACTCTGTAGCCTTGCCGAAGTCTGCCACGTGGCAGCAATAAATCCATGGAGCGACACGGCTATCACCTTCAATGCCAGTGACGAACCTAAATTCCAAACAACCTGAGCACCAGCCACATTGGTCCTTAGTCCAATTGTGGACGGCTTTCGGCTCACTAAAGTGCTCATGGACGGTGGCATCGGATTAAACCTCATTTATGAGGAAACTCTTCAAAAAATGGAAATAGACAGGAACCACATTGAGCAAAGCAGCACGACCTTCAGAGGAATCATCCCCAGTCGGGAGGCATGCTGCGCTGGGAAAATCACACTAGATGTGGTATTCGGCACTCTAGAGAATTATAGGTCCGAATAAATTACATTCCAAGTGGCCCCGTCACTACTAGGAAAAGGGCTATAGATGGAAATGACACTAATGGCGCACCAGACATGTGGTGCGCCATTAGTATATACTAATGGCGCACCACCTCCTGATGTGCCATTAGTGTTGAAACTACTAATGGCGCACCCTGTCCACGGTGCGCCATTAGTACCAATTTTTTTTTGAACTAGTGCGCCTGTCCAAACATACTAATGGCGCATCCACTGGTGGTGCGCCATTACTAGTTGTAACTAGTAATGGCGCACCAGCCAGAAGGTGCGCCACTAATGTTAATTTTTTTATTATTGTTTTTATTCCTTTTTTTGCAAAAGTACTAATGGCGCACCACCAGGGGGTGCGCCATTAGTAACCTGGATTACTAATGGCGCATTTGTTGCTGGTGCGCCATTAGTAAGTGGGCAGCAACAAGATATTTTGGACAGCCTCTCCTCCCACACTCACTTTCTCCCCACTTCATTCTCTCCACCGCCTCCTCCTTGTCTCGGGTGCCTCCTCTTTTTCACCTCATTTCCACCATAGATTCATTCAAATTAAGTGGTTAAGTTACCTTGTTTTGCTAGGTAAGTAAGGGGGGAAGCTATATTTATGTTGTTCTCCCTACAACAATGTGCACATGCACTTTTTATGGCCTAGCTAGATCTATGTATGTTCGTGGTGTTGCATATGTTTGGGGTGTTGCATATGTGTTTTTGTTTGGAGGTGTACCGGTATTTGAAATGCGATAGTTGCCAATATTTTGCCGGAATGTTGATTCATTTCCGTTTCGGCGAGAATTTTGGCATTAAGCATTCTTTTTGGTCCTATTTTTAGGGAAAGTCATGCCAAATTTTTTCTTGGTTCTAAAATATCGTTTTGCTCTACCCCGCAGGCGACCATGGTCCGCACGATGACCGAAGGCATCGTGAATAGGTTTTTGAGGTCCGCGAAGGCCGAGATGCTTCAAAAGAACGAGACGGAGATAAGATGTCCGTGTCGAAGATGCAAGCTGAATAGCCTTATTGCGGACCCGGATTCCGGGCAGGTGCGGGACCACCTGCTCTTGCGTGGTTTCATGGATGGCTATCGGTGGCAAGGTGATGAAGATGACTACGAAGTCGTCCATGGGGGCCGGGCAAGAAATGAGAAAGGGCAGCAAGACAACCACCGCGGCTCGGGGGGGCGAGAAGACGAAGAATCCCCAGGAGATGATCACGACGGTGATGCTGTACACAGTCATCATGTAGAAGATGCAGGACATGATGATGATGCCGGCGGAGCAGACGACGCTGGACCATCGATGGGCTGGGTGCAGGACCCTCATATTCAAGAGCTGCTTCTCAAGCAGACGGATAACGCAAGAGCTGCCGCCCGAGAGAAAGCCAAGATGGATCAACTTGAGTTAGACGCGGTTACTCCATTGTATGAAGGATGCAGGCCCGAGGATACCCTCCTGAAAGTAACGCTCATGGCTCTGGAGATGAAGGTAAAACACAAAATGACCGACGCATGCTTCGACGAGAACGTGTCATTCTGGCACGAACGTCTTCCCAAGGGGAACAAGTGCCTGACCAGTTTGGAGGAGGCGAAGAAAATCGTGTGTCCTCTGGATTTACCGCACGTGAAATACCATGTGTGCATGAACAATTGCATCATTTATCGGGACGAGCACGCGGAGTCTACCATATGTCCGGTGTGCGGTGTCACTCGATACAAGAAGAGGAAGAAAGCTCCTCGAAAAGTGGTGTGGTACTTTCCGATCACTCCTCATCTGCAGCGGTATTTCGCGGACCCTAAGGTAGCAAAGCTCCTGCGTTGGCACGCGGATAGGGAGGAGAAGAAGCGAGAAGATGACGCAAATGATCTGGAGATAGATAAAAAAGACAAGATGCTGAGTCACCCTAAGGATGCGAGCCAGTGGCAAGCATTGAACTTCGAATACCCAGAATTTGGGAACGATCCAAGGAACATCATGCTGGGCGCGAGCACCGATGGAGTCAATCCGTTTGGCAGCCAGAGAAGCACACATAGCACCTGGCCTGTGTTCGTGTGGATGTACAACCTTCCCTCCTGGTTGTGCATGAAGAGGAAGTACATTCACATGAGTATGCTAATTGAAGGGCCGAAACAACCAGGGAATGACATCAATCTGTATCTGGGGCTGCTGAAAGAGGAGATTGACACGCTGTGGAAAACGCCAGCCAATACGTGGGACGCCGCAGAGAAAGAATATTTCCCTATGAGAGCCGCACTGCTCACGACGGTGCACGACTATCTCGGTTACGGATATCTTGCGGGGCAGGTAGTCCACGGATTTTCTGGATGCGTAAGGTGCATGGATGACACAACGTATCGCCAGCTAGATAGAGATCCCGGGCTTCGAAAACCGTGTTCATGGGACATCGAAGGTGGCTTCGCGACGATGACCCATGGAGGAAACGCAAGGATCTGTTCGATGGTGAAACCGAACCCTGAAAACGCCCCTGTACAAGGAGCGGCGAGGAAATAGACAAGCTGTTGAAAAATTGGAAAGACTGCCCACTGCCGAGAAAGAAGCAAAAGGCGCCAGAGCCGCTGCTGAAGGTATGGAAAACGAGGTCTGTTTTCTGGGACTTGCCGTACTGGAAGATCCACCGTGTGCCTCACAGCCTTGATGTCATGCATATCACGAAGAACATGTGCGAGAGTCTGCTTGGTACCCTGCTCAACATGCCAGAGAGGACCAAAGATGGGCCGAAAGCAAGGGCAGACTTGAAATCAATGGGCATCAGGCAGGAGCTTCACGCTATATATGATGATGATGATGATGATGATGCTGATGATGATGATGAGGCAAAGCAGGACACAGAAAGTCGTCGCAAAGGCAAAAAGGCCAAGAAGACCGGAAATGACTACCCTCCCGCGTGCTTCACTCTAAGTCAGGAGGAGATCGAGCAGTTTTTCACCTGCCTCCTAGGAGTAAAACTTCCTTACGGTTACGCGGGGAAGATAAGCAGATACCTAGACCCAGCGAAGTAGAAGTTCAGCGGGATGAAGTCTCATGACTGTCACGTGCTGATGACGCAGATACTTCCAGTTGCAATCCGTGGGATCATGGACGCGCACGTCCGTGAAACGCTATTTGGCCTATGCAACTTCTTCGACGTCATCCCTCGGAAGTCGATTGGCGTGAGGCAACTCAGAAGGCTACAGGAAGAGATCGTGGTGATACTGTGCGAGCTTGAGATGTACTTCCCGCCCGCATTCTTCGACGTTATGGTGCATCTGTTGGTCCATATAGTGGAGGATATCATCCAACTCGGGCCGACGTTCCTGCACAGCATGATGCCGTTCGAAAGGATGAATGGTGTCATCAAAGGATACGTTCGCAACATGTCACGTCCAGAGGGAAGCATAGCCAGGGGCTTTCTGACCGAAGAGTGCATCTCCTACTGCATGAATTATCTAGGCATCGAGAACCCCGTTGGTCTGCCCGTCAACAGGCACCTCGGCAGGCTCGCTGGATGGGGTCACCGTGAGGGTCGCCGCGAAATGCATGTCGACTTCGAGGGTCGACTCGCCGACTTTGAAAGAGCAAACCTAGTCGCGCTACAACACATAGACGTGGTCGATCCTTGGGTGGTAGAGCACAAAACCTTTATTAAGAAGACGTATAATGACCGAGGCCAACAGAGGACGAACGGAGATATACTCAAAGAGCACAACTCATGTTTCACGCGTTGGTTCAAGCAGAAGCTTCTGCCGTACCCTTTACATGAGGATTCTTCCGCGGAAGAACAACTCATATTCGCCTTGTCACAGGGCGCCGAGCACAACCTGATGACCTATGAGGCGTACGATATCAACGGCTACACATTCTACACCGAGGCCAAGGACATGAAGAGCGATGGTTATTAGAACTCTGGGGTAACGATGGAATCCTACACCGGTAACGACAAGGACAGATACTACGGAAGGATCGAGGAGATCTGGGAGCTGAGCTACGCTGGAGAGAAGGTCCCGATGTTCCGTGTCAGATGGGCCAAGAACGTCATAAAAGAAGACCGGTATTTCACCACCATGGTTATACCCGAAGCCAAATCCAAGACCACGGGCGCAAACGTCACCGCGAAAAATGAGCCATGGGTACTGGCTTCCCAAGTGGACCAATGCTTCTTCATTACCGACCCGCCAAAGCCCAGTCGTGTTGTCGTGAGGAGAGGCAAAAGGAAGATCATCGGAATGGATGGAGTAGCCAATGAGCAAGACTTCGACAAGTACGGCGACCCGAGGATCGAACATGGCGACAATGATGAAGTAGCAGCATACACCACAAGAAGAAGCAGGACCACCCTACCTAAAGGACATCCGTTCCACAGAAGAACTCCATTTGCGAAAAAGAAGGGCAAGAAGATTGTGAACAGATAGCTAGCTAAGATCGATTGTATTTAAATCGTAGACTTCATTTCTCGATTGTATTTCATGGGTACTTTTTGAACTATCATGAATATTTTTAAATTTCATGGACACTCGATCTCGATCCCCCTCCATCTCGATCGCTATCCCACCTCGCCAGATCCGGTCCCCCTCGCCGCCGAGCACCCCCCCAGTCCACCGGCCGCCGCCGCCGACCCCCCGCACCCTCGATTCCCCTACTCAACCGCCGCCGCCGACCCCGCGCACCCCGCGCACCGTCTTATAAAAAAAGTATCAAACAGCTTTTTAAATGCTACTGTCTTATAAAAAATATTACTGTTATTATTTAAACAAGTTTGAACATATTTAAACACAAATAAGTATCAAACAGCTTTTTAAATGCTAAAAAAAATTTGTGGAGCCTGGGAGTCGAACCCAGGACCTCCTGGTGTGAGAACTGGCTGCTGACCAGTCGAGCTAGTAGAGGGGACTTGATGTGGATCAGTTCTGGTGGTACATAACCTGTTGGCTCGAGTTGAAATAAAAAAAAATACTAATGGCGCACCACGGTGAGGTGCGCCATTAGTATGGATACACTAATGGCGCACCACGGTGAGGTGCGCCATTAGTATTGTGCCCGATCCCCCCTTCCCTCTCCCCTTCGCCCGATCCCCCCTTCCCTCTCCCCCTCGCCAGTTCCCTCTCCCTCTCGATCCACCGCCGCCGCCGCCGCTGCCCTGACCCACTGCTCGCCCTTGCCCTCGCCCTAGATCCCCTTCCCCTCTCCTCTCCCGACGCCGCTGCCCCGCCGCCTCGACGCTGCCCCGCCGCCCCGACGCCGCCTCGACGCCGCCCCCGACGCCGCCTCGACGCCGCCCCGCCGCCCCGAGGCTGCCCCGACGCCGCCTCGACCCCGCCCCGACGCCGCTGCCCCGCCACCTCGACGCTACCCCGCCGCCTCGACGCGACCCCGCCGCCCGGACGCCGCCCCGTCCACACCACCGTCGCCCACTCCCCGGCATCCTTATCCTCTCCGACCGCCTCCTCCACCCCGGCCCGCTCCTCCAAGGTAAGCTACCGCCCCGACCCCTATCCCCTTCCCTCCTCCCACCCCATCTCCATATGAGCATGATAATTTGCACTCAGCTTCAGCAGTAATTTGACTAATTTCATCTTCCCTATCATCATGGTTATTGTAGTAAATAATCAGGGCAAATATCAGAGAGAAATTTGCAAACTTCAGAATCTAGGAATTGTAATACAAATTCAAATAGTCTCCAGAACTTTCATGCGTTCAAAAATATGAATTGCAGTAATTATGATTTGTATTTTCCAGGCAGTTTTGTTAATTGGTCATTCATGATTCATCATGAAGAATATGCGATTATGTGCTGAAACTAAGTTTGCATCATGTGTTAAGTGAATTCTGTTCTATTTGGGGTCTCCCACCAGCTATGTGAAAAGTTGGAGATTGCTTTCTTGTTTTTTTTGGTGTGGAATTCTGATTTGTGAAAAGAAAAACCGAACGATGCTAATTAATTTTCGGTTGCAACGAATGTGCTGGAAGAAAAAGCAGTCTTCTGGCAAGGTTAAGATGCTTGATTGACTGAGTTGATGATTCAATTAAACAAGGTACAATATGTAGCAAGTAACTGTTTGAACACTATAGATTGCCAGAAGACTGCTTTTTCTATCAATCAAGCATCTTAACCTTGCCAGAAGACTGCTACTGCTTTTTCTTATCGTCCTGGCAGCAACTGGCTGGTTGTTGTTCAAAACTTATTAGTCCGTCTGGTGCTTCTGAACTCATTAGTCGGTGGCGTGTGGTACCATAAAAAATACTAGAAGGAAAGGAAAACAGAATATAAGAGAATGATTGCTGGAGTGGTAATGTTCACCAGCAGACAAAAAAAGGGAAAAGTAAAAAACAGGAAGCATACATGCACAATGAACCAGTGATGCCTTGCTTCCACCAGAAGGAAAGTGAAGGAGAAAAATGAACACGATGATCATCAAGTCAACTGGTTATTGGTCGATAGTATAGACAACTAGCTACGCTGAGTGACGAAACTAAACAAGCCTGCCTGGCCACCTGTCCATCCTACATGAGGGCAATTATGCCTGAACCACGGAACTATTTAATTTTTTGTATAACTCATAAAACAAAAAATGGCTCCATTGGGTTTTGGTGCTTCCCCATGGCCAGGACAAGATAACTTTATCATTGTGCTATGAGATTAAACAGGGAGAGGGATGCTAACGCTCCTTTTGCTTGGCAGTATAAAGTACTAGTAAGTATAGATAAGAGGTTGGTTTTTTGAGGAATCAACAGTTAACGGGTGAGGCTCAGGCTGCAGTGATGGCTGCAGTATAAAGTAATATTCTTGTTTCGGTGTACATATGTAGGACACAAACAATTAAGGTGTCTATTTTGATTTAGTGCCTTTGCCTCCACTGCCTTTATCTGGATTGAAGCTTGCTTGTGTTTACTTCTGATTACAAGATCTCCATACTCGGAGATTTCTTTATATATGTTGTAGTATAAATATATTGTTTTGTCATTCTGTAATTGTTAGTGGAATTTACACTGTAAATGTTAGTGGGTTTACAGTGTACTTCTAGTGGATTTTTGCTCTGTATTTGCTAGTGGCATTTTTTCTGAAACTAAATTGAAAATGGGACTCTGTGCACCAAGTGCATGCATGCTGCTGCTGCTGCTGCTGTACTACTTGTCAAGTGATGCTGCTGCTGCTATCTGCGAGTTGCTGCTGCTAGTTGTGATTTTGTCAAGTGATGCTGCTGCTACTTGTGATCTTCTAAAATGACCCCTTTCTCCTGAAACGTTGATTAATTTCCGTTTCGGTTGAGAAATGGGGCACTCCAAGGTCAAGAAAATTAGCAAAGGTCATGCCCAATTTTCTTGACCTAGAAGGTGCCCGATTCTCAACCGAAATAAAAATTAATTTGCTTTAGTGGTTGGATTAGTTTAGTATTTTTTTCACACACTCAGACACCCTTGCTTGCCATGTGTGTGAGAGAGATAGTGAGAGGAGACAAGAAGAAGGGGGTTAGGAAGATGTTGCCTGCTCATCAAAGCTAACCATCTCCCCCTTTTCACCCCTTTTCCTTTGTCTTTTGTGGGTTGCAAGGAAGCTACTGTCTTAGCTAGCTTAGCTTGTGCACAAATCCCAGTGTTACAATCTAGAAAATTAGCCTGCAAAGATGAGGTCCCATGCTGGCTGTACCACTGCATCATGCAACAGTGCCTTCAAGATCCAAGGCAATATCACAAACATCATAGGCAATTTGACCAAACTCACAACCTTGTATCTTTGCAGCAACCAACTTTCTAGACACACCCCTCAAGAACTAGGTTACCCTGAGAACGTGGACTTGGACCTTAGCAACAACACACTAACAGGTTCTATCCCAAAACACCTAGGCAATATCACAAACATCTCTCAATTGTTCCTTGACAATAACCAACTTTTTGGCGACATTCCTCGAGAATTAGGTTATTTGGTCAACTTAGAGATCTTGTTCCTTGACAATAACCAACTTTTTGACCAAACTTTGTTCCTATTTAGAGAGAAACATGGCCAACAACGATGAGGCCGGGGGTTCGGGCGGCAAGGAATTCTGGGAGCTGTCCCAGGAGATGGAGGAACAACCTCACTTGTATGAGGACGCCGCCTTCCCCACCGATCCTGAGACCACTGATGGTACCGCCGAGGATGACCCCACTGATGCCACCACTGATGGTGCCGCCGAGGATGCCACCACTGATGATGGCGGCACACGCACAGATGGCAGCCAACCGAAGAGGCAACGGAAGGACCGGCGCCCGACCGTGCTCCGCACCCTCAAGGAGGAAGTTACTGAAGTGGACTCCAACGGGAATCCAACGGCGCCCGAACGAATAGTCAAGGGGTACTCGCTTCAGCTCGGGTGCATTCTCCGGAGCACCGTCTTGATCAACACCGAGAACCTCAGGCATCCCGAGCGAGGGAATTTGCGCAACCTCCTCTTCACGAAGCTGCACGAACGATACAAGTTCCCCGCTGAATTTGAAAACACAAGCCTCAAAGGGAATAAAGTGAACAATGCTGCCCTCACGAAGATGAGCACGGCCCTGTCTACTTGGAAAAGCAATGTGAAGAGAATGATCGAGAAAGGTGAGAGTTATGAGAAGATCAAGAAGAAAAATCCTTCGATCACCGAAGATGACTACAACGACTTCAAGATCAATTGCTCGAGCACCGCAAGCTCCGAATCAAGTAAGTGGGGGAAAGAAATGCGGGAGCTAAAATAGGGGAACACACACTCGGTCCCGGCGGTTACAGAGTGGCGGAGCCTATATGGGACAAGGAGGAGGCGGACCGTGCCGAGCAAGGCCTACCGCCCCTCTTCGATAAATACGGTGACAAGCAGACCAGGAACTTTGTCAGGGCCCGGTACAAGAAGGACCCGAAAACAAAGGAGCTTACCACGGATCCGAAGACCAGGCAGCTTGAGCTTGTTCTGGTAAGGAATACACCCCCGCGTAATTAGCTCCATATGGTTGCATTCTAATTAATGAAGCCAAATTTCTAAATGGTTCACATTCCTTCCACAGGCGACTGAAAGCAGTAGCGCGGGGTCGACTAAGAGCAACCCTTGGGACACCACTCTAAATAGGGGGTTGAATGTAATGAAGAACAAGGATAAGCTCAGTAAGCCGATGTCAGCTGGTCGTGTGGCCGGCAAAGGCTTGTCGACAAAATGGGGGTCATACTATTCCGCTGGTGTGCGGAAGGAGAAAAAGACCAGCTCGAAAAGCCAGGCGCGAGAGGTTCAAGAACTCAAGGCACAGGTGGCGCGGATTCCGGAGATTGTCCAAGAGCAAGTGGAACAATGACTCGGAGCGGCGATCACCGCCCTTGTGCCTACCTTGATCTCGGGGTTGAGTGCGTGGATTGCGGGCGGCCAACATGGGCCGCCCCCGATTCCTAGCTTCACGGCCAGCAACTCGCATAATGCGATGGCGGGGCCATTGGTGCCTCCGGTGGAGGTGACATTGGTGTCTCCGACGCCGGCACGGGAGCTTAATGCACCCGGGTGTACGCCGGCCGGCACCTCTGCAGCAAGTGGCACCTCCGTCAACTGCACGCCCGCCGTTGGCGGTGCGTCAAAATTAGCCGAGCTCGACGCCATCATCACGGTAACTAATTAAGCCTCTCTTGGCCGAGGACTTCATCTCCTTGCCTTTGACTGGGCATCCCTGACGCCCTACATGTTTTCGCAGGGCGCCGCCGACGTTCCGTGCACTCTCCTCCACTTCGTGAACAACGAGTTGGTCGATGTCGCCAAGGGCAAAATCGTTCAACCGGGCAACCCCTTGTTCCACGGTACCCAGATGCCACCCAACTTGTTTAGGGTTCAACTGGTTCGGGTGCTGCCAGGCTGCGACGACTTGTTACCTCCGATTCGACCCATCGGGGCCGACGATGAAGACGTGATGACCCTCAGCGCCTGCCTGAGCTGGCCCCTGCTTTGGCCGAAGAGCCAGATTCATTTGGGGGCGGGGGACACCACCCCAAAGACAACACCGCCAATCGTGCCGGCGCCAAGCAAGCCCCATGGCAAGACCGCCGTAACGGTGCCGGACATCCCTATGCCACTGGATCCAAACATGCATATGGCACAGGATCAGAACGACGACGACGACGAAGATGATACATTTGGCAACGTCGATCAGTACTTTGCCGAACATGGGTACGATTGCGACTTCATGGGGCCTCCTTCTCAAGAACCAAACCCAACAAAAGACGTGTGCGATCTAGCTGGTACCGCGGAGAAGCCAAGTTGCAACAGGCGCCGTCTGACGTTCAACTCTCAGGAGACGCCTCCAGCTGCCGACTTCACCGAGCCTCAGATAGGCGAGGTGCGAAATATTATCAGCCCCAACACACTCAAGAAGGCGGTCTGTGAGCAGAACTCGGTCCCATTACAGGAGAAGAAGAAGGCACGCAAAAGAAAGACTAAGAAGGGTGCGAGCCAGCCGGCACCGAGTACGATCCGTGCTCAGGACGGGCCACCTTCACCGCAGGATATCTCGAGGAGGGTGCATGTGGCGGGTAGGGCGATGCTACCGACAAATATGCTCAATGCTGCAACCGGTGCTATGCGGAGTCTGCATGACAGTGTTCTTTCTTTGGAGAAGCGGCGTCTCAGGGAGAAGGATGTGGCATACCCAGTTTTCGCGGCCAAGGTGCCAGAGGGCAAGGGCTTTGTGGATAACTCCATCGGGCGTACGATCGTCCTGCGTTTTGATGACATCCACGCTATGTTGAACCTTCATCCGCTGCACTACACCTTCGTTCGGCTATTTTCGCTGAGTATGGAGATGCGGATCATTCGCGACAAGACCCCGGACATCGTGATAGTCGACCCCTTCTACATGCGTGCCAAGATCTTGGGCAGCGCTGGGGACCGGCAAGTCGCGAGTTCTTACCTCGAAGGCGTCATTCTGGCAAACCAAGATAAGGATAACTTCCTCGTGCCTTACTTTCCCGAGTAAGTCCTCCCCTCAACCGGCCCGTAACATATGAATTCTTACATTTCGATCGTTTTTCTTTTAACATTCCGTGTTTTCTGCAGTGACACACGTTGCACGCTCATCCTCCTAAGCCCCAAATATTCCATGGCCACGTATTTCGACCCGGACCGTCAGTCGAACGTAGACTACACAAATGTCAAGAAGGTTCTTGATGATGTTCTCCCCGGCTACGCCAAATCTGGAGGCACCTTCACCAGGCCTATTCGTAAGTACGGCAAGCACGTGTTCTCCCACAATACGATGTTCTGCTGCGTCAAGCAGCCGCCTGGCGGTCAGAAGGGTGCCTACTACGCCATCCATCACATGCGGGCGATCGTACGGGACCATCATCAACTTCTGCTACCGAGTAAACTCAAAGATTGGGCCGCGAGCGTGTCGGCAATCCAGGACGCGGACCTCCGACAAGAATTCTTTCGCATCCAGTCGGAGTTTGCGGAAATCATCCATCAAGATGTCCTTCGTACCTCGGGGCAGTTCTACCTCAGAAATCAACCGTCCAACAGTGACATCGACACAATGCTACAAATGCAGGCTGACAACGACCGTTATTTCATGACTCCCACGATAGACGGCGGCTTCATCCACGCTCCGGTCCCTTGAGTCGAGTCGAAAGCAGTGATGCTGTGTCTAGTTCTGAAACATCGATTGGCTCATGTTGTAATTAAACTTTAATGAACTTGTAGTATGTCTCTTTGGTTTCGAGAGTCGTTCAACTTAGATGTAATCGATGCTATTAATGTCTTGCTTTTCTCTTCCGATCGTTCTGTTGCATAACTATATATTGCTTATGTATTGTCTGTGAATTGTTACTAACGTTTCGTTTGGCTAGTGCATAGCGATGCCGACGTATGTCGTGTACAAGGGTAAGGTTCCCGGAGTCTACGATGACTGGGAGGAGTGTCGGAGACAGGTTCACCGATTCAGCGGTAACAGTTACAAAGGGTACACCACTAGGGCCGAGGCCGAATCTAGATACGCCCGCTATCTAGCGAGAGAGGGGAGGGAGCGTTGGAGGAACCGGATGAAGACGAGTTTCATCGTGATGATGCTCATCGTGATGACCGCAACTCTCTTCTATGTGATGGTAGTTTAGATGATCGATATCGACTTGTAATGTGAAGACAAACTCGCTACTCGCGGTCTCGAGACTTGTAATATAATGTTCTATCTTTGTTCAGTCTTTTCAATTCGGAGACTAATATGATGAATTGTATTCGGAGACTAATATGATGAATTGTATTCTTCTATTGTATTCGATGAATCTGTTGTTGATGTGTGCTGTCTATATTTTGTCAAATTATACATTTTGTAACCTGTGCAAAAAACAGAAAATAAAAAAAACCTAATATTCATACTAATGGCGCATCACATGACAGTGCGCCATTAGTATGACAAAGCATACTAATGGCGCATCACTGGTTAGTGCGCCATTAATATGCCATGGTTACTAATGGCGCATCCAGTGGTGGTGCGCCATTAGTATGCCAAAGCACCTGGATATACATGGCCCCTGGGAGGCATACTAATGGCGCACCCTGGCCTATACTAATGGCGCACCCGCGGTGCACCATTAGTATACCAGATACTAATGGCGCACCAGGTGGTGCACCATTAGTAAAAATTACTAATGGCGTGCTGTTAATGGCGCACCACAGATGTGCCATTAATGGCCATACTAGGTGCGCCATTAGTAGGGGTTTTTCTAGTAGTGCGTTCAGTAGCGGATACCACGCCCTTTTAGGGCGGGAGGCATTCACAATCTTCCAAGCCATACCCCATTACGGTTACATGAAGCTCAAAATGCCCGGGCCCAATGGAATCATCACTCTAGCTAGTGATCCGGACATAGTGCTCCGCGCCGAAAACAAAACAGCCGCACTGGCCCTCGAGGCATTATCCGAAGCCCTCGCGGCACAAGAATTAACTGCGCTACGCTCCACAGTGAGCAGGGATGACGTGATACTCGACGAAAGATCCAAATCCACTTCTTTTAAAACCAGCGGATGAAATAGTCAAATTCCAAGTCCACCCAACAGACCCTACAAAAACAGCATCCATCGGGGCACAGCTAAACCCCGTTGTAGACGTCGCACTACGGGAGTTCCTGCGCGAGAATTGGGACATATTCGCTTGGCACCCTTCAGACATGCCAAGAATCCCATGCTGGCTGGCCGAGCATAGCCTTAACATTCTAAAGGGATTTAAGCCGGTCAAGCAGACTGTTCGGCGTTTCTCTGAACCCAAGCGACAAGCCATGGGAGAGGAGCTAGCCAAGTTACTGGAGGCCGGATTCATTAGAGATATAAAACATCCGGACTAGCTAGCAAACCTGGTGATGGTACCGAAGAAGGACAAGTCCTGGCGCCTATGCGTCGACTTTAAAGACCTTAATAAGGCTTGCCCAAAGGATCCCTTCCCTCTCCCTCGCATCGATCAAATTATCGACGCTACCACAGGACACGATTCATTGTGCTTCCTCGACGCATACTCCGGTTACCACCAAATTAAGATGGCGGAGTCCGATCAAGCCGCAACGGCATTTATCACTCCATACGGCCCCTTCTGTTTTAATACAATGCCCTTCGGGCTCAAAAATGCCGGCGCAACATATCAACGCATGATTCGGACATGTCTGGAATAGCAGATCGGCAAAACAGTGGAGGCATACGTAGACGATGTGGTCGTCAAAACCAGACACGTCGAATCATTAATAGAAGACTTGAGGCTCATGTTCGACAACCTCCAAACATATGACATCAAGCTCAATCCGGAAAAATGCATTTTCGGCCTGCCCGCCGGAAAGCTCCTGGGCTTCATAGTCTCCAGTAGAGGAATTGAAGCAAATCCGGCCAAAATCCGAGCTCTGTCGCAGTTGGCTATCCCAACCAACCTCAAGCAAATCCAGAAGTTAACTGGATGCGTGGCGGCCTTAAGCCGCTTTATCTCCCGACTAGGGGAGAAGGCACTCCCCCTTTATCGCCTTCTCCGACGAACCGAACACTTCGAGTGGACGGACGCAGCCCCGACCGGATTGGAAGAAATAAAAGCCATCCTGGCCACCAACCCAATCTTGGCCGCTCCAAATGTCGGCGAACCAATGCTGTTATATATAGCGGCAACTCACCAAGTTGTAAGCGCAGTGCTCGTCATTGAACGAGAGACGGACGGACATAAATTCTTGCTTAAAAAACCGGTATACTATGTGTCCATCGTCCTCACTCCATGCAAATCACGGTACCCTCTTTATCAAAAGATAGCATATGCGGTATTCATGGCATCCCGGAAACTAAGACACTACTTTCAAGAGTGTTCAATCACAGTGGCCTCGGAAGTACCACCCAACGACATAATAAACAACCGCGACGCCATGGGCCGGATTGCCAAATGGGCCATTGAGCTCCTCCCGTTCGACATAACATATAAACCTCGGCGAGCCATTAAGTCGCAAGTATTGGCCGATTTTGTCGCCGAATGGACAGAAGCCGAACTCCCTAAAGAGTATGGCGCATACTCCAACTGGATCATGCACTTCGACGGCTCTAAAATGATGGCTGGTCTGGGGCCCGGCGTCGTCCTGACGTCCCCCACTAGAGATACAGTACAATACATACTCCAAATACTATACACAGACTCCAACAACGCAGCCGAATACGAGGCACTGTTACATGGTCTTCGGATGGCAATTTCCATGGGCATTGAATGCCTGGAGGTGCGTGGGGACTCGAACCTTGCAATATCCCAAATAAATGGAGACTTCGATGCCAAGGATCCAAAAATGACGGCTTATCGCAACGCTGTCCTCAAGATGTCAGCTCGGTTCGAGGGGCTCGAATTCCACCATGTGGCTCGGGAAAACAATCAGGCGGCGGATATCCTCGCCCGTGTCGGCGCCAAGCGCGACCCTGTCCCACCTAACATCTTCTTGAAAAGGCTGTTTAAGCCATCCGTGGTATGGGAAGGGGACACCGGTAACAATAGTCCGGACCTGGTCACAACGCCAGATACCGAACACTCTGACACAATCGGAGGCTCTGCACCGAAATAAAACCTTCAGCCCACGTAATAATGGCCGTCATCGCCCCGTGGACAGAACCATTCCTGGCCTACCTAACCAGGCATGAACTTCTCGAGGACCAAAATGAGGCACGCTGCATAGTGCGGCGATCTAAAGCCTACAAGGTCCACGAGGGAGAGCTTTACAAGAAAAGCACTACCGGAGTCCTTCAAAGGTGCATCTCCGAAGAGGAAGGGCAGAAGCTTTTGACAGAAATCCATCCTGGACTCGGCGGCCACCACGCCGCAGCCCGGGCCCTTGTAAGCAAGGCCTTCCGTACAGGTTTCTATTGGCCAACGGCCCGGGCAGATGCACAGGACTTGGTCCAACGCTGCGTCGGTTGCCAGCTTTTTGCAAACCAAAGCCATATGCCGCCCACCGCTCTCCAAACAATCCCCATTACCTAGCCCTTTGCGGTCTGGGGGTTTGATATGGTCGGACCCCTTAAAGGGGGAACCCATAAGAAAAAATACTTACTGGTCATGGTGGATAAATTCACCAAATGGATAGAAGCCAAACCCGTTAAAACGACCGAATCCGGATCGGTGATAGACTTCATATCTCGGGTTGTACACCGTTATGGCGTCCCCCACAACATCATCACTGACAACGACATGAACTTTACAGCCGACGAGGTAAAACTTTGGTGCAGCAACATGGGCATCAAGCTCGATTATGCTTCTGTCTATCACCCGCAAACTAATGGTCAAGTCGAGCGAGCAAATGGTCTTATCATGAGCAGCATCAAACCCAGATTAGTGCGGTCCTTAAAGGAGTCTATCACACACTGGGTAGAGGAGCTCGACTCCGTCTTATGGGGGCCGCGGACCACGCCGAATCGCACTACCGGATACACACCATTCTTTATGGTGTACGGCGCAGAGGCGGTTTTGCCCTGTGACATGATTCATGACTCACCTCGAGTGCGCATGTATGAAGAAAAAGAGGTCGAGCTTGATCGGCAGGACAGTTTGGACGCCCTGGAGGAGGAGCGCGATGTGGCAAAAGCCCGTTCCGCATTCTATCAGAAACAGGCTCAAAGGTACCAAAGCAGAGAAGTACGGGCCAAAACTTATAACATTGGCGAACTAGTTCTACGCCTGCCGGAGAAGAAAAAGAACAAGCTAAAGCCCAAATGGGAAGGTCCCTTCATTATTGACCAAGATCTGACCGGCGGACCGTACCGTCTGCGGGATGCATCGGACAATCGACTTGAGCCAAACCCATGGAACGCAGCCAGACTCCGAAGATTCTACGCCTAGTGCCGGACTCTATGTTCGTCTCCTTACCCCTGTCCATTTTTCACATATACATTATCTGTCTTTTCTCTCTTTCTTTCTTCTTTTTCCTTCTCCTCAAGGCCTTAAAAGGCCAACTTGTGTCTTGACTACACAATATTAACGCGCTAGCCGCGCTCATTATACCTGGGGGCTTCTTATACAGAAGCTTAATATAACTATTTTTCTGGGCTTCATGCCCCACACATGTATTATTCTTCCGCATGTACCTTTTTTTGCCATTATATGCATCGATATGACTTAAGTTTTGGCCAAGCTGGGTTGCCTGGCTCTTGTATTTATGCCCTACATTCCCATTAATTCGGCTAGGGCATA
The DNA here is from genome assembly GCF_018294505.1 of Triticum aestivum. NCBI lineage: Eukaryota > Viridiplantae > Streptophyta > Magnoliopsida > Poales > Poaceae > Triticum > Triticum aestivum. The sequence continues at coordinate 21,662,133 of NC_057800.1, read as the reverse complement.
AGGGGAGCACCTCTGCGATTGTTACTGTCGGGTCAGCCGGATGTGTACCTCAGACTGGGTGAAGCCGAAAGCTAGCGTTCTTAAAGGAATATTCGGTCGGTGAACAAAAGATGACTTTTATTTATTTTGATACATGCCCCCAGATGTTTTTTGCCTGCGTCTCTTCTCGTAGTCCGGACATGCACATTAGGGCATGCGTACCCAGGGAAAGGAACCCTTAACGGAACTATTCTTCCTGGAAGATGTTTCTTACTATCCATGTGATATAACATATCTAGTTGGGTACTTGTCTGTTCAAGCACTTATGACCCCTACGCCTGGTTTCCACGCATACCCCGGTTTTTACATAACTAAGAGGGTATTCGGATACACTCCGGACTATTGGGTCCCGAGGTCGAAGCGAAAAGGTCCGCCATGACAAATGATTTACAATCCGGCTAGAGACATTATACATGTCACTTAAATTACATAGTCACTTAGACTGACTAAATTCTTCTTCTATCCCATCCAACAGGCTGTCTAGCCTACAATCCTATTGGGAATACTTTGCGGCTAATTCCACTTGGTCATACACCAAACTGACGAGGATCTCTTTCCCATCGGGCCCCACGTGTCCGACCTCGGCCATGTGGTTTGGGTCAGCCTTGGTATACCGCGTCTTCACCATGGCCCAGGCTTCTCTGGCACCTTGACGGCAGGCCGATATCTTCCATAATCGGAAGCGCCGCCGCGCTCCCTTGAGCTTCTCTGCAAGCTCCACAATGCCTCCTGGCAGGGAGACGGATGGCAACAAGGCCTGGGCAATACCCTGCATCACCTGCCGAACTTGTTCGTGCAGTTGTGAGAGCTCTGGTAGAAGATCACCTGCAGACCCGGGCATCTCCTCCGCGGGACAACCCGTCAGCACACCTGCAGATATAACTCTGTTAGCCGGCTTGTTCGCCAAACTCCTTCAAAAGTTCGTTCAAGCACTTACTGAAAATGCCGCGTCGAAGCCGCTTATTCTCCTTCACGGAGTCTGCAAGCTGGGCTCGAACATCCTTCAGTTCCATGCCCAGCTGGGTATTGGTGTCTTGGAGATCGTTTTTCTCCCGCCTAACTTGTGTAAGCACGCGCTCGCCAACCTTTAGCTGCCGTATGGCATGTTGCTCATCCGGATTCACTCCGGAGTCATCTGCAATATCTATTGTTAGATTTGCATGCATGCCGCATACTATATGGTACCTATCACTCTTCTAAACAAGTGTTACCGGAGGGGGCCTTCTCGGACTCCTTCAATGCGGCAACTGCAGCCTGTAGCTGGGCCTTGCACTCTTTCAGCTCTTGAGACAATTGGGTATTCTTCTCTGAAAGAACCTGCAGAAATAATGATCCTTAAATCAGTTGTGCCAACTGTTTCAAGTCTCATGGGCTACTGATATATATAATCATCAAATTTTCTTACCCGTATATCCTTTACATACTGGTCCATGGCTCGGGCAAGACCATTTTGAGCAGCACGGATGTACGCGTTTCCCGAGTTGAAGGTATCAAACGCCTCTTGGGAGAAACAAGAGTCACGGAGTACGGCCCGGCGACGCCTGCGATTCATGGCGCTCTCCACTTTGGAATTTGTAGCGGATATTTTATCCACATCCTCTGTAGGAGGAGCATCCGGCGCGTGCCTCGTGTTAGCTTCCGCCTCTATGTCCAGCCCTGGAGCCCGACTGGTAGAGGCGTGATCGGCAACCTCTCCGGATATAGTCCGGCGAGGGTTTTTCCTTCTAGGAAACATGGGTGTTATTATGTTTTAAAATACGACAACCACGGAGCAAGGTTTTCTATCATACCTCTGCGCTGGCGTCTCCGTACGGACCGCCTTCCTTTTTAGCCTGCCCGGCTTTAGCGCCCCTTGTTGGCGAGTCACCGCGGGTTCGGCATGGCGTCCCGAGGGCCTTCCCTGTAAAACACCATACAGGTACGGTAGGTGAAGTGCATAAAAGGGGATCCTTCTCGGAAGTCGGGACTCTGGTTTTACTTACGTGCGAGGCGGGGAGTAGCCCAGGATAGTCAGCTATAATGGACACCATGGCATCATCACAGCTTAATTGATAAAATATCCTATTGATCAGCTCCACAAATATGTCTGGATCCTCTTCGAGGCCAGGGTCGAGGGCCCGGTCAGGATCCTCCGGTTGTGGAGGTGGGCTGTTGACCTCCCTTACAGCTTTCCGCAGTTCCTGCCATGAAACGGCAAGGTAAAAACGTATGACGATGAATGCGGGAAGGACGGGAGTAAAGAATGACAACTCACCCAACTTGGAGGGTTGTACATGGAGAATCCATCCCGTGGCTTAACGCGGATGAACTCCTCTTCCTCTCCCTTATACAAATCGGACAGAATTTTTGCTCGAGCAGCAACTGAGTCCGGTCCCTTACGCCCGCAACGAGTGGCGTAATCTTCCTCGTCGAAGTGCCACATGGGGTGGCCTCGATATTGAAGTGGCTGCACCCCTCGCATAATGCATATTGACATAACCTCGGTTATTGTCAGTCCTGATTGAGCCAGCACCTTTATCCGGCCCATCAGGTAAAGGACGTCTCTGTTATCTTCCTCCCGAGGGCTCCGTGGGCGCCAACTTTGGCGTTTCTTCAAAGGGGCATTGTCGAACTCGGGAAGACCAATCCGAATAGGATCCGGAAGGGGGACGTCCTCCATATAGAACCACTCCGAAGGCCAGTCTTCGGACATCTTCTTCGGGGTACCGGACAAGTATCCGGTCCCGGCGATGCGCCATATTTCCGCTCCGCCCACTTGATATATTTACCCCCTCTGTGTACGGGGCACAAGGCAGAATAGCTTCTTCCAGAGCGCGAAATGAGCTTCATAGCCCAGAAACAGCTCACAAAGGGCTACATAACCAGCGATGTGTAATATGGAAGCAGGGGTGAAGTTATGCAACTGGAGGCCGTAAAACTCCAGGAGCCCTCGGAGGAACGAATGGATTGGAAATCCATGTCCCCTTAGTAAATAAGGGACAAGGCATACCCGCTCCCCCTTGGAGGGGTTGGGAAAGCTCTCCGCTTGCTCCCCGCCATTATAGGTGGTGAGCCCGGCTCGAACGGGGACCATATACGCTGGAGGGAGAAATCCCTGGGTCTGTAACTCCACTAATTGACTGTGCGGGACAGAACACTTCTTCCAATCTCCGGGCTTAGGGCTACGGGAGCGAGAGGTGGGGCTGCGATGTCCGACCATGCTGGAAGGGATTTTTCCGAGCGCGCTCTGATGGATACTCGTCGTGGAAGGATGGTGTGATTTGGATCTAAGAATCCCCGTCTCTTTAATAGACAGTTTACTCACATAGCTAGGGTGGAAAATGTAAAAATACCCCGGCTTCTCGCATTCGCTCGACACGTGGAGGATAGCCATTATTGGACGTGGAAGCCAAGAAGTGCAACATTTATGGGAAGTCGGACACTACTCACCAGGTATTCAGGATTTGGAGAGGAACCCGCCTTGCAATGCCGAAAACAATCTGCGCGCCGGACTCATCGTCATTGAAGCCTGGTTCGGGGGCTACTGAGGGAGTCCTGGATTAGGGGGTATCCGGACAGCTGGACTATATCCTTTGGCCGGACTGTTGGACTATGAAGATACAAGATTGAAGACTTCGTTCCGTGTCCGGATGGGACTCTCCTTGGCGTGGAAGGCAAGCTTGGCAATACGGATATGTAGATCTCCTTCCTTGTAACCGACTCTGTGTAACCCTAGCCCCCTCCGGTGTCTATATAAACCGGAGGGTTTAGTCCGTAGGATGACAACAATCATACCATAGGCTAGCTTATAGGGTTTAGCCTCTATGATCTCGTGGTAGATCAACTCTTGTAATACTCATATCATCAAGATCAATCAAGCAGGAAGTAGGGTATTACCTCCATCGAGAGGGCCCGAACCTGGGTAAACATTGTGCCCCCCGCCTCTTGTTACCATCCGCCTTAGACGCGCAGTTCGAGACCCCCTATCCGAGATCCGCCGGTTTTGACACCGACAAAGATGGTCAGAGCAGCCTATTGTGTGGAGCAGGGAGGATCACCCTCCCCGGGTTGACAATTCGGGTCAGTTAGCCTTGGTGGTAGCACCTCAGGTTGGTGGATATAAATTCACTAAAGTACTCATGGATGGAGGTAGCAGCATCAACATCCTCTATTATGAGACCTTTCGTTGTATGGGGTTGACTGACAAATATCTAAAGACATCCAACACTGTTTTCCATGGAGTGGTGCCTGGTAAGTCGGCGTATCCGGTTGGTAAAATTGAGCTGGAGGTAGCTTTCGGAGATGAGTATGATTCTAGGGCTAAGAAATTAACCTTTGAAGTGGTCAAGATCAAGAGCCCGTATCACGCTTTGTTTGGACGACCGGCTTACGCGAAGTTCATGGCGCGGCCGTGTTATGTTTACTAACATCTCAAGATGCCGACTCACAAGGGCACTATTCCAGTACATGGGAGTTGGAAGATAGCCCTGGAATGTGAGGAGGGTGATGCTGCTTATGCTGAATCTGTTTGTGCAGCAGAGGAGTTGAAGTTTTATAAGGACAATGTTGACCCGATGTACATGACGTCTCTAAAGAAGCCAACCACAGAGCATGACCCGGTGATGAAGTTTAAGTCGGCTGATGACACCAAGCTTGTTGATTTTGTTCCAGGTGACTCATCTAAGCAATTCAGTATCAGTGCCAATTTGGATCCTAAATAGGAAAGCACGCTCATCGAGTTCATCTGTGAGAACCGGGACATCTTTGCATGGAAACCTTCTAACATGCCGGGTGTACCGAGAGAACTCGCTGAGCACACTCTTAATATTGATCCAAAGTTTAAGCCGGTCATGCAGTTTCTTCAGCGGTTTTACGAGGAGAGACGGAAAGCTATCGGTGAGGAGGTGGCCCGGCTTTTAGCGCCCGGGTTTATTGTTGAAGTTTTTCACCCGGAGTGGTTGGCTAACCCGGTGCTTGTACTTAAAAAGAATGGCACCTGGCGGATGTGTGTGGATTACACGGACTTAAATAAGGCTTGTCCGGCTGATCCTTTTGCTCTTCCCCGTATTGATCAAATTATTGATCCTACGGTGGGTTGGGAGCGTTTGAGCTTCTTGGATGCTTACTCTGGTTATCATCAGATCAAAATGGCAGTTAGGGAACAGGAGAAAATAGCCTTCATTACTCTATTTGGAGCCTTCTGTTATGTATCTATGCCATTTGGGCTCAAGAGTGCCCAGGCGACTTATCAGCGATGTGTACAGAACTGTCTCCACAATCAGATTGGGCGCAATGTTCATGCTTATGTGGATGATATTGTGGTGAAATCCAGAGAGAAGGAGACCTTGATAGATGATCTGAAGGAAACCTTTGAGAATCTCCGGGTCTACAAAATGATGCTTAACCCGGCCAAATGTGTGTTTGGCGTGCCAGCAGGCAAGCTTTTGGGTTTTCTGGTCTCTAACAGAGGCATTGAAGCTAACCCGGGGAAGATCAAGGCAATCACTTCTTTGGTAAGCCGGCGTGCATCAATGATGTTCAGCGACTGGCGGGTCGTATCGCTGCTTTAAGCCAGTTCATAAGCCGGTTAGGTGAGAAGGCCATACCGCTGTATCAGATGATGAAGAAAACAGACAATTTTGTCTGGAGTGATGCTGCTAACGCTGCCTTTGAAGATTTAAAGAGACAGTTATCTGAGCCACCGATCCTTGCGGCTCCCGTTGACAAGGAGCCATTATTGTTGTATGTGGCTGCTAATTCACGTGCTGTCAGTGTTGCAATTGTGGTGGAGCGCAAGGAGGCTGGCAAGGAGCATCCGGTTCAACGGCCGGTTTACTACATCAGTGAGGTGCTTATTGAGTCCAAACAAAGATATCCGCATTGGGAGAAGCTTGTTTATGGGGTGTTCATGGCGAGCCGGAAGCTTAAGCAATACTTCCAGGGTCACCCTATCACTGTGGTAAGTTCTGCTCCTTTGGGAGATATCATTCAGAATAGAGAGGCTATAGGACGAGTCGCCAAGTGGGCCATTGAGCTTGGGCCTCATGGCTTGAAGTATGTGCCATGCACTGCTATTAAGTCTCAAGCACTGGTGGACTTCATCAACGATTGGACAGAACTACAGGCGCCTGAGGAAAAGTCGGATAACACATATTGGACTATTCACTTTGATGGATCCAGACAATTGGAGGGCTCGGGGGCTGGAGTTGTTTTAGCTTCCCCTCGAGGTGACAAATTTTGTTATGTGCTCCGGTTGATGTTTCCCTGTACTAACAATGCAGCTGAGTATGAGGCCTTGCTCCATGGTCTTCGGATGGCTAAGGAGATGAACTTAAGCCGGGTAAGGTGCTTAGGCGACTCAGATTTGGTGGCTCAACAGGTGTCAGGCAAGTGGGATTCTAAGGATCCTCTGATGGCGGATTATTGCCGTGAAGTTGATGCTGTAGCTGGGCACTTTAAGGGTTATCAAGTGGAGCACATCGATCGAAGGAAGAATGAGGCGACTGATGCTTTAAGCCGGCTGGGATCTCAGCGTAAGCCGGTGCCACCTAACACCTTTTTGGATGTTTTGCATAACCCTTCTGTCAAGTTACCCACAGAGGAAGACTTAGCTGTTCTAGATCCAGAAGCAGAGTTGGTGGCGGCTCTTCACATCATCCCAGATTGGGCAGTGCCATATTTGGCCTACATGACCCAGGGCAAGTTGCCTGAGGATGAGACCCTGGCTAGACAAATCGTCCGGCGGTCTAAGTCCATGACAATTGTTCATGGTGAGTTGCATCATCGCAGTGTTACTGGGGCGTTTCAACATTGTGTGTCGCCTGAGGAAGGTCGGGAAATACTTCATGAGATCCATGAAGGGGATTGTGGTCATCACGCCGGCTCAAAATCTCTTGTGGCCAAAGCTTTCCATCATGGTTTTTATTGGCTGACGGCTCATGCTGATGCGGAGGATCTGGTCAGTAAATGTGATGGTTGTCAAAAATTCGCACGACGAGCTCATGTGCTGGCTCAAGAATTAAGGATGATTCCAATCACTTGGCCGTTTGCAGTCTGGGGGCTTGATATGGTTGGGCCTTTCAAAAGGTCCAAGGATAAAAATACACACCTCCTAGTGGCGGTTGATAAATTCACAAAGTGGGTTGAGGCAGAGCCGGTCAGTAAGTGTGATCCAGCCACGGCGGTTCAGTTCATGAAAAAGGTGATCTTTTGTTTTGGTTTTCCACACAGCATCATAACTGACATTGGTACTAATCTGTCCAAAGGCGCTATGGAAGAGTTCTGTCAACGTGAACATATCCGGCTCGATGTTTCATCAGTAGCTCATCCTCAATCCAATGGTCAAGCTGAAAGAGCCAATCAAGAGATCTTGAAAGGTATAAAGCCCCGGCTCATGGTCCCTTTACAACAGACGCCGGGTTGTTGGGTGGAGGAGTTGTCTTCTGTGATTTGGAGCATCAATACTACACCTAACAGATCTACGGGTTATACGCCTTTCTTCATGGTTTACTGAGCAGAGGCGGTCCTACCGAGTGACATCCGTCGTGACTCACCCCGAGTGGCGGCTTGCGTTGAAGCTAATAATGAACAAGCTCGTCAGGATGCACTTGATTTGTTAGATGAGAAGCGTGATTTAGCAATAGCCCGCTCGGCGATTTACCAGCAGGACCTGCGCCGTTATCACAGCCGCCGGGTTAGGTCCAGAACCTTTCAAGAAGGTGACTTAGTGCTCCGGCTCATCCAGGATCAGTCTGATATGCACAAGCTATCCCCACCTTGGGAAGGACCCTTTGTGGTCAGCAAAAACCTGAATAATGGGTCATATTACCTCATCGATGTTCGAGAGCACAAAGACTCACGTAAGTCGAAGGAGGAGACCCGCTGGCCGTGGAATATCGCTCATCTTCGGCCTTACTACACTTGAGCCACCGGCTCTCATGATGTACATATTTTGACAATGTATATATTATGAAAAGTAATAAAGTAGGATCTCTGTCCTTTTCATCCTCAAAAGTTTATATGTCTTCATTATTATATTGTTAAAACAACCAACAGGGAGCTGATCATATTTGAATCCGGTTTTCCCTTTGGTCCGGCTTATGATCATATGTGAATCTAGCCATTAGAAATCATGATCACCAGGGGGCTTCCTGTTCAAACATAGGTCGTATTCGAACCAAAGAGAACATAGTTGTCGATACCCTTTTGATTGACACACTGCCAAACCTATTAGGGGGCTTCTTGATCGTATTCGAATCATAGCTCAACCCCTTTTGGGTCTGACGTGGATCGTATATGAATCGGTGTCATTAAACAACTCTCAAGGTCATTTGGGGGCTTCCTGTTCAAACATAGGTCGTATTCGAACCAAAGAGAACATAGCCGTCGATACCCTCTTGATCGGCAACGCCAAAACCACTGGGGGCTATATGATCGTATTTGAATCTTAGCTTAACCCCTTTGGAATGGTTCTTTGGTCGTATTCGAATCAGAAGCCTTTGAATTTTATTTGTTGATAAAGTTCTTTGCAATCACAATTTTATGACTTTGTCTTGAAACTTTTTGATTATATTTGGAAGCATCTAATGAGTAGCTTCCATTTAGCCCGGTTTGGGCCTTGGTCAATAAATCGCCAGTATATGACAGTGAGCATGCATTTGGAAGTTTTCCGCTTCTAAAGATCGGGTTGTCATCCTCACTGTCCGGATCAGATAAATCGGCGGTGTAATCCAAGGATCACAGGTATGCTGTTATGGTTATGTTTCAAAGACATAATTGATAGCCAGCTTATTATAATTTTTGTTCATATTCCGGGTTACATCTAAGATATATGACCCACCATGCGGTAAACCGCCAAGGGACTTGTGATTTATTTCTCTATGTAGGACAGTTAAAGCAGATCTTTTAAAACATAAGGAAAGCAGAGGATCAGCATATAATTGAACGCCAGACATGTGCACGATGGCATGGCAAAATTAAGTGTTTTTCTACCCTATTACATGACTCCCCGAGTCCAAATGATGAAGCATTGTTTTTCAGTAAAGCATAAATATGGGCCGCATGATGGATCAAATGCGTTGTTGGCCTGAAGCTTCCGGATTATCCCTTTCCGCTCCTCCTTCTTGTGCCCTGTCCTAGAAGGTTCATGATGATCAGTCAATGCCACTCAAAGCTTCAAATTCAGCTTCATCATCAACTAATCCGGCTGGGTCAACTTCAGGGGCAAAGGTATGCTTACGAATTGGAGGGATCAGGCTGATCACTTCATAATGTAGCGTTGGAATCCTCCGGTTTTCAGCATCACAACTCGGATGATATTTGGTAAGATCTGTGTCATTAGCAATCAGGGTGGCCACAGGGCGTATTTCCTTAACACAAGTGGTGAAGTCCTCTTGTCCAAACGGTGTGCCGTCTTCTTTCAGGCTGGGATACCCGATGGCAATATCGGCCAGGTCTAGCTCCGGTAGCCACGCCTTGGCCCGGCTTAATGCAGCTACGGCTCCGGCTCTCGCCGAAGATCGCCCTAGTTCTTTGAACCATTGAAGTAGCACGGCAAGGCGTTTTAGTACATCCGCCAAGAGGGTGAGGACTTCATTGGACAAAGCCACTACAGCTAAAGCACGTTGTGACCCGGTGTAGAGTTGTTCTACCAGTGTGTAAACCGCCTTTAATTTTATCAGCATGCTTTGGTTAAGATTGGAACTCCTGGGGCCTGCATTGCAAAGTCAGGTAAGTTGATGACAATTGATAGACTTGTTAGAAAAGATTCAAATATTTAACACTTGCAGAATAACTTACCAAAGATTGCTGAGACCATTTGAGATACATGGCGTTTTAAGCCGGATAGTTTGGCGGTTGTTTCCGCAAGAGCTGCCTCAGCCTTTTCATCCCGGTTGATCAAGGCGATCTTTTCATCAGCCCAGGCTTTCTTTTCTGCTTCAAAGTCTTTTTTCAGTTTCTCTTGTTCAGATATACTGAATTCAAACTTGGAGTTGGCTTTTTGGGTTTCAATCTCTTCTGCTTCCACGCGATTCTTCAAGTCAGAAATCTCCGATTCAAATTGACTCATGGCGTCCTATACAAATGCCGGGTTACAGTCAGGATTGTCATAATGCAACATTAAGTCCAAAGCACTTTGCAAGCAAAGATAATTGGCACTTGGTGACTAATGTATGTTGAAGAATTCTGCTTGCAGTGGTGGTTCATTAAAGTAAGTCCCAAGCACTTTCCAAGCAAAGATACTTGGCACTTGGGGGCTAATGCATATTGATGTTCCAAGTACTTCCTGATTAAAACATGATAAGGACCAGGTCAAACATGCTGGTTCAGCCGGCCCTGGGGGGCTACAGGATAAGTCGGATTTCTTACATATATTGCTAAGTTGGTCTTAAGTCTACAACATATTTCATCATAAGCAATAGACTTGGGGGCTGGTGTAGTAAGGATAACTAAAGTACAGCAACAAGAGTTATACCTCAGATTTTTGGTGTATCTATTTCACCATGTCAATCTCCATGTCCCGGCTGTTGTGCACTTGATTTATATAACCAGAGACGATTTCTCCAATACTTAGATGAGTATAATCAGTGGCATCCAACTTAGCTTTGCGAAGTTCCAGAAGTTCTTCTTTGGCGGAGCACTTGGCTAGCACGGTGGGTCTCCCCGGCTCAACAAAGTTAGTTTTGATGATTTTGACGTCCAGGTCATCCGCCTTGGCCGGGCTAGGGATCTCTGGGTTCTCGGAACCGTCAATGGCTTGCTCGACAGGCGGATCAGCAGTAGGCGTTGGAATATCGTGGGCTGGTTCAGACGGCGGCTCATGAGCGGAGGTGTCAGAAGCAGCCGTTCTGAGCTCTGGTTCAGTCAAGATCGGCTCTTCGGCCGGCTTGTTCTTCTTCGCCCTCTTGCTGGGCTTTACTTGTACGCTGTGTAAAACTCAAAAGGTTAGTGCAAAAACATGAGTAAGATAAGCACAAGATAAACAGATTATCATTACCCTGGAGCGGTTTTGAAAGCCGGCATATTATACTGCATTGATTCACCAGAGGAAGGTGAAGTTCCCTGATAGTTTGAGTCAGAAGAATTGAGTGGTTAACGAGTGAAACCCGCCAAAGGATAAAAAGAATGTAAATCAGAGATGACCTTAGTCCGGCGTTTTCTTGTTACATTGGGTAAGCCGAAGGAGAGTTCCGTATCTTTACTGGTCCGGGTCTGCCTCCGGCTCTCGTGAATCTGTCGCTTCAAAAGAAATTGATGATCTTGGTAAGCTATAGGATGTGAAAATCTTACTTTCCGGGTTACTCTTCAGACTTTCTGTCTCGGCAAAGGCTCGGAGTCGGAGGAAATTATAGTTACCTCTTCAATCGCTACATGACTCGCTCCTGTATCCTCCTGATGATAATCAGTGTCAATAAGATGGTTAAAAAAGGAGCCTAAAGAGTCAAGAGCTACCTCTGACTCGGAGGTATATTTCAAATGAAGCATATCCGAGGCGCTAGGTTTGTTCCCCTTCTTCCGGGCAGCGGATTTCCTGGCGGCTTTCTTAGTTTTTCTGGCTTTCTTTGCAGCCTCATGGTCATATTTGACCTTCCAAAATTCATCATCAGCCTGTTAATTACAACAAAGGTTTTTGAGTAAAGACGAAATTGTTAAAGTTGAAGGTAAAAATGCTCAAGTCAATAGCTTACCGCTGGAGCTGGGTTAGCTTTGCAGAAAGGGCTTAAACCTACTTTCCCACAATCTGCCAGGCTCTCATTCAGAAGAGACTTGGTCATATCGTCAACAACGTCCCCAGGTAAGTCATCAGGGCTATGCCGCAGAGGATCATTCTTTTGGCCTGTGTAATTGCACATCAAGCCGGGACGACGGCTCAAAGGAATAACCCGCCAGGCAAGCCAAACCCGGACCAGATCAATGTCATTTAGGCCATTCCCCAGAAGAGCCTTGACCTTGCTCATGGTGGGGGCGAGTGTTTGATGTCCAGCCGAAGACAGTTTATCTGGTAGGGGGTGAGTTGACTCCAGGCGTAAGGCGCGAAAGCCGAGCAGAGGGTTCTCATTAGCCGGAGAAGTGTCTTGATAGTAGAACCACGTCTGGTTCCAATCTTTAGGGTGACTCAGTGGTTCGGCATACGGGAAGAGACAGTCTCTTCGTCGCTGGATTGAGATTCCACCAAGCTCCAAGCTGGGCCCATGGGCACGTTCATTTTGACGGTTCAAATAAAATAACTCTCTAAAGAATAGCAAGCTGGGTTCTTCTCCAAGGTACACCTCACAAAACACTTGAAAATTGCAGATATTTGACACGGAATTAGGCCCGATGTCTTGAGGTCGTAGGTCAAAAAAAGTGCAAGACGTCTCTGAAGAACTTTGAGCCGGGTGGAGAAAAGCCCCGGTTCATGTGATCAGTAAAGACGATAACTTCCACTTCCTTGGGTTGAGATTTTTCTTCTGTCGGATCAGGAGCACGATAGGACATGACTTCCTTCTTCGGCAGATAACCAGTCTTCACAAATTCATTAAAGGTGTTATCTATGGCGATGGATTTAACCCAGTTGCATGTAACTTGTGCTTTGGGAGCCTTGGGGGGCATTATGGAGATGGAAGCCTATGACCAAATAAAAATTTCCGGCTCAAATTTAAGCCGGAGAGAAATACTTCAATTTGTAGTCAAGATGGCAGCTTACGAAGGGGCCTAATGATATATGGCTAATTGTATCAGATTATTTAAGCCGTCATGAGCATCATAAGCAATTACGTCATTTAAATCACCATGAGTGGTCGGGATTACTGATTAAGCATTGCCTTTGTTAAAGCCGGTGATAAGAGTCATCGTGGCTAGGTGGATCTAACAGATACAGCTTTTGCCTAAGTGTCACACAAACAAGTTTCACATATTGCAGTTGTTATTTTGGATCAAACGGTCGTTCAGAAAAGAAAATATTCTAGACCTAAAAGGCTGGTACAGATGAGTTCATGAGTTCTAATGAGGCCTCTGTACAAGGAAAAGGGATCTGCTCGTGTCAAAAATGGACATAAAACGATTACCGCAGAAGTATATGTTGCTTTTTAAATCAGAAGAGGCCGTGATGGAGGAACTATGAAGAAACTGTGATGAACAGCGAAGAAACGCAGAAGAACGGTGAACCCTAAATGCGGATCTGGGGTGCGGGACGGCAAGGACTTACAACTGCAGATCTACTGCGGAGGATCGCCGCCATTCTCTGGTCGGTTCAAGTTGATGCAGTGGCCAAGATTGACGAAGACGAGATGCTCTGCGGCGGCGGCGGCGGCGGAGCTCGAGCGGCAACAGAGTCATGAGAGGAAGAAGACGACTGAAAGGGGGAGAATGAGGAAAGACCTAAGGACGTGCCTATTTATAAGGAGAAGACTGACAGAGTAGGCGCGAGAAATGAGGAGGCTGAAACGTGGTTATCCAGCTGCTCAGACGCCTCGATTCTCGGGATGGTTATTAAGATAAAGATCTGTTGGGATATGATTGAATAAAAAATGAATTTAATGGCAGATGACGTCATAGCGAATTATCATAAATCCAGAAGATGATGTCATGGCGGGTTATATATTTTGCGCAGATAGAAGGCCGAAGACCTTTTTCTTAAGGTATTGAAGATTGACATGAACCGGTTCAAATCAATCTGGGGCCTAATGTTGGGGATATAACTACTAGTGTAACCCGCCCAGGAGGGGCCGGGTTACGCTATGATGATTTATTATATGAAGCCCAATATCAAGCTTGAAGATGGCGGTTCAATAAAGGGTCTAAAGCCCGCAGGCGACTTAAGGCCCGTAGTGATAAACCGCCGTAATGGCATGACTTGTGTTGTAAGGCAAGATTAACTAGTCACCGAGCCGGACACTGTTTATGAGCCGGCCGGGACTCTGTAAGCCGCGGGGTGTCAACCCGTGTATATAAGGGGACGACCCGCCGGTGGCTTAGGGCAAGTAACATCAAATTGAGAGCCAGGCATAGCAGATTTGCTCCCTGGTCATCAAACCCTAGCAATTCCACCTCAACTGGATTAGGCTTTCACCTTCACCGCAAGGGGCCGAACCAGTATAAACCCTCGTGTCCTTTGTCCCACTTTAACCCCTTTAAGCTTCCTAGTTGCGATGGCTCCACGACTAAGTCCTTTCACGAGGACATCTGCCGTGACAATTCCACGATAGGTAGGAAAAATATATGAGCTTACATTCAAACGTGGCCGCGAACCCCTAAATCTCATTGTGTTCAAATGCCGATGGTTCGACCCCAAAAAGGGTCTGAGACATACGCCTTTTATTGGTTTAGTTGAAGTTAAACCATCAACCGTCTACGCCGGAGCTGATCTCTTTATCTCCGCTACCCAAGCCACACAAGAATATTATCTGCCTTACCCATGCTAGAAAGAGTACCTAAAGGGTTGGGAAGTTGTGTTCAAGGTGTCGCCACATGGTAAGCTACCGGACCCGAACGATGATGATTACTACAACATAAACCCCATGACATATGAGGGAGTGTTCTTTCAAGAGCAACATGATGACGTGGTCCGAAACAAGGACAATGATGAATTGGGTTATGTTGACCTGGACCCAAACGATGACGACGTGCGGATTGATGGTGATGCAGTTGTGAATCAAAGAGATATAATTATGCTTGAAAAGTTAAATTAAGACGCTGACGATGAGGAAGAGCATCCACCTCCATCAGACAACAAAGATGATATGCATGATAGTGATGATGAGAATAGTCGACAAATAGATTACAATAGTGATGATTCATATGGGTTCTGGAAAATGTAAGTTCTTTTAATGATGATTGAGGTAGATTACAATGGTATGCTTAATGTGCTCTTCTATTATTAATGTTCTTTTTTGTATGCTTAATGTGTTCTTCTGTTATTAATATTCTTTTTCTGTATGCTTAATGTGCTCTTTTGTTATTAATGTTCTTTTCTATATGCTTGTTTATTTGATAACCTTACTAAATGTTTACTCTCTTCTCAATGCAAGTTTTCTAATCATGGGCAAGTCCAGCGGCGCCGGTTTCCTCAACAAATTCAAAGGACTTACTCACGAGCCCACAAGGTCCCCCCGACTACGCGAGGATGACACCTCACAGGGAGGTCGACGGGTCGGGGGAGGAGATCATAGAGGAGGAGGGGGTGGGGGAGAGCCCCTAGAGGAGGAGGAGGTGGGGGGAGAGGCACCCGGGTCAAAAAACTCCGGTTGCTCTGTAACGGAGTTGGCAACGCACATTGCTCAACGATCAATGAGAACAGCGTCGATCTGCACTCACTGCTTGATTTCAAGAAGGGCATCGCTAGCGATCCTCAGAGAGCATTGAGTAACTGGAACAACACAACCCACTTATGTTGCTAGAATGGTGTCAACTGCACCTCCACGGCACCACCGTTCAACGTCTCATCACTTGTTCTTGCTAGCCAAAACTTAGCAGGCCAAATTAGCTCCTCTCTAGGAAACCTAACTTTCCTCTTGACCTTTCGGGGAACTACTTTGTTGGCCTCATAGCCTGTCCTTGGCCATCTTCAAAGATTACAGACACTTTACCTCAACAACAATAGTTTAAATGGTATAATTCCTGATTCACTTACCAACTGTTCCTACTTGATCAACTTAGATCTCTCTGTAAACTCCCTCATGTGTGTAATTCATACAAAACCAGGCTTCCTTTCAAGACTGAACTACTTAGATCTCTCTGCAAACTCACTAGTCCGTCAAATTCCTCCGAAACTAGACCTCCTGTCAAAACTGATCTTCTTGGATCTCTCTGTAAATTTGCTAGTGGGTCAAATTCCTCCGAGTTTAGGCTTTCTTCCTAATCAAGCATATATCTATCTTCGATCAAATCAACTTGAGTGGAGCATTCCTGAGCTTGGGCAATATCCGCTATTGCAAGAGCTGATCCTGGGCAACAATAAGCTTTTAGGTGAACCCCCACATGTCATCCTGAATTCTTCTGGTTCGCTCCAAATTTCAGGCTTGGGATTCAATATGCTAAGCAAGGCATTGCCACCTAATATTGCCGACCGTCTGCCTAATCTCATCCAACTTACCTTGGCTACTAACCTGTTTCAAGGTAACATCCCAGCTTCCCTAGGAAACGCCAGGTTTAAATGTGATAGATTTATCAAACAACAGCTTCACCGGGACAATTCCTACTTCTTTTGGAAAGCTTTCGAACTGACTATTCTAAACCTTGAGAATAACCTTCTTGAAACATGGAACAACAAAGACTGGGAGTTCTTAAATGCACTCAGAAATTGTCAATCTCTAAAGAAACTATCAGTCTCCTTGAATAAATAGCAGGGATCTATTCCCAGTCCGCTGGTAACCTATCCCCCAGCCTTGAGGAGCTCTTGCTGCTTGGAAACAACTTATCAGGACAAGTACCCTAGAGAATCATAAAACTTAGTGCCTTAATTAAACTGGCACTAGGTGAAAATAGTTTAATTGGTACAATTGAGGGATGGGTTCGTGACCTGAAAGGCCTTGTATCATTATATCTCCAGTCAAACAGTTTCACTGGCCTAATCCCATCCTCTATTAGCAGACTTACTCGATTGACATATCTGTATATAGGTGAAAATGAGTTCGAGGGCCACATACCACCCAGCTTGGGGAACCTTCCACTCTTACAGCTAAACCTTGGTGGTAACAATTTCCAAGGGTATATACCATCAAACTTTGGAAACCTCCAAGAACTAATATTGCTGTATCTCAGCCACAACAATCTCCAAGGTGACATACCTCAAATTAGTACCCTTAAGCAACTCACTACTTTGGATCTTTCATCAAATAAGCTTACATGGCAAATTCCCGATTCTTTATGCCAATGTAATGGCTTTGTGAGTCTGCAAATAGATCAATACTTTATGTCGGGAAACATTCCAGTAACTTCTGGTAACCTTTTGTCACTGAGCATGCTAAATCTTTCACACAATAGCTTGTCAGGCACTATCCTGTTAGCTCTGAGCAAAGTAGAGTACCTCATCAATCTTGACCTTTCATATAATAATTTTGAAGGAGAATTACCAAGCAATGGAGTGTTCGGAAATGCCACAACTATTTCAATCGAGGGTAATTGGGGGCTCTATGCAGGTGTGATGGATCTTAACATGCCCATGTGTCCTACTGTTTCTCGGAGGTCAGAGACACAATACTATTTGGTCAGAGCTCCATTATTTGGCTTCATATCACTTGTAATGATGGCTTACATTATATTCTTTGGGAAGAAGATGTCACGAACAACATACTCAATTTTGCTTTCTTTTGGTAAGAAGTTCCCTAGAGTTGCCTACAATGATCTAGCTCGAGCTACATGGAAGTTCTCAGAGGTTAAGAAGAAATACAGATTGGCCAGGTGGGATATCATTTGCAGGGCCAAGGACCAAGGTGTGTTAGGGATCGAGAACTTAGAAATTAAAAATAAGTGTCTCTTAAGCAAATAGTTATTTAGATTATCTGTTGAGACTGAGGGAACTTGGGTACAAATTCTGCGCAATAAGTACATATTTCAAGACTTTGGCCCAGGTTACCGCTAGACCTAATGATTCGCCGTTTTGGAAGGGGTTTATGAGGATGAAAGAAACCTTTTTTCATAGGGTGAAATTCATTATTGGCAATGGTAACACGACTAGATTCTAGGAAGATGCATGGTTAGGAGACACACCTTTAGCCATTCAATATCCCACATTGTATAATATTGTATAACGCAAGGAAGCCTATGTTGCTATAATATTACAATCGGTCTCCCTTAATATCCAATTCAGGAGGTCTCTAGTGGGGGAGCGATGGAACTCTTGGTTGCATTTGGTCCGCAGGTTGATGGATGTTCAGCTTTTAGACCAACCAGATACCATTCATAGGAAACTATCTAGGAACCGTAGTTTCTCGGTGAAATCTATGTACTTGGACCTAATTGATCCTGGGCCAATCCCGAGGTCTCTCCACATCTGGAAGATTAAAGTACCGCTTAGAATTAAAATCTTCATGTGGTTTGTGCACGAGTGATATTAATACAACATAACTTGGTAAAGCAAAGATGGGTTGGTAGCTCCCGATGCTGTTTTTGTGACCATGATGAGACGATTCAACACCTCTTTCTAGATTGTCCGTTAGCCAAACTTCTTCGGCGTACTCTTCATATAGCCTTCAACGTGAATCCTTCTATTAGCATCAATACGTTATTTGGGATGTGGCTACATAGAGTGGATTAAATATTGCGGGACATATTCAGATAGGGATATGTGCACTAGTTTGGGCTATATGGAACTGCAGAAATGATATGATCTTTAACCGGAAAAAATTTAACAACTTTTTGCAGGTTATCTTCAGAACCACTGCTTGGATTTGTACGTGGTCGTTACTCACTCATGCACACTCCAGGGAGCTTTTGGTTACTAGGTGCAACCGGTGGGAGACGGTAGCACGGGTTATCTTCAACCGATTTGGATGGCCAGCTAATAATAGGATAGGTGTTTATTCATCGTGGCCTGTTTTTTTTCACCGGTTGTGGCATCTTTTTATAATTTTTTGTTATTTCCGGGCTCTGATTGTGAGCCAGTACTGGATCTGAATTCTTGTTTTCGTACTTTAATTCAATAAATAGGTTGCATGCATCACTCTGATGCAGAGGCCGGGGGCTATCCTCCTTTTCAAAGAAGGGAAGTTCTCGGAGTTAAACCTTATCGGAAGAGGAAGCTATGGTTCAATATACAGAGGATGCTCCAAGCGGCCAGGCATCAATCTGTGGAGATGTTTACAGTTTCAGAATAGTACTCTTAGAGATGCTCATTGGCAAAAGACCGACGGATCTTATGTTTGAGAATGAACTCAACATGGCCAACTTTATGCAAAGGAACTATCCAGATAGGATACTACATATTATATATGCACGTCTCCATGGGGAATGCAAGGGCTATATCCAAGCAAACATTGGAACAGAAAATGTTGCATATGGATGCCTTTATCACTGATGGAAGTTGCTCTTTCTTGTACTCGTCTGATCCCAGGGGAACACATGAACATAAGAGAAGTAACCACTAAGTTGCATTCAATAGGAACGTCATACGTTGGAGCAACAAGCGAAAGCAAGTCATGACTCACTAGAGTGGGTTACAATGGGTCATGGTCTTATGTTATAACAGGCCGAGTTCACAACAGGCATACATAAGAGAAGAAGATAAATTCGCCATGGGTACAATGAGCAACATGCATAATATAAGGGCACTAATTGGTGCTGCCAATTACTAAGGCATATGAGTAACAAGATTTTGTACGTGGATAATGTACATCTCTGTACCTTAGACTACTTGGCGAAATGCCACATGTAACCCACATTACATTTTTTTAAACAAAGCAAAATATTTTTCATTTCAATAATTAAGGAAGAAAGTTAAAGGCATGACCCACCAAGCGGGTAAGATATAACACTACTCTCACGTCATTACATTACTCAAGTTTTTGGCACCCAACGACCAAACCATGGCATCCTCTTTACTCTTAGAAGTAAATTCCGTAGCACAACTGCAACTTAGCAAACGTTTAGCCCTGAATACAAATTGCAAACTGATGTTCCTAACAAGGTAGTCGAAAATCGTGATTCCGAATTGGAACGAAGCTCCGATGGTAGGATTGCAAATCGTAGAATGATAACTATTAGAATCGTAGAAACATAGATTCTACTAATTAAGGTTTCATCATATGATATTCATTATATTACATGATGATCACAAGTTCATATCATAATTTTTACAACTTGGATAATTACATTAAACATGCCTTTTTCTCAAAGAAAATACTATAAGAATGGGACTGCAATATATAATATAAGCTACATATTATTAAGTGCACTATACATTATACTGTATACTTCACCATTTCCATTGAAGGACAACAATGATAGAATTTGAAACGAAAAATACAGACTTGAAACATGATACCAAGAGGACTGCATGATCTAGCGTGGTAGGGTCGCGGACGCCATAAACTCTTGCTCCAGGCTGTAGCAATTATGGCTCATTTCAGAAGCTGAGTTAGCTCTGTCAGCCATCACCGGCCGACGTGTGACCTGGCTTTGTCCACCTAAGAATGCTTGCATACTTTCATTTCTTGGAGCAACCTGACACGATCTCAACCTTTTGAATCGCACAGCCTGCAATCTCATCTCCACTTGTTTCATAGTAGGCCTCTCATCGCCTCGGAGCCGCAAGCAAGTCTCTGCAAGACCGACGACATCACGAATTTCTTTCTCTGTTGCCTCCTCCAGCACTTGAGCATCAACTATTTCTGCAAGTGGTTTCTCATTCATCGCAGAAAGGAAGTAGTTGGATAAATTCTGCTTTATCCCGGAGTCACTTGTAAAAATAGGCTTTTTTCTTAGAAGCAACTCTACAAGTACTACACCAAATCTATAAACATCACTCTTCTCATTTAGTATGCCCGTGTGGTAATACTCTGGATCCAAGTATCCAAAGGTGCCTTGTATATTTGTAACCACATGAGTTTGATCAATTGGAACCAACCTTGAAGCACCAAAATCTGATACTTTCGCTGTGTAATTTCCATCCAACAGTATGTTCGTGGACTTGACATCTCGATGAAAGATAGATACTGAAGCAGCTGAGTGGAGGTAATAAAGTGCTCCAACAGCTTCTGTAGCAATTCTCAAGAAATCATCCCAGGACAACATGGAGTGGTTGGTTGGGTTAGCATGGAGGATTCCAAATAGTGAACCATTAGGGATGAAGTCATATACTAGTAGTGGGACTTCCGTCTCAAGACAACATCCAAACAGCATGACAATATTACGGTGGTTTATTTGCGAGAGGATAGCGACCTCGTTGATGAACTGAGTAATCTCAACTTGCTCAATAACTTTAGATTTTTTTTATGGCTACTACCCGCTGGTCAGATAAGATACCTTTCTACACCATGCCATGCCCTCCGCGACCAACAATACGTGTCGAGTCAAAGTTATTTGTTGCCCTTTCTAGCTCTGCCAAGGAAAAAATCTTGGTCCTGTCACTTGCGTTTTCATCCGATGAAATTAGTTGTTCCAGTAGAAGCCCTTGGTTCTTTCGGAAATACTTTCCACGAAGTTTTTTTTGGATGCGTCTTTTCCATCTGCGGATGAGAACTGTAGCGCTCAAGATAAGAAGTAGAACACCAAGGCCAACACTAATCCCGATGGTAATACCTGTAATGAAGATGTTGCTCAGTATTATATTGTAATTCCATTTGTCTCATCACAGTAAATCAGTTGTACCATAGAACTCACCTACTACAAGATTTTGGCTTTTTATTGATATGCACTTCATTGTTGTAGTGTCATACGTTGTTTTACCAGAACATTCGGTGCAATAGTAGCTTCCCATAATGTTATTACAGATTTCTTTACAAGTACCTGGCGCCTTGCACTCATCAATATCTGCAATATAAGAGATGCGCAAGGTGAGAAGAAATATAAAGCAGAAATAATTAATTTGCCGGTTGGTGCCTAATTTGCAGGCGACACTAGATTTTGTTTTCAGCACCAACTTAGAGGAATATGTAATACATGTTCGTTGATCAAGAGTAAATTTGACAATGTAAATGTGTCAAGTATATAAAGTGTTAAAACATAAAATATATTTTAGATGGATTTAATTACCTCGCCTGTGTATACCAAAGATTCACATATAATTTCTACGTATAATACGAATGCATCATTCATGGAAAACCCTTTATTCTTTTTCCTTCCACCATGATATGTCAATAAAAATATGTATTTCTGCACTATTCTCATATCACATGTTATGGAGTATTTACTTGGTCCATACTAATGGAGTAAAATGTGCCACTTATCCATTAACTCAAAGTGATTGCACGCTGCCAACAACTCGACAACCAATCACTTTAGGCCATAAACTTATTGATTTGATCAAATAAGGTCAAAATCAACTTAAGAGGGGGGGGGGGACCGCCTGCGGGCCTGCCACATCAGCGTTCCTTTGACCGCTTTCAAACTAACTTCTATAATTACCTTTTGTATCTCTTTTTCCAATCAATTAGCTGGGAATAAATAAAAAGGCCATATTTTTGCTATTGGGTACCATGGGAAATGAGGAGACCCACCTATCTCTTATTTAAGAATTGTTCAGTTATGGCATGTGATTATTAGCTATAGTTATAAAACAAAATAACAGCATAATTACTTCCTTAATCAACAAGCCGAACTTAGGTGCCCATATTTGCAATTGGAGGAAGTAATAAATAGAGTCGGCTGAATAACATGACACAAAGAAGTTTGTGGTTTAGTGTTCGGAAAGCGGGAACTAATGCTCAAAATCACAGGTTCAAGTCCATGAAAAGCATGTTTTTCATAAAAGAAGAAAATTTACCCACACACCGATGGCATGGTATGTGAGAAAAAAGAGACCAATTTATAAATTTAAAAATAGATAATTTGTGAGTGGTCAAAGAAGCACTGATCAGGCAGGAATGGGAGCGATTCTCCCCGTCATTAATCGGTTTTGGCTTTATTTGATCAAATCAATGAGTTTACGGCCTAAATAGATCGGTTCTTGAGTTGTTGGCCTAAAGCGTGGAATCTCTTTGAGTTAAGGGACCAGTGAGGCATTTCACTCCATACTACTGTATATTAGTTTTATCTGTTCACTTTTTTAGTCATGTAGAATTACTATATCTCCTGGAAACTAAAATGGAGCATGGGAGGTAAATACATTTAGTCAAACTATACCGCAATTTTGAGTCTTTGTACATTTGTTTGTATTATTTTGCTTCAATCAGTACTTTGGCTCATAGAAACTAAATTATGTATGTCTTTACATATTTTATTTTCATTTTTTCCTATGGTATTAGGTCCGTACTTAGATCTTGATCCAAAGGTAGAAAAGAGAGAAAACAATTAGCTCATTTTACATCACATAAATATGAATTTATACTCAATCTATGGTATAAATGATCAAGCTCGAAAAAAAAGCAATGGCAGGGACACATTATTATGTAGGAACAACGAAACATGGAAAATAAAAAATTAGCACAGTGCATGGTATATTTCGTAGTGTAACACATGCTTTAATGTCAAAATTATTTTCTACCTTATTTGTACAAACCACAAAGTCTATATTAACACTGCAAAATTGTTGCATCTTATCTTCCAAGACCAAGAGGTAATAGAGTGAGCATGCACAGTACCTTGACACCCGTTTGTGATGTATGGATTCCCCTTATAGCCAGCCATACATTTGCAACGGTAACCGGCAGGGTATCCATGTCTCGAGTTGACAATCAAACATGTGCTATTAATGCTAACACATGCATATCTTGATAAGTCCTCTTGTGCTTCCTGGCATGTTAAGTTGGCAACGGCCCATCGGAAAGATGTTGATATCCCTAAGCCATTGTAGAGCGCAGGGTCCTCTCTTACAATCAAAGCAGTTTGACCTTCAGTATTGGTTGAGTACGTAATACCAACTAGCCCCTCGTTGATATTTATGTATTCAATATGCTTTTCCGTGAAGCTCGGCGCATAGAAATTTAGTGTGGACGTCGTTGAATTTGCACATTTTAGCTGGAACGACATCCTTGCCGAACACTTGTGTCCTAGGCCGAATGGGAACGGAATACTTATGTTCCCGCACCATCTAGAGCAGTTAGCCTTCTGTTGGAATTGTCTGTACCCTGCAGGTTTAATGAAAAAGACTCAGTGCATCTAGCTTATGACTTACTCAATACTAACACACAATTAGTTTGTACGTACCCTATATGACCAAATCCTAATTATTTTCAGGGTGGGGGGAGGGCACTTGCTGATGGGAAATAACTAAAACCTGACATTAGCCAAACGACCATATGTCACATGTCTCACACTAACACAATACAATGTACTACTCCTTCTAGAAATATAAGAGGAAAGAACTGCAAAAACGTCTTGCATTATTAGATGGAGATAGTACTGCTTATAACGGTCGGGGAACCACTCATGAAACGATCCCCTCGGGCGACGGAAAACCCTTCCAGTTCAGGTTTTACTGAATTGGAAGTTGATAGTGACTGTTTAAGTTGTCCCATAAAACAATAAGGGCCCCGCAGAAAAGGCCTAACTGCACTAAAGAGAAGTGGAAGACACTACTACAAAGAAGATTAACGATAATGCAGTGAGCCGAAGCAGAGTAGAGGTTGACAATGAGGAGACTGCACGAGCCACCAAACGGATGGATGGACCTGTTTCGTGCATTGGAATCTCTCGTGCTACTTATAAATAAACTTAAAAATAACGCAATGTTATGTCATCCATTCCTACTTTGTGCAAGTTTACATGCTCCCTTCATTTTTTTTTACTCCACATATAAGATTGATTGAAGTCAAATTACGCAAAGTTTACCAAATTGATATAAAAGATATATCAATATCTATAATACTACCTCTATCCTGATTTACTAGTCCCACTCGTATTGTGGGTTATATTTTTACATTGATTTTAACTAATAAATAAAAGTTATACATGGAAAATAATAATTCAAAACTACATTCAAATACAAATCTAACAATATTTTTTTTGTTGACACGCCTTAACATTTTGCTAGTCAAATATGTAGTCAAACTTTTACCAAAAATTCGATGGGGACTAATAAGTCCAGAAGGAGGTATTACTAAAATTATACAGTATAGAAATTAATTTCATGATACATATAATGATATGGATTTCATATTGTAAATGTTGATGTTTTTTCCTATAAAGTTGCTCAAACTTTACTAAGTTTGACTTCAAACAAATTTTATGTCATTGCATTGCATTTATTATGAGTATTGCATTTGGTTATTCTAAAGTTGTAAAATATTTATGAAATATAAGTAGCATACTAATATATTGTGTTGAGATGATATGTTTACATTGAGCGAAATAGCATTGGGAGGATTATTGCCACATGTCCTTGATAATTAGTAAAAGCAGCTAGCGTTGGTATTTTTTTTTTTTTTGAGGAAACGTACGCTACCTAGGGCGCGGAGATGGTGATATATAGAAAAAGTAACCCCTGTTTAAATAACTTTTGTTGAGAGTAATTACCTTTGTCGCGTGAGCAGCCATCGGCTATGTAGGCATTGCCTTGGTAACCACTGTTGCACTGACAATTATAGAAGTAATTATAAAAGTAGTAGGATGATGCTGAAATTTGCGGTGCTTCTCCACTGTGGTTGCTGAGACATGCATAATCTGTTCTATTTTGGAAGCTTCCAGGCGATGTGAGTTGATCGTCAAAGATACCCCACCACAGACTAGCTCCAATGCTAACATGGATTTTATCCCGGATAGAGCTTCGGCTGTTGTGCCCTTGGGATTCATGCTTCCCTCCTGTCCTTGGGCGGCGCACGAACTTGAGCTGGACGGTGGCGCCAACATCAGTAACCATGAAGGAGCAACATCCTCTTGTGTTATTGCAGTTCCGTCCAGTGTCCGCATCGGCCGTGATGTTTCCGCTGGGGCATGTAACTGTGCACCGTCGCACCATCGTTTGTGAGGAGTCTTCGAGCATGCTGACGTCGAAGTCGCAGCCTATGATGTCTGCTTCCACGGTGAAAAAACGGAAAGATCTCCCAGGATACCATGAGATGTGGTATATATGGACGTCCGGTCTCAAATAGATGGTACGGGAAAATGAAACTAGAAATTCATTATTGATTTGAAAATCAGTGGTGCTCATGCTCATCTTCCAGTGGGTAGTAGCGTTGATGTCCATGAGTACCTTGGTGACGCCGTCGTGCAGGAAGAGCATGGGGGCCTGCGTGGTGTTGTGGTCGTCGCATATGAGCTCGAAGTCCGGGTCCCGGAAGCAGCCGGCGCCCATGCCGAAAGGGTACTCAAAGCTCAGGTTGCCGCAGCTCTTCCGACAACCCGCAAGCGTGGCGGAGGAGGGAACGGTTCCATTCGCCGGCCGGCTCTTTTGCAAGCCGGATGCTTGCGCCGTCGACGGCCGTAGCAACAGCAGTGCGAGCAGACAGAGTAGCGCGTCGAGGAGGCTCATCTTTCGGTTTGGGCCTTTCGGAAAGAGATATGTGTTGGCTACCTTTTTGCTTGTGGGGTTGCAAGAAGTTGCGGGTTGTGGGTGTGAGCCGTAAACCAGGCGTATATATATACCCATACCATGGTTGGCGCCTATGCCGTGGATTGCGGTAAGGGCAACCCAATATGCTACACAGAATTACACCCGAGAGGGAATGTTTCCAAAGCGTACAGGAGTACAGGACCCGCTAGCCAGGTTGGAAACTTGGCTCGATCAAAGACTAGGAGTCAGTCACTTTGACTGAAGCGTTGCCACATATACTGACCGCAAGGCTTATATTACTTCAATCGGTAAATAGAGGCAATATATTTTAGTTTTACTCCTCCAAGCGGCACCTAGCCGATCTCCTAAACTGGTTAGAAGAGTAAAAAATTTACTCCTCGGCGCCGCGGGCTCCTATTTTTACTCAGTGCGCACCCGCTTGAGCAAAACAAAGAACATCCTCCCTCGGCCCTACCCATCCTACCCTGGCGCCGCATCTACTCAGGCGCCTCCCCTCCAGTGTTTTGGGTACCGAGTGAAATTTCACTATCTCGCGCGGTTACCGCGTTTACCGTCGCCCCTCGAGAAACACTTATACCGAGCAAAATATCTCGAATATTTTGAAATTTTTGAAATCAAACATTCACTGTCTGGTTAAATAAGCAGCATCTCTTCTCTACCACAAGAACTGCTAGTGGCCTAGCGGCAAAGGCATACTTTCCTTAACAGCAAGTCGCGGGTTTGAGTCTGGCCTCGCGCAATTTTTCTTTTTATTTTTATTTTTTTAATTGGTAAATAGAGGCAATATATTTTAGTTTTACTCCTCCAAGCGGCACCTAGCCAGTCTCCTAAACTGGTTAGAAGAGTAAAAAAATTACTCCTCGGCGCCGCGGGCTCCTATTTTTACTCAGTGCGCACCCGCTTGAGCAAAACAAAGAACATCCTCCCTCGGCCCTACCCATCCTACCCTGGCGCCGCATCTACTCAGGCGCCTCCCCTCCAGCGTTTTGGGTACCGAGTGAAATTTCACTATCTCGCGCGGTTACCGCGTTTACCGTCGCCCCTCGAGAAACACTTATACCGAGCAAAATATCTCGAATATTTTGAAATTTTTGAAATCAAACATTCACTGTCTGGTTAAATAAGCAGCATCTCTTCTCTACCACAAGAACTGCTAGTGGCCTAGCGGCAGGCATACTTTCCTTAACAGCAAGTCGTGGGTTTGAGTCTGGCCTCGCGCAATTTTTATTTTTTTTTATTTTTTTTAATCGGTAAATAGAGGCAATATATTTTAGTTTTACTCCTCCAAGCGGCACCTAGCCGATCTCCTAAACTGGTTAGAAGAGTAAAAATTTACTCCTGGGCGCCGCGGGCTCCTATTTTTACTCAGTGCGCACCCGCTTGAGCAAAACAAAGAACATCCTCCCTCGGCCCTACCCATCCTACCCTGGCGCCGCATCTACTCAGGCGCCTCCCCTCCAGCGTTTTGGGTACCGAGTGAAATTTCACTATCTCGCGCGGTTACCGCGTTTACCGTCGCCCCTCGAGAAACACTTATACCGAGCAAAATATCTCGAATATTTTGAAATTTTTGAAATCAAACATTCACTGTCTGGTTAAATAAGCAGCATCTCTTCTCTACCACAAGAACTGCTAGTGGCCTAGCGGCAGGCATACTTTCCTTAACAGCAAGTCGTGGGTTTGAGTCTGGCCTCGCGCAATTTTTATTTTTTTTATTTTTTTTAATCGGTAAATAGAGGCAATATATTTTAGTTTTACTCCTCCAAGCGGCACCTAGCCGATCTCCTAAACTGGTTAGAAGAGTAAAAAATTTACTCCTGGGCGCCGCGGGCTCCTATTTTTACTCAGTGCGCACCCGCTTGAGCAAAACAAAGAACATCCTCCCTCGGCCCTACCCATCCTACCCTGGCGCCGCATCTACTCAGGCGCCTCCCCTCCAGCGTTTTGGGTACCGAGTGAAATTTCACTATCTCGCGCGGTTACCGCGTTTACCGTCGCCCCTCGAGAAACACTTATACCGAGCAAAATATCTCGAATATTTTGAAATTTTTGAAATCAAACATTCACTGTCTGGTTAAATAAGCAGCATCTCTTCTCTACCACAAGAACTGCTAGTGGCCTAGCGGCAAAGGCATACTTTCCTTAACAGCAAGTCGCGGGTTTGAGTCTGGTCTCGCGCAATTTTTCTTTTTTTATTTTTTTTAAAAAGCAAAAGTTTAAAAATGCTGCAATGACCAGCGGTCGAACTCGCGACATACGTGCAAGCTGTAGCTGCGGTGCACTAACCACTACGGCAGGGAATAGTTCGTGACACTTTTGAGTAAAATACTTAATATATATACGTCAAAAATATTTGAATTCAAATTTTGTTTTTAAATTTTGCCCGAGTTTTTTTTGGAATTTCGCGGTTACCGTGGTAACCACGAATTCCGGTGACCCTCTAGAAAAAAGGACGGCTTGGGATCCAAAACCTTGCTCCCCTCTAACCTTTGCCGGCCACCACACGCCACAGCCGATGCTCGTAGGACGTGCCGCGCTCATCCCTCACCTGGATTTGGTTCTCTCTGGCCGGCGGCGGCTCCTAAATCTGTAGATCTACGGCCCTCGCTATCGTTGCCGAATTCAACGCGTTCCGGCCGCCGACGCCATCGTGTTTTGGATGGATTCACCGGAAATCAAATCGCCTTGGTCTCCACCTTCCTGCCTTAACAATGTGGGACTATACTTTGCTAGATTCTCTAGTCTGGCCTACATCGTGCATCAGATCACCATCTTGCTAGGACCATCAATGCCCAGGCAGGGTGGGAACAAGGCTTTCAATTTCGGAAACAGAAAAAATTCAGAGGTCACCGAAATTTTGGAAATTTCACATATTTTATGAATTATTTTGTATTTTGAGTTTTCAAAATTCAATAAGTTTTAATGAATTTTAACCTAATTCAGGGTTACAAGTATTTGGGACCCCTCTGAAATATGCGAAATGTCGAAAATTTCATTGAAATTTCGTTGCAATTTTGAACCTTGGGTGGGGAGCTCCCTGCTGTTTTTTTTTGTCCTAGCCGCTTTGTCGCAGGTACGCGCGGTTCTTCGAACTGTGCGCTCATTCCATAGTTCTAGTACTCCCTCTGTAATTTAATAAGACGTTTGTCGAAAAATGTCTTATATTAATTTATAGAAGGAGTAGCTCTCTACTTCGATAGTCTGGTGCCAGCTTTGGTTCCGCCAGATTCGCCCAAATCTTATCCAATTCGAAGTCCTGGTGTGTTTACTTGGTTTGGTACTAGCTTGATTTGGCAGCCGAATTTAGGGACAAGCAGCTATCTCACTACCCGGTGGTGTTTACGTGTGCGGACCTGACTGCTGACGAAAAGTCTCCACAAAAGAACTGCGATTTTCTGGATTCAATCATCAGTATTCCTACATGCAGTAACGTGCTGCCGCTGCAATTCGTCTGCAACACAATAACAAATCAAGCTACTAAGAAACTTAATCTAGTCACAAATCACAATCTAGCGCCACCGGGGGATAGGTTGTTAACTGGTTTGCTACTCCTCCTCTTCTTCTTCTTCCTTTTTTTTGCGGGGAACTGGTTCGCTACCCACAAATCACAATCTAGTGCCACCGGGACAGCGAACCAAGCTCCCTTCTCCTCACAAATTCACTAGAACAAATCAACAATAGCTAGTGTTTTTTTTATTTGACAGGATCAACAGGAGCAAGTAACTCCAAAGAAAAATGTCTCTGTCCAATGGGGGCACAAAAAGCAAGAGTAACAATTGCAACCCGTCTCGCACGTACAGTACCAATCATGCTTGGCTGGAGCTTTCCGACCTGACCCGCTACGTGGTTTGGATGGCCTAGCGAAGACCGGCAAAATCCTTGAATTATTATGATTTCTGACAAATCCGCCACCACACCATTTCAGAACCGCTCGTTTCTGTTTCTTCCTTGCCGTGCTTCTCTAGTAAACCACTATAGCTTGTGTCCACTCCATTGGGGAAACCTGAAATAAAATGGAGGATGCACTTAAAGTTAGTCGCTGGGTTGACCAGCATCGACTCCGAGCGAGGAGCTTGTCGAGGCTACCCGTCCGAGAAGGCAACACAGGGGTTATCCTCCCTTCCCTCCCGTCCACTCCCGCATCACTCCCGAGAGGGGGTCGAATTGGCAAATGGTTTATTAAATATGCAAGAGCTATGAGGACTTGATCTGAATTTCGGAGACGGTTTCCAGGTGCAAGCATTATGTCCTGGAAGAGAGCTTATTCGTCTGCTCAGTCGTTGCTCCTGCAGTATATTGTACTCCCTCCGTCCCAAAATTCTTGTATTAGATTTGTCTAAATACGAATGTATAAAGTCATGTTTTAGTATTAAATACATTCATATCTAGACTAATCTAAGACGAGAATTTAGGGACGGAGAGAGTAAGTATGAGCCGTGCTTTTTATGATGTGCTTTCATGTATTAAGCCCTTATCACCTGTCGTGTATACCGAACAATAATGCTTGGGTTAGATCGCTAGATAGTTGGATATCTTGTAATTTATATATAACATGAAACATTATCAGACGTGTGAGGTTCTTGCAAAATTTCACTTAAAAATAACATCTGAGCAGCTCTCACCAAAAATAACAAATTCACTGCTCAAACAGTGCACAAAACTTTCAGCAGCGGTTTTGTTTTTTTCGATGAGAGCTCCGCGGATGTTATTTTTCGATGAAACTTGGCAAGAACCTCAAATATATGATAAAGTTTGATGGAGCAGAATTTCAGATTTTTTGGATTTCGTTTGATAAACTTTTTTCAACTTTTTTGCTAACTCGGGTGCAGTACACCCGAGAGTGAGGGAGTGAGACTATCGAGCTGGTGGCTCCACGGTCTCCTTCTCTCACCACTTCGGCTGGTGATACCCGCTCGACCACACATGCCCTTCTTTACCGGCAACTAGGGAATGGCGTGGGAGCAGAGAGCACACGCCTCGGGAGAGGACTACGGAGGAGCTTGTCACTTTCTGTGGGATAGCGGATCCGGTCACGGCTGGCAGGCGTGTCAGCAACCGGATCCAGGGACAGCCAGATGCTGATGATCTGCAGTTAGCGCGCGCCAAGAGGGCGGCCATGCTTCGAGATGTCGAGGCAACTACAGGTATGTCTTTTGATAAGAGTTATTCAATTATGCATTTCACCGAGCATGAAATTATTGATAAGGCAAATGACTTAGGAATATCTTTGGGTTCAAATGAGAACGAGGTAACGAAATCTCTGTCAATGATCTTTTAGATTTAGAATCGGAGCGGGCTTCTGAAATAATTCGGGACCTCGCATCCGTTAAACCTATGAATGACGATGACATGAACAATTTAGGAATTGTAGCCCTCGAAAACTTTTGTGATAATCTCTTGCCTAATGCGGAGGCTGAAGATGAGGAGGGGTCGGAGAATACGGACACTGTGGAGCCTCTAATGATGGAGGGCACTGTCTCATCTTCTGTAGATACTACGTTTGCAGGGAGATGCGGAGAAGCCCAAGCGACCATGGAAACAGAAAAATTATCCTACTTCGGCGGTTCGTACAAGTGCTAGGGTAAGCTTAAGAAAAAAATTCACGATGACTTATGAAAGGAATCTTTTGGAATGGCAGAGGTCTAGCTGACTTGGCTAAACGAAGATTCTTGGCAGAGACGACGATAGAGCAAAAATTAGATTTCATTGCACTTTTAGAAACACGACGAGATAATTTCGCTTCACAGTTCCTTGGAACTTTATCCGGAAGAATTGATTTTGATTGGCACGTTTTACCTCATAGAGGAAGATCCGATGGGACATTACTAGGGTTTCGGTGTGAAACACTTGAGGTGCTTAACGTGGTTCGGGGTGATTTTGCGGTTAAGTTTCGACTGAGATCAAAATTGGACGGCTTCCGATGGTCTCTCGTGGCTGTATATGTGGCAGCACAACCTGAACTAAAACCATATTTTTTAGCCGACTTGGTGCGGATCTGTGGAGATGGAACTTTGCCAATCCTAGTCGGTGGGGACTTTAACATAATTCGGAGGAGAGATAAAAGAACAATGACAGTTTTGATGGACGTTGGTCTATGATATTTAACATGATTATCGAAAGTCTTAATTAGAGAGAAATTGAGCTCACCAGTAGACAATTTACATGGGCCAATTCGTTGCCCACTCCGACTTATGAGAAGTTGGATAGCGTACTCACTAGTGTGGAATGGGAACAAAAATACCCATTGGTGTCAGTTCATGCGATGCAGAGAGCGATCTCAGACCACACACCACTTCTTGTAGACTCGGGAGAGGCTACACACGTTGCGAACAAGAATGCTTTGTCTTTCGAACTAGGTTGGTTCGAGAAAGAAAACTTTTTGGAGATTATTGCACGCGAGTGGGCAAAGCCTGTTAGTGGAAGAACTAGTATTGAGAGATGGCAAAATAAAATCAGACATCTGAGACCGTTTTTGCGAGGTTGGGCCAGAAACGAGAGTGGGATTTACAAACAAGAAAAAGAGCGACTCACTCAATTAATTGAAGCGCTAGATTTAAAAGCTGAAAGTAACCTTCTTACGGTTAATGAGCAAAGCTCCAAGTCTGAAGCTGAGCAAGGCTTACGAGCTCTTATTAGAGAAGAAGAGCTTAAGTGGGCATTGCGTGCTAAAGTGCTTAAGGTTGTCCAAGGGGATGATAATACATAATTTTTTCATATGATTGCGAATGGTAAACATAGGAAGAAGAAAATCATATAGCTTAAATAGGACGATGGGACAATTGTGGGGCATAAGAATCTGAAAGCTTATATCTTTAATTACTATAAACAACTTTTTGGGCATCCGGAAGCAAACGGGGTGGCCGTAGATGAATCTGTTATTGGAGATATCCCTCAGCCCCAGGTAGAGGAGAATGATATTCTATCTGCACCGTTTACTGAGAAGGAGGTTCTGGATGCAATCTCACAAATGAAACCGTATAAAGCACTGGGACCAGATGGGTTTTCAGCTAGATTCTATAAGAAGTATTGGCATATTATTAAGGATGATCTTATGCATATGTTTCATGATTTCTTTAACGGCCATTTAGAGCTGTTTCATATTAACTTTGGTATGATTACGTTCTTGCCAAAGAAAGAAGAGGCAATTCGGATCGACCAATTCAAGCCCATATGTCTTCTTAACGCGAGTTTCAAAATTTTCACAAAGGTGGGTACCAATAGATTGACACAGATTGCTCATTCAGTGGTACAATCGAGCCAGACAACGTTCATGCCAGAGCGACACATACTTGAAGGGGTGGTCGTTTTGCATGAAACATTACACGAAATTCATTCAAAGAAGCTAGATGGGGTTATCTTCAAAGTGGGTTTTGAGAAGGCATATGATAAAGTTAAGTGGCCTTTCCTTCAGCAGGCAATGCGCATGAAAGGATTTAGTGAGGCCTGGCGGAACCAAGTGGGTTCTCAAGTCCAGAAGGGTAGTGTCAGAATCAAGGTTAACGATGATAT
Organism: Triticum aestivum; assembly: GCF_018294505.1. NCBI lineage: Eukaryota > Viridiplantae > Streptophyta > Magnoliopsida > Poales > Poaceae > Triticum > Triticum aestivum. Next base: position 21,628,520 of record NC_057800.1, on the reverse strand, counting down.
TGGTCATTATTTTCAGACACACAAGGATTTGAGACAAGGACATTACATGTCTCCTCTCTTGTTTAATATAGTGGCTGATATGTTGGCCATTCTTATTGGCAGGGCCAAGCAGCATGGGATATTGGTCATTACTTTCAGACACACAAGGGTTTGAGACAAGGACATTCCATGTCTCCTCTCTTGTTTAATATAGTGGCTGATATGTTGGCCATTCTTATTGGCAGGGCCAAGCAGCATGGTCAGGTGGAGGGGTTAGTTCCTCATCTGGTCGATGGAGGAGTATCCATCTTACAGTACGCTAATGACACTATCTTATTCATGGAACATGACATTGCTAAGGCGCGCAATATGAAACTTATATTATGTCTTTTCAAACAATTGTCTAGTTTAAAGACAAACTTTTACAAGAGTGAGTTGTTCTGCTTTTGGAAGGCCAGAGACGAGCAAGACACTTATAGACAACTATTCGGGTGTGAATTATGTTCTTTACCATTTAGTTATTTGGGCATACCGATTCACCACCGTAAGTTAACCAATAAAGAATGGGAGTGTATCAAAGTTCGAATTGAAAAAAAACTTAGCTGCTGGAAGGGCAAGCTTATGTCTTATGGAGGTCGGCTAGTGCTGATTAACTCGGTACTGACTAGTATGCCGACGTTCCTACTATCGTTCTTTGAGATTTTGAAAGGGGTACGTAAGCGACTTGATTTCTTTAGACCTCGGTTCTTCTGGCAGTCAGATGAGGCCAAGAGGAAATACCGTCTCACGCGATGGGATATCCTTTGCCGACCAAAAGACCAGGGGGTCTCGGTATTGAGAATTTAGAAATCAAGAATAAATACCTTATGAGAAAATGGCTCTACAGGTTAGAGACACAGCCGGAAGGGATGTGGGCCCAGATTTTGCGCAATAAATATTTACAGTCGAAAACGCTCGCCCAGGTTACCATGAGACCAACTGACTCGCCATTCTGGAAGGGGCTTATGAGAACGAAGGACTTGTTCTTTGGTAGGGTCAAATTCTTGGTTGGCAATGAGATTTCAACAAGATTTTGGGAGAATACGTGGTTAGGAGAGACACCCCTGGCCGTACAATATCCCACCCTTTATAACATTGTGCAACGTAAGGAGGATTACATAGGCACATTTTTCCAAATGATTCTCTTGGATATTTAGTTCAGACGTGCGTTAGTTGGTGAGCGATGGACTGCCTGGATGCACTTGGTTCAGAGATTGATAGATGTTCAACTCTCCGACCAGCCGGATTCGACGCAATCGAAACTAGCTAAAAATGGGGTATTTACGGTGAAATCTTTCTATATGAATTTGATTAATTCTGGCCCAATCTTAAGATCTTTGCATATTTGAAAGGTTAAGGTTCCCTTGCGTTTTAAATTTTTTATGTTGTTCGTCCACAAGCAAGTAATACTCACCAAAGACAACTTAATCAAGAAGCGATGGGTAGGTAGCTCACGTTGTTGTTTCTGTGATCATGATGAAACAATACAACATTTATTTCTTGAGTGCCCACTCGCCAAATTGCTTTGGAGAACGATTCATATAGCCTCAACATTAATCCTCCAGTTGACATTGAGTCGTTGTTTGGAACATGGTTACCTGGGGTTGAACATACTACTGTGGCTCGTATTCGGATTGAAATATGTGCGCTTCTGTGGACTATATGGAACTGTAGGAATGATTTGATTTTTAACAGACAACACACTTTAACTTTCTTGCAGGTCATCTTCAGAGCTACCATATGGATCCGTACGTGGTCCTTACTCACTCCTATGGACTGAGCCTTTGGTTACTGGGTGCAACCAGTGGGAGATGGTAGCACGGGCTATATTCAACCGGTTCGAAAGGCGGTCGCATAATAAGATAGGAGTCTAGGGAGATTATCCTTCATAATGTCGTACCGGTTGTGATTGTCAGCATGTACTTTTCCTTTATTTTTTTTGTTTCGCTCCGCTTGCGAGCTGTAATACATTTATGACTTTGTGCTACTTCGTGAATTTTTAATAAGATGGTTGCATGCATCATTATGATGCAGAGGCCGGGGGTATGCCCCCATTTCCAAAAAAAAGTACACCCGAGAGTAGAAAATCCAGTCTCCTCCCGTATCGGAAAGTAGTGGCTACTCTCGGGTATAGTACACCCGAGTTAACATTGTCCAAAAAATCTGAATTTTTGGGACATGAAACATTACCAGACGTGTGAGGTTCTTGCAAAATTTCACTTAAAAACAACATCTGAGAAGCTCTCACCAAAATAACAAAATCACTGCTTAACCAGTGCACAAAACTTTCAGCAGCAATTTTGTTTTTTTCGATAAGAGCTCCACGGATGTTATTTTTCGATGAAACTTGGCTAGAACCTCAAACATATGATAAAGTTTGATGGAGCAGAATTTCAGATTTTTTTGGATTTCGTTTGATAAACTTTTTTGCTAACTCGGGTGTAGTACACCTGAGAGTAGAAAATCCAATCTCCTCCTGTATCTGTTTGTTCTTATCTCCAATTTTAAGTGTGATCATGTATTTGTTTAACCTCGAGATCAATTTTGTAACCATTATGTTATTTTGCTTGGATATAAATAAACGCCACGCGGCCTGACAAGGGTTATACACTTCACCAACACTTCTAATTTCCTTGTAAAGTTACACTAGCTTGTGAGAGCGTATCATGTCTCGACCCTAGGAGTGTCAGTGTTGAGTAGATCGAGCGGCGCGGCGCGGATGGAGGGCGGAAGGGCGCGCGGAGGCGGGGCCAATCAGGCGCGAGGCGGCGGATGCAATGCGTTCGGCACCATGCGAAGTTTCATGCTTTTTGTACTTCATTTGCATTTTCTGAAATTATACAACCAATAAACTGCATGTTCGGAGTGTGTCTTGACACACTCATATTTTGAATTCCTTTACTTTTCTTGTATAAGGCCTAAATATAAACTCAAGAATACAAATAGGATTTTTTAAGCCAAATTTCCAACTGTTTCACGCACTTGCAGTTTAAATTTGAATAATATTTACTAATTAAATACCTAGAAAGAAAACAATATAAGAAATAAAAATAAAAATAAATAAAAATATAGAAAAGAACAGAAATAAAATAATGAATATAGAGAAAGGAAGGAAATAAAAAAAGTAAATGAAAAGAAAGAATATAAAAAAAGAAATACTGAAAAACATATTCGCCTAGCATTACACTCGGCAAAGATGCGCCTCTGCGGAGTATTTTTCTGTTGCCTAGTGTTTTTATTTTGATACTCGGCAAAGATGTGCTTTCGCCGAGTTTTACTTTCCGCGAGGTATATTTGTATACGTACTCGTCGGCGACGAAGACAGGATTGCTGAGTACCCCGATAAAGTGTACTTCCTCAATAAACTAATATAAAAACGTTTAGATCATTAAAATAGTAATCTAAACACTTTTAAATTAGTTTACAGAGGGAGTACTCGGCAAACAGCCTCATACTTGACAAAGTCATTTTTTCCAGTAGTGTTAGTGCCAATTGGAACGGGACAGTAGCTTCCAAAAGAAATTTAGCTGATGGAATGGAATGTATGGTGCCCGTCAATGCCCTGTGGGAAAATCTGCAAGGATAACAGTTCCACGTACGCAACCCGTCTTGCACGCATGGGCAGAGAGCTTCCCGTTTCTGGCCCATTGTGTTTTTTGCACAACCCAAGCGAAGACCGGCATAAAACTTGGATTGATTCAATTCCAACGATCCATCACTACACTGTTTCTGACACTCTTGCTTGTGTTTTGCTTTGTATAAAGCCTAGCAGTGCTCCTGCTTGTTCTCTCCAAATTAAAGATGAGTAATAAGTAGACTTGGACAAAATGGATTCACTCGGTTGGGTGTTGCTACTTTTCCTTGCAATTCTTTCGGCAGTAGCCACCTCCGGCACCCAGGGTCTGTAACCTCACCAATGTATGTCTAGCCAAAGGTGTCGCAGTTTTGAACTACAAGATTAGTTCAACCTTAGTTCAAAACTAGGGTGCTTATTACGGACTGAAGGAAGTACTATGTAGAAAACTCAGCCAGATTTAAAACATAAAAAATGGTCGATCACTACCCAAGAATTGCACTTCTTCTGCACCCACGCGCCACGGTGCCAAATCCTGCTTGCCTTGCCGGAGTTTTGCTTTTCTCTTCCTGCATGCACCAGTAAAGGATACTTCCACTTGCAGCAGCAGAGCAGTAGATGCTACCCCTAGAGTCCTACTAATTGCTACTCACATCACAAGTCATCGTCTAGTCTAGTGCCACTCTGCAGATATTGGCTCTGTCCACTCTGAGTCATACTCCCAACTCACCATCTAGTGCCACTGGGGGCAATAGCTTCCAAACAATATCTAGCTATTATGGACATATCTGAAGGAACCTATGGCCCCTGTCCTACGGGAAAATCTGCAAGGATCACAGTTCCACGCAACCCATCTCACGTATGGCGGAACTCGTCTCTCTCGCGTCACTGGGGGCTTTCCTTTTTTTGGCCCATTGTGTTATTTGGATTACTGGAGCAAAGACCGGCATAAAACTTGAATTGATACAACTTGTGACAAATCCGTCACTACAATTTCTGAACTTCTTGTTTCTAATTTTCTTTGGTATTCTCTCTATAAAGCCTAACTGTACTCCTGCTTTTTTTCTCAAAAGGAAGAGAAACAACTAGTTAGAACCAAATGGCCTCAATTTGTTGGGCGCTACTACTCTTTCTTGCAATGTTTTCGGCACTAGCCACCTCCGACGCCCATGAAACTGACGATAACCTCACTCTCCGATGCCATCCGGACCAGGCTCCAAGCCTCCTCCAGCTAAAGCGATCCTTCTCCTTCTTCCGCTACCCCAGCGCCCTCGACTCATGGTAGGATGGCACTGACTGCTGTCTTTGGGAAGGTGTTGGCTGCAGCAACTCCTTTGGCTATGTCACTGCTCTAGAGCTTAGCGGCCGTGGCTTGTACAGTCAAGGCCTTGACCCTGCAATCTTCAACCTCACCCCGCTCCAACTACTCGACCTTAGCCTGAACAATTTTGGCCAGTGCAATCTCCCAGCAACCGGGTTTGAGAGGCTCTCCTTGCTCACCCACCTCAACCTCTCCACTTCGGGCTTCCAAGGCCAGATACCTATTGGCATCGGCAAACTTGCAAACCTTATCTCCTTGGATCTTTCTGTTCTCTAATATGCCGCTTCTGATGATTCTCTTAATGGCCATGGCACCAGCATCCCTGGCGTCACTACCAGAAAAACTTGTTTTGCCGACGGCCATATCTATGCCGACGGCCCCCGTCGGCATATATGGGCATACCCCGACGGCCCAATAAAAGCCGCCGGCGTAGGAAGGCCGTCGGCGCCCATCGGCATAGATAAGCCGTCAGCGTTTCTCCGAATATACCGACGGGGGCCGTCGGCATAGAGAAGGCCGTCGGCATATCGCGTGGGCCCGTCTACCCGGGCGGCGACGGCAGTTTGACGGCGTCAGGCTACGCCGACGGGCTAACGGTGGCCGTCGGCATACCTACGCCGACGGCCTAGCCGTCGGCATAGCTACGCCGACGTCATCGATCCGCCGCGCCGCCACGTCATCGATCCACGTCGTTCGCCGGTCCCGTGGGGTGGCATTTCTATGCCGACGGCTAGGCCGTCGGCATAGGCCTGGCCCATGGTTTTTGCCACGTCATTGATCCCCGCCCTACGCCACGTCATAGATTTCTAATAATATTTTTATATTTTTTGTATTTTCTCTTAATTTTTTTTCCAATACTAATTTCATTAACTTAAATGTATAGAAAACATATATCGATTGCCCCCCACACGGGCCTTCTTCCGTCGTGTCACAGAGAGGTTAGACGGGACGGGCCGGGTACCTGTGGGGGGTAGCAATGCCGCCAGGTGTTGCGGTGGGCCCTCCTACGGTTGTGGAAACGTGGTGGCAGGCGCAGGCACGCGGCTCCGGGGTGTGCCCCCTCCCCCCTCACGGGCGTCGATGCCGCCGTGCCCCGGAGGGGGGAAACGGCCACGTCGGGCCGACGCAGGGAATCTTGGGGTGGGTTGTGTCGGGACTGTGTTGGGTGGTGTAGCTATGGCTGGGCTATGACAACAAGGTGAAAAGGTCCACCGGTCAAACTACGTCCAGCGAAAGTCAAAGGGATAGACCCGACGGTCGTCTGTGTCAGGGTTAGACGGGACGGGGTACCTGGGGGGTAGCAATGCCGCCAGGTGTTGCGGTGGCCCTCCTACAGTTATATAAGCATGGTGGCAGGCGTAGGCACCCGGCACGCGGCTTGTATGAGGTCCCGGTGCGACGCTCCAGTGGCATTGCTACCCCCTAGGGCCCCCGTCCCGCCTAACCCTGTAGCGTTTGACCACGGGATCTACCCCTTTGACTTTGCACGGACGGGCTTTGAGCAGTAGACGTATCCACCCGGTTGTGTAAGGTCAGCCCATAGGCCCACGGCAACATCTGGCCCGGATGTTGCTCCAAAGTGTTCCTATGGACTGACCTAACACAACCGGGTGGGGAGGTCCACTGGTCAAAGTCCGTCCGTGCAAAGTCAAAGGGCTAGATCCCGTGGTCAAACGCTACAGGCACTACTAGAAAAACCCCTACTAATGGTGCACCTAGTATGGCCATTAATGGCGCATCTGTGGTGCGCCATTAATAGCACGCCATTAGTAATTTTTACTAATGGCGCACCACCTGGTGCGCCATTAGTATCTGGTATACTAATGGCGCACCGCGGGTGCGCCATTAGTATAGGCCAGGGTGCGCCATTAGTATGCCTCCCAGGGGCCATGTATATCCAGGTGCTTTTGCATACTAATGGCGCACCACCACTGGATGCGCCATTAGTAACCGCGGCATACTAATGGCGCACTACCCAGTGATGCGCCATTAGTATGCATTGTCATACTAATGGCGCACTGTCATGTGATGCGCCATTAGTATGAATATTAGGTTTTTTTTGTTTTTTATTTTCTGTTTTTTGCACAGGTTACAAAATGTATAATTTGACAAAATATAGACAGCACACATCAACAACAGATTCATCGAATACAATAGAAGATTAGTTTTTGAATACAATTCATCATATTAGTCTCCGAATACAATTCATCATATTAGTCTCCGAATTGAAAATACCGAACAAAGATAGAACATTATATTACAAGTCTCGAGACCGCGAGTAGCGAGTTTGTCTTCACATTACAAGTCGATATCGATCATCTAAACTACCATCACATAGAAGAGAGCTGCGGTCATCACGATGAGCATCATCACGATGAAACTCGTCTTCATCCGGTTCCTCCAACGCTCCCTCCCCTCTCCCGCTAGATAGCAGGTGTATCTAGATTCGGCCTCGGCCCTAGTGGTGTACCCTTTGTAACTGTTAACGCTGAATCGGTGAACCTGTCTCCGACACTCCTCCCAGTCATCGTAGACTCCGGGAACCTTACCCTTGTACACGACATACGTCGGCATCGCTATACACTAGCCAAACGAAACGTTAGTACCAATTCACAGACAATACATAAGCAATATATAAGTATGCAACAGAACAATCGGAAGAGAAAAGCAAGACATTAATAGCATCGATTACATCTAAGTTGAACGACTCTCGAAACCAAAGAGACATACTACAAGTTCATTAAAGTTTAATTACAACATGAGCCAATCGATGTTTCAGAACTAGACACAGCATCACTGCTTTCGACTCGACTCAAGGGACCGGAGCGTGGATGAAGCCGCCGTCTATCGTGGGAGTCATGAAATAACGGTCGTTGTCAGCCTGCATTTGTAGCATTGTGTCGATGTCACTGTTGGACGGTTGATTGTTGAGGTAGAACTGCCCCGAGGTACGAAGGACATCTTGATGGATGATTTCCGCAAACTCCGACTGGATGCGAAAGAATTCTTGTCGGAGGTCCGCGTCCTGGATTGCCGACACGCTCTTTGCCCAATCTTTGAGTTTACTCGGTAGCAGAAGTTGATGATGGTCCCGTACGATCGCCCGCATGTGATGGATGGCGTAGTAGGCACCCTTCTGACCGCCAGGCGGCTGCTTGACGCAGCAGAACGTCGTATTGTGGGAGAATACGTGCTTGCCGTACTTATGAATAGGCCTGGTGAAGGTGCCTCCAGATTTGGCGTAGCCGGGGAGAACATCATCAAGAACCTTCTTGACATTTGTGTAGTCTACGTTCGACTGACGGTCCGGGTCGAAATACGTGGCCATGGAATATTTGGGGCTTAGGAGGATGAGCGTGCAACGTGTGTCACTGCAGAAAACACGGAATGTTAAAAGAAAAACGATCGAAATGTAAGAATTCATATGTTACGGGCCGGTTGAGGGGAGGACTTACTCGGGAAAGTAAGGCACGAGGAAGTTATCCTTATCTTGGTTTGCCAGAATGACGCCTTCGAGGTAAGAACTCGCGACTTGCCGGTCCCCAGCGCTACCCAAGATCTTGGCACGCATGTAGAAGGGGTCGACTATCACGATGTCCGGGGTCTTGTCGCGAATGATCCGCATCTCCATACTCAGCGAAAATAGCCGAACGAAGGTGTAGTGCAGCGGATGAAGGTTCAACATAGCGTGGATGTCATCAAAACGCAGGACGATCGTACGCCCGATGGAGTTATCCACAAAGCCCTTTCCCTCTGGCACCTTGGCCGCGAAAACCGGGTATGCCACATCCTTCTCTCTGAGACGCCGCTTCTCCAAAGCAAGAACACTGTCATGCAGACTCCGCATAGCACCGGTTGCAGCATTGAGCATATTTGTTGGTAGCATCGCCCTACCCGCCACATGCACCCTCCTCGAGATATCCTGCGGTGAAGGTGGCCCGTCCTGAGCACGGATCGTACTCGGTGCCGGCTGGCTCGCACCCTTCTTAGTCTTTCTTTTGCGTGCCTTCTTCTTCTCCTGTAATGGGACCGAGTTCTACTCACAGACCGCCTTCTTGAGTGTGTTGGGGCTGATAATATTTCGCACCTCGCCTATCTGAGGCTCGGTGAAGTCGGCAGCTGGAGGCGTCTCCTGAGATCTGAACGCCAGACGGCGCCTGTTGCAACTTGGCTTCTCCGCGGTACCAGCTAGATCGCACACGTCTTTTGTTGGGTTTGGTTCTTGAGAAGGAGGCCCCATGAAGTCGCCATCGTACCCATGATCGGCAAAGTACTGATCGACGTTGCCAAATGTATCATCGTCTTCGTCGTCGTCGTTCTGATCCTGTGCCATATGCATGTTTGGATCCAGTGGCATAGGGATGTCCGGCACCGTTACGGCGGTCTTGCCATGGGGCCGACTTGGCGCCGGCACGACTGGCGGTGTTGTCTTTGGGGTGGTGTCCCCCGCCCCCAAACGAATCTGGCTCTTCGGCCAAAGTAGGGGCCAGCTCAGGCAGGCGCTGAGGGTCATCACGTCTTCATCATCGGCCCCGACGGGTCGAATCGGAGGTAACAAGTCGTCGCAGCCTGGCAGCACCCGAACCAGTTGAACCCTAAACAAGTTGGGTGGCATCTGGGTACCGTGGAACAAGGGGTTGCCCGGTTGAACGATTTTGCCCTTGGCGACATCGACCAACTCGTTGTTCACGAAGTGGAGGAGAGTGCACGGAACGTCGGCGGCGCCCTGCGAAAACATGTAGGGCGTCAGGGATGCCCATTCAAAGGCAAGGAGATGAAGTCCTCGGCCGAGAGAGGCTTAATTAGTTACCGTGATGATGGCGTCGAGCTCGGCTAATGTCGACGCACCGCCCACGGCGGGCGTGCAGTTGACGGAGGGGCCGCTTGCTGAAGAGGTGCCGGCCGGCGTACACCCGGGTGCATTAAGCTCCCGTGCCGGCGTCGGAGACACCAATGCCACCTCCGCCGGAGGCACCAATGGCCCCGCCATCGCATTATGCGAGTTGCTGGCCGTGAAGCTAGGAATCGGGAGCGGCCCCTGTTGGCCGCCCGCAATCCACGCACTCAACCCCGAGATCAAGGTACGCACAAGGGCGGTGATCGTCGCTCCGAGTCGTTGTTCCACTTGCTCTTGGACAATCTCCGGAATCCGCGCCACCTGTGCCTTGAGTTCTTGAACCTCTCGCGCCTGGCTTTCCGAGCTGGTCTTTTTCTCCTTCCGCACACCAGCGGTATAGTATGACCCCCATTTTGTCGACAAGCCTTTGCCGGCCACACGAGCAGCTGACGTCGGCTTACTGAGCTTATCCTTGTTCTTCATTACATTCAACCCCCTATTTAGAGTGGTGTCCCAAGGGTTGCTCTTAGTCGACCCCGCGCTACTGCTTTCAGTCGCCTGCGGAAGGAATGTGAACCATTTAGAAATTCGGCTTCATTAATTAGAATGCAACCATATGGAGCTAATTACGCGGGGGTGTATTCCTTACCAGAACAAGCTCAAGCTGCCTGGTCTTCGGATCTGTGGTAAGCTCCTTTCTTTTCGGGTCCTTCTTGTACCGGGCCCTGACAAAGTTCCTGGTCTGCTTGTCACCGTATTTATCGAAGAGGGGCGGTAGGCCTTGCTCGGCACGGTCCGCCTCCTCCTTGTCCCATATAGGCTCCGCCACTCTGTAACCGCCGGGACCGAGTGTGTGTTCCCCTATGTTCAGCTCCCACATTTGTTTCCCCCACTCACTTGATTGGGAGCTTGCGGTGCTCGAGCAATTGATCTTGAAGTCGTTGTAGTCATCTTCGGTGATCGAAGGATTTTTCTCCTTGATCTTCTGATAACTCTCACCTTTCTCGATCATTCTCTTCACATTGCTTTTCCAAGTAGACAGGGCCTTGCTCATCTTCGTGAGGGCAGCATTGTTCACTTTATTCCCTTTGAGGCTTGTGTTTTCAAATTCAGCGGGGAACTTGTATCGTTTGTGCAGCTTCGTGAAGAGGAGGTTGCGCAAATTCCCTCGGTCAGGATGCCTCAGGTTCTCGGTGTTGATCGAGACGGTGCTCCGGACAATGCACCCGAGCTGAAGCAAGTACCCCTTGACTATTCGTTCGGGCGCCGTTGGATTCCCGTTGGAGTCCACTTCAGTAACTTCCTCCTTGAGGGTGCGGAGCACGATCGGGCGCCGGTCCTTCCGTTGCCTCTTCGGTTGGCTGCCATCTGTGTGTGCGCCGCCATCATCAGTGGTGGCATCCTCGGCGGCACCATCAGTGGTGGCATCAGTGTGGTCATCCTCGGCGGCACCATACGTGGTCTCAGGATCGGTGGGGAAGGCGGCGACCTCATACAAGTGAGGTTGTTCCTCCATCTCCTGGGACAGCTCCCAGAATGCCTTGCCGCCCGAACCCCCGGCCTCATCGTTGTGGGCCATGTTTCTCTCTAAATAGAAACAAAGTTTGGTCAAAAAGTTGGTTATTGTCAAGGAACAAGATCATGGTCTCATCATTTAGGGTTTGTCGACACCGAGGCATCCTAAAATCTAAGCTTTTATCATTGAGGGTTTTTCGACGCCAAGGCACCCTAAAAGCCTAACCTTTCATCATTTCGGTTTTTATCGACACCGAGGCACCCTAAAAGCCATGCATTAGTCACAAGTACGCCGGGGCACTTGATCCTACTTAATTAACTACTAAAATACCCCGGCCCATGCATTAGTCACAAGTACCCCATATGTCCTATTTTTAGCAAAGTCATGCTAAAATTCATGGAAAATTTCAGCATGACCTTTGCTGAAAATAGGACATATGGAGTACCCGAATTTGCCGGAACGGAAGTTAATCGACATTCCGGCAAACTCAAGGGCCTCTCGGGGTACCTGCAAAATCATTATCCCAGGTGGACATGGATGCAATGTCACATGTCACATGGATCCCACACCCACAGGAGCTGGTGAAGCTTCATGTGTATTTCACGAAAACCAGCCTGACTAAAGAGCTTTATGTAGAAAACAAATCACTCCACCAGCTCACACAGGATCATCCCTCTAAGCAATTACTCAAAATGGGCACTAGCAGCAAAATGAACATTTTACAATCTGAACTTTTTTTTGTCATCTATGTGCTCATTTAACTTTGATCCAAATAGTATCAAAGTTCTTAGAAACAAGCAGCTCTGCTAACAAAGAACAGTAAAAATGGGGCTTGCCTTAAGATGGGAAGTAAAGTTGCAAAAACTATCACAAAGAACAGTAAATATGGAACATAGCTCAGCATTTGTATTGATAGGAACAAACATAAAATCAAACCATGGGCATCTATTAGGTAGACCAACATAAAATTTTGACTGGAGTTACATAAGGGGAAATTGATGTGATGAATGGCAGTTTGGGAGCTGAGCTGATCATGTCCATGTATTCTAATTCTACAGTAAGATGGCATTTCTGTTGGTACCAATTTATTTGTTCACAAAGATACATTTTTGGTAATGCATAGACAACATCACCTTTTATTTATCATGGTTGGTTCTGTTCCATAATTATATCAGCCCAGAGTGTCTTATTAGATATCAGACTGAATTGTAATGCACCCATTCTAAAACTTTAAGTGAAAATAACCCTTGGTGTTTGATATGCATAACAATGAAAGATGTTGGTTCACATCTTTGACTGGAGTAACAGAGGCATAAAAGTAGAAATTACAGGTCAGAGGATCATGCTGATTAAGGTTCTGTTTTTATACTGCAAGTTCTAGGTAATTAGAGTATGTGGCACTGTCTTGTGTTGACTAACTCATAAATGATATTATCATCTTTACTCACCGTTATGTGTATCATGGCTGAAATTCCACCGTTGTAATGCATGCCTGCTTGGCTAATTAGCAAGTAAGTAACTCTTACATTATCAAAGCTTGCCAGTTTCTGAAATCAATTACTGACAGGGAATAGCACAGGCACACAGCAAACCTATAACTTAATGATGGTTATTAGGGAAGACAGGAAATGAGGATGGACAGAACCATATGTTTGGGAAATGCAAATAGAAGTAGTGCTATGAGAGTAATTTTTTTTCAATTTTCATTGATGTTTCAAATTAGATCGGTGCACATGTGGCTGCAATTTCTATTGGTCATCCAAGATGGGTGTTCATAGTAAAGTACTATATAGTGGCACTAACATAACCAAGGATTGCTTTTAAAAAAAACATAACCAAGAATCACCTTCCACGTGGCTTCTTCTCTTTAGCCTGGCTTCCTTCTGCAAAGTGGGCAAATACTTCTGTCTGCTGCAGTAGGTACTTCAGTCGCCCTTTCCCTTCTTGTTCTGTGATCAAAACCACGATGAGAATGCAATACACACCAAAGAATATCATATACAAGAATTGCAGAAATTAAACAAGGTCAGACCCACACTATCTATTCTTTCTTCATGGCAGAATATCATATACAAGCACGAATTTTGTTCACATTTATATAGCAACAAATATTTATACACTCATATAGCAGCACTAAGTATATTGCACTTAGAAGAAGATTTGCTTTTACATCCCACCCAACTTAACAATCTAGTAGAGTTGTGATTTATTAATATTGTCTTTCCTTTGCAGGTTCATGTCAAGTCGATCGAGGATTTCGCGCAGCTGGGTTGTTTCGATGAGAACCAAGACAAGCAGCAGCCCACCAAAGCTTCTTCTACCCAGCAGCAACCCACTAAACCCTTTTCTACCCAGCCGCAACCCGCTAAAGCTTCTTCCACCCAGCTACCGGCCAGAGGGCACCAAGGCCTCATCATTCACATATCTACCTCTGACCAGGACGGCAAACAGCGCTGTGGCCAAGATCAACTTCCTCAGCCTCTCAGGTTTGTGTTGCGATCCTCTCCTGCGTGCACCTTGTCGAGCACAGCACTGGCTCGCTGACCCTTTTCTTCCTCCGCCCGAGGAGTATGGAGGGAGTATTTATATATTGCACTGTAAACTTGCAGTTGTCTTGTTTCAAAACAAAACTTGCAGTTGTGCAGACCTGTTGCCGAGGATCCGGTGGAGCGCGACGATGTGGTCCTCCTCCTGCTGCGAGAAGCAGCCGCGCTTGAGGTCGGGGCGGAGGTAGTAGATCCACCAAGGCAGCAGCTCTTGCCGCAGCAGCAGCCGACGCCGTGGCGGTTGATGCGCAGCCGACGATGAGGGCGGCGGGGCGGCGGCGTTGGGAGAGGAGAGGGCGGCGTCGCGGGAGGTGGGGCGACGGACGGTGTCGGGACGGTGCGACGGCGGCGAGGCTTTCTGGGCTCTGGGGGAGAGGAGAGGGCGAGGGAGGGAGAGGGCGAGGGCGAGGGAAGGCGGGGAGAGGGCGAGGGAGAGGGAAGGCGAGGAGAGGGCGAGGGAGGGAGAGGGCGAGGGCGAGGGCGAGCAGTGGGTCAGGGCAGCGGCGGCGGCGGCGGTGGATCGAGAGGGAGAGGGAACTGGCGAGGGGGAGAGGGAAGGGGGGATCGGGCGAAGGGGGAGAGGGAAGGGGGGACCGGGCACAATACTAATGGCGCACCTCACCGTGGTGCGCCATTAGTATATCCATACTAATGGCGCACCTCACCGTGGTGCGCCATTAGTACACCTCACCGTGGTGCGCGATTAGTACACCGCACCGTGGTGCGCGCTTAGTATTTTTTTTATTTCAACTCGAGCCAACAGGTTATGTACCACCAGAACTGATCCACATCAAGTCCCCTCTACTAGCTCGACTAGTTAGCAGCCAGTTCTCACACCAGGAGGTCCTGGGTTTGACTCCCAGGCTCCACAAATTTTTTTTAGCATTTAAAAAGCTGTTTGATACTTATTTGTGTTTAAATATGTTCAAACTTGTTTAAATAATAACCGTAATATTTTTTATAAGACAGTAGCATTTAAAAAGCTGTTTGATACTTATTTTTTTTATAAGACGGTGCGCGGGGTGCGGGGGGTCGGCGGCGGCGGCCGGTGGACTGGGGGGTGCTCGGCGACGAGGGGGACCGGATCTGGCGAGGTGGGATAGCAATTGAGACGGAGGGGGATCGAGATCGAGTGTCCATGAAATTTAAAAATATTCATGATAGTTCAAAAAGTACCCATGAAATACAATCGAGAAATGAAGGCTACGATTTAAATACAATCAATCTTATCTAGCTATCTGTTCACAATCTTCTTGCCCTTCTTTTTCACAAATGGAGTTCTTCTGTGGAACGGACGTCCTTTAGGTAGGGTGGTCCTGCTTCTTCTTGTGGTGTATGCTGCTACTTCATCATCGTCGTCATGTTCGATCCTCGGGTCGCCGTACTTGTCGAAGTCTTGCTCATTGGCTACTCCATCCATTCCGATGATCTTCCTTTTGCCTCTCCTCACGACAACACGACTGGGCTTTGGCGGGTCGGTAATGAAGAAGCATTGGTCCACTTGGGAAGCCAGTACCCATGGCTCATTTTTCGCGGTGACGTTTGCGCCCGCGGTCTTGGATTTGGCTTCGGGTATAACCATGGTGGTGAAATACCGGTCTTCTTTTATGACGTTCTTGGCCCATCTGACACGGAACATCGGGACCTTCTCTCCAGCGTAGCTCAGCTCCCAGATCTCCTCGATCCTTCCGTAGTATCTGTCCTTGTCGTTACCGGTGTAGGATTCCATCGTTACCCCAGAGTTCTGATAACCATCGCTCTTCATGTCCTTGGCCTCGGTGTAGAATGTGTAGCCGTTGATATCGTACGCCTCATAGGTCATCAGGTTGTGCTCGGCGCCCTGTGACAAGGCGAATATGAGTTGTTCTTCCGCGGAAGAATCCTCATGTAAAGGGTACGACAGAAGCTTCTGCTTGAACCAACGCGTGAAACATGAGTTGTGCTCTTTGAGTATATCTCCGTCCGTCCTCTGTTGGCCTCGGTCTCTTAATAAAGGTTTTGTGCTCTACCACCCAAGGATCGACCACGTCTATGTGTTGTACCGCGACTAGGTTTGCTCTTTCAAAGTCGGCGAGTCGACCCTCGAAGTCGACATGCATTTCGCGGCGACCCTCACGGTGACCCCATCCAGCGAGCCTGCCGAGGTGCCTGTTGACGGGCAGACCAACGGGGTTCTCGATGCCTAGATAATTCGTGCAGTAGGAGATGCACTCTTCGGTCAGAAAGCCCCTGGCTATGCTTCCTTCTGGACGTGACATGTTGCGAACGTATCCTTTGATGACACCATTCATCCTTTCGAACGGCATCATGCTGTGCAGGAACGTCGGCCCGAGTTGGATGATATCCTCCACTATATGGACCAGCAGATGCACCATAACATCGAAGAATGCGGGCGGGAAGTACATCTCAAGCTCGCATAGTATCACCACGATCTCTTCCTGTAGCCTTCTGAGTTGCCTCACGCCAATCGACTTCCGAGAGATGACGTCGAAGAAGTTGCATAGGCCAAATAGCGTTTCACGGACGTGCGCGTCCATGATCCCACGGATTGCAACTGGAAGTATCTGCGTCATCAGCACGTGACAGTCGTGAGACTTCATCCCGCTGAATTTCTGCTTCGCTGGGTCTAGGTATCTGCTTATCTTCCCCGCGTAACCGTAAGGAAGTTTTACTCCTAGGAGGCAGGTGAAAAACTGCTCGATCTCGTCCTGACTTAGAGTGAAGCACGCGGGAGGGTAGTCATTTCCGGTCTTCTTGGCCTTTTTGCCTTTGCGACGACTTTCTGTGTCCTGCTTCGCCTCATCATCATCATCATCATCATCATCATATATAGCGTGAAGCTCCTGCCTGATGCCCATTGATTTCAAGTCTGCCCTTGCTTTCGGCCCATCTTTTGTTCTCTCTGGCATGTTGAGCAGGGTACCAAGCAGACTCTCGCACACGTTCTTCGTGATATGCATGACATCAAGGCTGTGAGGCACACGGTGGATCTTCCAGTACGGCAAGTCCCAGAAAACAGACCTTGTTTTCCATACCTTCAGCAGCGGCTCTGGCGCCTTTCGCTTCTTTCCCGGCTCTGGCGCCTTTTGCTTCTTTCCCGGCAGTGGGCAGTCTTTCCAATTTTTCAACAGCTTGTCTATTTCCTCGCCGCTCCTCGTACACGGGCGTTTTCGGGGTTCGATTTCACCATCGAACAGATCCTTGCGTTTCCTCCACGGGTCATCGTCGCGAAGCCACCTTCGATGTCCCATGAACACGGTTTTCAAAGACCCGGGATCTCTATCTAGCTGGCGATACGTTGTGTCATCCATGCACCTTACGCATCCAGAAAATCCGTGGACTACCTGCCCCGCAAGATATCCGTAACCGAGATAGTCGTGCACCATCGTGAGCAGTGCGGCTCTCATAGGGAAATATTCTTTCTCTGCGGCGTCCCACGTATTGGCTGGCGTTTTCCACAGCGTGTCAAGCTCCTCTTTCAGCAGCCCCAGATACAGATTGTTCATGCACACATGGTATTTCACGTGCGGTAAATCCAGAGGACACACGATTTTCTTCGCCTCCTCCAAACTGGTCGGGCACTTGTTCCCCTTGGGAAGACGTTCGTGCCAGAATGACATGTTCTCGTCGAAGCATGCGTCGGTCATTTTGTGTTTTACCTTCATCTCCAGAGCCATGAGCGTTACTTTCAGGCGGGTATCCTCGGGCCTGCATCCTTCATACAATGGAGTAACCGCGTCTAACTCAAGTTGATCCATCTTGGCTTTCTCTCGGGCGGCAGCTCTTGCGTTATCCGTCTACTTGAGAAGAAGCTCTTGAATATGAGGGTCCTGCACCCAGCCCATCGATGGTCCAGCGTCGTCTGCTCCGCCGACATCACCGTCGTGATCATCTCCTGGGGATTCTTCGTCTTCTCGCCCCCCCCCCCCCCGAGCCGCGGTGGTTGTCTTGCTGCCCTTCCTCATTTCTTGCCCGGCCCCCATGGACGACTTCGTAGTCATCTTCATCACCTTGCCACCGATAGCCATCCATGAAACCACGCAAGAGCAGGTGGTCCCGCACCTGCCCGGAATCCGGGTCCGCAATAAGGCTATTCAGCTTGCATCTTCGACACGGACATCTTATCTCCGTCTCGTTCTTTTGAAGCATCTCGGCCTTCGCGGACCTCAAAAACCTATTCACGATGCCTTCGGTCATCGTGCGGACCATGTTCGCCTGCGGGGTAGAGCAAAACGATATTTTAGAACCAAGAAAAAAATTGGCATGACTTTCCCTAAAAATAGGACCAAAAAGAATGCTTAATGCCAAAATTCTCGCCGAAACGGAAATGAATCAACATTCCGGCAAAATATTGGCAACTATCGCATTTCAAATACCGGTACACCTCCAAACACAAACACATATGCAACACCACAAACATATGCAACACCACGAACATACATAGATCTAGCTAGGCCATAAAAAGTGCATGTGCACATTGTTGTAGGGAGAACAACATAAATATAGCTTCCCCCCTTACTTACCTAGCAAAACAAGGTAACTTAACCACTTAATTTGAATGAATCTATGGTGGAAATGAGGTGAAAAAGAGGAGGCACCCGAGACAAGGAGGAGGCGGTGGAGAGAATGAAGTGGGGAGAAAGTGAGTGTGGGAGGAGAGGCTGTCCAAAATATCTTGTTGCTGCCCACTTACTAATGGCGCACCAGCAACAAATGCGCCATTAGTAATCCAGGTTACTAATGGCGCACCCCCTGGTGATGCGCCATTAGTAGTTTTGCAAAAAAAAGGAATAAAAACAATAATAAAAAATAACATTAGTGGCGCACCTTCTGGCTGGTGCGCCATTAGTATGTTTGGATAGGCGCACTAGTTCAAAAAAAAATTTGGTACTAATGGCGCACCATGGGCAGGGTGCGCCATTAGTAGTTTCAACACTAATGGCGCATCAGAAGGTGGTGCGCCATTAGTATATACTAATGGCGCACCACGTGTCTGGTGCGCCATTAGTGTCATTTCCATCTATAGCCCTTTTCCTAGTAGTGAGGGTTAGGCGGGACGGGGGCACTGGGGGGGTAGCAATGCCACCGGAGCGTCGCACCGGGCCCTCATACATGCGGGGTGGTGTGGTGGCATGTCCGAAGAGGCGGGACGCGTCTCCGGTGCGTGGCCCCCCCTCACGGACGGCGATGACACGGTAGTAGATGTTCTGCGGTAACGATGCGGCGTCAATATTACTAAATACTCGGAGCGCGATAAAATCATGAGTTTTTTTGTACGACGTGGGCACATGTGCTATAGTAACGATGGTATTTTTTCATAATTTTTGGTGATGGAGAAGTATCCGAAAAATTCCCTCTACGCGGATTGCCCTTCGCGCGTCTACGGCTGTGGCCGACGGCCTCCGGGGGCTAGCATGCCGCCAAATCTTGCGTAGGCGGCCTCTCACAAGTCTGGAGACCATGGCGTGGCATCAGAGGCTTTATGAACACCAAGTGCAGAGGGATAGCCAGATGCAGCAGGCTTTTCAGGATATGGCGGCCGGCGGGTGTCCTCAGTTCCCTCCAGCACAATGCCCTCCAGCACAACCAGTGCTGATGAGCTTTGAGGAGTTTGTGGCACAGAACGCTGGCCCCTCGCCGGTTAGTTCATCCCCAATCTATTCACCCAAAGCATGCCATGCCTTTCAACACAGTCATATATCCCGTGCATATGTCTTTTCAACATCCAGGGAACAGGTGGATCTACCGTTGGCGGTGGTCTTCGCAGCACTCCTGAGACACGGAGCCCGACCACTCCGATCCACGGAGGCGGAGGCGGAGGTGGAGGCGGTCTTGGCGGTAGCGCTGCCGCTAGCAGTGACGACCCGGGCTTTGGCGGTCTTGGCGGTGACAACCTCCGTGGTGCTCAACGTCCTGGCGCTTAAGCCTTTGGGTCACATTGTGGCGGTCTTGGTGGTGATGATACTTATATGCTTGTGATGTTTCTTATTGTTGTTTGTGAGATTCTTATATGCTTTGTGGTGATGATACTTATATGTTTATGCTTTGCGATACTTTTTATGATGTGTGATGATGAATTTGTTGTGTGATGCTGCTGGGCCAGCTGTTATGTGATGCATATATTTGTTGTGTGATGCTGTATATATTCAAATGAATTGAGCTGAAACAAAACAGAAAAAAGAAAAAAAACAGACAAAAAACTATGCCGACGGCTAGGCCGTCGGCATAGAGCTGCCGTGAGCTCCTAGTGGCTGCCACGTGGCAGGTCTATGCCGACGGCTTTCGAACTAAGCCGATGGCTAGGCCGTCGGCATAGGCCTGCTCCAGGAGCTCCCAGTGGCTGCCACGTGGCAGGTCTATGCCGACGGTCTAGCCGTCGGCATAGTTTCAAACTAAGCCGACAGCTAGGCCGTCGGCATAGTCCCGCCCCAGGGGTGACGCCTGCTCGCCACGTGGCACGTCTATGCCGACGGCCTAGCCGTCGGCTTAGTTTGAAACTATGTCGACGGCTAGGCCGTCGGCACAAATGTGCCACGTGTCGAGCACGCGTTGGTCAACACTTGACGGCGGCCGCTGTTAGGCGATAACATTGCCGACGGCCAGGGCCGTCGGCATAGATGTACGGACACCGTCGAGATAGTTCCTATGCCGACGAACTTTCTATGCCGACGGCCTTCCTGGCTACGCCGACGGATATGTTGCTGACGGCCGTCGGCATAGGCCTGTCCCGATGGCCATTCAGGGCTATGCCGACGGCCCTGGCCGTCGGCATAGGGTGCGATTCCGGTAGTGCGTTACTAGTAGGCTATGGCTGCAGGAACCCAAGTTTCAGATCCTAGTTGGCAACCTCAACAATCTGAGAGAGCTCTACCTCGATGGAGTGGATATGTCTACCAGCGCAGATGATTGGTGCGATGCATTTGCTAATTCTCTTCCGAATCTCCGAGTTCTTAGCTTGAGATATTGTAATCTTGTTGGTCCTATTTGCCCGTCCCTGTCGACCCTGCACTCCCTAGCTGTGATCAGTCTCCAAGACCAAGATAACTTTGATACGTCTGCCACTCCTCCTCGGGAGATGCTCATGGATTTTGGCAATTTAAATTTTCTTCAACTAGCTTTGACAAATCTCCGATGCTGGTTCCTTAATAGAATCTTCCTATAAAAGTTGAAAGCGAGCGTCCTTGATTTGTTTGGGACATCTCTGTTTATGTGCCAAATTTGTCATGTAAAGTGATCTTTAATAGAAGAAAAGCGAGCTATGAGCAATGGAAGCAGTAAACAGGTGCAACTCGCAACTAAATCATCTAAGAGAGTGGTTTTCCTGCACCCCAGCTCGGTGCACCCACACAAGAAAACATATCAAAAGATTTCAAAAAGTTCTGAAATGTAGGAATGATCATCAACAAATATTATGGGCACTTACAAAATTTTGGGGGTCAAATAACATTGGAGGAGCTATGTACAAAAAAGACAAAATCACTGAAAATTAATCAAAATGTAAGTGCACTATTTGACTGGATTTTGTATATATTTTTTTGTCTTTTTTGTACAGAACTCGTCGAATGTTATTTGACCACCAAACTTTGTTAGCGCCCATAACATTTGTTGATGATTATCCCCACAAAGTTTCAGAATTTTTTGAAATGTTTTGCTATGTTTTCTTGCATGATGCACCATGGTACAACCACTACTTTTCGTAAAAATGTCACATCGCTACCCAAGAACTGCACTTCTTCTGCATACCACGCGCCACGCGGCACGTAAATGGTGTCAAGTCTTGCTTGCCTTGCCGGAGCTTGGCCTTTCTTGCTGCGTGCATCAGCCAAGGGTACGTCTACTTGCAGAAGCAGAGCACTACATGCTGCTCCTGGAGTCCTAGCTGCAACTCACAAGTCATCGTCTAGTCTAGTGCCACTGGGACAGTAGCTTCCAAACAACATCTAGCTATTATGGACATATCTGAAGGAACCTATGGCCCCTGCCCTACGGGAAAATCTGCAAGGATCACAGTTCCACGCAACCCGTCTCACACGTATGGTGGAAGTCCACCGGGGGCTTTCCTTTTTTTGGCCCATTGTGTTATTTGGATTACTTGAGCGAAGACCGGCATAAAACACGAATGGAAAAAGGAGGAGCCTAAGGGCAAACCGCTCACACAGGTGTGGCTGCGGTTTTCAGGGGCCCCATCTGAGGCTTTAACCGATGCTCGAGTAGTGGCGAGTTTGGGTATACTGGTGGGTAAGACTGAGGAAGTGGACATGGCTTTTACCCGCGCACATGGGGTGGCCCGGCTCTTAGTGGGCGTTCTGGACATTGATTTTATCCCGAACGCGGTTAACTGGTTTTATCGCGGAGAGGTGTTTCCTCTTGAGATAGAGTTTGAGGATGCCGAGTTGTTTGCCGATGTGGGTTCTAGGGCTGATATGGACATGCACGAGGGGGATGGTGATGCCGGTGCTCGTGAGGACCCGACTGATGAGGCAGGACGAGAGAGGGCCAATGGGCCTAGCACGGCTGCTCAGTTGCCCGGTGATGGTTCTGGAGTTGAACCTGCATCGGCCCCGACGATACCGATGAGTACGTTGCGTTTTGGGTCCTTCGAGCCAGCTTCGGCTCCTCCTCGGCTTTGGAGTGACAGGGTTGAGTCTGATGATTGCTTTGAGTGTATGCTCCCTCCTTTGGAGCTTGATGTTGTGGCTAGTCCTGTGATGGTTACGGAGGTGGAGCCTGAGGTGGGTTCGCTTCGTCCTACCGTGGCTTCGAGTAGGGATATAACGACAGGTTCGGAGGTGCTCTTTGGGGAGGGGAGTCTAGGGCAGGTGGCCCCGGCCTCTCCCTCTCGTGGTCTGGCGCAGGTCACACCGGTGAGGCCGGTGTTGGTCGGCAGTGGGGGAGGTAGCCTAGCCTCCTCTCCCACTGCGACGCCGGTACCGGTCGGCTTGGCCAGTGCCGGGGTAGCGAGCCCGAGGCAGGAGGCCTCGGCTCCTGCTTCTCCGGTTGGGGCGGTGGCCCTCGCGCCGGCGGCTGCGCTGGGGGGAGAGCTGGGGCAGGTGGCCGTGGCTCTCCCCTCCTCTCCGGCAGTCAGGTGGACTGCTTCTCCTTCGACAACGACGGTTTCCCCTGCACTGGCCCTAGACATCCCTTCCTCATCTGCGGTCAGGAGGACCGCACCGTCGGCGACTTCGACGCTTCGCTCTGAGCCGGTGGACGGGGCAGGAGGAGGGAGTGGGCAGGTGGCCCCCGTTGTCCCGTCTCTTGTCCTACCCGCCGGGCACTTGTCCGAGGGCATTGGGAGCCCGCGGCCTCCTCATTCTTGAGAGGAGGTTATTGCCTTTGGCGGGATCCCAGACTCGGTCTCGACGGGGAGACGGATGAGTGCTCGCGTTCTGGACCTTCCGGAGGTGGACGATATGCAGCAGTGGTGCGCTATGAGGGCGGCCAAGCTTCACGATGTTGCGATCTCTTCTGGTATGTCCGTTAACATATCTAATTCTTCATTGCATTTTGCTCCTGAGGAGATTATTAATAATGCAAACCAATTAGGAGTTTCACTAGGCGCTACTGATAATGAAATTTCCAATTCGGTGAATGATATGTTAGATTTAGAGGCGGAGCGGGCCTTAGAGACTATTCGTAATCTTGCTGCGGTCAAACCCATGAACGATGAGGAAATTGATGCGTTAGGGGTTAGAGTGCTAAATAATCTATGTGCGGATCTAGCACCTTCTAATCAGGAGTCTGAGGGCGATGATGCGCCCTTAGATGATGTAGATGTCGGTTCCTTTCAGCCCAGTTATGAGGACCGGGTGACGGAGCCCACTAAGCCAAAGCATAAGTGGAAACGAAAGATTTATCCCGATTCTGCAGTTCGTAGGAGTGCTAGGATTCGGACTGCTAAAAAATTCCATGATGAACTATGAAAGGAATCTTTTGAAATAGCAGAGGTCTGAAGGACTTGGCTAAAAGAAGGTTTCTTGCTGAAGCTTCTCTGGAACATCGGTTAGATTTCATTGCTTTATCGAAAACCGGTAGAGAGAATTTTGCGCCGCAGTTTCTTTCCTCTCTTGTGGGTGGTATTGATTTCGACTGGCATTGTCTCCCGCCACGAGGTAGATTGGGAGGTATCTTACTGGGTGTGAGATGCGATTCCCTTGAAGTCCGGAGTGTAGTAATAGGTGACTTCGCGGTAAAGTTTCGAGTTAGGTCTAAAGTTGATGGGTTCAACTGGGCTTTGGTAGCGGTCTATGGTGCTGCACAACCCGAGCTTAAACCGGAGTTTCTGGCGGATCTTGTTCAGATCTGTGGGTCCGAACAGCTTCCGATTTTGGTCGGGGGGATTTCAATATCATTAGGAGGAGAGAGGAGAAAATAATGATAACTTTGACGGCAGGTGGTCGTTTATGTTCAATACCATTATTCAAAGCTTAGATCTAAGGGAGATAGATCTTTCTGGTAGAAAGTTTACTTGGGCTAATGCTCTGCCAAACCCGATGTATGAAAAGCTTGATCGGGTTCTTGCCAGTGTGGAGTGGGAACAGAAGTTCCCTCTTGTTACGGTGCAAGCTCTCACGCGGGGAATCTCCGATCACACACCATTGTTCGTTGACTCAGGGGAGCCGAACCATATGGGAAACAAAAACACCTTCTCATTTGAGATGGCCTGGTTCGAACGCGAGGGGTTCTTAGACATCATAGCCAGGGAGTGGGCCAAGGGTGTTGGAGGAAGGACGGTGGTCGAGCGTTGGCAGAATAAAATTAGGCATTTGAGAAGTTTCTTACAGGGTTGGGCTAAGCACCTCAATGGGGTGTATAAGATTGAGAAGGATAGGCTCCTCTCTCTTGTACAGGCCTTGGATGTAAAAGCCGAATCCGCGATGTTGCTGCCTGCCGAGGTCCAGGTTAAAAATGAGGCAGAGAAGAGGCTGAAAGAACTTCTCCGCGAAGAAGAATTGAAGTGGGCTTTGCGTGCCAAGGTCCGCAAAGTAGTCCAAGGGGACGCGAATACTCAATTCTTTCACCTCATTGCTAATGGTAAGCACAGAAAGAAGCGGATCTTTCAGCTAGAGCAGGATGAGGGTACTATTTTAGGTCAGGATAATCTCAAAACCTATATTACCGAATACTATAGACAGTTATTTTGACCGTCGGAGGACAATTGTGTGTCCCTCGATGAGTCCAGGATCGAGGACGTGCCTCAATTGTCTGCTGCTGATAATGATATCCCGGTTGCCCCGTTCTCAGAAAAGGAGGTGTTCGATGCTATTGTACAAATGAAAAATAGTAAGGCTCCCGGTCCGGATGGGTTCCCGACTGAGTTCTATAAAAAGTGCTGGCACATTATTAAGGGGGATTTACTACCGATGTTTCATGATTTATTCTGTAGACAGCTTCAATTATTTCACTTGAATTTTGGAACTATCACATTGCTCCCGAAGAAAACGGATGCTGTGAGGATTGAGCAGTTCAGACCGATCTGCCTCCTCAATGTTAGTTCCAAAATCTTCACCAAGGTCGGGACTAATAGGAACACACAGATTGCGCAGTCTGTGGTGCAGCAATCCCAAACTGCTTTCATGCCGGACAGGAACATCCTTGAAGGGGTGGTTGTTCTTCATGAAACGCTCCATGGAATCCATTCCAAAAAATTAGATGCAGTAATTTTTAAGGTGGATTTCGAAAAAGCGTATGATAAGGTTAAGTGGCCATTCCTCCAACAGGCATTGCGTATGAAAGGTTTTGATGAAGCCTGGCACCGACAGGTCGAATCATTTACGCAAAAAGGGAGTGTGGGAATTAAAGTGAATGACAACATAGGTCATTACTTCCAGACACATAAAGGCCTAAGACAAGGAGATCCGATGTCCCCTATCCTGTTTAATATTGTGGTGGATATGTTAGCAATTTTGATAGGAAGGGCTAAGGAGAATGGTCAAGTGGGTGGGTTGGTACCTCACCTTGTTGAGGGAGGTGTTTCCATCCTTCAGTACGCCGATGATACAATCATCTTTATGGAGCATGATTTGGCCAAGGCGAGAAATATGAAGCTAGTGTTATGCCTGTTTGAACAATTGACCGGGTTAAAAATTAACTTTCATAAGAGCGAGTTGTTCTGCTTTGGTAGAGCCAAAGACGACCAGGAGTCTTATAGGCAATTGTTTGGGTGCGAGTTGGGGAGTTTACCCTTCTCTTACCTTGGTATTCCGATTCACCGTCGTAGGCTAACAAACAGAGAATGGAAGTGCATCGAGGATCGATTTGAGAAAAAACTGAGCTGTTGGAAAGGTAAGCTCATGTCATACGGAGGCCGTTTGATATTGATTAATTCGGTGCTCACGAGTATGCCTATGTTTCTCTTATCTTTCTTTGAGGTCCCAGTTGGTGTTAGGAAACGACTGGACTTTTATCAGTCGCATTTCTTTTGGCAGGGTGATGAACTTAAAAGAAAATACCGGCTTGGTAAATGGGACATCATCTGTAGACCGAAAGACCAAGGAGGTCTTGGTATTGAAAATCTTGAAGTTAAGAACAGATGCCTTCTTAGTAAATGGTTGTGGAAGCTGTCTTCCGGGACTGAGGCCATGTGGGCGCAGATCCTCCGCAACAAGTACCTCCAGACTAAATCATTGTCCCAGGTCGCAGTCAGGCCGACTGATTCGCCTTTCTAGAAAGGACTAATGAAAGTCAAACAATCTATGTTCAATAGGACGAGATTTGTTATTGGAAACGGTACAAGTACACGTTTCTGGGAGGATACTTGGCTTGGTGAATCACCTTTAGCCATTCAATATCCGTCTTTATATCGGATTTCTCAACGACGTGAGGTGTTCGTGGCAACGGTATTCCAATCTGTCCCTCTTAATATTCAGTTTCGACGGTCGCTAGCGGGCAATCGTTGGGAAGAATGGCTCCATCTAGTTAGGAGACTGATGGAGGGTCAACTTTCTCGCCAACCCGATATATTGCGCTGGAAGTTGACTAGCTCTGGAGTATTTACAGTTAAATCAATGTATATTGATGTTATTAATTCGAATGCTATTCCAACTTTCAAGTATGTTTGGGCTGTCAAAGTTCCTTTAAAAATTAAAGTGTTTATGTGGTTTGTCCATAAACAAGTTATTTTAACAAAGGACAACTTGATTAATTTTCAAGTATGTTTGGGCTGTCAAAGTTCCTTTAAAAATTAAAGTGTTTATGTGGTTTGTCCATAAACAAGTTATTTTAACAAAGGACAACTTGATTAATCGCAATTGGACAGTACCTACTAGGTGTAGTTTCTGTGATCGGGATGAGACGATTAAGCATTTATTCTTTGATTGCCCGTTGGCCAAAGTTCTATGACGGACGGTCCATATTGCTTTTAATATTACTCCACCGACTTCGGTCAATGCTTTATTTGGGACATGGCTTAATGGGGTTGAGCCTGAATTAGCAAGACATATTCGGGTTGGAGTTTGCGCTTTGTTATGGACTATCTGGAATTGCAGAAATGATTCGGTTTTTAACAGAACATCACGGATTCATTTTTTGCAGGTTATTTTCCGAGCTACGACATTGATCCGTTCGTGGTCGCTACTCACTCCGATGGAGGCCAGGGAGCATTTGGTTACTGGATCTATCCGTTGGGAGATGGTAGCTCGGGATATCTTCAACCGGTTTGGATGGCGGTCATGTAATAGGATAGGCAATTAGTTTCCCTATCTATTTCTAGCCAGCCGGTTGTGGCATCTTTTTCGGGCTAGTTTGTGTATCTAGCCGTCTGTCGCTCTGTGTGAGCTAGCATTTATCCTTTGCTTTTTGTTTGGCTGGAGACTGTGGAACCTTATTGGCACCTTTTGTTATTTGGTTAATACGATGGTCGTATGCATCATTCTGATGCAGAGGCCGGGGAGATCCCCTTTTCGAAAAAAAAACTAAAATTTCTGAACCTCTTGTTTCTAATTTTCTTTGGTATTCCCTCTATAAAGCCTAACTGTACTCCTGCTTGTTTTCTCAAAAGGAAGACAAACAACTAGTTAGAACCAAATGGCTTCAATTTGTTGGGCGCTACTACTCTTTCTTGCAATGTTTTCGGGACTAGCCACCTCCCACACCCATGGTGACGATAACCCCACTCTCCGATGCCATCCAGACCAGGCTGCAAGCCTCCTCCAGCTAAAGCGATCCTTTTCCTTCTTCCGCTACCCCAGCGCCCTCGACTCATGGCAGGATGGCACTGATTGCTGTCTTTGGGAAGGTGTTGGCTGCAGCAACTCCTCTGGCTATGTCACTGCTCTAGAGCTTAGCGGCCGTGGCTTGTACAGTCAAGGCCTTGACCCTGCAATCTTCAACCTCACCTCGCTCCAACTACTCGACCTTAGCCTGAACAATTTTGGCCAGTGCAATCTCCCGGCAACCGGGTTTGAGAGGCTCTCCTTGCTCACCCACCTCAACCTCTCCACTTCGGGCTTCCAAGGCCAGATACCTATTGGCATCGGCAAACTTGCAAACCTTATCTCCTTGGATCTTTCTGTTCTCTACTATGCCGCTTCTGATGATTCTCTTAATGGCCATGGCACCAGCATACCTGGCGTTACTAGTTGGCTATGTTTGCAGGAACCCAACTTTCAGATCCTAGTTGGCAACCTCAACAATCTGAGAGAGCTCTACCTCGATGGAGTGGATATGTCTACCAGCGCCGATGATTGGTGCGATGCATTTGCTAATTCTCTTCCGAATCTCCGAGTTCTTAGTTTGAGATATTGTAATCTTGTTGGTCCTATTTGCCCGTCCTTGTCGACCCTGCACTCCCTAGCTGTGATCAGTCTCCAAGATAACTTTGATACGTCTGCCACTCCCCCTCGGGAGATGCTCATGTATTCTTACAATTTAAGTTTTCTTCAGCTTGCTTGGACAAATATCCAACGCGGGTTCCCTAGTAGAATCATCCAATACAAAAACTAAGGTCCTTCATTTGTTTGGGACATGGTCTCTCAGGTTATGTGCCAATATTTTCCATCTAATTAAAGGGAACTGCATGTTTTCCTGGAAGGGTTCTATCCCTGAGGTACTGAGATGTAATACGACTTCTACATATACATTACTTTTACTTCTGAAGTTAACATTTGTTCCGTATTGTAGAACGCATATATGCAATTCTATCATGTCTGCCTTACGACGACTTATCTGTAGTATATGATGTTGTTTGGCCTAGATGGCTGGATGTACTAGCTCTGGAACATAACCATGATGATGTAATTCGTTAATTGTTTCAGGTGCTATTGCGACATGAATGCAATAAGTCATATTGCAGAGTTGTTATTTCTCTGTCCTTCATATCGTTGCAAAAATGAAACCAGCATAGCTGATGCAGAGTTGTGAATTGTGAGCTTGCCGGAAGGCTGACAAACCTGAATGCTGTACGGCGGGCGCACAGGCAGTGCGTCCTGGGGCAAAAGCCTGTGATCCAACTGCCTCGGCTTGCTGCTGCTCTCGAGTGGAAGCGAACTGCTGGCTGGAAGATGGTGTGGATGATTAACAGTTGCGCAATCCCTCTGCCTTGCGCTGACAGCCGTGTCAGCCCAGCGATGGAAATTGCGTCATGAGGGAGAAACATGAATCCACATTTGCCTGCTGAAGACGAAGCGCTCGGAGACGATGATCGTTGCTGGTATCCAGCATGGGCTCCGTGATAGCCACCAATTTGTTTGGGATGGGTCATGCGTGTCATGTGTAGGAACTAGGAACCAGTGTGTTCAGTTCCATTTATTACATTGGAGGTGTGTGGAATTTATGAAACCTGAACCTTCCCTAATTGCTGCGATAGCCCTTAGCTGTATAGCAGCATCTAAATTTGCCTGAAGTAAAATGCTGATAAATCACGTGAGTAGTGCATTTCTTTGTTTTGCTGCCAGCTCCGCGTCTTGAGCTGGTGCTCATGATGAGTTTTCTCTACCTGCAGATTAGCAGGGACTAGTTGTTTAATGCCGCTCTTCGCACAACAGAAGTCAGAGGGGAAGTTTCTGCTCTTTTTGGAACAAATAATCCAAAGAGGTCTCAGCTTTCTTCATTTTCATGCAGTTCATTTAAATCAACTTATATGATGTTGATTTGCAGTGTTTCGAACATCCAGCAGCGGAAAAACGTGCTCCCGTGTTGTTTATTTTATCAGTCCAGGTGTATATGAAGTATGTACTCTTATTATACTTGCATGTTCTTGACTGTTCCTTGAAAATTTCCACTGTCATGAAATGAGATTCCAAACAAGCAGATGCCTGTTTCTTTGTACCTGTAAATAATGCTTATACGACATTGGGAGCATATTGTATCGGATAATATATATATTTTTTCAAAAATAAAAACTCATATTTTTCTGGGACATTTGTATGTTGAAAATACAATATTAATATCCAGTGGCACTTTCCCCCCCTATTTTCCTTTTTAGGATCCAATTTTCCAATAATTTTAAACAGAAATATATCATAAGTCAAATGGGCTTCTGGGCTGGTCCAACTGCGCGCAGCTTGCCGAGACAAGGCCAGGCCGAGAGTGCGCCCTCGGCCCCCCTCGGGGCTTCTGCTTCACCAATCGATGCTGCCGTGCCACCGTGTGTCTAACCCTCCTCGCGGTGGCATGGCGCCGGCGTCGCCCATCTCTTAGATCTCTAGTACGCTTAGAGCATCTCCAGTCGTTGGCCCCCAAGGGGGCGCCTAAAATCGCCGTCTAGGGGTGAGCCGGCGTAAAAATTGGGCCTGGGGGCGAGTTGGTCCCCAACCGCCGGCCACAGGGCCGCCCCCAGGCGCGTTCGAAAATAAAATTTGTTTAGCAAAGTTCGGCACAGTTTGGCGAAGTTCGGTGAAACTTGGGCATATATTAGACATGCTCGCGGGTTTTCATTACATAGGAAAATAGATAACTAATAAACTAAAAGAGAAACTGGCTGAACGCCGAGTAGTCGCCGTCGTCGCCGCCATCGTCGCCGCCGTTGTCGGACTTCTCCTCCTTGACGCGGCCGTCCTTGGTGGACCGCTGACCGGCGTCGCCAACGCAGGCTGGTGGCGGTGGCGCGTCGTCGTCGTTGCTGTCGCAGATGACGACGACCCCGCCTTCGTCGCGGCTCCGCGAAGTGGCGCAGGGCGGCGCACTGGCGCTCCTTCGCCTTCTCCAGGCGCTCCTTCTCCATCGCTATGGAGTCCCTGCGCGCCCATTCCAGGGCCGCGTCGTCGTCGTCGAGCTCCGTCTTCACCGGCGTGGCTGGCTCCTTCTTCACCGGCGCGAGCCCCGGCTCCGTCTTTGGCTTGACGAAGCGCGGAGGAAGAGCCGACGAGGAGGCGCGCCGGCAGCCCTCGTTGATGACGATGCCGGCGCTGCGAGTGCGCCGGCCGAGCGGCGTCTCCGCCGCGGGCTCGGCCTTGACGTCGAGCAGGGCCGGGGCACCGGAGGAGTGCGAGGAAGATCGAGAGGAGGAAGAAGAGGAGGAGTACCCAAACCTCCTTGGCGCCCATGGCCCGGCGCGTCGGTGGTGCGCCGGGGCGGCCGCCCTCGCCGGGTATGCCAACGGCGGGTTGTTGCCGCCCTCGAGTGTGCGGCCGAGGACGCCCCACCACAGGTGGCGCCCCTCGCTGTTCTTCTGGCCGCCGACCACCGGCGCATCGTTAGTGGATGCCAACCGCTGCCGCTGGTGGCGCTCGAAGTACGCCGCCCAAGCCGCGTGGTTGTCGGCGGCGTACTGGGGGAGGGAGAGCTGGGCGTCGGTGAGGGAGGCGCGGACGACCTCGACCTCCTCGGCGAAGTAATTTGGCTTGGCCACGGCGTCGGGCAACGGGGGAACGGGCACTCCCCCGTCGCTGAGCCTCCACCCCGTCGGCCCGGCGCGCATGTCCGGCGGCGCCGGGATGTTCACCTGGAACAGGAGCCAGGACTCCTGTTCGCGCAGCGAACGGCGGCCGAAGCCGTTGGCCGCCGCCTCGTCTCCGGGGAAACGCTCTGCCATGACGACGAGCTCGGGAAAGGTAGAGAGGGAGAGGGAGGGGCTGGGCGGCGGCGAGGGGCGGGGCTGGTGTGGGCACAGGCAAGTGAGGCCGCCGGCTATATAGCCGTGCTGCGCCCGTGTGAACGCGTGCGAGGGAGGGGAGGCGTCGGCGCGCCGTCCCGTGACGCGCCGCTCGTGAGGAATCAATGGCAAGGCTGACCGGTAGCAGCCTTGCCATTGATTCCCCGCGGGAACCGAGGCCGTTGGGGAAAGACGAGGCGCCGTGTCGCTGACGTGGCTGGCCCGCGGCTTTTTCGCGCCAAAACAGCTCGCCCCGGCGCCACCGGGCGTCCCCCAGCGCGCCGGGTTTGGCCTGGGTCCGCCGGCGCTGTTTTCGGCCCAGACCGGCAAAAATCGGGCTTCTGAGGACGCGACTGGGCCATTTTTTCGGCGCCGGAACGAGAAAATCGCCTGGGGAGGCCTTCCTGAGAGCGCGGCTGGAGATGCTCTTAGCGGCACCGCCGCCCGGGTCCTCTTTGTTTGCCCTTCACTGTGCATCCTTCGCTACCATGATATACCGTCGCGGTGCTGCATCCTCGCCATCAGGTTCAGACTGTTCGCTACTCCCTCCGTGTTCTAATCTTTTTGTGAATTAAATGTATATAGACACGGTTTAGTGTGTTTGTTCATTCATTTCACTCTGTGTGTACTCCATGTTAACATATCCAAAACATCTTATATTTGTGAAATGCTACATGGTTCAGCCTGTGTGCTACTTTAATCATCCTAGCCTTTTAATTCCGACGTCTCAAATGGTTAATATTTTCCTAATCCAATCTTTTGTTGTTGCTTGGTGCATGCCTACTTGACTCGGCAGCAAAGAACAAATATAAAATTCACTAGTGCGATGTTATCTGATTGTGTCCACTGGCTTTACCTGAAGAAAAAATCATCACATCAATTATGTAGAAGCGAATCCACTCAACACAGGAATTGCGACTTCCTGACCGTTTGTTTCTGTTTTGCCATACGCGTGTTCTCTATAAAGCAAGGCAGCCCTCCTGCCTTTCTAGGTCAAGAAGAAAAAGAAACAAGTGTGATTCTGTGTTTAGAGTTTTAGACTCCAGAGTGCAGACCAATGGCTTCTATATGGCAGGCAAAACTGCTCTTTCTTGCATTGCTCCTCGCATTCGCCACCACCTCCTACGCCCATGGTGGTGGTAGCCTCGAGCTCCGATGCCATCCAGACCAGGCTGCAACGCTCCTCCAGCTAAAGAAATCCTTCTTCTTCGATGAAGCCGCTACCAGCCTTTCATCCTGGAAAGAAGGTACGGACTGTTGTCGCTGGGAGGGTGTTGGCTGTGGTGGCTCCTCTGGTCGGGTCACGGCACTCAGTCTCAGCCGCTTGGGCTTGATGAGGAGCAAAGGCCTTAACCCTGTGATCTGCAATCTCACCTGCCTAAAGTTTCTCGATCTTAGCATGACTGACTTTTCTGAATATAACATGTCAGCTGTTGGGCTCGAGAGGCTTACTTTTCTTACCCACCTCAACCTCTCCAATTCGAATCTTGAGGGTGAAATACCTGCTGGCATCGGCAAGCTTAAGAATCTTGTCTCCTTGGATCTTTCTAGTGAAGATCCTAGTGACGACGAATCTGATATTCATGTTGTTAGCCTACCTAACTCACTGTGGATATCTGATTTTCAAGCCCTAGTGGGGAACCTCAGCAATTTAAGAGAGCTCCGCCTAGACGGTGTGGATATGTCTACTAGCGGAGAGCACTGGTGTAACACTCTAGCTAAATCTGTTCCTCGTCTTCAGGTTGTTAGTTTGGAGCAGTGTTCTCTAAGCGGTTCGATCCACCAATCCCTTTCAAACCTCACCTCTCTAACTGTGATCAATCTCCAAGAAGACAGTAATATCTTTCCTGGTCCATTTCCGGAGTTTTTCATGGATTTCGTCCATTTAAGTGTACTTCGACTTGCTAATATTAATCTCGAGGGGTGGTTGCCTCCTAGGATCTTCCAATCGAAAAAGCTAAGTGTCCTTGATTTGTCCGGGAATATGTATCTTTCAGGGAGTTTGCCAAAATTTCCGAATGCAAGTTCTTTACGGACTTTGAGACTAGATGATACCAACTTGTCCTTTTCTAAAACTAGCTCTTCTGGTGGTTTCTTGTCATTGCAAGAGTTGGCTATTGATGTGAGATTTATTTCCATGGAGTTTCTCTCTTCATTCAAGATGCTTGTGTCTTTGAGTCAATTGTGGCTCGGTCCGGGGCTCTTCACAAGGCACCAAGAATCAATCTTTTCATGGATTGGAGACATGAAGAAGTTGTCAGTCTTGGAACTGTCTGAATGCGACTTCTCTGCCACAAAGCCGTCCTCCATTAGCAACTTCAACAGCTTGAGAAGCTTGAGAATTTATGGCTGCAACCTCAGTAGGCCGATACTATCTGCAGTCGGTAATCTCGTCGACCTACAAAGCTTGTATATGTCCTGGTGTGTACTAAATGCCCCAATCCCATCTTCTATTGGCAATCTCACAAATTTAAATAGACTAGATATATCTGATTGTGGATTTCTAGGGCGAATGCCATCTTCAATTGGTAATCTTGTGAATTTGAGAAGCCTGAGTTTACATTCTTCTTACTTTTCTGGGAAAATTCCATCTACAATTGGCAATCTCACAAATTTAAGAAGACTGGATATCAGTGATTGTGGATTTATTGGGCCATTGCCAACTGCAATAGGCAATCTCGCGGATTTGAGAAGCCTGACTATTTATTCTTCTGGATTTTCTGGGCCAATACCATGTACAATTGGCTTTCTTACAAACTTGGAAAGCTTGAGATTCTTCAACTCAAAATTTACTGGGACAATACCCTACACAAGTGGCAATCTAAGTAGCTTGCAGAGCATGGATTTCACCCTGTGCAAGCTTTCTGGGCCAATACCACATGAAGTTGGGAAACTTAAGGAATTGACAGCACTAGCGCTTGGAGTAAACACTTTTTCTAGGGGAATACCTTATTCAATTGGTAATTTGACCAGTCTGCTTTCTTTGGATCTCTCTACAAATTATCTCACTGGTAAGTTAATAAAATTGTTGTTTTTATTGTACTATGCAGTCTAATCTAATCAATTATTGGTATATTTACTCACTCGATCTAGTTAAAAGGTTGTTATTCTGAGAATCAAGCCACAACTC
Organism: Triticum aestivum; assembly: GCF_018294505.1. Taxonomy (NCBI): domain Eukaryota; kingdom Viridiplantae; phylum Streptophyta; class Magnoliopsida; order Poales; family Poaceae; genus Triticum; species Triticum aestivum. Next base: position 21,593,550 of record NC_057800.1, on the reverse strand, counting down.
GGGATGGTTGTCTATGCATGTGAGGCAGCAGCCTGCCAAGTTCGACCTTGTGTGGTCGCGGCCCTTCGCATCAACAACCTTATTTTCTTTTCTTTTTTGGGGAGAGTCACCCTTTGTTTCTTAGGATAGCATCTAGGACGCGTCTTCCTGCTCTAGCCATCATATTTTCCTTAGAAGTTTTGTTGGTTCTGACTCCAAAGATATACTAATGGTTACATTATGAAGTGTAAAAACAAGATAGCATTATGAAAAAAGTCAACTCAATGCCAAACAGATGCTAAGTGTGGATTCTGAAAAAAAATGTCGTTTAGCTATATTCTAAGAGTTAATACACAATTTCATCCCTAGCTACAATTAGCGTCACAACTCACAATCCCAATCACTGAAATGTCGAACTAATTAGGTACCATCTCTTGACTTTGTGCTATTCTTGGGTCTTATTTTGCAACCCGATAGAGTATTTGGACTGGGCTCAGGCTTCCATTTTCCTGATTTTCCTGAAACACAGCCTTTGGCCCGGGCTTTGGGCTGCTTTTTGGGCCGAGCTCGGGCTTGAGAAAAGAGCTATTTTGGTGTTTCAAGTCGGACTCCGGCTTGTAGTTTCAGGATCAGGCTTTTGCAAGCCCAGCCCGAAATCCGGCCAGACCCGACATATGACCAGGTTTACACATCTCCTACCACTGCATCGCCCTGCGATGGGCGCGTGGATCTCCCCTTTGTGATTTTGTGTCCAGCCTACTAGCTTTGTCCGCTCTAGTTTGGCTACTTTGTGACGCCTTTATATATTACTCCGGGGTTACACATATTCAATAAATTAACACTCTACATATACCAAATCTAGCTGTAGCCCTATACACATTTTCGATATCAAATCGAGCATTCTCCTACCAGGAAACAAAGAAAGCCACCCAATGGAGTGATGTTGAGTGAACTTTTTTAAGATCATGGTACTGATGTGGGGCTTGATGGTGAGTAGTTTGAACTACTATGAATCATATAATATGCGATGCCCTGGGGCTTTCTAGAGGCAAGGCCCAGTGTCATATTCGGAATGGATCTAGGAGATATGGAAACTAGGTGTGATCCGGAGTCCTCCCTGGTAAGGAAACCACCCCTATGGCAGTGGCTGGACGGGAATGGGAGTTCTACTCAGGGATACACATGCAGAAACTAGGAATTATTCAAGGACTAACCATGAACCCCTACGAAAATAATATCTTCGTAGGAGACAGGCAAGCCTCTACCAAAGATTGGCATATATCACCTAGATCTCGATGAATTTTAGATCCCTTGTAGTCTCGACGAGTTTAACCCCATTATGATCCTATTATATCAATATAAACCACAATTGGAGTAGTTTATTTATCCATAAGGCCTTGTTCGGTTCCTTCAGATTTGAAGGGGTTTGGAGGGGATTGAGAGGGATTAAATCCCCCACAAGTCAAAATCCACCTCAATCCCCTCCAATCCTCTCCAATCCCCTTGTGGGAGGGATTAACCGAACAAGCCCTAAGGAGACCCGAGCCTATAGTTCTTTGTCTCCTTCGCTTTTGATGTCTACTTCCTCTGTTTCTAAATATAAGTCTTTTAAGACATTTCCGTAGAGACTACATACGGATGTATGTAGACATATTTTAGGGTGTAGATTCACTCATTTTGCTCCCTATGTAGTTCATATTAGAATCTCTAAAAAAACTTATATTTAGGGACAGAGGGAGTATTTGACAAAGTTCTTCGGCAACGACTCAACAATCCCCTTTCTTTTTTATTCAAATACTTTATGGTTGTCAGATCAGTGGTTTATCAACTGGCGACAACAAGGATTGGCCACATCGATGGTAAAATGTTGTTTAGTTTGTACTCATAGAAGTTTATAAATTCTGGTTCACCTAGCTACAATTATGAAGATCAGTCCATTGTGATTTATTCAGATACAAGATATATCATTACAATTTGTTTAGATACACTTACGATGATTTTTCATATACGATTTGTTTAGGAATGCTTAAAACTGGTTGTCAGATCTTTAGCTACACTTATGTAGATGAATTATTTGTGACATGTTTAGGCAGTGGTGGTCTATTCAAAAATTTAATTCACTTAATTTCCTCAATCTCAATCTGGATCCACGCAACAAAAATGATGATACTAGGGAAATCAGAATGTCCCCCGAAATGGGAGGGGCATTGCCGAATCTAACTGGTGGAGTTTTATTATGTATGATTATGCAGATATATCGGTTGTGATTTGTCTAGGTATATTGACGATGATATATAGGCTCTGATATGTGTAGTTACAGTTATGAAGAGTGTGTAGGTACACTGGTACAGTATAATTATATGGAGATCTATCAGTTGTGATTCATACATAGAAAGGGTTCACAAGAGTACAAGATCATTGACAGGATGTTTCAATTTCTATGTAGTAGACTAACTAGCCAAGTTAAAAGGGCTCTTTTGTATTTTCTCCAAGCTACTTTAAGCAGAGGCTGCTAGCTCCTGTATACCAAATGGAGTGCCCTCCTTGTATTTTTTTTAAGTTACTAGAAAAGTCTATTTCGCTAGAATTTTCAGACACGTCTCCAAACTCGGGCAGGAGATGGAAGGAATACATTTATAATATTCTACCATATTTGTAGGGGTAATTCCAGCATCTCTCTTCAATGTTCCATTACAATACCTGGATCTGTCTGGGAATCAACTTTTTGGCCCTATAAAAGAGTTCAATGTGGTATCTTCAGACTTGGAGTATTTGAGTCTAGAAAGAAATAAATTGAATGGAAAAATTCCTAGGTCATTCTTTGAACTCACAAACTTGGTCTCTATGTTTGTTGGTTGGAACAACTTGGTAGGTAAGGTGGAACTGACCTCATTTCAAAGGTTGACGAAGCTACATGATTTGAGACTTTCACACAACAAGTTGTCTATCGTGGATGGAGAAGGAAATAATAACTCATCATCAAGCTATCTCTCCAGACTTTCTTTGTTAGGGCTTGCGTCTTGCAAAATAACCAAATTTTCGAGTATTTTGACACGTCTCGGTGATGTTGGTGATTTAGACCTGTCATGCAACAAACTCAATGGGGATATACCAAATTGGATATGGAGCAAAAGTTTTTAAAGTTTAAATCTTTCACACAACATGTTCACTGGCATGCAACTAAATTCAACCGTTCTCCCATTAAGTATTCCAATGCATGCGCTTGATCTTAGTTCCAATGGTCTCCAGGGTCAGATCCCTATGCCATACTCATCAGCAGTGTTTTTGGATTATTCAGATAATAATTTCTCTTCTGTTCTTCCAAACTTCACTTTATATCTTGGAACTACCACGTATCTCAGGATGTCCAACAATAGTATAAATGGACATATACCGCAATCAGTTTGCAATTTCAGATTGGATTTCCTTGACTTATCCTACAACAACTTTAGTGGGGGGCTTCCCTCTTGTTTGATAGAATATGCTTCATTAACGGTATTAAATTTGAGAGAGAATCACTTTGAAGGGACATTGCCATCTGATATTACAAGTGAATGTACTTTCGGGACAGTAGATTTGCATGGTAACAAGATTGAAGGGCAGCTTCCAAGGACACTTTCTAACTGCAAGGAATTGGAGGTTTTTGATATAGGGAACAATCTAATAGTTGATACTTTCCCATCTTGGCTAGGGGAGCTTCCCAATCTTTACGTTCTTATCTTGAGGTCCAACCATTTCTATGGTTATATAAATTATAGTGCCGGTAATCACCAATCCAAAGATTACTTCTCTAGCTTGCAAATTATTGATCTTGCGTCGAATAACTTCTCTGGCACTTTGAATACTGAATGGTTTGGGCAGTTAAAATCAATGATGGCAAGTTAAATAGTACAGGACCTACTGTCCTTGCTCAAAACATATCAACCGGTCCCGGGGGACTATATCAAGATTCTACTAAGATCACATACAAGGGGTCCTCTGTGACGTTTGAAAAGATCCTGACAACCTTAACAGCAATTGACTTTTCAAATAACAAACTGGAAGGTACAATTCCTGAATCAGTTGGATGGCTTGTTTCACTGCATGTACTGAACATGTCACACAATGCCTTCACTGGGAAAATTCCATCCCAGCTTGGTGGCATGACTGATCTGGAGTCAATGGACCTTTCTTGCAACCAACTCTCAGGGATTATTCCACAAGAACTTGCAAATCTCACATTTCTCGGCATGCTGAACTTGTCTGACAACCAGTTGGTGGGGAAGATACCACAATCACGTCAATTCTCGACATTTGATAATAGTTCGTTCAAAGACAATTTGCGTCTGTGTGGACCTCCGTTGTCCAACCCCTGTGTCGTTTCACCTGCTCCTCCAAGTTTAGTGCAGGTGGAGGATTCGTCTCATGTTGATGTCATCTTGTTTCTCTTTTTCGGGCTGGGCTACGGTGTTGGATTCGCAGCTGCCATTCTGATGAGATGGGGTCGAATTGGTGAATGGCTTGTTAAATCAGCAAGAGCTTTGAGGACTTGATCTGAATGCCGGAGACTGTTTCCAGGTGCAAGCATGCTGTCCTGGGACAGAGCTTACCCATCTGCTGCAGTCGTTGCTTCCGAGTATTGTAAGTATAGGCTTGTTATATAGTATTTTTTGTGCTATGTTTTCATGTATTAAACCCCTGCTACACTTTATCTCCTGTGGTGTATACTACACAATATTGCTTGGGTTAGATGGCTAGATAGTTGGAGATCTATCTCCTGTATCTGTTTGTTGTTATCTCCAGTTTTGAGTATGATTATGTATGGTTTAACCTGGAGTTCAATCTTGTAACCACTATGTTATCATGTTTCGATGTAAATAAACTCCACGCGACCTGACATGGGTTATACGCTTCACTAAAACTTCTGATTCTCTCGTAAAGTTGTACTATCTTCTTGTGACAAAGTATCATGTCTGGAAGATAACTATGTTCCTGTAATTCAGTGGCAGATGAATCTGATCATCATATTGCAGAATTAGTTTCTACCTCTCTTTTACAGGAATATTGTGCGTTTGCGTATGCCTTGCCTAACCATTTTTCTTATTATTATTTTCCTCACATGAGGCCATGTAAAATTTTCGTCACACTGATTTTTTCTGCATATCTTTAAACTTATTTTATCATGATATTTTTTTTGTTACTCTAGGTTTTTTTACAGAGATATTACTCTAGTATTTTTTTCGTGCACAAATACCAGCCAAGGTAGAGACACTGTGTGGCGGTCCAATAGCATGTACTCCCTCCGTTCCTATATATTTATCTTTTTAGAGATCTCAACAAATGACTACATACGGAGCAAATTGAGTGAATCTAAACTCTAAAATATGTCTATATACATCCGTATGTGGTAGTCCATTTGAAAATCTTTAAAAAGACAAATATTTAGGAACGGAGGGAGTAGTAGTAATCCAACTGGCTCAGCTTGCTGCTGTTGTCATGATAAGCGAAAGCAAGGCAACCCAGGTGATGAACGGAGATGTCGTCAGGAAAGATGGTGTGAAGGCCATTGGAGTTGATTCTGTTTGTCCTCGTCACTGCGCAGGTACTCTTCTCATAATTATTCACATAATTAGAAAAAGGGCTACTGCTTTTCTTTTTCTCGTGCTGCTGGCTGGCGGATACTCTATTATTCAGACCGTGTGCTACTTCTTTCTAGCTTTTTAATCCCATGTGATCAAAAGAATCTGCCGAATTATTGTTTAATTCCTCCACCTTCACTTACTTTGTTTGTTTGTTTGACAAGTTGGTTCAGAGATAGCTCTGGCAATTCTAGTTAAGTCATCTGGACATTTTTTTGCGGAATATCACCAATGGCATTGCTTGGTATGTCTAATACATGATGTGATACAAGTCTCCCAAGCGATTCGGGAATGTCACCATCAAATGAATTTATTTGACACCGGCTTTTGCTGTTGAACCTGTCAAGATCTTATCAAATGTCTGGTAGATGCGTTTATATATCTACAATATCTAGAGCATTCGGTTGATCAACCTACTCCTAACAGAATATGATCAACCTTTTTTGGTGTCAAAAAAGCAAAGCTTACGAATGAACCGGGTGCTCTGAGGAACCTATTCGCCGAACCATTTGCATCAGTTACATATTCTCTCTCAGTTGAGGACAATATTCTCCAAACGCTCAAACTGCATCATTCAGTTTGGATCAACATAATGCATTCCATTCCAAATGAGTCATCGCAATATACTACATGTAAAAAATTGGGTTGTTCTATTCATTTAAGGTCGAAATTGATTAGAAAGATTGGTACAAAATCCAAGGACAGTTGGCTAGTCTGAAAACATTTTATGAGGAAGTTTGAAAGATAGAAAAACGCGCATTTTAATTTTAGTGACTAATAGTTTCATCTCAAGTTTGAACTCTCCCATCATTGAGATTTCTTTTACTTAGGAGAGCAATTGTATGGTTTGTTGAAGCAATATAATATTACTCATACATACATCTCCTTAAATTAGTTTTAGTTTACAACAATGCATATATAAGCATGAACGTCTTGGTGATCTGTTGGAGACTTGATGGACTAGCTAGATCCTGATTGAAGCATAGCCCGCATGTTGTCATGTGGTCTGCAGAGAGCTACCAAAGGAACAGCTTTATACAAGATCTTGGCAGAGGCCTGCGTCATGTCAACCTCGTCGGCGGCCACCCTGCTCCAGTCGAAGCACTGGATCAAGGTCCCCAGCACCAGCCCCATGGTTCTCAGCGCGAGGCTCTCCCCGGGGCACCGCCGCCGCCCCATACCGAACGGCAGCATCATCATCCCCTGCTGGCCCTGGCCGTCGGCGCCATTACTGTCGAACCTCTCTGGCCTGAACTCCTCAGGGTTGTCCCACACGGACGGGTCCCGGTGGATGGCGTAGGCGTTGACGAGCAGCATGGTGCCCGCCGGGAGGTGGTAGCCATGGAGGCTGCAGTCGGCGGAGGACTCGTGCGGCGACAGCAGTGGCGCGGCGGGGTAGAGCCGCAGGGTCTCGCTGATTATGCACCGGAGGTAAGGGAGGTGGGGGAGGTCCTCCTTGCCGAGGAGGCGGGCGTGGCCGACACGCGCGCTCACCTCCTCTCGCGCCTTCCGCAGCGCGTCCGGCTGGTTGAGCAGCAGCGACATGGCCCATTCCATGGTCGCCGACGTGGTCACCGTGCCGCCGCCGAAGAGGTTCTTTACAGAGCAGAGCAGAGCAGCGTGGATATATGCATTTTGGTTGTATATAAAACGTACAAGACGAAGCAGTAGGAGAGGAGTACTCACGGTGACTAGAGCGGCGATGAAAGTGTCCGTGTACAGCTGCGGATCGGACTCCTGCAGCTGGAGCATCACGCCGATCATGCTCTTCGACTCCGGCAGCAGCTCCTCCTCGTCGGCAGCGTGGTCCTCCTGCCGCCGCCGTTGCCTCTCTGCGTCGATCAGACCGTGCATCAGCGCGTTCCTCCGATTCACCAGCTCGGTGAGCCTACGGCGCACGCCACCCAAGTCCAGCCATCGCAGCGGTGCCGGCAGGTGGTCGTGCAGGTTCGCCATGCCGAGCAGCGGCACGATCTCGTCCACCACTTTCTTGAACTCGTGTGCCTCCTCGGACATGTCGGCGTCGGAGCCGGCACCGCGCTTGCCCTTGGCTCCCGCGATGGCCTGCATGAGGACGCCATGCGAGAGCTCGAACAGATTCCGCTTCAGCTCGACCCTGGCAACGCCACCGGCGGCAGCGCGCGCAAGGCGTCGCACCATGGCGCGGGTCTCGCCGGCGATGGCGGCGTCGGACATGAGGTCGACGCGGCGCGCCGAGAGGAGGTGCACGGTGGCGATGCGGCGCATGGCGCGCCAGTGCGGGCCGTAGCTCGCTGCGGACAGCCCCATGTAGCCGAACGAGACCTCCCGCGCGGAGGGGAAGCACGGGCGGTTGGCGAAGTTGACGTCGTGGTCGGAGGAGAAGCACTCCTTGGCCAGCCGCAGCGAGGTGACGACGACGGCGGCGCGGCGGCCGAGGCGGAGGGAGAGGACGGGGCCGTGGCGCGCGGCGAGGCCGGCGAGCGTGGCGTGGAGCGGCTTCTCGCGGAGCAGGTGGAGGTGTCCCACCAGCGGGAGAGCCAAGCCTGGCCCAGGTGGCAGCCTCTTCTTGCGTCTCATCATCAAGAGGCACGTAGTAGCAGAGACCATGACCACTGTTAGCACAAGCATCAAATTGCTCATTGCCATGCTGTGGTAAGCTCTCAGTTTAGCTCTAGCAACCTTTGGTTATAACTCCACGATCTGGCATCGTTTAGCAATGTACTTGCACTGTTGGCAGATTTTACTTGGTTGGCCTGGAAAGTAAAAGGACTTCACTAGTTCAGGTCTAGTTTAATTAATTAGGCCTTTAGGAAAAAGAAGGTACAATCATTAGGTGTTGTATATGTTGGATTAGGTCGTGACTTGTAAAAAATATTGATTGGTCAAGTTGTTCATTGTTATATTGGTGTTTTATTGATGATCACTACATAGTTTAGGACTATAGGTACTGCATTTTATTGATATGAGTCATGTTGATGACTACTGCATAGTTGGTTTTGACGAGTACTTGTGTTTGATCATGTTTGCTTTGGCGGAGCGTGGAGAAAAAAGCGAGGGACCAAGACATAAATCAAACTATTAATATTAGCTATTACGACCACTAACCATACTTAAATTGCAATGATGCACTGAAGATAGAGATACATGCAATCATGCAAGGAATGGTGCTTGCTATTCAACACACACTAACCTTTCAGTCATTGTCCAAGCAGACTCAAGTGAGGCGTTGTCCAGTTTAACAACGGATGGGCTAGATCTTTCTGCTTATGGTCTTCTCGTGGATGAAATGAAGGAGTTGATAAAAATCAAGGAGTTTATTCAACAAAAGTTAACTAGGGATCAAAATAGAGTTGTCGACTGCTTAGCAAAGTATAGTCGTACTAGTGTGCCACGGCTGTGTGGATGCACCAAGGACCACCATGTATTGAGGATCTTTCTCCTCTCGACTATAACTCTTTAAATATGGAATAAAACTCTTATGTTTCGCAAAAAACCATACTTAAATTGTTCTTGCAAATAATACTCACTAGTAGAAAAGGGGGCTTTGGTCCAGGCCAGGTAAGCCCATTAGTCCCGGTTCAGTCCAGAACCAGGACCAATGGGTGCATTTATCCCGGTTCGTGCGGCTAAGGCATTAGTCCTGGTTCACCTGGGCCCTTTAGTCCCGGTTCGTGTGATGCCCATTAGTCCCGGTTGGTGGCACCAACCGGTACTACCGGTCTAACCTTTAGTACCGGTTGGTGCCACCAACCGGGACTAATGGGCTTTGAGGCATTAGTACCGGTTCATGGCACGAACCGGTACTAAAGGTCTCATTTTCAAACTCTCTCTCCCCCCCACCCCCCCTAGTGGACCGCCTTTTCAGTTTTAGAAAAAACAAAAGAAAATGATGGAAATGTCAAAAAAATAAAATAAAATAAGTTTCCCATGTGATATGTGGTCTAGTTGTTGGGAAAATTTACAAATATGAATTTCGAGTTTATTTACAAAATCTCTCTAGAATTTGTAAAATGGGCATAACTTTTGCATACGAACTCGGATTAAAAAGTTTTTTATATGAAAAATCATCTACTCGAAAAGTTACATCCGATGAAGACCGCCTACGGCCTGTTTGCAAATTTGTAGAATCCTCAAATTCCAAAAGGAAAAAAAGTTATGCTCAAATTTCAGTTTTTTTAAAATTTTCATTAAATCTGGTCAAACTACTTATTCAAGAAGTATTAGTGTTACTAAATAATTATTCAATAATATTAGTGTTATTAAATAATTATTTCAGTTTTTTGAATTTTGGTCAAATCTGGTCAAACTACTTATTCAAGAAATATTAGTGTTACTAAAAAATTATTGTTTTTTAGAACAATAGTTTCAAACTCAAACAGTGAAATGTGTGACTTCATGCTCAAGCTAAACTCCTGAGGATTAATAGGATTGACATCTTACTATTGTCAGGAAAACAACGAGTGCAGACTTGGAAACGAGGGAGAATAGAACCCGGAAGTTAAGCGTGCTCAGGCTGGGGGAGTGGGAGGATGGGTGACCGTCCGGGAAGTTAGATGATTTGGAATGATGAGGGGTGATTAGAGATTAAATTGAGCAGTGATGAGGGGTGATTAGAGATTGGAGGTTAAAATAATTCAGAAATTTGAAAATAAAAAAATTTCAAAAAAAATTCAAAAAAAATTGAAAAAAAATCAGAAAATTTCATTTAGTACCGGTTGGTGTTACCAACCGGGACTAAAGGTGGACCGACCACGTGGAGGGCCTGTTGTCCCGGTTCTGGTTTGAACCGGGACTAAAGGGTCAGGGCATTAGTAGCGACCCTTTATGTAACACCCCGGATATGACTTTCCCAATTTGTACTCCAACTCTTGCCGTTTCCGGCCTTAAGTTATTTTATTTTCTCGGGTTCGGGTCTTTCTCTCCGTGTGTTGCTATCATTGTCATGCATTTCATATCATGTCATCATGTTCATCTCATGCATCCAAGCATTTTCCCCGTTGTCCGTTTTGCATTCCGGCGCTTCGTTCTCCTCCGGTGGTCATTTCTACCTTTCTTTCGTGTGTGGGGATTAAACATTTCCGGATTGGACCGAGACTTGCCAAGTGGCCTTGGTTTACTACCGGTAGACCGCCTGTCAAGTTTCGTACCATTTGGACTTCGTTTGATGCTCCAACGGTTAACCGAGGGACCGAGAAGGCCTCGTGTGTGTTGCAGCCCAACACCCCTCCAAGTTAGCCCAAAACCCACCCAACCCTTCTCCATCATCTAGAGCGTTCGATCACGATCGCGTGGCCGAAAACCGCACCTCATTTGGACTCTCCTAGCTCCCTCTACCTCTATTTAAAGACCCCCTCCGAAATTATCCTTCTCCTTCCCCGAAAACCTAGCTCCTCTTCCACCGCGCCGCACCGGACAAAGTCTGCGCCGACGGACATGTCCGGCTAGCCGCCCGCCGACACGTGGCAGTCGCCCATTCGCCCGCGCGCCGCGCCCACATCCCCGCGCCGCCACCCGCGCTCCGGCCCGCCGGGCCCAGGCGGGGCCCTCCTCGGCCCGTGCTAGCACGCCGCCGCCCGCGCGCGCCTCCTCCTGCCTCGCTGCCTCGAGCTGCCGCACCTAGCTCCTCCGGCCGTCGCCGGCCACCTCCGCCACCGCGCCGCACTCGCCGGCCACCGCGCGCCCGGTTGCCGCCGACCCCGTCGAGCCACGCCGCCGCCCCTACTCCTCGTCGCCGGCGCCTCCCCCACGGCCCGAGGCCGGATCCGGCGCCTCGACCACCGTTCCCCTTCGTCTCCGACAAGCTCCAAGAACATCCGGCCATCCTCGTAATCCGTGCCCGATCCAGATCTGTGACTCGGTTGACTTTTGCCCGAAACCCTAATCCATGTGCCCCTGTTCATCATGCTATACCTCCGCATCCGTAGCTTCGTTTTTGACATATAGCATATCAAAATGTTCGTCTCAGAGAGTACATCATTTCATTCCATTGCATCATTTTTATTTGAGTTCATCTTGATGCCCGAAATGCTGTTAGAAGGAGGCTACTTGAGATAATTGTCACATCTGCTACTCCATTTAGACATTTGTCATTTTTGCCATGATTATTGTGTGCATGATATGCCCATGAGCTCTACATATGTTTTGTTAAGGGTTTTGCCATCTGTACAGAGGTGCAACCCATGTATTTTTGTGATGTGTGTGGTGACTAGCACAAGCTTGCGAAGTGAGGCACTTGGTAATTCTGTTTTCAGGGACTTAGCATTTCCACCAAGTCCTTGTCCTGTTTATCTCATGTTGCCATATATTCATGTTGTTTCCTAGTGATCCGTGCCTCTTTTGAGGATGATCAGTAAGGATGTTTTGTTAACCTTGTAGTGCTCTATCCATCCATGTCGTTGTTTGCAATTATGGAGCACCCTAGCTTGAGTCAATCGAGCTCTACTTTTGCTACTTTGTGAATCTGGGCAGATTGTCAACTTGTTTGCAATTTTGCTGAGGATGTTGTAGTTGATCTGTGCATGCTATGCTATTGTTCTTGCCATGTCTAGCTTGTATTTTGTGTATTCTAGATGGGTGTATGCTTAGCTTATCATGACTTGCTACGTAATAAGTGCATCGAGCTCGTAAACATGCCTACTTGAGTTATGTTTTCAGCATGCTCCAGTTTTCACTAAGTCTGAAAACTGATTATGTTTTTGCCATGTTCACATACTTGCCAATGTATTTTGTGATCCCTTTTGGCTCAAGGTCACTAAGGGACTTTTGCTAAGCTCTTTGAGTAGCTCCATGCCATGCTTTACTTTGTCATGTTCAGATACTGTAGCATATAGTTTTGTTGCTCCGAAGAGTGCTATCTGATCTGAAATTCCAGACAAGTGCTAATTTCACTAAGTCTGAGATCTGTTTACCATATGCAGTTTTGCCATGCTTGTTTGAACCTGTTAATGGATGAATTGGCTGTAGCTCAGTGCTAGACTTTTGTTAAGCATCTTGAATGCATCCCTGCCATATATTTTGTTTCCATGTTTGAGTGATGTAGCATGTTCATCTCATTGCATTTAGATGGCTACTTGCTGTAAATCGCGGACCGGTGTCATTCTTGAATCGCTTGCCATTTCCAAACCGTAACTCCGATTCCGGTGATCTTTATATTGTTTTCAAGCGATTTCATCTCATGTTTCCAGTGGCACACTTGGTTTCCCAAGTTGAGGCCAGGTTCTTGCATTTCCTGTCATATCTTGCATATGCATCCCGCATTGCATCCTGCATAGCATACCATGCTTGCATCATTTTGTTTGATCCTTGCACGTGGTTGATTGTGTCCTTGTTGCTTGTTTGTCTTGTTTGGGTAGAGCCGGGAGACGAGTTCGCTAACGAGGAGCCCGTTGAGTTTGCTTTCGAGGATCCAGTCAACTTTGACAACTTTGCAGGAAAGATGATCATACCCTCGAAATCACTACTATCTTTGCTTTGCTAGATGCTCGCTCTTTTGCTATGCCATGCTACGATGCCTACCGCTTGCTTTCAAGCCTCCCAAATTGCAATGTTCAGCCCCTAACCCACCTTTGTCCTAGCAAACCGTTGATTGGCTATGTTACCGCTTTGCTCAGCCCCTCTTATAGCGTTGCTAGTTGCAGGTGAAGATTGGAGACCGTTCCTTGTTGGAACATTATTTACTTGTTGGGATATCGTTATATTGCCATGTTATCTTAACGCATCTATATACTTGGTAAAGGGTGGAAGGCTTGGCCTCTCGCCTAGTGTTTTGTTCCACTCTTGCTGCCCTAGTTTCCGTCATATCGGTGTTATGTTCCCGGATTTTGCGTTCCTTATGCGGTTGGGTTATAATGAGAACCCCTTGACAGTCCGCCTTGAATAAAACTCCTCCAGCAATGCCCAACCTTGGTTTTACCATTTGCCACCTAGCCTTTTCCCTTGGGTTTCGCGGACTCAAGGGTCATCTTATTTTAAACCCCCGGGCCAGTGCTCCTCTGAGCGTTGGTCCAACCTAGAGCACCGTGCGGGGTCGTCCCTTGGCAACTTGGGTTACGTTGACTCCCGTACGCTTAGCTTATCCGGTGTGCCCTGAGAACGAGATATGTGCAGCTCCTATCGGGATTTGTCGGCACAGCGGGTGGTATTGCTGGTCTTCTTTTACCATTGTCAGAGTTGTCTTGAAGAACCGGGATGCCGAGTCTGATCGAAATGTCTCGGGAGGATGTCTATTCCTTCGTTGACCGTGAGAGCTTGTCATGGGCTAAGTTGGGACTCCCCTGCAGGGATTTGAACTTTCGAAAGCCGTGCCCGTGGTTATGGGCAGATGGAAATTTGTTAATGTCCGGTTGTAGATAACTTAAACATTAACTTAATTAAAATGAATCAACTGTGTGAGTTGTCGTGATGGCCTCTTCTCGGCGGAGTCCGAGAAGTGGACACGGTGTTGGAGTAATGTTTGCCGCAGGATTGCCCTCTTTAGTTATGCGTTCGCGCTTTGCCCTCTCTTCTCGCTCTCTTTTGCGAATAGGATAGCCACCATATATGCTAGTCGCTTGCTGCAGCTCCACATATTTATCTTGCCTTACCTATTAAGCTTAAATAGTCTTGATCGCGAGGGTGCGAGATTGCTGAGTCCCTGTGGCTCACATATTACTATTACACCAGATGCAGGGCCTGACGATACCGCTCCAGATGGCGCGCTTGAGCTCAAGTGGGAGTTCGACAAGGACTCTCAGCGTTACTATGTTTCTTGTCCTGATGATCAGTAGTGGTGCCCAGTTGGGGTGATCGGGACCGTGTCGCATGTTGGATTGTCTTTTATTTTGGCGACGTAGTCGGGCCATGAGTGTTTGAATAATGTAATGCTATTTATGTACTTGATTGACATGGCGAGTGTAAGCCAACTATGTTATCTCCCCTTTTATTAATTATATTACATGGGATGTTGTGAAGATTGCCTGACTTGCGACATATGCCTTCAATGCGATTATGCCTCTAAGTCGTGCCTCGACACATGGGAGATATAGTCGCATCGAGGGTGTTACACTTTAGTCCCGGTTCAGGAACCGGGACTAAAGGCCCTTATGAACCGGGACAACAGGCCCTTTTTCTACCAGTGACTACTCCCCTAGAGGTGTCATCGCCATCCCTAAACACTAAGCAAACGACTCTAACTTTGCCGTAGGCGATCGTCGACTCAACACACACTGCAGAGCCGCGTGGAGATGAATGAAGGTCCGCGCCGACTCAGCCACCCGCGACCAGACAGCATGTCCGACTCTGACAAATAATTACGAAAGACAAAACCAGTCACGGCTGGCGCCGCAAAAGATCACCGAACAGACCACCTACAGCTAGGCATTGTATACCATAGAGGCCCCGCTGTAGCAGCTTCAACTTCATAGCAACAAACAAACCGAGGCAATCCCGCGGACACGTCGGAGAAGAGCCAACTACGTCAACCATTGCCACGTTGCCGACATCGCCTCCCACCATCATCGTTGCCACAGAAGTCCGGACGCCACAACCACTACCAGCCACCGGTCCTGCTTGCCAATGCCGAGCTCCGAGACGAAGCCCCCAAGAGGGAAAACAACAACAAGGCGCCGCCATCGTCCGATCACACAAAAGCAAAGCAAAGATACCTCCAAGAAGATTAACGACGGCCGCATCCGCCGCCATCGCTGGTCATAGCACAAGGCCGAGGCAGGGTTTTGACCCAAGCTCCAGCACTAGAGCGGCGATGAAAGTGTTCGTGTACTGCTGCAGATCTGACTCCTGCAGCGAGAGCATCACGCTGATCATGCTCTTTGAGTTCGGCAGCTCGTTGGCGTCCTCCTACCGCCGCCGTTGCCTCTCTACATCTATCAAGCCGTAGATTAGCACACTCCTCCAGTTCACCAGCTGGGTGAGCCTCTGGCGGATGCCGCCAAAGTCCAGCCAGCATAGGGGTGCCAGCAGGTGGACGTGCAGGTTGTCCATGCCGAGGAGTGCACAATGTCGTCAACCAGCTTCTTGAACTCGTGCGACTCCTAGGACATGTCGGCGTCGGAGCTAGCAGCGCGCTTGCCCTTGGTTCCCGCGATGGCCTCCATGAGGACGCCATGCGAGAGCTCGAACAGATTTCGCTTCAGCTCGACCCTAGCGACACCACCGGCAGCCACAGTTGTAGTGCGCGCAACGCGTCACACCATGGCACGGGCCTCGCTGATGATGGCGGCGTCAGACATGAGGTCGATGCGGCATGCCGAGAGGAGGTGCATGATGGGGATGCGGCGCATGGCGCGCTAGTGTGGGCCGTATAGCTGGCGGCCGACGGCACCGTGTAGCCAAACGGGACCCCCATGCCGAGGTGAACCGCAAGCGGTTGGCGAAGTTGATGTTCAGCTAGGAGGAGAAGCACTCCTTGGCCAGCCGCAGCAAGGTCACAACAACTGCGACGTTGCGGCCCAGGTGGAGGGAGAGGATGGGGTCGTGGCACGCGGGCGAGGCCGGTGAGCGTGGGTGGAGCGGGTTCTCGTGGAGCAGGTGGAGGTGGCCCACTAGCGGGAGAGCCAAGCCTGGCCCAGGTGGCAGCCTCTTCTGGCGTCTCATCATCAAGATGTTGGGAAACGTAGTACAAAACAAAAAATTCGCCCTACGAACACCTAGGAACAATATGAAGATGCATATCGGGTTTGGATCAATGATCGTTACTGACTTCAGAATGCAGCGGAAGTAGATGAGTCGGTGTAGATCGTACTTGGAGTCCCTCGAACGCCGATGACGATCTTGCGAACCACCCTCGAACGATCCCTCGAACGGAAGACTAAAAGCACGGCCTCTCTACTTGGTTGCTAGCATATGATCTTCATGACCCGACAGCGCTTCTCCATCCAGAGCTAATCATCGCCGGAGAATTAAAGGGAGGATATTAGAACCACACTGGACTTCTAATTATGAGGATTAGAGGTGGCTAGGGCTAGCTCTAGTTAGTCAATTAGAAACCAGAACTAGAACTAGATCAACTGGAGAAGGCCCCAAAAACTTGTGTTCTAGGGGCTAGCCCTGCCTCTCTATTTATGTTGGAGAACTATATGATGGCACAATGGAACTAATATATGTGTGAGATGAAGCATGAAAAACCATGTTCCAGAACAGTTTATGGAAGTACATATGTAGGCTTAACCGCTTAAGGAAACATATGTCCATACTGAGAGAAGGTAAGACCACATATGTACTTTCATGGAAACAAATCTAAACATGATAAAACAAAGGGGTCACAAATTTGAATTGCACTAGAAAGTAGAAAAAAACGTAGCATTGGAAACATATCTCCATTGATAGAATTTTTACACAAGTTTGTATAGGGCCAAAATATTTCAATTAATTGCACCGGAAGAAAATTTCCACAATGCAAGCAACTGATTTGTTCACAGATGCTATATGGATCGTTCTTTTATTGGAATACATTAATTCAGTTAATTGCATTTTAATTTATTAAAGTAGTATTAATTTGGATGTGGTTCACCATCGAAAGCATTTTGAGTACTTGTTGACCCAAGCAGACTCTGTATGAGTGAGATATGATCCTTTAGTCGTTTTAGTGATCACCACGCAAACCTAATTCCGTCCCCAATTTAGAGTGTAGTTATTTAGTTGGATCTAGTATTTTTTTTTTGGCTTCTTTCTATGTTATGAGGAAAATATAGTTAGCTTGAGCAAACCTGCAAGTGATCACAAGTATGATGGTGTAAGAGGGCGGTGGCGATTGCCAAAAGGTGGTGGTCGGCAGTGAAGATGATGTTGATGGCAGGATGGTGGCTGCTAACCGAACTCAACACTTTAAAGGACTGGACCCTAAGCCGAGAAACTCAACATGATGATCCATTTGTAATGTCAACGATGCAATGCAGGAAGTAAATATTACGACAGCTTAGGTTGGTTTGGATAGGAATTTAACCTGATTTTTCTAGTATTTCGTGGGTACAGTATGAAAAACATATGCAATCTAAATACAGAAAAACTAAAACTTTCTCACCGAGCAACCTGAAATCTGATACCACGTGATAGGTACAAAGGTGTTTCTATTTTGTTGGAGGAGCCTTTGATGAACCAGCAACAAAGTCTGGTATGTTTATTGACGATGTTGAAAAGACATTCAATCAATCCCTACACGCAGCTGAAGAACAAAGAACTTACGAAGCAACATGAATTGTAGGTCTCCTTCCTAAATACATACTCTGAAACTACACATAGTCTTTTACTCCAAAAGTACATGTGTTCCCCCAAATTTGAGGTGGCGCAACACCTATGGATGATCATGAACGAAATTATGAAATGGCATATATTTGGTACATGTCTTCATGGGTCATTATGTCAGCCTTGAAGTCCTGAAATCTCTAGTACTAGAAATGCCATATTCATTCGTCGGCTGCCATCTCCACACTTGCTCATGTTACAATAATTGTCGCTCTTGTCCATGTAGGCCATTCTTTCCTTACTAATACAAATATATTAGATTCAGGTTGTATCATATTCTCATGAGAACTAGTGGAAGTTCCTACAGACGAAAGATCTTGATATTTGACTTGGCTTATGCAAGCTATAGTAATTGGTCCTTGTGTTTCTGAAACTTGATCTGCCTGGTCATGTGGGCTAAGGATGCAACTGTACGTAGTAGGGATGTCTCATCAAGAACTATGTTTCGATGTGGCAATACATGCATGCATTGTACTGGATATGCATATCAAGACCATTATGTCCAAGAGAAGTACACAAGGACATGACAGCTCTCTTGTATATATCAAATTTATGCGATATATTGATGATTATATAAAAGAGAATACACTAAAATTAATAGCATACAAATTGTAAATATTTCGAAACTTATTCCAGAAAAATTTCTCCTCAATCTGCATGTACCTCTTATTGTTCTTTTCTAAGATGATTTTGCTTCATTATTTTGGTAAAAAAATTAGTACTATATGTTTACTCTTAAAGATATACTATCCTAAAAGTTGTACAATTAAATTTTGTGTGACTCTTTCTGTCGAAATATATAAACAATCTACACTACTGAATCTAAAATATATTTTTTATTTGCCAAGAAAAATATTTTCATACTATAATTGGCTTTCTTATTTTGCTAAAAATAGTATATCATTATTCATTGATACATGCCATCCCAAATATTATACCGTCAAACTCGCCTGACTCTTCCTGTTAAATTATTTAAACAATACACTTGCTAAAATTAAAAATATATTTGTATTTCCCATGAAAATTCCAAACTTCGGTTTTTGTATATTTTCTACTAACCTATACATGCAGAAAGTAATTAGCAAATGTATCATGTCCAAGACCATGTCAAGGTCAAAAAGAAATATGTTTTTACGCATAGTGTAAATACACAATCGATCCCTCAAAATAGTCCCATGCCCTAAAACCATCGGCAAAATATGAAAAGACATTACTACAAACTATCAAAGCCATATTTTTGATTGGTTATGTCCATCATGCAAAGCATGATACATCTATAATATCAAGAAGGTCATGCACTTCATATAGAACTATAATCTTATGCACTACACACCATCTAAGTTCATACAACACTGATACAAAAGAAAACTATCTAGGGGTTATCATGGATATAGTCACATCATTAACACTACACGATTGAGTTGTAGTGGGTGCTTCTTTCTCCCCCGTGAAATATGCCGGGTGCTTAGGCTTATCTACAATCATGGTCTTGCTGCTTAGCATTGCGACAACATCCAACATGGTTGGTCGATCAACTGCATTCTCTTGTACACATAGCAATGCAATGTTAATGCACCTCATCATTTCTTCCGAATGACCGTTTGGAAGCAATGCCGCATCAATGAGATTGACCCAGCTTTCCTCTTCAAATAATTGCCAAGCCTATTTGAAATTTCATTAAATACTTTAGGAAGACACATAATAAACTAGCATTTTCTTTTTATTTTATGGATGTGTAAAGGTGCACTCACATGTCCGAGGAGGTTGATGAAATTTCCACATTCATGAGAATTCCTTTTCCCGCTAAGGATCTCAAGAGTTAAAACACCGAAGCTGAAGACATCCGATTTGATAGAGAAGAGACCGTGGGAAGCATACTCGGGTGCCATGTAGCCACTAAAATTATGCAACAATATGTGTTAACTTACTATATGGTCGAGTTACAATTTAAGTGTTCACAAATGCAGTAATTTATATGAGACTTACAGTGTACCAACTACTTTCCTTGTAGTATTTGCTTCGGTGTTATTTGAGCTGAATATTTTTGCTAGTCCAAAATCTGAAATTTTTGCATTCATTTCGCTATCCAAGAGAATGTTGCTTGGCTTAAGATCTCGATGTATAACGCGCAACCTAGAGTGCTTATGTAGGTAAAGAAGTCCTTCTGCTATTCCTACAATTATTACAAGACGTTTGTCCCAATCCAGTAGTGTTTTTCTATTTTCATCTGCACGTAAACAAATATTAGTATAATAGAGTAATCTAAAGAAACAATCTAAAGCCGAGAACCTTAATTTTTGAAAATATTTTAAGGTGCCATCATGACAAACAATGTCTATCATATGAATTTGAAAGTGCAAATATGTACCAAAGATGAAGAAGTCCAAGCTTTTATTTGGCAAGTATTCGTAGACCAGTATTTTCTCCTCTCCTTGAGAGCAACATCCCATGAGCCTAACCAAATTTCTGTGTTGAAGTTTCGCTATAAGCTCAACTTCATTTTTGAACTCTATGAAACCTTGTCCTGAATGTGAATCAAGTCTCTTCACTGCTATCTCATTTCCATCAGGAAAGTGGCCCTAGGAAACGTAAATATTTTTATTAATAATATGCAACAATCCAGGCTGCTTTATGTTGCACAAGTTAATTCACAATTCAATAGTGCCGTGTAAAAGCACATTTACACTACTTTGGATCTATATTTTTCCTATACTCTAACGAGGCTTTGGTATCATTTTGTATTGCCTAGAAAACAAGGATTACAGAACGGTGTTGTATATAATTACCTTGTAAACAGGGCCAAATCCACCTTGGCCGAGCTTGTTTTCGTCCGAGAAGTTAACTGTGGCCTCTAATATCTGATGAAAGTCAAATACTGCAAACTCAGCCAACTCCGTTTCCATTTCCCAAAGTAGTTCATCTTTTTCTTGAAACTCGTGAGTATGCTTTCCTTGTAAGGTTGTCTCTTTATCTGAAAATTATGAACCAGCGCAATCAATTATGAACCAGTAGTGAGTAGAGTATATATATAATGTTGATCATTTCAGTAACTAATTTACCCACCTATTGTGTGCTTGGTTCTAAGGCGCCGACGATGGTGGACGATGAAGCAGAGTGCAACTAGCGCTACAGGAGCAGCTACCGATAAGGCAATTACCCAAGGTTTTACTCCATGTCCTTCAAAATTAAACATCCATACGTCCATGAATTAGCATTACGTCACAATAATTCCATAAAAATCATAATAACTTGGCAACTACTTTATCAAGAGTCTTGTCGCATATTTGAATTGTTGCATGCGTGAATTGTTCATCACATACTCTTGCTTGCCGGAGCTGGCGCTGGTGCTGGTGCCGTTGCCGGAGCGATGGATGATGGAGATGGAACCCGCTGCATGCTTTTGTCGTTGTGGAACATAAAAGGCTCGAACCTCACGTTGCAACGGAGCACGAACATCCGTCCGCCCACGCGCACTGAGTTTGTAGCGTTGAGCGCGCCGACAAGCCGCCGGAGGCACGCCAGGCAGTCGCCGGCGGACAGGTCAGGCGTGCACTGCGCCAGGGAGTAGAGTGTCGGTGCGGCACTGCCAATGGAGTCCATGGACCCTGTGGCGAACCTCCTCGCCGTGCCAGCCGCGTACCGTGCCGTCTGCGTCAGGAGCTGGCGGACGGCGGCAGCGACAACCCCAGCCTTGCCCGGGATTTGCACCGGGTTAAAGAACTGGAAGAACGTGTCGTTCCAGGTGACAGTGGATCCCGGGCTGAGGAAGCCGCCGTCGCCGGACAAGCCGAGGAGGCACCCTGGCCGCGTGACATTTACCTCGTCGTAGTCGTAGTAGACGGTGGCGGCCTCATGTTTCGGGCACATCTTCTGCGCGTACGTGAACGAGGAGGCGACGCACTCTCTGCACGCGGTGAGGTTTGTGGTGTCGTGGCGGCAGAGCGCGAGCGCGCGCACCACGCCGGTGGTGGCGGTGGCGAAGAGCTGCGGGGAGGAGGAGGCGTTGCCGGGGAACGTAGCGTTGAGCACGGCGAGGCTGGACCGGTAGGTGCTTTTGGCCGTGTAGTTGCCGGCGCGGCCGCAGACGTGGCCGATTGCCGACGCCGACGCTGGCATGAGGAGGAGGAGGAGCAGCAGCACGCCCACCATTGTGCGGCAGGGTTTCTGATGGTCCGTGCTTGTGTTGGTTTCTCATTGCTTAAAACGCAAAACGTACGTGTTTGACACGCACGGATGCACTTGGAAATGTACGTGTGTTTTGCGCCCACCATTGACTTGGAAGAATGCAAGGCACCAGCAATGCTAAGTCGACGGACATTTACAGCCTGTTTGGTAAACACTTGGGCATGAGAATGAGAGTTTGCATCAGAGTGTTTATGGAGGGATTAGTCATGGGAAGTTGATTTTTACTCCCATTCTTTTGTTTGGTATATGGTGGGAATTAGCACGGGATAAAACTCTGCTCACGAATTAACAGGGTACCCTCTGGGAAGAAATAGGTGGGAATTGGGTTCCTCAACTCCCATTCCCCTTCCCACTTAAACTCACATTCCCTCTAATCAAACAGTGGACTTTTAATCTCCTCACCCCTCAACTCCCATTTCCCATCTCTAATTCCCCCGAACCAAACGCGCTGTCAAATTATGACTCGACTAATGGGAAGTTAGGCCCCACCCATCTAAAAATCAAGATGGGCCGGCGCATGTTTAGTTGGTTAGGAAGAAGCGAGTGAATTGCAAAAAAAAAACATCACATTAAAGCCTAGGTTTGCACAAAACACAGGTTTACGAATTCCTGTGTAAACCGGTGTTTTATGCAAACCTAGGCCTCAATGTAGTGGTTTTCCACAATTCACCCGGAAGGAGCCTGTGCAAGCTTGTAGGACTTTGTACGTCTAGCATTTTTGAGCAAGTTGATGCACTGGACTCACTTTTTTTCAAATAAAAAAGATAGTGGGTTGACTTGTAAGAATGCAAAGCAAGTCTTTGCAGTGGATGTCGACCAGTTTGTTGACTAGTTTTCACAGTGGATGCCAACCAGTCTATTGACTATTGCTTGACAAGGCGTCATCCTAATTTTTGAGAAAAGTATGTTTTTGTCCCACAAGTTTAACAAACTTCTAGATCTGGTCCCTTAAGATTTTTCTGAGCGATATTTAGTCCCTCATGTTTCAAAACCGGATAACTTTAATCCGAAAATCAAATTATATGGGAAAACCGGCCACATGGCACAGGTTTTGTCCCCGAGCTCCAGATTCACCCATCGAGCACTTGCATGCATCGAGAGTGGCCATCGCCTGAGCAAAGACTCCTAACCTTCGCCGTGTGCCTCGCCACACGACCATGTTCCTACTTCCCTAGGAGCCCGTGGTGAGCCTGCTTCTTCCCCTTCTTCCAATGCGATCGGTGTCGTGAGCTACTTCGCCAGCGACAACCTCCTCTACTCCTCCAGGCCACGGCTAGCTCTTCTCCGCATGCCATGACACAACACTCCACTCCTCCCACTCTCCGATGTCTTCCGGGCACAAGAGAATTCCTGGGAGCACTCCATCTACTTCTGCTATGCAACCATTCATAATTGTATTTCATTTTCTACGTTGTCATGCAACATGTGTTTTCAGTTATGAAGGACAGAATGGTACAAAATTTACTATGTGCACATCATTAAAGTAAGGTAGTATTTTGCAACACCAAAAAGGGAAATATGATCAAAGGCATAGGAAAATCAGCTGATTATTTACTCCAGCTAGCTTGGAAGCCTTCTTTTATATCTATTGGGGTACATAATCTCACATTTGAAGCAACACTTATACTTCCACATCATATAATGTTTATAGTGTTGTTAATACTAGTACAATGATAGATTAATAACATGACACAAGGAAAACCACTATCTAGGAATTGTGGCAGATATGGTTATATCATTAATACTGCACAACTCGGGAGCATTGGACGTCTCTTCATTTCCCACCCTTACATTGATATATGCTGGCTGCTTAGGCTTAGCCAAGATCATAGTATCACTTCTTAGCATTGAAACAATATCTCCCATGGTTGGCCGATCAACTGCATTCTCTTGCACACATAACAATGCTATATTAATGCACCTCATTAACTTTGCCAAGTGAGTATCAGGGACCAATGATGCATTGAGGAGATCAATCCACTTCCCCTGTTCCCACAATTGCCATGCCTGTTTCGCAATCCCATTAAAAAAATAGGTTTTATAGCAAATGAAGAAAAAAATGCAAGTTGAAGCACGTGTGTATACGCTTACATATCCAAGGAGATTGACGAAGCCTCCACATTGTTGGTTACCAGAATTCTGTTTTCCGCTAAGGATCTCAAAAATAACAACACCAAAGCTGAAGACATCGGATTTAATAGAGAAGACGCCCTTTGAAGCATACTCAGGGGCCATGTAACCACTAAAATTATATATGATAAATGTCAAGATTACCTTATCTAGTTGAAATGTAATATATATAATTGGAGTTGGAGTTTTTTCTGTGATACTTACTATGTGCCAACCACTCTTCTTGTAGTGTCGCCTTCAGTGTCATTTTTGCTGAATATTTTTGCTAGCCCGAAATCTGAAATTTTTGGATTCATTTCGCTGTCTAGGAGAATGTTGCTTGGTTTAAGATCTCGATGTATGACAAGCAATCGAGAGTGCTTATGTAAGTAAAGGAGTCCATGTGCTACTCCTTCAATTATTTCTAACAGTTTTGTCCAATCTAGTAAAGCTCTTTTATACTCATCTGCACATTAATTAGATACTTAGTATACGGCGAAAAGCGCACACATAAATTAAACTACATATTCACAGAACTGATAGAAATAATATTTTCGAGTAATATTTAGTTCTTTTGATGCAGCACAACCACGGACAATAATTATGGTAAATTAAGAAATGCAAATGCATACCAAAGATGAAGATGTCCAGGCTTTTGTTTGGCAAGTATTCGTAGACCAATATTTTCTCCTCTTCTTGGGAGCAACATCCCAAGAACCTAACCAAATTTGTGTGCTGGAGTTTGGCTATGAGCTGGACTTCATTTTTAAACTCAGCGAAACCCTGTCCTGAATGTGAAGCAAGTCTCTTAACCGCTATATCCAACCCATCTGGAAGCTGGCCCTGAGAAAAAAATATCTACCCTAAAGTTAGGCTCTTCCCCACCTTCGCTGGAATTAATCATCCTCTCCCGTTTAAAAGTTAGTACTATATAAGATAGTTAGGTTCAATGTAGACATACATGTTTCATACAAGAGATCATATTAGGCTGCTAAAACAGTTCACAAGAAAAATATGTAAACCTCATAGGCCTACAAATGTAGTACCTTGTAGACAGCACCAAAGCCACCTTGTCCAAGTTTGTTTTCTTCTGAAAAATAACTTGTGGCCTCCAATAACTGTTCAAAGTGAAACAAAGAGAACTCCGAATTCTTCCCTTGCCAAACTAGGCCCTCTCTCCCTAAATTCACTAGATCATCAGCATAACATTATTACCACTACATTTAAAAAAAGGACGCCGATAACTGCCACACGTGTGGCATATACGATATGCGCCCACACACCGTATGTGGTATGAGCAAGAGGCAGCCCACACGGGCTGTGTGTGGGCGGACATTAGAATTGCCCACACGTGTGGGCGCGGCTACTTCGTGCCACACGCCCAACAAGTACTACTCATCTCCACCCCATGCGTGTGGCACGAAGCAAAAATGCTCACACGTCCTGACGCAGCTACGTTAGGTACCCCACGGGATGACGATTTAGTTGCCATCCTGGTTGGCAGATGTAGTTATCTGGGATGGCAAGTGTAGTTGTAAAAGCATGGCAACTCTATCTGTTTTGGTTAACTATAGTTGTCATGTCTAATTTATGGTAGTTGACATGTGTAATCAAACCGTAGTTGCCGTGTGTGATTAACTATTTGCCACATATGGTCAAAACAGTAATTGCCATGTGTGTTTACCTAGTTGCCACGTGTGGTCCAACCATAGTTGTCATGTATTGTTAATCACAGTTGCCATGTGTGTTTATCTTGTTGCCACGTACTCGCAACTGCAGTTGCCGTGTAGCAAAGAATCACAGTTGCCATGTGTGTACCGAGTTGCCACGTTCGCGTAACTGCAGTTGCCGTGTAGCAAAGAATCACAGTTGACATGTGTGTGTACCGAGTTGCCACGTTCGCGTAACTGTAGTTACCATCCACAAGGTAGTAGTGTCGTGTGGGCGAAAAGCAGTTCGCCCACACGCGCATGACCTAGTTGCCCACACACCAGCCCTGTCCTACGTGGTACACCAAATCCACCTTTTCATGTCAAGATTCGTGTAAAAGACAGTGAACGACGATCCAGGCGTGTAAACGAGTTGGATAACGGCCACACGTGTGGGCGTTAGTGTTTTCGTAAAAAAAAACATTATTACCACTAACGGTGAAGAACGTGAAGGAACAACGTTCGACTAGGTCATTAGGTAGCATACCTTTTCTTCGCCTTTTGAGCCGACGAGAGTAACAATTGAAGAAGAGAAATGCTGCTGCCGATAGTGGAACTGCAACTACCGCAATTACCCACACCATGCTCCTGCGTTTGGTCGGAGTCGTCGGCGGTGGCCGCGACGGCAGAATCAGCATGGGCTGGGCGTCGTAGAACCGATATGCCTCGTACCTAAAATAGCACCGCGTGACAGCCATCTGCCCACCAATGCTCAGGGACATGGTGGAGTTGACCATGCCGAGGAGACGGCGCAGGCACGCCGAGCAGTCGTCGGCGGACAGGTCCGGCGTGCACTGCGCCTGGGAGTACACCTTCGGGTAGGTCGTCACTCTAGCCATGTCCATGACGCCGGTCGCGTAGAGCCTCGGCTCCGTGGTGGCCGCCTTCTCCGCGGTCTCCACAAGCAGCTCGCGGACGAGGCCGACGACAAGGGGTACGTCGCCGGTGGTGACGTTCTTGATGTTCCACTGCTGGAATGGCGGCGTGTTGTCTCCGTACGCTCCCGTGGTATTCGAGGGCGCCGCTAGGATGTCATCGCCGGCGCT
This sequence comes from Triticum aestivum, assembly GCF_018294505.1. Lineage (NCBI taxonomy): Eukaryota > Viridiplantae > Streptophyta > Magnoliopsida > Poales > Poaceae > Triticum > Triticum aestivum. The sequence continues at coordinate 21,566,685 of NC_057800.1, read as the reverse complement.
GTAGACGACGATACAGTCGCCGTAGGTGGAGCGGGCCTTGTCGCACCTGGTCCGGTTCAGCGCTTTGCCGAACCAGTTGGCGATGCAGTCACCGCAGGCGGGGCCGTCGAGGACGTCGCCGCGGCAGAGCCCGAGCGCGAAGACGACGTTGGGGGCGCCGCCGAACGTCTTGGTGGCGAAGTGTACCGGTGATGAGGCAGCGTTCTTGGAGAGAGTGGTGGCGATGGCCTTGACGTTGTCGCAGAACACGTCGGCGGCCGCCAGAGACGGTGCAAGTAGGAGGAGCAGGATGATGGCCATGCCCGATCTATCACGAGTGCACGACTAGCTAGCTACAACATGTTTCTTGTGTCCCTTCTGCCAGATGAGATGATCCACAAATAAGTGCGCTTGTGTGTCATCAAATCACCATCGGTCACTTGGAAAAATGAACACGGAAAACTTTTTTCAGCTGATTTCGCATGGGTCAATGAAACGACCAACGCACCCATCACCGTGCACCGAAAGGCACATTACTTTGGAAAGATCAACGCACACTCAGACTTTTGTTTGCGGGGGCCTTATTTTTTGTTCTCCTGAATCACTAGATAATTGTCAATGTGTTACAATGGCAGCATAATTTGTACTCCCTCCGATCTAAAAAAAACTGTCATGGCTTCAGTTCAGCTTATTTAGTTTAAATTTAAACTGAAGCCATGACACCTTTTTTGGATCGTAAGGAGTACATTTCTATTAATTTTTTAGTGAATTTGTGTAGGTAATCATCATGATTACAAGCCATTTTATTGTTAATGTGATTACAAATTAAAAAAAAGCTTTACAGTTAAGGTGGTTTTCATGCAAAACTGATGAGGAAAAACCAAAAGATGGGATGAGAAAATAAAAATAGGAACTACGGATGAAAGGGTGGACGAATAAATGAGCTAGAGAGAACACTATTTTTTTAAACTAGGAGGGATTCTCTTTCTTATCATGCCGGCTAGCGAGGATAGAAGCTTGGTTTTATTTTTTTTTGTGTTTGCTAAATTTCTAGCTTTCAGTTGAATCTGTTATCGTTCCATTTTATAGTGCTTTATGATTCCTGTGTCATGTGTAGGGTACATTTCCTTGTGTTTGAATTACTGCCATTTATTAAACAGTCAGGATGACTGGAATACCAAGGTTAGTGGGCGGCGACATAATACCCAAGCGGCGGCCGTTTACATAATGGAGAGAAAAACGAGACTTGTTATGCACCTCTTTATTTGACTCTCTTCTCTCATGACATGAACTAACAGAGGTTAAGCATAACAATGTTGACTAATGTTTTGTGGGAGCTGCTATAGGGAGCTCCTATAGCTCACCTGGTGCGAGCGTTAAGCCAGCGATACCTCACGTTGGGTGGACCGGCCCAGTACAATCGATTGTTAGCCCCTATAATAGTAGCATAGGTTTGAGTTGTGGAGTTTTTCCTTCTGTGTTTTTTCCTACAACAAAAAAAAACTACAAATTGTCCAGAATTTTTTTATGACTTTTAAAAATATCCGAGAACTAAAAATCTTTCATGAATTTGAAAATTGTTTGCATTTCCAAAAAATTATCATGAATTTGAAAAAAATCATGAATTCAAAAAATGTTTGTGCATTGCGAAAAATGTTTGCGAATTTCAAAATTGTTCATGGATCGATTTCTCTTTTTGTGAATTCAAAATTTGTTCTTGATTTTTTTTAATCTGTGGATTCAAATAATGTTCGTAAATTCAAAAAGTAGTCACGAACTAAAAAAATGTTTGTTGATTTAATTTTTTAAATATTAATATTTTTGAATATTTATTGAAATTTTCTATTATTTTTGAAACTATAAACATTTTATTAAATGCAAATATATTTTTTTTATTGCAAACAATTTTTTAAAACATGAACAAAATTGACGACAAGAGATGGAGATCAAAAGCAGATCGTTTACAGTACTAATGAAATACAATATAATTTATTGAATTATCCTCTTTGTTCGTGCATGTATGCCATCCAGCTATGTGATAGATTACCATAATCGAGTGTTTATCCTGTTGTATTTCTATGTTCATTTTTCGATAAAGGGCGATTTTATTATCTTAGAATGTAGCATCAAGGGGATACAAAATATTATGAGTAACACCCGGCCTCTGCATAACTAAGATGCACACAACCAAATCCAAAAGTCTGACAAAAAACAAGAAATATAAACTGACATATCGGCAACAGTAAAGTCCTATAGACCGACACTATGCCTATGTCGAAGGTGGTGGTGGATCGATCCGGAGGTTATGCTGCCATTCATGTTGGGAAAAAACCTCCGTAGCCACCTGCTCCAACCGCGTAGACACCGCCTTGAACAACGATTGGTGCTCCGATCGTTGTAGCATAGACCACGTATGAAGCGAGTGCGTACAACGGAAAATAACCTGCAGAGGAGAAGCATTTTTTCCATTAAAAATCAAATCGTTTCTACATAGCCAGAGCGACCAAATTAAGGCGTACGTGTTGGGTTTCGTAGTAATTTCAAAAATTTTCCTACGCACACGCAGGATCATGTGATGCATAGCAACGAGGGGAAGAGTGTTGTCTACGTACCCTACGCAGACCGACTGCGGAAGCGATGACACGACGTAGAGGAAGTAGTCGTACGTCTTCTCGATCCAACCGATCAAGCACCGAAACTACGGCACCTCCGAGTTCGAGCACACGTTCAGCTCGATGACGATCCCCGGACTCCGATCCAGCAAAGTGTCGGGGATGAGTTCCGTCAGCACGACGGCGTGATGACGATCTTGATGAACTACAGCAGCAGGGCTTCGCCTAAACTCCGCTACAGTATTATCGAGGAATATGGTGGCAGGGGGCACCGCACACGGCTAAGGAATCGATCACGTGGATCAACTTGTGTCAACTTGTGTGTTTAGAGGTGCCCCTGCCTCCGTATATAAAGGAGTAGAGGGGGGAAGGCTGGCCGGCCATAGAGGGAGGCGCAGGAGAGTCCTACTCCCTCTGGGAGTAGGATTCCTTCCCCCAATCCTAGTCCAACTAGGATTCCTCGGAGGGGAAGGGAGAGAGGGGGGCCGGCCACCTTCTCCTAGTCCTAATAGGACTAGGGGAGGGGGAAGAGGCGCAGCCACCTTGGGCTGCCCCTTTCTCCTTTCCACTAAGGCCCATGAAGGCCCATATGGCTCCCGGGGGGTTCCGGTAACCCTCCCGGTAACCCGGTAAAATACCGATTTCACCCGGAACACTTCCGATGTCCAAACATAGGCTTCCAATATATCAATCTTTACGTCTCGACCATTTTGAGACTCCTCGTCATGTCCGTGATCACATCCGGGACTCCGAACAACCTTCGGTACATCAAAATGTATAAACTCATAATATAACTGTCATCGTAACCTTAAGCGTGCGGACCCTACGGGTTCGAGAACAATGTAGACATGACCGAGACACATCTCCGGTCAATAACCAATAGCGGGACCTGGATGCCCATATTGGCTCCTACATATTCTACGAAGATCTTTATCGGTCAGACCGCATAACAACATACGTTGTTCCCTTTGTCATCGGTATGTTACTTGCCCGAGATTCGATCGTCGGTATCCAATACCTAGTTCAATCTCGTTATCGGCAAGTCTCTTTACTCGTTCCGTAATACATCATCTCACAACTAACATATTAGTTGTAATGCTTGCAAGGCTTATGTGATGTGTATTACCGAGAGGGCCCAGAGATACCTCTCCAACAATCGGAGTGACAAATCCTAATCTCGAAATACGCCAACCCAACATCGACCATTGGAGACACCTGTAGTACTCCTTTATAATCACCCAGTTACGTTGTGACGTTTGGTAGTACCCAAAGTGTTCCTCCGGTAAACGGGAGTTGCATAATCTCATAGTCATAGGAACATGTATAAGTCATGAAGAAAGCAATAGCAACACACTAAACGATCGGGTGCTAAGCTAATGGAATGGGTCATGTCAATCAGATCATTCTACTAATGATGTGACCTCGTTAATCAAATAACAACTCATTGTTCATGGTTAGGAAACATAACCATCTTTGATTAACGAGCTAGTCAAGTAGAGGCATACTAGTGACACTCTGTTTGTCTATGTATTCACACATGTATTATGTTTCCGGTAAATACAATTCTAGCATGAATAATAAACATTTATCATGATTATAAGGAAATAAATAATAACTTTATTATTGCCTCTAGGGCATATTTCCTTCAGTCTCCCACTTGCACTAGAGTCAATAATCTAGATTACACTGTAATGATTCTAACACCCATGGAGCCTTGGTGCTGATCATGTTTTGCTCGTGGAAGAGGCTTAGTCAACGGGTCTGCAACATTCAGATCCGTATGTATCTTGCAAATCTCTATGTCTCCCACCTGGACTAGATCCCGGATGGAGTTGAAGCGTCTCTTGATGTGTTTGGTCCTTTTGTGAAATCTGGATTCCTTTGCTAAGGCAATTGCACCAGTATTGTCACAAAAGATTTTCATTGGACCCGATGCACTAGGTATGACACCTAGATCGGATATGAACTCCTTCATCCAGACTCCTTCATTTGCTGCTTCCGAAGCAGCTATGTATTCCGCTTCACATGTAGATCCCGCTACAACGCTTTGTTTAGAACTGCACCAACTGACAGCTCCACCGTTTAATGTAAACACGTATCCGGTTTGCGATTTAGAATCGTCCGGATCAGTGTCAAAGCTTGCATCAACGTAACCTTTTACGGTGAGCTCTTTGTCACCTCCATATACGAGAAACATATCCTTAGTCCTTTTCAGGTATTTCAGGATGTTCTTGACCGCTGTCCAGTGATCCACTCCTGGATTACTTTGGTACCTCCCTGCTAAACTTATAGCAAGGCATACATCAGGTCTAGTACACAGCATTGCATACATGATAGATCCTATGGCTGATGCATAGGGAACATCTCTCATATTCTCTCTATCTTCTGCAGTGGTCGGGCATTGAGTCTTACTCAATTTCACACCTTGTAACACAGGCAAAAACCCTTTCTTTGCTTGATCCATTTTGAACTTCTTCAAAATTTTGTCAAGGTATGTGCTTTGTGAAAGTCCAATTAAGCGTCTTGATCTATCTCTATAGATCTTAATGCCTAATATGTAAGCAGCTTCACCGAGGTCTTTCATTGAAAAACTTTTATTCAAGTATCCCTTTATGCTATCCAGAAATTCTATATCATTTCCAATCAGTAATATGTCATCCACATATAATATCAGAAATGCTACAGAGCTCCCACTCACTTTCTTGTAAATACAGGCTTCTCCGAAAGTCTGTATAAAACCAAATGCTTTGATCACACTATCAAAACGTTTATTCCAACTCCGAGAGGCTTGCACCAGTCCATAAATGGATCGCTGGAGCTTGCACACTTTGTTAGCTCCCTTTGGATCGACAAAACCTTCTGGTTGCATCATATACAACTCTTCTTCCAGAAATCCATTCAGGAATGCAGTTTTGACATCCATCTGCCAAATTTCATAATCATAAAATGCGGCAATCGCTAACATGATTCGGACGGACTTAAGCATCGCTACGGGTGAGAAGGTCTCATCGTAGTCAATCCCTTGAACTTGTCGAAAACCTTTTGCGACAAGTCGAGCTTTGTAGACAGTAACATTACCATCAGCGTCAGTCTTCTTCTTAAAGATCCATTTATTCTCAATTGCTTGCCGATCATTGGGCAAGTCAACCAAAGTCCATACTTTGTTCTCATACATGGATCCCATCTCAGATTTCATGGCTTCAAGCCACTTTGCGGAATCTGGGCTCACCATCGCTTCTTCATAGTTCGTAGGTTCATCATGATCTAGTAGCATGACTTCCAGAACAGAATTTCCGTACCACTCTGGCGCGGATCTTACTCTGGTTGATCTACGTGGTTCAGTAGTATCTTGATCTGAAGTTTCATGATCATTATCATTGGCTTCCTCACTAACCGGTGTAGGTGTCACTGAAACAGTTTTCTGTGATGAACTACTCTCCAGTAAGGGAGCAGGTACAGTTACCTCGTCAAGTTCTACTTTCCTCCCACTCACTTCTTTCGAGAGAAACTCCTTCTCTAGAAATGATCCATTCTTAGCAACGAATGTTTTGCCTTCGGATCTGTGATAGAAGGTGTACCCAACAGTTTCCTTTGGGTATCCTATGAATACACATTTCTCCGATTTGGGTTCGAGCTTATCAGGTTGAAGCTTTTTCACATAAGCATCGCAGCCCCAAACTTTAAGAAACGACAACTTTGGTTTCTTGCCAAACCATAGTTCATAAGGCGTCGTCTCAACGGATTTTGATGGTGCCCTATTTAACGTGAATGCGGCCGTCTCTAAAGCATAACCCCAAAATGATAGCGGTAAATCTATAAGAGACATCATAGATCGCACCATATCTAGTAAAGTACGATTACGACGTTCGGACACACCATTGCGCTGTGGTGTTCCGGGTGGCGTGAGTTGTGAAACTATTCCACAGTTTTTCAAATGTACACCAAACTCGTAACTCAAATATTCTCCTCCACGATCAGATCGTAGAAACTTTATTTTCTTGTTACGATGATTTTCAACTTCACTCTGAAATTCTTTGAACTTTTCAAATGTTTCAGACTTATGCTTCATTAAGTAGATATATCCATATCTGCTCAAATCATCTGTGATGGTGAGAAAATAACGATATCCGCCACGAGCCTCAATATTCATCGGACCACATACATCGGTATGTATGATTTCCAACAAATCTGTTGCTCTCTCCATAGTACCGGAGAACGGTGTTTTAGTCATCTTGCCCATGAGGCACGGTTCGCAAGTACCAAGTGATTCATAATCAAGTGGTTCCAAAAGTCCATCGGTATGGAGTTTCTTCATGCGCTTTATACCGATATGACCTAAACGACAGTGCCACAAATAAGTTGCACTTTCATTATCAACTCTGCATCTTTTGGTTTCAACATTATGAATATGTGTATTACTACTATCGAGATTCAGTAAGAATAGACCACTCTTCAAGGGTGCATGACCATAAAAGATATTACTCATATAAATAGAACAACCATTATTCTCTGATTTAAATGAATAACCGTCTCGCATTAAACAAGATCCAGATATAATGTTCATGCTCAACGCTGGCACCAAATAACAATTATTTAGGTCTAATATTAATCCCGGAGGTAGATGTAGAGGTAGCGTGCCGACCGCGATCACATCGACTTTGGAACCGTTTCCCACGCGCATCGTCACCTCGTCCTTAGCCAATCTTCGCTTAATCCGTAGCCCCTGTTTCGAGTTGCAAATATTAGCAACAGAACCAGTATCAAATACCCAGGTGCTACTGCGAGCATTGGTAAGGTACACATCAATAACATGTATATCACATATACCTTTGTTCACCTTGCCATCCTTCTTATCCGCCAAATACTTGGGGCAGTTCCGCTTCCAGTGACCAGTCTGCTTGCAGTAGAAGCACTCAGTTTCAGGCTTAGGTCTATACTTGGGTTTCTTCTCTTGAGCAGCAACTGGCTTGCTGTTCTTCTTGAAGTTCCCTTTCTTCTTTCCTTTGCCCTTTTTCTTGAAACTAGTGGTTTTGTTAACCATCAACACTTGATGCTCCTTTTTGATTTCTACCTCTGCAGCTTTCAGCATTGCGAAGAGCTCGGGAATAGTCTTGTTCATCCCTTGCATATTATAGTTCATCACGAAGCTCTTGTAGCTTGGTGGCAGTGATTGGAGAATTCTGTCAATGACGCAATCATCCGGAAGATTAACTCCCAATTGAATCAAGTGATTATTATACCCAGACATTTTGAGTATATGCTCACTGACAGAACTGTTCTCCTCCATCTTGCAGCTATAGAACTTATTGGAGACTTCATATCTCTCAATTCGGGCATTTGCTTGAAATATTAACTTCAACTCCTGGAACATCTCATATGCTCCATGACGTTCAAAACGTCGTTGAAGTCCCGATTCTAAGCCGTAAAGCATGGCACACTGAACTATCGAGTAGTCATCAGCTTTGCTCTGCCAGACGTTCATAACATCTGGTGTTGCTCCAGCAGCAGGCCTGGCACCCAGCGGTGCTTCCAGGACGTAATTCTTCTGTGCAGCAATGAGGATAATCCTCAAGTTACGGACCCAGTCCGTGTAATTGCTACCATCATCTTTCAACTTTGCTTTCTCAAGGAACGCATTAAAATTCAACGGAACAACATCACGAGCCATCTATCTACAATCAACATAAACAAGCAAGATACTTTAAGGGACTAAGTTCATGATAAATTTTAAGTTCAATTAATCATATTACTAAAGAACTCCCACTTAGATAGACATCCCTCTAATCCTCTAAGTGATCACGTGATCCAAATCAACTAAACCATGTCCGATCATCACGTGAGATGGAGTAGTTTCATCGGTGAACATCATTATGTTGATCATATCTACTATATGATTCACGCTCGACCTTTCGGTCTCCGTGTTCCGAGGCCATATCTGCATATGCTAGGCTCGTCAAGTTTAACCTGAGTATTCTGCGTGCGCAACTGTTTTGCACCCGTTGTATTTGAACGTAGAGCCTATCACACCCGATCATCACGTGGTGTCTCAGCACGAAGAACTTTCGCAACGGTGCATACTCAGGGAGAACACTTCTTGATAATTTAGTGAGAGATCATCTTATAATGCTACCGTCAATCAAAGCAAGATAAGATGCATAAAAAGATAAACATCACATGCAATCAATATAAGTGATATGATATGGTCATCATCATCTTGTGCTTGTGATCTCCATCTCCGAAGCACCGTCATGATCACCATCGTCACCGGCGCGACACCTTGATCTCCATCGTAGCATCGTTGTCGTCTCGCCAATCTTATGCTTCCACGACTATCACTACCGTTTAGTAATAAAGTAAAGCATTACATCGCGATTGCATTGCATACAATAAAGCGACAACCATATGGCTCCTGCCAGTTGCCGATAACTTGGTTACAAAACATGATCATCTCATACAATAAAATTCAGCATCATGCCTTGACCATATCACATCACAACATGCCCTGCAAAAACAAGTTAGACGTCTTCTACTTTGTTGTTGCATGTTTTACGTGGCTGCTACGGGCTTAAGTAAGAACCAATCTCACCTACGCATCAAAACCACAACGATAGTTTGTCAAATAGACTCCGTTTTAACCTTCGCAAGGACCGGGCGTAGCCATACTTGGTTCAACTAAAGTTGGAGAGGCAGTCGCCCGCAAGCCATCTCTGTGCAAAGCACGTCGAGGGAACCGGTCTCGCGTAAGCGTACGCGTAAGGTTGGTCCGGGTCGTCTCGTCCAACAATACCGCCGAACCAAAGTATGACATGCTGGTAGGCAGTATGACTTGTATCGTCCACAACTTACTTGTGTTCTACTCGTGCATATAACATCAACATCAATAACCTAGGCTCGGATGCCACTGTTGGGTTTCGTAGTAATTTCAAAAATTTTCCTACGCACACGCCGGATCATGTGATGCATAGCAACGAGGGGAAGAGTGTTGTCTACGTACCCTACGCAGACCGACTGCGGAAGCGATGACACGACGTAGAGGAAGTAGTCGTACGTCTTCTCGATCCAACCGATCAAGCACCGAAACTACGGCACCTCCGAGTTCGAGCACACGTTCAGCTCGATGACGATCCCCGGACTCCGATCCAGCAAAGTGTCGGGGATGAGTTCCGTCAGCACGACGGCGTGATGACGATCTTGATGAACTACAGCAGCAGGGCTTCGCCTAAACTCCGCTACAGTATTATCGAGGAATATGGTGGCAGGGGGCACCGCACACGGCTAAGGAATCGATCACGTGGATCAACTTGTGTCAACTTGTGTGTTTAGAGGTGCCCCTGCCTCCGTATATAAAGGAGTAGAGGGGGGAAGGCTGGCCGGCCATAGAGGGAGGCGCAGGAGAGTCCTACTCCCTCTGGGAGTAGGATTCCTTCCCCCAATCCTAGTCCAACTAGGATTCCTCGGAGGGGAAGGGAGAGAGGGGGGCCGGCCACCTTCTCCTAGTCCTAATAGGACTAGGGGAGGGGGAAGAGGCGCAGCCACCTTGGGCTGCCCCTTTCTCCTTTCCACTAAGGCCCATGAAGGCCCATATGGCTCCCGGGGGGTTCCGGTAACCCTCCCGGTAACCCGGTAAAATACCGATTTCACCCGGAACACTTCCGATGTCCAAACATAGGCTTCCAATATATCAATCTTTACGTCTCGACCATTTTGAGACTCCTCGTCATGTCCGTGATCACATCCGGGACTCCGAACAACCTTCGGTACATCAAAATGTATAAACTCATAATATAACTGTCATCGTAACCTTAAGCGTGCGGACCCTACGGGTTCGAGAACAATGTAGACATGACCGAGACACATCTCCGGTCAATAACCAATAGCGGGACCTGGATGCCCATATTGGCTCCTACATATTCTACGAAGATCTTTATCGGTCAGACCGCATAACAACATACGTTGTTCCCTTTGTCATCGGTATGTTACTTGCCCGAGATTCGATCGTCGGTATCCAATACCTAGTTCAATCTCGTTATCGGCAAGTCTCTTTACTCGTTCCGTAATACATCATCTCACAACTAACATATTAGTTGTAATGCTTGCAAGGCTTATGTGATGTGTATTACCGAGAGGGCCCAGAGATACCTCTCCAACAATCGGAGTGACAAATCCTAATCTCGAAATACGCCAACCCAACATCGACCATTGGAGACACCTGTAGTACTCCTTTATAATCACCCAGTTACGTTGTGACGTTTGGTAGTACCCAAAGTGTTCCTCCGGTAAACGGGAGTTGCATAATCTCATAGTCATAGGAACATGTATAAGTCATGAAGAAAGCAATAGCAACACACTAAACGATCGGGTGCTAAGCTAATGGAATGGGTCATGTCAATCAGATCATTCTACTAATGATGTGACCTCGTTCATCAAATAACAACTCATTGTTCATGGTTAGGAAACATAACCATCTTTGATTAACGAGCTAGTCAAGTAGAGGCATACTAGTGACACTCTGTTTGTCTATGTATTCACACATGTATTATGTTTCCGGTAAATACAATTCTAGCATGAATAATAAACATTTATCATGATTATAAGGAAATAAATAATAACTTTATTATTGCCTCTAGGGCATATTTCCTTCAGTACGCTCCCACCCTTATAAGCGCTTTAAACCTATTTGGAATACCGTCCAACCAGTGACCAAATATATTGGCAACACTTGTGGGCGGATATAAATTTGACGCTATTTGGATGATTGACCATGTAGAACGTGCAAACTTGCATTGGAAAAAGAGGTGTTTGATTGTCTCGTCATGAGTACAAAAACAACACTTCTTACTCCCTGGCCAGTTGCGTCGTGCGAGGTTGTCTTTGGTCAACACAACTCCCTTATGAAGATACCACATGAAAATTTTCACTTTTAGTGGAATCTTGGACTTTCAAATTTTCTTGTTATTACTCATTGGTACCTCAGAATGTGTGAGCGCATGGTACATAGAGTCTACTGTAAAAGACCCCGATGTAGTAAGGTTCCAGTGAAACACATCCTGACCTTGTGTCAAGTTAATCGAATCCAACCGGGACAAAAGATTATGCCATGACAGAAGTCTGGGGCCAATCAAATCCCGCCTAAACGAAATGTTCGGCGGGGATGAACTGAGCACGTGCGCAATAGTGTTGTTCGTATCGCGAGAAATGTTATATAAGGCTGGATATTGTTCTCTGAGACTGGCATTGCCTAGCCAGATGTCTTTCCAGAATCGAATCTCCGACCCGTCTTTTATCGCGAAAGACCCAAAGCGAAAGAGATGTTTCTTTGCCGCCATTAGGCCAGCCCAGAAGTGCGAGTCACCAGATTTCCAATATGCATGGGACACCGCCTTTTGGCCTAGATACTTTTTGCGCAACATTGTTTGCCAAATACCATCCTCAGTAGGAAGTTTGAACAACCATTTACTGAGCAAGGCCTCATTCTTGACCTGTAGGTCATGAATTGCAAGGCCGCCTTGGTCTTTTGGCCTACAAACCATGCTCCATTTGGCCAACCGATATTTTTTTCTTTTCTCCATCTCCTTGCCAAAAAAATCTGGATCTAAAATAATCCAATCTTTGCAGGACCCTTTTTGGGAGTTGGAAGAAAGAAAGCATATAGAGAACCATATTTGTGAGAACGGAGTTAATCAAAACCAACTGTCCTCCAACTGAGAGCAGCTTGCCTTTCCGATTGCTCAATCGTTTCTCTAGACGCTCCTCTACATGCTTCCACTCCGCAATGGTGAGACGCCGATAGTGGATCGGTATTCCCAAATATTTAATCGGGAATTGGCCATGTGCGCAACCAAAGAGGACAGCATAATCGGCAGCCGCCTCAACGGCTTCTCCAAAGCAGAAAAGTTCACTTTTATGGAAGTTTATTTTGAGACCCGACATTTGCTCAAACGCTGAGAGCAAGAGTTTTAGGTTTCGAGCCTTGTCTAGGTCATGTTCCATAAAAAGAATTGTGTCATCGGCGTATTGCAGAATAGAGAGGCCACCATCCACAAGATGTGGCACTACTCCTTCTATCTGGCCGTCCTGCTTAGCACGCTCCATCAGAATAGCCAACATGTCAGCAACAATGTTAAATAACATTGGAGACATGGACTCACCCTGCCGTAGTCCTTTTTTTGTCTGAAAGTAAGGGCCTACATCATCATTGACTTTGATGGCCACACTACCTCCAGTTACAAAATTTTGGATCCATTGACGCCATTTATCGGAGAAACCTTTCATTCTTAGGGCTTGTTGGAGGAAAGACCATTTGACCTTGTCATAGGCTTTTTCAAAGTCAATTTTGAATACTACTCCACTCATATTTCTATGTTCATACACATATGTATGCATCTAGCTATGTAATCTAATCAAACAATCCAAATTATCTATTGTACATTTCTCATGCAAGCATACAATCTTCCCATAAGCATATACCTGCTCAAAAGAAATTTACACAAAAAGCTACCACAATATACTATGGTAACAGACTCGATCAACAATAGATTAAGTTATAATTTGATCAACGATGGGCTCAAGCTCGGGCGCGGCGTGCTGCCGCGCCTCTGCCTACTAGTCCTTTCTTACCCTCGCATGCAATCTCCTCTTCTGCGGTTTGCCACGCGGAGCTGCACGTAGACCCACTCCTGCCGCTGCTATTCTTTTGCCTCATGCATGTGCATGCACCGCTGCTCTACTCTGTGTTTCTCTTTCTTTTTTTCCGTGGGCAACTCTGACCTGTCTTGCAATCTGCAGCTAGGGGTGTGTTATACGCTTGTATTATACGGATGACATGCTACGGTGGTCTTTGATGTAACTTTGCTTGGTACTACAACTATTTTTTTGATTATAAGTTTTTGCTCCCATGCAAAAACATGCCTTGTTTTTTTCTAGGTATTTTTGCTATGAAAGAATGAAGATTTATTGCATAGTAAAGTTAGTCGTGGCCATATTGTAATCAATGACCGTGACCTGGTCCTTGTTGCAATGGGTGATCAAAAGTCCACATGTTTGCAATGTCATGCAAGCTGGAGATGATGTTGCAATGGGTTACTGCAACATCGTTCATGTTGCAATGGAGTCGATGCTGCAAAGATTGTCATCATTAGTGCAAAGCCCATCATCGTTGTTGCAAGCCGGGACGCTTGAAACTGCAAAGGAGTGACCGCAACTGCTGCAAGTCGAGATGCGATACTTTGCAAGGGATGCCCACCATGGTAGCAAGATGACAAACCTGATGTTGCAACGGGTGGCCACCACTGCTACAAGACGGACACGCAACGTCACATGGTCGGCCACCATTGCCGCAAGCTAAGACACAAGATGCTACAAGGATTGATTGTTGGTGCTGCAAGCGGTATGCATGATGCTGCAATCGCCGAGCACCACTACTGCAACATACAACGCTACAAAGGGCTAATTGCCATTGCTGCAAGTGGTCCATGTCATGAGACAACCACACGCTGGGGTGCCACGAGGCTTGTCTGTCGGGTGTGTGAGTGGTGATGCGAGGGTTGTTGGGTGATGCCCCAATGGGGGCAGTGACCGCAACAGTGACCATGTTGCAACCTCGAACGACGACCATGATGTGCAACGACCGCGGCGGCAATGCAACCAGGATCGGAGGCTCGTAATGTTAACTGGTGCTGCGCTTGTCGGGTCTTCTCACCAATTGTTGCAATGGGCAGGGAGGACAACTGGCGGGGGTGTTGCACGTGAATGACTAATGGTGATACTATGACAGCAACAACTAAGGTGACAACTTAACACTTTCATGTAGAAACAGGAATACATGTGTATTCATGGAGTCTATATGCGTGACCATCGAATGGTCGGTGTGCACGTTACTTTTTTTTGGATTGCATGCAGTGAGTTGACGCGTATGTGTGTGCATGCAGAAAGCGGGTGGCTCAACCCATGCCACCCCGTGTAATGTGTCCGTAAGCGGGAAATTGGGATCGTTGGATAGTCTCCATCGCAAGGCTGCCGAGGCAGATTAAATTTTGCAAACATCATCGGGGATGATGCCTAGCACTGTCCTTTGACACTCGGCAAAGATTTTCGATACCTTTGTATTTTATTTTTTCCTTTGTTCTCTCCTATTTTTTCTTTCTTTGATTTCTATATTTTTCCCAGCACCCCTTCGGTCAAACCACTTCCTTCTCAAAACCACGGAAGACACTCGGAGATGGTTCGGTTTCTAAAAGGTGTACATCAACTTAATTTCAGGACTATAAAGACTCTGGGAGTGCCTACCTTGTTTTTTCCAAGCTACATGGTTAAGAAAGAGAGGACGAAATCTGGATGGTGGAGAGTTCGTCCGATACCATACAACTATCGGTAGTTTGATGGCCTACAACCATTGGTAGGATATTAAAAGATATAAACACAAATTAACAGAACTACGGTTTTGATTTTGATTGGCTACATCCATTGTACAAGACACATTACATTTGTAATATATAGAGAAGAAGTTGTGCGATTCATTTATTATTTAGAACTTACACACTACCGAACATCTAAATTAACACAACGTCCACATAGTGGAAAACTATCTAGGTGTCACCGTAGATATAGTCACATCATTAACACTACAAGACTGAGTAGTAGTGGGGGCTTCTTTGTTCCCTGTAGTGCTTAAGCTGAAATATGCTGGGTGCTTAGGCTTTTGTAAGATCATGGTCTTGTTGCTTAGCATTGCAATTACATCCAGCATGGTTGGTCGATCAACTGCATTCTCTTATACACACAACAATGCAATGTTAATGCACCTCATCATTTCTGTTGAATAAATGTTGGGAACCAATGCTGCATCAATGAGTTCGCACCAGCTTTCCTCTTCAAATAATTGCCAAGCCTATTTGAAATTTCATCAAATACTTAATTAGTTGATCACAGAACAAACAAAGCCTTTTTTCAGTTAAATGGATGTGTAAACATGCACTCACATGTCCTAGGAGGTTGATGAAAGCTCCACATTCATGGGAATTCCTCTTCCCGCTAACGATCTCAAGAGTTAAAACACCAAAGCTGAATACATCCGATTTGATAGAGAAAATGCCGTGGGATGCATACTCAGGTGCCATGTAGCCACTAAAATAGTGTAATAATATATGTCAAATTACTATACAGGTGACTTGCAAAAAAAAGTTTATAAGTGGAGTAGTTCATATGAAACTTACTATGTACCAACCACTTTTCTTGTAGTATCTGTGTCAGTGTTATTTGAGCTGAATATTTTTGCCAATCCAAAATCTGATATTTTAGCATTCATTTCACTATCCAAAAGAATGTTGCTTGGTTTAAGATCACGATGTATAACACGCAACCTAGAGTGCTTATGTAGGTAAAGAAGTCCTTCGTTCCTACAATTATTGCAATACGTTTGTCCCAGTCCAATAGAGCTTTTCTATCTTCATCTGCACGGAAATTAAATGTTGGTACAACAGTGGACAAACATCTAAAGAAACAATCAAAAGATGAGAGAACTTTAATTTGACATATGAATCTGAAAACGCAAATATGTACCGAAGATAAAGAAATCCAAGCTTTTGTTTGGCAAGTATTCGTAGACTAGTATTTTCTCCTCTCCTTGAGAGCAACATCCCATGAGCCTAACCAAATTCCTATGTTGCAGTTTGGCTATGAGCTCAACTTCATTTTTGAACTCTATGAAACCTTGTCCTGAATCCGCATCAAGTCTCTTAACTGCTATCTCCACTCCATCAGGAAAGAAACCCTAGGGAAAAAAACATCTATCAGTATTGTGCTATAATTTGGGGCTTTACGAGGATTAACATTCTTCCTCTTATCCATTGTTTCTAATTCCTATATATAATCTGACAATATTGGTGATGCATGTTGTCTTGCATAGAAAACAAGGATTATTTATACCTTATAAACAGGGCCAAATCCACCTTCGCCAAGTTTGTTTTCCTCGGAAAAGTTATCTGTCGCCTCTAATATCTGATTAAAATCAAATACTGAAAAGTCGGCTAGCTCTGTTTCCATTTCCCAAACTTGTTCATCTCCTTCTTGGAACTCATGAGTACGTTTTGCTTGTAAGTCCCCTTTACCTGAAAATAATGAACTGCCGCTATCAATATCAATCTCTTCAATTACGACTCTTTATATTGATCATTTGAGTAACTAATTTACCCACCTTTTGTGCTCTTTGTTCTAAGCCGCAGAAGACAGTAGACGATGAAACAGATTGCAACTAGTGCCACAGAAGCAGCCACCGATAAGGCGATTACCCAAGGTTTGACTCCATGTCCTTCAAAATTAATTAGCATAAGTTTTTGCCAGTATCAAGGAATTATCGCAAGTTATAGTAAAACACATGCCAAGTAAATAATCAAGGATTGTTCATCACATACTCTTGCTTGACGGAGCCGGCGCAGGCGCCGGTGGCTGAGCCGTGGATGACGGAGATGGAATCCGCCGCATGTTCTTGTCGTCGAAGAACATGAAGGCCTCGAACCTGACGTTGCAGCGGAGCCGGAAGATCCGGCCACCGAGGCGCACGGAGTTGGTGGCGTTGATGGAGCCCACGAGCCGCTGGAGGCACGCCAGGCAGTCCCCGGCGGACAGGTCCGGCGTGCACTGCGCCAGGGCGTAGAGTGTTGTCGTGGTGCCGCCGTCCATGAACCCTGTGGCGAACCTCCTGGCCGCGGCGGCCGCGTCCCGGGCCGTGTGGGAGAGGAGCTGGCGGACGGCCGCAGCGACGACGCCGGCGTTGCCGGCGATGTTTACCGTGTTGAAATACTGGAAGAAGGTGCCGTTACCGGTGTGCCGGACGCCGGGTTGAGGAAGTTGCGGTCGCCGGAGAAGCCGAGGAGGCACCCTGGTTTCAAGGCGTTGGTCTCGTCGTAGTCGTAGTAGACGGTGGCGGCCGTGTGGTTGGGGCACATCTTGTGCGCGTACGCGAACGAGGAGGCGACGCACTCCCTGCACGCGGTGAGGTTTGTGGTGTCATGGCGGCAGAGCGCGAGCCCGCGCGCCACGCCGGCGGTCCCGTTATTTGTGTTTGCGTTGGCGGTGGCGGTGAGGAAGAGCTGCGGGGAGGAGGAGGCGTTGCCGGGGAGGGTGGCGTTGAGCACGGCGAGGTTGGACTGGTAGGTGCTGTTGGCCGTGTAGTTGCCGCCGCTGCCGCAGACGTGGCCGATCGCCGTGGCCGACGCTGGCATGAGAACGAGCAGCACGAGCAGCAGCACGCCCGCCATGCTGACTGTATGTGCTTGTCCTAGTTGCCCCTCTGTTTCTCGTTGCTTTAACATGGCAAAATGCACAGAAAATCAAGGTCATCAGGTCTTCTCGGCCTTCACAGAGGTTGGTTGCAAAGAAAGTCTATGCAGTGTTTGAAAGATCAAACACTCGTTAATTTCTCTGACTTAAAACTCTTCACCTCACTCATCATTCTAGGTTAAAAACTACGTACACATGTGTTTGACTGCAAACCACATGAAGGTTGTGGATAGGAAGAAGTGCATCAAGAAACAAGGTTGGTCGAAACCTCCTCAGGGCTATGTTAAAATGAATATCGATGCTGCTTTCTGTCTCCAGGACGAGAAGGGGGCTACTAGAGCTGTGATCAAATATGACCATGGGCAATTTGTGGCTCCGAGTAACAGTAGAACTGAACATGTAAACTCGGTTGCTACTGCGGAAACACAAGCGTTGAAAGACGGGCTCATCGTGGCATGTCAAGTTGGAGCGAGAAGATAATTATCAACTCAGACTGCCGGGAAGTTGTTCAAACTATGCATGATGGAGGTTTTTCAGCGACAGAAGTTTCAGCAATATACGAAGAGTGTGTGTTCTTGACTAGGAATTTCTCTCATGTAATCATAGAAGACCGTCTGAGGGAGAGGAATATTGTAGCTCATTTGTTAGCTCCCCATGTAGAAGGGATCCCAGACTTGTGCCTGTACGGGAGATCCTCCGTCATTCATTGCATGTAGCCTTTTGGACAACGTAAGTATGTTCGAAAATTAATAGTCGCTATGGTGGATTTTCCTTTAAAAAAATAGGTACTTGTGTTTCAGATATTTTAGGGCATCTCCAAGGGAGACCTGCAAAATACCGGTATTTGTCCGATTGAACACATTTGTTCACTTTTGCAATTCAATGGGGACCTTTATCAGTCCTCGAAGCTGTCCAGGCGTCAAAATTCTGGTATTTTGGAGACAAACATGGAGGAGTTTTGCTGGAGTCCGGACATGTACTTGACCAATCACATGCATGTCTCTCTCTTCTCTCTCTCCTACCAACCGCACATGCATTGTCCCCCTCTTCTCCCTCTCCTCCCATTCGGACACTAAACCATAAATATCCCACCACATGCATGGTCCCTATCTACCTTTTCTCCTCTCAGCCGAATGCATGCGTTGGATGGCTCCCTCCGGTATCATGTCTGCGGACCACGTCCGGACATATACCAGAGGAATTTGCGGGTCGGCGTTGGAGATGCCCTTAGCAGCGGGCTTCCAATTAGTGTCTTGATTTTTTTTTTCAAAACACGGTTTTACTCCGTTTCATAAATTACATGACACAGCCGAAAGATACAATATAGTGTCGAGGGACTTTTCATACAGACTGATGAAATAGTCAATGGATGCAGAAGGAAAAAGACTTCAACAACCCTATAGAATCTGAATGTATTTTCCATTTTTTGTAAGGGTGTATTTGTAAACAGTACTTAATATATGACCATATATGGCCTTTGGCCTTTCCGCAAAAAGAATTAAAAATAAACACACAACAAAACAACCCTAACAAGCATCAAAAGTGTACTACGAGACGCCTTCAACAAGTCGCTGAGAAGAAACACATTTGTTGCGGGACCACAACAAGGTCACAGTGGGTTTACAATTAGTGTCTCAAACTATTTCTCTCTTTCCCGTCTCCTCTGGTCTCTAAGAACTTGTCATTTTCGTTATAAATGCAAATGGGAATAGTCCGGTTCCAAAAAAAAAGGATTGGAACCGCACCAAAAAAATATTCTATTGTATTATACTAAATGTGTATGATGGACTAACCAGAATAACATGAAAAAAGGACATATTGGAAAATATTGCAGAAAAATAAGACATCTGGCCGTCTATCCCGTGAATTAGAAATTTACACCCATTGGATTTTAGTGGAAAAGGTCACCCGCCTTTGTCATCACACATAGAAATATGCCACCCCTCAAAACTCCAAATTAACTAACCGCTGGCAATTGTTTTAGTCGTTGCTTTCGGTTGAGCAAGTCTTCCTTTCGAAGAGTCAAGAACAAATTACTGAATATGTTACTACGTGTTTGGCACCTAACGCACGGGTTATTCAGGTGAAGAACAACTTATTGAGTGTGAGATAACTAATTATTCAGGTCAAGACGTTCACTTTCACCTAACGTATGTGTTTAGCACGGCCGGCAATCACATGCTTTCCATGTCGCATGGTGGATGACTTGTAAGAATGAAATAAATTTTATGCAGAGGCCGGCCAGCCTCTGCTGACTGTTGGCCTGTTGCTTTCCAACCAATTTGAACGATCAATCTCGGCGTCACCCCAGTTAATTTGTTGACTTAAAATTGTTCAGTTCACTTTCACTTACATACTCAGTCTAGCAGCTGCCGGCCAGCACGAATATAATATGTAGAAGATTTTTCTTTCAACAAAATAGTTATAGATTAAGAACTAGAACAGAATCACACGTCCAAAATTAGAAGAGAACAAAAAGAAAATGCACAAGAAACAGGTCGGAATGCCTGATTCGAGCTCATTCCTTGGGATAATCAATTTCCGACATCGTCCAAATGGTCAGAGCACACCCTGACCCCATTACATAACCCCCTTCGCTTTCACGCCACTGCTTGTTTCTCTGCTGCCATGGCGACGACTAAGAGCATCTCCAACAGCCGCCCAACACGCGGCACATTAAAAAGCGTTTGCAGCGTGTCGGTTGCCTGTTTTTGCGCGGCGCGGAGCGCTGACTCCAGCACCGCTGTAAACTTAGCGCGCGTGACTAGCTTCAGCAGGCGCTGCAAAAATACTACGCGCGCTCTCGCACGAACAACATATGCACTCCAAATACAACCAAAAAGATCAAACATAAACAAAATAAATTAACAATAAATAATTCAATTTCGTTATTACAACTCAAACAAATAGTTTATATTTCAATACAACAAAGAGTTCAACAATACAACATCAAACACACAAATCATGATGCTCTTTGTCGGTCATTCCATGCCCACCACTCCTCGACGAGATCCTTCTGAAGATCATCATGCGTTTCGGCACGTCGAATGGCATGATAGGAAGCAACAAAACGGGTCACCCTGGCAGCCCTCCGCCGCACTCGCACGGGATGTCCCAAGAGCTCATAGTGAGAGTAGTCTACATCTTGGCGACGCTCATTCTCGATGATATATTATGCATGATCACAGAACCGTGCATGATGTATCAAAGCATCTTTTGGTCCCAAAATCTAGCTGGTCTTCTCACAATAGCAAATTGGGCTTGCAAAATCGCAAAAGCTCTCTCCACATCTTTTCTAGCCGCCGGGTGAGCATTGTGAAAATCAACATTTTTCTTACCTTCCGGTCTTTTCAACGGCTTCACAAATGTTTACCACTTTGGGGAGATGCCATCCGCAGGATAGTAGCCATAGTTGTATGTACGACCATTTGCTACAAACTGCACCAGTGGCAGTTCACCATTTGCAATCTTAGACATTAGTGGTGACCAATTAATAACATTGATGTCATTCAAAAATCCAGGCATTCCAAAAAGAAGCATGTCAAATCCAAGTCTCTTGTGTTAGAAAGAGTCATGTACAAGGTATACGGTATTGTATAAACCATATACCGTAGAGAGGTAGGTAGATTGCGTGCGTTGTAATCTAGGTGGTTAGGTTGTTAGGGTTTATCCTTATCTCTTGTATAGGTTTCTTGAGGATCAATCCACAACCTAACTGTCGCATGTTGTAATCTGTCATTGCCTATATAACACGTACACGTCCCTGCCCAAAGGTATATGCTTCCACGCAATCTTTCATGGTATTTAGAGCCTAGTTCCTCTACCGCATCCAAACCTAGCAGCTCACATCAAACCTAGTAGCCATGGCCAGCTCTAGCTCCGCCGCCGCCGCTCCATATGTCCTCATTCCCATCACTGAAAAGCTCCACCGCGGCAACTACCTCGTGTGGCGCGCACAGGCCTTAGCTACCATCCGAGGAGCCCGACTGGTCGACCACCTCAACCCCGATCACCCGTTCCCGGAGCCCAAGCTTGCTGACAAGGACGGCAAGCCCACTGATGTGCCGAACCCGGAACATCTCATCACGTTGGTGCAAGACTCCCAGGTGCTCAGCTTCATCTTCAACTCAATCTCTGCTCCTGTGATGATCCAAGTCGCCCACTGCACCAAGGCCGCCGCGGCATGGACCGCGATCAGAGAGATGTTTCTCTCCCAGACGCAGGCCCCAACATCGTCAACACGCGGATCGCCCTCTCCACCACCAAAAAGGGCACCGCGACCATCACCGAGTACATCGGGCGCATGAAAGCGCTAGGCGACGAGATGGCTTCAGCAGGGAAGCTGCTCGACGATGATGACATGGTCTCCTACATCCTTGCCGGACTCGACTTCGACTACATTTCCTTCGTCTCGTCCATCTGTGCTGCGAGGACCGAGCCCATCAAGGTAGCTGAACTTTATTCTCAACTAATTGGTTTTGAAAAGCGTCTTGCCATGTTTGAAGGGGGAAATCAGTCCTCTCAATCCTCGGCCAACATCGTGTCTCGTGGCCATGGTGGTTTCGGTCGCGGAGGCGGCCGTAGAAATGGAGGCCGTGGAAACGGAGGCGGTCGCGGCAATGGAGGCCGTGGCAATGGAGGCAGTGGCCGCGGCAATGGAGGTCGTGGCAACGGCAATGGAGGAGGCAACGATCTCCCTGAGGTTGTTTGCTAGATTTGCAAGAAGCCAAACCACACCGCCGTCGAGTGCTACCGCCGCTTCGACATCTCCTTCACCAAGAACGAGAAAAGTGCAGGTTCGGCCACCACCTCGTCCTATGGAGTGGACACAAACTGGTACCTGGACACGGGGGCCACGGACCACATCACCAGCGAGCTCGACAAGTTGACCGTCCGCAACAAGTACAACAGCAACGAGCAAGTCCATACTGCAAACGGGGAAGGTATGGAAATTTGTCATATTGGTCAATCCACTGTTCGAACCCCCACTCGTGATCTTCATCTCAAAAATATATTGCATGTACCCGATGCCACCAAAAATCTTATTTCAGCTCATCGTTTATCCACTGACAACAATACCTTTCTTGAAGTTCACCCACATTTCTTTTTCGTTAAGGAACAGGGAACGAGGAGAACCCTTCTCCAAGGCAGGTGTAGACGTGGTCTTTACCCCCTATCATCGGCTCCGGTGACCTCCAGCAAACAGGCGTTTGGTGTCAATAAAGTGTCCACGGAAAGGTGGCACAGTCGGCTAGGGCATCCTTCATCAACCATAGTTCGTCATGTCCTTAGCCACAACAACATTCCTTTTTGAAGTAGTGAGTTGAATAAAGAAGGTGTTTGTGACGCTTGTCAATTAGGCAAGAGCCACCAACTACCGTATCCTAGTTCGATCAGTGTATCTAAAGCTCCTTTAGAGCAAATTTTCTCCGATGTATGGGGGCCTGCCCGTGATTCTATCAATAGGAAAAACTATTATGTGTCCTTCATTGATGATTATAGCAAATTCACTTGGATCTATCTTCTTAAGCATAAATCTGAAGTTTTCAAAGTCTTTCATGAATTTCAAGCATTAGTTGAAAGGTTGTTCAATAGGAAAATTATCACCATGCAAACTGACTGGGGTGGCGAATATGAACGTTTAAATTCCTTCTTTCGCCAACTAGGAATCACACACCATGTCTCTTGTCCTCATGCTCATCAGCAGAACGGATCAGCTGAAAGAAAACATCGTGACATTGTCGACATGGGTCTTTCTCTCTTGGCTCATGCCTCCATGCCCTTAAAATTTTGGGATGAGGCTTTTCTCTCTGCCACATATCTCATAAATCGCACCCCTAGTAAAGTGATCAACTATGAAACCCCCCTGGGTCGTCTATTTCATGAACAACCAAACTATCATTCCCTTCGAGTTTTTGGATGTGCCTGTTGGCCCAACATCCGTCCCTATAATTCCAAAAAATTAGAATTTCGATCCAAACAATGTGTTTTTCTCGGATACAGCAATCTTCACAAAGGTTTTAAATGTCTTGATGTTGCTGTTGGCCGAGTCTACATATCTAGGGATGTCATCTTCGATGAAACGGTTTTCCTTTCAAGGCTTTAAACCCTAATACAGGCACTCCCCTTCGATCTGAGATCTTATTGCTACCTGAAACTACACTGTCTGAGCCTATTGATCATGGGGGTGAACGAGTGCTTGATCAACATGCAAATTTTCCTGCTAATTCTGGTGAAAATCCAGCCCCTATGCGTCATTTTATGCAGGCAGTACAGGACAAAAACGGCGTGGAGCACGGAGGAGATTCAGGTGCTGCCGCCGCTGATTTCGAGGATGATAGCGCAGGTGCAGGTGGCAGCCCAGGGGAATCCGCCTCGGATCGCACCCCTCCCAGGGGGCGCGTGTGCGCGTCGGGCGCTGCCTCCTCAGGGGGGGCCAGGAGGGCACGTGGGTGTGTCGGGCGTTGGTTCCCCAGGTGGGCCAACTTCTGAGCCGACCGGTCCCTCGCGCCAGGCGCTCCCTCATGATGATCGCCAGGTGGACCAACCTAGTGTGGGCGCGTCGGCCAACGCTGATGTGACAAGGCGGGATGTCGGATCCTCTGGCACTGATGACGGGATCGACATGGGATCTCGTGCAACTGATGGCAGGATCGACGTGGGATCCCGTGCGGCTGTGATTCCCTCGGCCGGATCTTCTGCAGCGCAGCCTCATGCAGCTCCTGATATGTCGTCTCGCAGGACAAGATCACAGCATGGTATTGTAAAACCACAAATTCGTACAGATGGTACGGTCAGGTATGACAAGCTCAAACCCCGGTTTGGAGGCTTAACAACTACTGGTGAGCCAAGTAGTTTGCATGAAGCTCTAAGTGACACAAAATGGAAAATGGCTAAGAATGATGAGTATGGTGCTCTTATTAAAAATAAGACGTGGCATCTAGTTCCACCAACACGAAACAAGAATGTCATTGATTGTAAATGGGTCTATAGAATTAAAAGGAAAGTAGATGGTCAAGTTGATAGGTATAAGGCAAGATTAGTAGCCAAAGGTTTTAAACAGAGATATGGTATAGATTATGAAGATACCTTTAGTCCTGTTGTAAAGGCAGCTACTATCAGACTTGTTCTCTCTGTTGCAGTATCAAGAAATTGGAGCCTAAGCAATTGGATGTTTAGAATGCGTTTCTTCATGGCGTTCTAGAGGAAGAAGTCTATATGAGACAACCACCTGGTTATGAGGTAAAAGGAAAGGAGAATTATCTATGCAAACTTGATAAAGCTCTGTATGGACTAAAACAAGCACCTAGGGCTTGGTACTCCAAGTTAAGTGAAAAACTTCAAATACTTGGTTTCAAATCATCCAAGGGAGACACTTCTTTGTTCTTCTACAGAAAGGGAAATATCACTATTTTTATGTTGGTTTATGTTGATGATATTATTGTTGCTAGCTCATCACAAGATGCAACTGTAGCATTGCTAGAAGATCTTAAGAAGGATTTTGCCTTGAAAGATTTGGGTGATCTTCATTATTTCTTGGGTATTGAGGTGAGAAAGGTAAAAGATGGAATACTCCTTACTCAAGAAAAATATGTCCTGGATATGCTTAAGCATGCAGGAATGGTAAATTGTAAGGCTTCAAACATGCCCCTCTCCATGTCAGAAAAGCTGTCAAGAGAAGAAGGGGAGCCTTTAGGGGCTGAGGAATCAACAAAATACAGGAGCATGGTAGGTGCTTTGCAGTACTTGACACTGACAAGACCTGACATTTGTTTCCCTGTTAATAAAGTATGTCAGTACTTGCATTCTCCTACTTCTCAACATATGACAGCTGTTAAGAGAATTTTGAGATATCTCAAGGGTACTATGAGTACGGGTCTGAAATTTACCAAGTCAACTTTCAATGTTGTTAGTGCTTTCTCTGATGCTGACTGGGCAGGATGTCTAGATGACAGAAGGTCAACAGGAGGGTTCTGTGTGTTCTTTGGTCCAAATTTGATTTCTTGGAGTGCATGTAAGCAAGCTACTGTTTCTCGGTCTAGTACAGAGGCAGAGTACAAATCTTTAGCCAATGCCACTGCTGAGATTATTTGGGTTCAAACTTTGCTACGTGAACTTGGAGTCATGCACTCACCAGTTGCACGTCTCTGGTGTGATAATATTGGTGCCACATATCTGTCAGCAAATCCAGTATTTCATGCAAGGACAAAACACATAGAAGTGGACTATCATTTTGTTTGAGAGAGAGTAGCTAACAAACTACAGGATATCCGTTTTATTCCCACAAGTGATCAAGTTGCAGATGGTTTTACCAAAGCTTTGTCATGGAAGAAGTTAGAAGACTTCAAGGGCAATCTCAACTTGGTGAAGCTGTGATTGAGGGGGCGTGTTAGAAAGAGTCATGTACAAGGTATACGGTATTGTATAAACCGTATACCGTAGAGAGGTAGGTAGATTGCGTGCGTTGTAATCTAGGTGGTTAGGTTGTTAGGGTTTATCCTTATCTCTTGTATAGGTTTCTTGAGGATCAATCCACAACCTAATTGCCGCATGTTGTAATCTGTCATTGCCTATATAACACGTACGCGTCCCTGCCCAAAGGTATACGCTTCCACGCAATCTTTCATCTTGATCGGCCACCGCTTCAAGGATTATAGTGGAACCCTTTTTTTGGCTATGGAATTGGCCATGCCATACCATAGGACAATTCTTCCAACTCCAATGCATGCGATCTATTGAGCCAAGCTACCTGAGAAGCGGCGAGCTTTGTTCATCTCCAACGGCCTTGCGGCATCTTCGGCATTGGGAGATCTCAAATACTCTTGGCCAAACACTCGCACAATTCCGACTGCGAATGCCGAAGATCTGAAAGCGGGGATACCGTATGCCAACAAACGCAAAGCGGTTGTCACCTTCTGGAAGGTGCTATGCCCGAGCTCTTCGGCGGCATTCTTCCTTTGCTGAAAAAATGCTCATGGCTTGCTAGTTTCTCTGCAATGCGCCTGAACAACTCGGTGCTCATCCTAAACCGGCGCCGGAAGTACGACTCGGGGTACACGGGAGGATCCGCAAAATAATGCCTGGTCAATCTGTTGTGGACATCTATCCTATCCCTCCAAATTTTCTGCCGACCCATAACCGAACCACCATGCTTCGGTTTTTTTGTTGATGTGCATAGCTAGGATCATTGCAAGATCCTCCTCCTCTTCAATATCAAATTCTTCTTCGGAAGAATCATATGACGAACTCATCTACAATGTTCAATTTAAACTTGACAATAAAAACTACAAACAACATGCACCAAATTCATGTAAAAAATGTGAAGTTGAAGCAATACATACCTTGCAAGCGTTTTGTCGAACACCTTGCGGGTGGCGAGCCGTAGTGGGCGGCCGGGCGCTGTTCGTCGGAGGAATGCCACGCGCGAGGGGCGGCGGCAACTAGAGGGAGACGGAGAAAGTAGCGGCGGCGCGGGGATACGTCAGGGAAGCGCTGGAACGGTCACCGGAACAAATGGGGTGGCGCGACCGGTGGCGGCGCCATCGGCTGGATGGGGGTTGGCGAAAGTTGCGAGCGGGCGCTCGAGTGTCCAGCGCGTGGGAGCGGGCGCAGCAAATAAACTGCGCGCGATAGCATTTCGGCTCGCGCTGAACTAGTTATGCCGCGTGCACGGTTTTTGTACCTCCGCTGGAACGCCCAGAGCGGTAGCGCACGTGCAAAAACTATTAATTTTTCAGTGCGGTGCTTATATAGCGCGTCTGTTGAAGATGCTCTAACTGGACGCATCTCCATATCAAGCATCGGAGTGCCACCGGAGATAGAATCAATCTGATTACGAGTAGTGTACAATTACTATATCCAAGGAGCCTGCTTCCACAAACCCACACGGCCACACCTAGTCGTACTTGGGAAGGACTCTAATTAAGAGATAAGAAAAAAAAAATTTGCGGGGAGAGATAAGAAAATCTACCCATACAATACTTGGAATCCCTCCAACCAAGAGAACCAACCGTAGGACGAGGTACAAAAAAAGTTTCGCTCGGTAGAGGATTCATCTACCCGCCAAAGCACTTGCCCCCGACTATATACAAGAAGCTGAAGGCCCCGACTATATTGCATGAGCTTTTGGATAGACGCAATCTTGTTAGAAGATGTTGTATAGGGATAGGAAAGGTGTTTAACTTGTATCTCTTCTTATCCCTTCTTCTGCTCTATCTTCTCAAACCTCCTGTACCGAACATGATCGATCTTCTCTTGATCTATTCTTGTAAGCCACGGCACCCATCATATATATACAACCGCGACCCGAGCAAAGGGTTCAACGCTTCCATCTAGTTTTACATGGTAACAGAGCCTCTTCCTCGATAGATCGAATAGAGATCGCATCTAGCTACCCCAGGCGACCGCAACTATGTCCACCACCTCCGCCGCCATGACGCCGAGCACCATGGGTTCCCTCACCACCGACGCCTCCTCCTCCATCTTTGCATCTTCGTCCACCTCCAACCCCACCAACTCCTTCCTCGGATCACCACCGCAAGAGAAGCTGACGAGAGGCAACTTCCTCCTCTGGAAGGTCGTCGTCCTACCCCAGATCAAGGGCGCGCAGATGGAGCACCATCTTGACGCGAAGACCCCAGCGCCGCCGCCCACCCTCACCGTCACCAAGGACGGCAAAGAAGAACAGGTGGTGAACTCTGCCAGATCCCTCTGGTATGCACAGCAGCAACAACTCCAAGGTTACTTGATGGGCTCCCTCTCCCGCGACATCCTTGCACAGGTGGCCACGCTCCAGACGCCGGCAGAAGTCTGGCGCGCCATCCACGACATGTTCGCCGCCCAGAGCCAAGCGCAAGCCATCAACACTCGCATCAAGCTTACGAACCTGCAAAAAGGTAACATGACTATGGCAGAGTATCTTGGCAAGATTAAGAGCCTCACCGACGAAGTTGCATGCACTGCCGCCGCGCTCTCCGATCCGGAGATCGTATCCAAGATCTTGGCCGGACTGGACATGGATTATAATCCAGTCGTCTCGGCCCTTGCTGCTCGGGTGGAACCAATCACCGTCCAGGAGCTATATAGCCAGCTCCTGAGCTTCGACGCCCGCCTCAGTCTCCTTCATGGCGCCGCTTTTCGCCAATCTTCTGCCAACGCCGCCTCGCGCGGACGCGGCCGTGGGCGCGGTCACCACGCGCAACGCGGCGGTGGGCGTGGGCGCGGCAACCCCCAGGGGGACAACGGCTACACCAACAACTACGGTAACACAGGAGGCGGCAGCTACAACAACTCCTCCAACAGAACAGGGGGTGGTGGCTTCAACAACAACACTAGCCGCCGCCCCTCCTCCTCCTCTCGCGGTCGCCCTCGCTGCCAACTCTGCAAGAAGGCCGGCCATGAGGTCATGGACTGCTGGCACCGCTATGATGAAGACTTCGTTCCAGATTCTCGTCAGGTTGCTGCAGCTATGCGTGAACAAGGAGGAGAAGGAGTGTGGTATGTTGACTCCGGCGCTACGGATCATGTCACAAGTGAGCTGGAGCAACTTGCTCTCCGTGAAAAATATCACGGCAATGATCAGATTCACACCGCAAGCAGTGGAGGTATGGATATTAGACACATTGGTCAAGCTTTTATTAATCCCCCTATGCATAAACGTGATCTAGTCTTAAAAGATGTTCTTCATGTTCCTCAAGACGATAAAAACCTTGCCTCTATGTCTCGTTTAGCCACTGATAATAATGTCTTCTTTGAAACTCACCCTCGTTACTTCTTTATCAAGGATCAGGCAACGAGGGAACTTCTACACCACGGTAGATGCATTGGCGGCCTCTACCCCATCACATCTGGAGCACTTAGTCGCAAGCATCGTCAGGTCTACTCCGTCATCAATCCCTCCTTGGCAAGGTGGCATCAACGTTTAGGACATCCTTCCTCGGTCATAGTTAAGCAAGTAGTCAATAAAGGCAAACTTTCTTTGTCACATAGTCCTATTAGTGATTCGGTTTGTGAAGCTTGTCAATGTGCCAAGAGTCACCAACTTCCCTATCCTAAGTCTAGTAGTGTTTCTCATGCTCCTTTAGAGCTTATTTTCAGTGATGTATGGGGACATGCCCGAGATTCTTTTGGCAGAAAAAAATATTATGTCGGTTTTATCGATGATTACAGCAAGTTTACTTGGATTTATTTACTTAAGTATAAATCTGAAGTCTTTTCTATATTCCAAGAGTTTCAAAAACTTGTTGAAAGACACTTTGACAGAAAAATCTTAACGGCCCAAAGTGACTGGGGAGGGGAGTATGAGAAGCTCAACTCCTTCTTTCGTAGTATAGGCATTGCACACCATGTGTCTTGTCCCCATGCTCATCAACAGAATGGCTCTGCCGAGCGTAAACATCGCCACATTGTTGAAGTTGGCATCTCTCTACTTGCTCATGCCTCCATGCCTCTTAAGTATTGGGATGAAGCTTTCATCACTGCCACATATCTTATTAATCATTTTCCAAGCAAAGTTATTGGAAACTCTACTCCGTTGGAACGTCTTTATCATCAAAAACCAGACTATAATTCCCTCAAAACTTTTGGGTGTGCATGCTATCCCAATCTTCGTCCATACAATCATCATAAGCTTGAGTTTTGTTCTACTCAATGCGTTTTTCTTGGCTATATCAATCTCCACAAAGGCTACAACTAGTGCCTAGAAATTGCTACTGGACGTATTTATATTTCTAGAGATGTTGTTTTTGATGAAAATCTCTTTCCATTCGCCAAGCTTCATCCAAATGCAGGCGCTCTCCTTCATGCTGAAATAGCCCTTCTTCCTGATCACGGGGGTGAATTAACTAAAGCTGATCAAGTGAAAAATTCCACAGAAAATTGTTTTTCTGCAGATTCTGGCCGTCATTTTATGTGTGCAGGTCCGAACAAAAAAGGCACAGGATCCAACACTGATTCGGCTGGCAGCGGCGCCGGATCCCATGCAGGTTCGCATGTCAGAGCTGCTGCACCTGAAGGCGCGCAATCCTAGGAGGATAGCTCTCCCCTGCATGCATCTCCTCGCACGCCAGTGGCCGACCGGGTGGACCCCGTCTGTCCCGATGCGCGATTGGCTGAGGTCGCCAGCCCAGGCGCGGGTGCACGCGCGCGCGTGGCCGACAGCCCCCACCAGGTGGACCCCGCCAGCCCAAGCGCGAGCGGACCGCGCGCCACTTTTCCGCAGGACGACGAGGCGCGGGATGCGATGGCTAATTTGGCTGGCGATAGGAGATCGCCTGCGCCTGTGCCGACAGGATTAGAAGCAGGTGCAGAATCCTCCTTGGATCTGGTGCCGGGATCTTCTGTGGATAATTCTGCTCCAAATGCTCCTGGATCTTCTGTGCCTACATCAGCAG
The DNA here is from genome assembly GCF_018294505.1 of Triticum aestivum. NCBI lineage: Eukaryota > Viridiplantae > Streptophyta > Magnoliopsida > Poales > Poaceae > Triticum > Triticum aestivum. The sequence goes on along the minus strand of NC_057800.1, from coordinate 21,535,427 downwards.
TTTGTTCTCAGGCTCCTCGTCGACACACTCGATCACAGTCAGGTATCGTCAGAAATAAAGAGTACAATGATGGTACGGTACGTTATGATCGTGTCAAACGTGCTTTTCTTACTAGTGTTGGAGAACCAGTTAATTTGCATGATGCTCTAGATCATAAAGAATGGAAAGCAGCCATGGATAATGAATATGATGCGCTCATGAAAAATAGAACTTGGCACTTAGTACCCTCAAGGAAGGGTATCAATGTCATACTCCCTCCGTTCCTAAATACTTGTCTTTTTAGAGATTTCAACAAGTGACTACATACGGCGCAAAATGAGTGAATCTACATTTTAAAATATGTCTATATACATCCGTATGTTGAATCCATTTGAAATGCCTAGAAAGACAAGTATTTGGGAACGGAGGGAGTAGATTGCAAATGGGTCTATAAGATAAAAAGAAAATCTGATGGAAGCATAGACAGATACAAGGCTAGGTTAGTTGCCAAAGGGTTTAAACAGAGATTTGGTATTGATTATGAAGATACATTTAGTCCTGTTGTTAAGGCAGCTACCATTCGACTTGTATTGTCTATTGCTATTTCCAGAGGTTGGAGTTTACGAGAGCTAGATGTTCAGAATGCATTTCTTCATGGTGTTCTTGAGGAATAAGTGTTCATGCGGCAGCCACCTGGATATGAGAGTAAAAGCATGCCAAATCATGTCTGTAAGTTGGATAAAGCTCTGTATGGTTTGAAACAGGCCCCAAGAGCTTGGTACTCAAGGTTAAGCATGCAGTTACAACAACTTGGGTTTACACCATCAAAAGCAGATACTTCATTGTTCTTTTATCATAAGGGTAATATCACTATATTTGTACTTGTTTATGTTGATGATATAATTGTTGCAAGTTCAAGTTCAGATGCTACCACTTGTTTGCTTAAAGATCTTAAATTGGAGTTTGCTCTCAAGGATTTGGGAGATCTTCACTATTTCCTTGGCATAGAGGTCAAGCAGGTTAAGGATGGTATTCTTCTTACTCAAGAAAAATATACTACTGACATACTCAGAAGAGTAGGACTGCAACATTGTAAGCCTGTAAGCACACCAATTTCAACTTCTGAGAAACTTACTCTTGAAAGTGGAGAAGCTCTTGAACCAGAGGATGCAACTAATTACAGAAGTGTTGTGGGTGCTTTGCAATACTTGACTCTTACACGTCCTGATATTTCTTATTCTATGAATAAGGTATGTCAGTATTTACATGCACCTAGAACAACTCACTGGACTGCAGTCAAAAGGATTTTAAGGTATCTTAAGTTTTCTGAAGGACTTGGACTTCAAATTACCAAGTCTCCATCTCTGCTTGTTACTGCTTACTCTGATGCAGACTGGGCTAGGTGTGCTGATGATAGAAGATCCACAGGTGGTTTTACTGTGTTTCTGGGAACTAATCTTATATCCTAGAGTGCAAGAAAACAGGCTACTGTCTCACGATCAAGTACAGAGGCTGAATATAAAGCTTTGGCAAATGCTACAGCTGAAGTAATGTGGATACAGACTTTGCTTTATGAACTTGGAATCAAGGCTCCACAAGCTGCAAGATTATGGTGTGATAATATTGGTGCAACCTATCTTTCAGCCAATCCTGTTTTTCATGCACGCACTAAACATATTGAAGTTGATTTCCACTTTGTCAGAGAAAGGGTAGCTCGAAAGGTCCTTGATATTCGGTTTGTACCTACTGGAGATCAACTTGCTGATGGCTTCACAAAACCTCTCACCATGAGGAGATTGGACGAGTTCAAGTACAATCTTAACCTTGCAAAAATTCCTTGAGGTTTAGATTGAGGGGGAGTGTTAGAAGATGTTGTATAGGGATAGGAAAGGTGTTTAACTTGTATCTCTTCTTATCCCTTCTTCTGCTCTATCTCCTCAAACCTCCTGTACCGAACGTGATCGATCTCCTCTCGATCTATTCTTGTAAGCCACGGCACCCATCATATATATACAACCGGGGCCCGAGCAAAGGGTTCAACGCTTCCATCTAGTTTTACAAATCTGTCATAGATAAATTGAAGACTTCATCAAGCACCAAAACCACCTCCTCTCATTTGGTATCAACCATTTAGACATTGCAGTTTGTAGTGTTTTTATAGCTAAACATTGTAGTTCTCATTTTGTCCGTAGATAACGAATCATTATGTATGGAACAACTTAACAGAATTAACCGGATTTGGCAGTGTTTTAGTATGTGTGACAACAAAGGTGGAAAACACCTCATGCACATAACTAAAGTTAGTTAAAAGTTGCTAATTAAGAAGAAAATAAGAACGGGAAAGGTTGCTCCAAGTAGCTTCGAAGCCTTCCTCTTATACTTTTTGGGCCACATAAACCACACACTTGAGACACCGCCGAAACTTACACATTATACATCATTTATGTTTGTGTGAATGTACTACAAATGAATAGTACAAGACCATGACACGACGAAAAACACTACCTAGGACTTGTGATTGATATGCTCACATCATTGATACTATATGACTCAGGAGCAATGGACGTCTCTTCATTTCCTACTCTTACATTGATATATGCTGGCTGCTTAGGCTCAGCCAAGATCATAGTCTCATTTCTTAGCATTGACACAATATCTCCCATGGTTGGTCGATCAACTGCATTCTCTTGTACGCACAACAATGCTATGTTAATGCACCTCATTATCTTTGTTGAGTGACTATCAGAAACCAATGATACATCAACAAGGTCAATCCACTTTCCCTCTTCCCATAATTGCCATGCCTGTTTGCAATTCCGTCACACGCATTATTAGGTTGTACAGAAAATGAGAAGTAAGAGATAATTTTGCAAAAGCTTAAGTTTGTGTGTATAATCTTACATATCCAAGCAGATTGATGAAACATCCACATTGTTGGGTACCAGAATTCCGTTTCCCGCTTAGGATCTCAAGAATGACAACACCAAAGCTGAATATGTCGGATTTAATAGAGAAGTTTCCTTTCGAAGCATACTCAGGGGCCATGTAGCCACTAAAATGGTATATGATAAATGTCAAGATTACCTTATCTTGTTGAAATGTAACATATGTAATTGAAATTGGAGTTTTTTTAAGAAACGTACTATGTGCCAACCACTCTTCTTGTAATGTCTCCTTCGGTGTCATTTGAGCTAAATATTTTTGCTAGCCCGAAATCTGAAATTTTTGGATTCATTTCACTGTCCAAGAGAATGTTGCTTGGTTTAAGATCTCGATGTATGACAAGCAATCGAGAGTGCTTATGTAAGTAGAGAAGTCCGTTTGCTACCCCTTCAATTATTGCTGCAAGTTTTGTCCAATCCAGCAAAGCTCTTTTATTCTCATCTACACATCAATTAGTTATTAGTATAACAGGAAAAAGGCACCCAGATAAATGAAAATAAATTGCCAAGGGCAAGAAACTATACTCATAGGACTGCCAAAAACAAGCCTCGAGTAATATTTAGTCATTCTGATGCATCATATCGACAGAGAGTAATTGAAGTAAACTAAGAAATGCAAATGCATACCAAAGATGAAGAAATCCAAGCTTTTGTTTGGCAAGTATTCATAGACCAGTATTTTCTCCTCTTCTTGAGAGCAACACCCCAAGAGTCTAACCAAATTCGTGTGTTGGAGTTTGGCTATGAGCTGGACCTCATTTTTAAACTCCATGAAACCCTGTCCTGAATGTGAAGCAAGTCTCTTAACCGCTATCTCCGACCCATCTGGAAGCTGGCCCTGAGAAAAAACAATCTCTTCAAAAGTTTGGATCATTGTAATTAATCCTTCTCCACCATTTACTAACTTATCAGCTAGGTTCATGTTTCGTACAAGGGACCATATTAGGCTTCTACTAAACAGTTGACAATAAAAAGTGGCCTATACTACTAATTTACCTTGTAGACAGCGCCGAAGCCACCTTGCCCAAGTTTGCTTTCTTCCGAAAAATTTCTTGTGGCCTCCAGTAGATGTTCAAACTCAAACAAAGAGAAATCCGAATTTTTCCCTTGCCACTCCAAACTGTGAGCACGTCTTGATCCTTGAGTAACATTATTGCCATCAAATATCATAGCAGTAATATAATCACCAATTTACCACTATTTGTGAAGATTATATGAAAGAACGAATCCACTAGAAAAATAGCATATGTACCTTTTCTTTGCCTTTTTAGCCGTCGACGGTAACAGATGAAGAAGAAAAACGCTGCTGCTGTTAGAGGAACTACAGCTACGGGAATCACCCACAGCATGCTCCTGCGTTTGGTCGGAGTCGTCGGAGCCGGCCCCGGCGGCGACAACGGCAGGCTTAGCATGGGCCGGGCGCCGTACAAAGGAAACGCCTCGTACCTGAAAAAGCACCGCGTGACACCCATCCGCCCACCCATGCGCAGGGACATGGTGGAGTTGACCATCCCGAGGAGGCGGCGCAGGCACGCCGAGCAGTCGTCGGCGGACAGGTCCGGCGTGCACTGCACCTGCGAGTACACGTCCAGGTAGGTTGTCACTCTTTTCATGTCCATGATGCCGGTGGCGTACAACTTGGGCGTCGTGGTGGCCGCCATCCGCGCGGTCGCGGCCAGCAGCTCGAAGGTGAGGTTGACGATGCGGGGGGCGTCGTCGGCGGTGACGTTCCTGATGTTCCAATCCTGGAAGGGCGGCGTGTTGTCCCCGGATCCCCCCGTGGCGTTCGAGGGCGCCCCCAGGATGTCGGCGCCGGCGCCGTACACGACGATGCAGTCGCGGTAGCTGAAGCCCACCTTGTCGCACTGCGTCTGGTTTACGGTGGCGAACCAGTCGGCGATGCAGGTGCCACAGGCGGTGCTGTCGAGGACGTCGCCGAGGCAGAGCGCCAGCGCGTAGACCACGTCGGGGGCCTGCCCGATGGTGGCCGTGGCGAACTGTACCGGTGAAGCGGAGGCGTTTCGGGAGAGCGCGGCGCCGGCGGCCTTGACGTTGTCGCAGAAATCGGCGGCCGCCAGATACGGTGTCGGCGCGAGTAGGAGGAGAAGGAGGACGACGACGCCGATGGTCGCCATGCATGGGAAGCTAACGGCCTACTGGAGCTTCTTGTCTTGTTTTTCTTCGGCCAGATCGATGATCTCTGAGCAAAGTGCGTAATGCATCAGCAAATCACTACCGGATTCGGATCGGCCACATGGAGAAAAGAAGGGAGTGGGACCTTTTTTTCAGCTGATTTCGCACTGGTCAATACTGCATTACTTAATTTGACACGATCGACGCACCAATCAGACTTAATTAATTTCTTTCTTGAATCATTCACTTGGTCTTAATTTCTAGGAAAAATATTGTGTATTACTTTGACAAATTGTTCCATCTTGTGTGGATAAATCTGTTACTCACTAGCTGCTTGTTCTATTTCCACTTGGAAAAAAGAACTCTGGAAGTAACGTACATTCCACCTGGACCATTCTTCAGTTAATTTCTCACCGCCACCAGTCATATCAGTTGCTTTCAGTTCTCACTAGCGAACATGTGCCTTAATTTTATTTCTTTGAGGATATGTACCTTAAATTAAATTAATGTACCTTAATTTAATTAGTTTGAACCGATCAAATCACCGATGACGCTGAATTTCGTGAAGTGGAATATATTTCTTAGGGTCTGTCTAAGTCTTAGTCGACTGAGACTTCGCGAAGTCTCAGTCGGCTGATGTCACCCTGTGTAGATTAGGCCCGTTTCACCACCCTCACTGTTGGGTTTAAATTTCCCCGTGGTGGGCCTGTGGTGTGGGCTTGTTTGTTTGTCTTTTTTGTGTTGTCTGTTTGTTGAACCTGTTTTACCTCCCTCACTGTCCATGGATGCCGCAAAAAAGACAAGAAAAAATGTAAGGCTCATTTCTGTAGCTAAACGACAGGAAAATCTTTCATTCCTCTACCAGTTCTTCGTTCCTTCTCTAATGTTTCATACAGCTAACCCTCTGATGCTTCAGTGTCAGTGATCTCTACGTCATATCATCTCTCTTCTAAATTTGTATCTTCAAGACCCTGCTCTCTGCTTCTTCATTTTTGTCACTCCCAGTGTCACTTCCTTCGTCTTCAATATCTGTACATGTGCGCGGCTGTATTCATAAAAATGTATTTGATACATTAGTGTTGCAGGTAACTTGTGTCTTTCGGAACATACTCTAGGCCAAAGAGAAACAACAATACATGACATATATTTTGCAGGTAACTTCTTCGTTTGCTTCTGTTTACCGAAAGCCAACAACATACATGTAGATAAATAAGATCATACAAGGTGATGCATTTAACATACCACACTGTTAAGCCAATCTCTTATTTCAGCTTTAGCCTTCTCCCTGGGATCCTGTGTAAAAATAAGAATTGATGATGAGATTCATAACAACTGTAGAAAAAAAGGTGGTTAAAATCAAACAAAGAAAAGAGACCGAGTGCATACAATTTTAGGCTGTTGACCTAACCCTTCTTTCAGGAAGGCCTCGATTTTAGTTTCTATCTCATGTTCAATCTGCTCGCGGGCATCCATGAGAGCCTGGACATAAAAAGAGGCACTAACCTATGTCAACATATATCACAAATGGATTTAACACAACAAAAAAACTATGACCTGCTTTAGAAATGTTAACATGTAACGAAAAACAAATTGGATCAATCACCACAAAAAACTGAAAATAACATGAGTAACTGCTTCTACAAAAATGAACACCTACAACCAAGAACACTTTCAGTAAATCACTCTTCAATTTACAAAATAAACAAATGCAGCATGTAGTTCTATAAATTACATTTACTCACATTTAGATCAGCAGGCCAACCTCTAATGTTCCCTTCCAGACATTATTAGACGATGAGATCTCCCAACTAAAATCCATTCAAAACACATCATCTAAATTCTTCGGCTCTTACTACCACTCAAGTTCTAACAAATGTCAAAGACAAAATACAAAGGCACTGAAAACTGGAGTTGCTACTTAACCTTCCCCAAAACCTATAAAAAGACATATTTCCTCCATATATCTTAGCACTGAAGCCCCATCTAAAAACACTAATAAGACCCTGAAAATAGGGATTCACACAAAGGAAAAAAGGCACCAAAAATTCGGAAAAATCTGCACCAGCAACTCCCTCAATAAACATGATTCACGCCCGAATCAGGAACCCTAGCCAACAAAAAAATGGAGGATCCGCTACTCGATTTGGGCTCGCGCCCACAATGTTTGTCAGCCTCTGTGGTTTGACACGAGAAAAATCAGACCATACTCCATGCATTTCAGTAGGCCCATTTTCAACGGAACTCCTAGCTTTCGACGTCGCAGCTGACCTGAGACGTCCCAAAACTTGGAGTGGCCTAGAGTTGTAGTGAACTACTAGGACAAGTGAGCTGGACACTCCAGTCCACGGGACAATCAAAGGTCCCAAAATATAGTATAAAAGATTGTGAATTCACATGCACCATTACGCATCAGCACTACTGAAGTTGAAAGATGTGGAGTGGAGTGGAGGCATGCATGCAGGCCGGCTACACTCAAAGATTCATCAATCCTACTGCCCCAGTTACATCAATAACAGCACAGCGAACGATCTCACTAATTTCAGACCATACTCCATGCATTTCAGCATGCCCATTTTCAACAAACAAAATTCACCTGTGAGAAAAAAACACAATATGGCTCTGACAAAAAAACACATACATACATGATTTCAGCTGGGGGTAGCAATCACACATGAACTGCAACTGGTTCGAAATTAGTAAAGGGGTTCTTCATTCACTGGTAGAAAAAGAGGCTTCCGTCCAGCCCCATTAGTCGCGAAAGTGTAGGAACCGCGACTAATGAAGTCTTTAGTCGCGGTTCGGCAGACGAACCGCGACCAAAGGCCTGGGCCCAGGGCGCTCGGTGGCCAGCTGGTGCACGTGAGGGGCTTTAGTCGCGGTTGGCCAGGCCAACCGCGACTAAAGGTGCGCAAAGGCCTTTAGTCGCGGTTGGCCAGGCCAACCGCGACTAAAGCTCCTCCCCTATATATACCAGTTCAGCACACTCACTTAGCCATTTGGTGCCACTTCTCTTCACAAGCTTCACAAGGGGGTGTAGGTTTGCTTTTGGTTCCTCTTATGCACACAAGGTGTTTGATGAAATACCCTAAGAGGGTGAAACAAACATGATATGAAGTGTTGGAGCCACACTTGAGGTTCCTCATTTATTTTTTCCTCCTCGATCGCGGTTAGCAACTTGAACCTTTCATGCATGCGTGTCATTGATAAAATATGCATGTGTGCAGTTCATTGTTTAATTTATATTGTTTGTAGCTAGTTAGTTTAACAAATGCATGATGGTTAATTATATATTTTATATTATAATAATGCAGATGAATCGGCAATGGATGTACGGTAACCGACTCTCCGGCGAGTTCACTACGGGTTTGAAAGATTTCCTCGTAGTGGCTAATGCGAACAAGCAGGGGGGTTTTGTTATCTGTCCATGTGTTATCTGTAAGAATCAGAAGGGTTACTCTTCCTCAAGAGATGTTCACATGCATCTGCTTCGGCACGGTTTCATGCCAAGCTATAATTGTTGGACCAAGCATGGAGAAAGAGGGGTTATAATGGAAGAAGATGAAGAAGGGGATGATTTCATCGATGAAAGCTATCTTGCTCATTTCGGTGATACTTTCATGGAGGATGCTGAAGGTGAAGGGGAAGGTGAAGAAGAGGCACGTGATGATCCCGTTGATGATCTTGGTCGGACCATTGCTGATGCACGGAGACGCTGCGAAACTGAAAAGGAGAGGGAGAATTTGGATCGCATGTTAGAGGATCACAGAAAGGCGCTGTACCCCGGATGCGATGATGGTCTGAAAAAGCTGGGCTGCACACTGGATTTGCTGAAATGGAAGGCAGAGGCAGGTGTAGCTGACTCGGCATTTGAAAACTTGCTGAAAATGTTGAAGAATATGTTTCCAAAGGATAACGAGTTGCCCGCCAGTACGTACGAAGCAAAGAAGGTTGTCTGCCCTCTAGGTTTAGAGGTTCTGAAGATACATGCATGCATCAACGACTGCATCCTCTACCGCGGTGAATACGAGAATTTGAATGAATGCCCGGTATGCACTGCATTGCGTTATAAGATCAGAGGCGATGACCCTGGTGACGATGTTGAGGGCCAGAAACCCAGGAAGAGGGTTCCCGCCAAGGTGATGTGGTATGCTCCTATAATACCACGGTTGAAACGTCTGTTCAGGAACAAAGAGCATGCCAAGTTGTTGCGATGGCACAAAGAGGACCGTAAGTCGGACGGGGAGTTGAGACACACCGCAGATGGAACGCAATGGAGAAAGATCGACAGATGGTTCAAAGATTTTGCAGCTGACGCAAGGAACATAAGATTTGCTCTAAGTACGGATGGCATGAATCCTTTTGGCGAGCAGAGCTCCAGCCATAGCACCTGGCCCGTGACTCTATGCATCTACAACCTTCCTCCTTGGTTGTGCATGAAGCGGAAGTTCATTATGATGCCAGTGCTCATCCAAGGTCCGAAGCAACCCGGCAACGACATCGATGTGTACCTAAGGCCATTAGTTGATGAACTTTTACAGCTGTGGGGTGGTGTCCGTGTGTGGGATGAGCACAAACAAGAGGAATTTGACCTACGAGCGTTGCTTTTCGTAACCATCAACGATTGGCCTGCTCTTAGTAACCTTTCGGGACTGTCAAATAAGGGATACAATGCATGCACGCACTGCTTACATGAGACTGAAAGTGTACATTTGCCAAATTGTAAGAAGAACGTGTACCTTGGGCATCGTCGATTTCTTCCGAAAATTCATCCAGTAAGAAAGAAAGGCAAGCATTACAACGGCAAGGCAGATCACCGGCCGAAGCCTGCGGAACGCACTGGTGCTGAGGTATTTGATATGGTCAAGGATTTGAAAGTCATCTTTGGAAAGGGTCCTGGCGGACAATCAGTTCCGAAGGGAGCTGACGGGCACGCAGCCATGTGGAAGAAGAAATCTATATTCTGGGAGCTAGAATATTGGAAAGTCCTAGATGTCCGCTCTGCAATCGACGTGATGCACGTTACGAAGAATATTTGCGTGAACCTCCTAAGCTTCTTGGGCGTGTATGGGAAGACAAATGATACAAAGGAAGCACGGCAGGACCAGCAACATTTGAAAGACCCTGATGACCGGCATCCGGAATGGTTTCAAGGTCGTGCCAGCTACGCTCTGACCAAAGAAGAGAAGGTCATCTTTTTTGAATGCCTGAGCAGTATGAAGGTCCCGTCTGGATTCTCGTCCAATATAAAGGGAATAATAAACATGGCGGAGAAAAAGTTCCAAAACCTGAAGTCTCACGACTGCCACGTGATTATGACGCAATTGCTTCCGATTGCTTTGAGGGGGCTCCTGCCGGAAAATGTTCGAGTAGCCATTGTGAAGCTATGTGCATTCCTCAATGCAATCTCTCAGAAGGTAATCAATCCAGAAGTTCTACCACGGTTACAGAACGATGTGATCCAATGTCTTGTCAGTTTCGAGTTGGTGTTCCCGCCATCCTTCTTCAATATTATGACGCACCTCCTGGTTCACCTAGTCGAAGAGATTTTCGTTCTCGGTCCTGTATTTCTACACAATATGTTCCCCTTCGAGAGGTTCATGGGAGTATTAAAGAAATATGTTCGTAACCGTGCTAGGCCAGAAGGAAGCATCGCCAAGGGCTATGGAAATGAGGAGGTAATTGAGTTTTGTGTTGACTTTGTTCCTGACCTTAAGCCGATTGGTCTTCCTCGATCGCGGCACGAGGGGAGACTAAGTGGAAAAGGCACGATCGGAAGGAAATCAACGATATGTATGGACGGCCATTCTCTGACTGAAGCACACCACACTGTACTGACCAATTCCAGCTTGGTGGCTCCGTACTTTGAGAAACACAAGAATATTTTACGCTCGGACAACCCGGGGAAGCCTGAATCCTGGATTAGGAAGGCCCACATGGAGACTTTCGGCAGTTGGTTGAGAAAACATTTAATGAATGACAATGATGTTGTAGATCAGCTGTACATGTTGGCCAAGACACCATCTTCGACTATAACGACTTTCCAAGGGTACGAGATAAATGGGAATACATTTTACACGATCGCCCAAGATAAAAAGAGCACCAACCAAAACAGTGGTGTCCGCTTTGATGCAGCAACCGAGAATGGGCAAAAGGTCACATATTATGGTTACATAGAGGAGATATGGGAACTTGACTATGGACCCTCCTTTAAGGTCCCTTTGTTCCGGTGCAAATGGTTCAAGCTAACAGGAGGTGGGGTAAAGGTGGACCAGCAATACGGAATGACAATGGTGGATTTCAACAATCTTGGTTATCTTGACGAACCATTCGTCCTAGCGAAAGATGTCGCTCAGGTTTTCTATGTGAAGGACATGAGTAGCAAACCGAGGAAACGGAAAGATAAGAAAACGATCAGTGCATCATGCGATGATCCAAAGCGCCACATTGTTCTTTCAGGGAAAAGAAACATCGTGGGAGTGGAGGACAAGACAGACATGTCAGAAGATTATAATATGTTTGCTGAAATTCCGCCCTTCAAAGTGAACACCGACCCAAGCATTAAGTTAAATGATGAGGATGCTCCATGGATACGGCACAATCGTAAGCAAGCAGGGACACAAGGGAAGAAATGATGTGTAATAATTTATTGTATCAAACCTTTTGTCAAACCTTCAAGGGGTTTTAAAATGAATTAGTTTTATTTTTCTGATTTTTTTGATATATAATTGTATTTTTAAGATTTGAAAATGAAGAAAAAAACAGAAGAAAAAAACAGAAGAAAAAACGGAAGAAAAACAGAAGAAAACATAAGAAAAAAGGAAAAACAGAAGAAAAAACAGAAGAGAAAAACAGAAGAAAAAAGGAAAAGGAAAAAGGAAGAAAAAACAGAAGAAAAAGGAAGAAAAAAACAGAAGAAAAAAACAGAAGAAAAAAGGAAAAACAGAAGAGAAAAACAAACAGAAGAAAAACAGAAGAAAAAAACAGAAGAAAAACATAAGAAAAAAGGAAAAACAGAAGAAAAAAACAGAAGAAAAAAGGAAAAAGGAAAAAGGAAGAAAAAAACAGAAGAAAAAGGAAGAAAAAAACAGAAGAAAAAAACAGAAGAAAAAAGGAAAAACAGAAGAAAAAAACAAACAGAAGAAAAACATAAGAAAAAAACAGAAGAAAAAAAGAAAAAAGGAAGAAAAAAAAATATGCCACCTACTGGGCCACCACGGCCTGAATACGACTAGAAACCCATTACAGGGCCAGGATTCAGGCCCGCAGAAGGCCCAGTAGGCCCACAGGCACATAGTGACAGAATAGGCCCGTAAGCCTGCATTTGAGAGGAGCTCGAAGTGGTGAGCGCAGCCGCGCTTATAAACCACTGTCGAAGCCTCTCGGCTAGCGAGGTGGGACTAAACATCCCACCGCACCGCGCCAGTTCTAGCACGGACCTTTAGTCGCGGTTGGGGAGGAGGACCGCGACTAAAGGGTACCTTTAGTCGCGGTTGGGGTGGCGGGCCGCGACTAAAGGGTCTTTCTGCGCGGGAACGGAGGCGGCGCCAAAACACTTTAGTCGCGGTTGGGGTGGCGGACCGCGACTAAAGGTACCTTTAGTCGCGGTTGGGGTGGCGGGCCGCGACTAAAGGTTACCTTTAGTCGCGGTCCGCCACACCAACCGCGACTAAAGGTGCGTCTATAAATACTGCACTTAGCAGTTCTGCCACTTCCCATTCTCCTCTCTCTCGACGCCGAAGCGCTGCCCCGGCCGACGCCGACGCCGAACCCTGCCCCGACGCCGACGCCGACGCCGAAGCCCTGCCCCGACGCCGACGCCGACGCCGAAGCCCTGCGCGCCGCCGCCCCCGTCCCCAGTGAGCGCCGCCCTCCGCCCGTGCCCTGCCGTCCTCCGCCCGCCGCCGGCCCGTGCCCTGCCGTCCTCCGCCCGTGCCCTGCCGTCCTCCGCCCTCCGCCCGTGCCCTGCCGTCCTCCGCCCGCCGCCCGCCGCCCGCCGCCCTGCCGCCCGCCGCCCGCTGGCCCTGCCTGCCGTCCTCCGCGCGCCGGCAGAAGAAGAAGAAGGAAGAAGAAAAAGGAAGAAGAAGAAGAAAGAAAAAGGAAAAAGGAAGAAGAAGAAAAAGAAGGAAGAAGAAAACAAAAGAAAAACAGAAGAAAAACAAGAAAAAGGAAGAAAAAAGGAAAAAGGAAGAAAAAAAGAAAAAGGAAGAAAACAACAGAAGAAAAAAAGAAAGAAGAAAAAAAAGGAAGAAGAAAAAAAGAAAGAATTTTTAAAATTAAATACGTGAAAATACGTGAAAGAATTTTTTGTGTCTAATAAAATCAATTTTTTGAAATACATTTTTATGAATTCATTTTTTTGAATTCACATACATTTTATGATTTCTCAAATATCTTTTTTCATTGCTATATTTTGATATACTGAATTGTTTTAAAGATGAAAAGGATAAAAACAGGAAAAGAAAAAATGAAATGAAATGAAAAAGAAAAGAAAAAAGAGTGTGGCCAGCACCCCCTGCCCTGCACATGGGCCATCCCGACCCCACATATATTCGTCTCCCCTCTCCGTGACGCCGTGGTGTTTTTTTAGGGATCGAGAGGGGACGGCGAGGGTTATAAATGTGTTGTCCTCGCCTCCCCTCTCCGTGACGCCGTCGTCTGCCGCCCCGTCTCGCGCTCTACCGCGACACCCTCTCCCACCCCTTCCTCGCCCCCTCCTTTCGCCACCGCCCTTTCGCCACCGCCACCGCCACCGCCCCCCTTCTTCACTTAATTAATTTGTTTTTACTACATGTTTTCAGGACTGACATAATGGCGGACGATAGAGCTGACCCGATTATGGACAACTATGATCCGGACGGTGAAGCACATATGTTCGGCATCATAAACGGCGATATTCTATATGTGCCGACCGGAGAAGAAGAAGATGATATCTCTTCTTATCTGAACCTTGACGGTGAAGATGAAGGGCGCCGTCAGCAAGATGATGCCGAACAAACGTCGATAAACGACGATCTTCAAATGGAAGTAGCAACCACCTCCGGCGCCGAGGTATATATATACATTGAGCCTCTGGTGATACAAACTAACTGATTTGAATAAATATCAGGACTGACATAAAAGACTCTTTCTTATTTTAGCCCTCGGCCGGATCGTCGAAACAATCGAGTACGTCGTCAAAGCGTGGCGCAACCAAGACGATGAAACAAGGAGAAACATGCACCATCGAGGTTGTCGACAGTGCAACCGGCAGGCCGCTGGAGCCCCGCAAGAACGCCACCAAGTTTGTCAGCCAATGCGGAGCCATTGTTAGAGACAACGTCTCGATCACCGTCCAGGAGTGGAATGAGCCAAAGAAGGCACGAATTGATGGTTTCACTTTTGTCGATAAGAGAACAAAAAAAGATTGCTTCAAGAAGCTTATGGAACATTTCGTTCTACCTCCGGAATACAACAAATTCGATGAGGAGGGTAACAAGATTGAGGAAAACAAGGAGAGGAGGAGGCTAGTCAAACAGTTCGCTCTTCATAAGATGGCCGACGCATTCCGGAAATTCAAGCAAAATCTAGCCCATGACTTTGTCAAGCAGAACAAGACTCCGGATTTCAAAGGACAATATGAGAAACTGAAAGATGATTGGCCAGAATTTGTGAAGCAAAAGAAATCGGAGCAGTTCATTCAAATATCGAAAAAAAATAAGGAAAATGCGGCTAAGAAGGAGTACAATCATGTTATGGGGCCAGGAGGGTATCGCCTTTGGGAGCCTAGGTGGGAGAAGATGGAGAACGAGCTGAGGGCGCGAGGAATCCGTCCAGGTACGGAGGGATGGGACCCAAGGGCCAAAAGCTGGTGGTACGGGCATGGGGGAACGCTGAACCCGGAGACAGGGGAGTGTGTTTACCGGGGCAAATTAATTAAACCCACCCAAGCCCTTATTAACGCAATGAGGGATGCTCAACAGGGGAAGATCAAGTTCAACAGAGAGAACGACGCGCTGACAAAAGCCCTCGGGAATCCTGAACACGGAGGACGTGTACGAGGCATGGGGCACATTCCGTGGAAAATAGGGTTCCCCCAGAACGATGACCCGTACGGTTACAGAAGCCGTAAGAGAAAGATGGATCGGAAGCAGATGTTGTGGCGCGGTTGGCATCGGAAATGGATGTGATGAAGAAAACCATGAGTGTACTAGTAGCCGAAAGAGATGCAGCTCGGGTGCAGCATGAAGATCATCCAGCGGATCTCGGAAGCCAGCAGCGGAGAAGCAGCGTGGCTTCCACGGAGGCCCCACCGGCTGGTGCAGATGCACCGACGATCGAAATTACTGCACCGGAGCCTCTGGTGGTCCAAATTACTGCACCGGAGCCTCTGGTGGTCGAAATTACTTCACCGGAGCATCCTCGCTACCCCGTGGACGATATAAAGGAGATGAAAGAATGTCATCTGTATTATCCTATCGGGAACATGTCCATGAAGGTAGCCATCGGCAGTGCTTTACCATGTTTACCTGGAGCACTCCACCACAACAACCCCATTCAAGATGGCTATGCTCGTGTCATGGTGGAGGACATAGTCCAAGGGTTTGAGGACCTGGAGATTGACATTGCTACACCTGAAGGGGAGAAAAGACTTGGAGATGTCAAGCGCCATTTCATTCTATGGCAAAAGAAGTTTATCAAGTTTCCAGGCGAGGCGCCAAGGACAACAAGTCCACCCCCCTACGGTGGTGGTGGTGGCGGTGGCGGTGGTGGTGGTGGTGGTGGTGGTGGCGGTTCACCTACACCTCCGTCACGTCAGCCGACGCCGCCCCCCAGTCCACAGCGTCCGGCGGGTGATCAGCCGCCGCCCCCCAGTCCTCGTCCGGCGGGTGATCAGACGCCGCCCCCCAATCCACCTCCGGCAAAGAAGCAGAAGCAGTCCTGGATTATTAACCCGGACCCTTATGTACCTAAGACCACAAAGGTACCGGAGCCATCACTAAAGCCTCTCCCCACAAGGCCTTGGGAACGTAGTGCCGAGGAAGTCGACGCGGCCGCGGCTGCTGATTTGGAGAAATGGAAGGCGGACTGCAAGAAGAAAAGAGAGCCCGAGCCCAAGCCAGTATTTTCTGATGAGCAAAAGAAGTGGGCTAAGTCATTTTTGAGCACACTGTCCCAAGCCGCGAAGAATCTGCCTAACGACTATGCACGTGAACTTCGCAGGCAGGCACTCATGTTCAAGGAGAACAAAGAGCGGGAGAAGGCCGAAAGTAAAAAAAGCGGGAAACAAGTTGCCCAGCTCGGGGAACAAAGTAAACAATCGATTGCCCCGCTTATAGTGGAAGCCTTCTGTCCGGATGACCCCGAGATCATACAAGCTGCGGCAGCACAGGGATTGACTGTAACGAGTGCCAGAGAACAAGCGGCCAACTTAGGTATTACTCTTCGTGAACTGTTAGGCCTTGATGAGGCGCCAGTGAAGGAGGTAGTAATTACATATGTCAAGAATGGGCCTCTCGTCGAGCCTGCGGAGGAAAAGGATCTACCTCCACAAATGAAAGGTCTGCTGAAATGGTACAAGGGTTACATAAAAAATAAAAACGCCAAAGAATATATTTATGCGGAAGTTAGACATGAGCATCACTTCAAACATTACTATGTACAAATTGAACTGAGTGAATTGTTCCAGCTTTTCAATCTGCGCGAGCTCGATAAATCTATCATCAGTTGCTACGTTCTGTAAGTGATTTATTAATTTCTACCCCATCTCGTTCATATTGCCTGCACTATATATATGTCCTAACTATATTGTTGTGTCCGCTATTATACATGCAGAATGAAGATTAAGGAATGCAGAGTAAGGAACATCCATGATGTTGGGTTCATTGACCCACACATCGTTAATGGACATGTGTTGGAGCGTTACCCCGCCGACGTGGAGGCAGACCTGTGGCAGTTTCTTACAAAGCAGGAACTCAAAAGTGATATTCTATTTCCTTACCATTTAGAGTGAGTGTTTCTGTCTTGAGCACATTCTCTTTTGTTTACTCCATGCATGGTATGTGGCCGGCTAATCGATGAGATATGCATGACGTACTGTGCATGTATCGTGTCCGCAGGTTCCACTGGATTCTGCTAGTAATTAAAGTTAACACCTCAGAATGTCTCGTCCACGACTCTGTGAATATGGATCCAAAGCTTTGGGGCGGCATGAGAAGAATGCTGCAGAAGTAATTATTTTCATTCATTTGCGCTCTATATCGATCGGCCTATTTCGTTCATTTCCTAATATCAAGTAACTAATTAATAACTCTCTTGTTCATTTAATTTTCTTTGCCTCGTAGGGTTTGGAGACGGTTCGTAGATACAAAGGTCGGTGAATTCAAAAAAGAGCTAGAATTCAAAATGTTAAAGGCTAAGAATGCTGGGGATATTCAGCCACCGGAGACCAATCTATGTGGATACTATGTCTGTGAGATGATCCGGAGATACACCTCTGAGCGGGTTCCGAGTGATACCAATGCTAAGAGGAATAACCTCCGGTGGATGCTTAGTCCAGAAGCTCGCTTCCGACCACTTCAAGAGGAACTAGCTGGATGGTTCAGCAGGGAAGTCCTCCATCCTAAAGGAGAACACTATTACGAGGACGTAGAACTTTATATGCATTAAATCATGTATGGAAACTTGTTCAAAATTGTATATGGTCATCCGATGATATTGAATATATATTGTATATTCCTCTTGAATTCTTTTTGGTTCTAATTTCAAATTTATTTGAAATTGTACATTCATATGCATGTATGTAGTACCGTAGAATATATGAAACTCCTTCAAAATTAAAATAAAGCACAAAAGAAATAAAACAATACAAATTAAACAGAAAACAGGTTTAAGGGGGGGGGGCTAAAACCCTAAACCTGCGGCGGCCTTTAGTCGCGGTTGGCCAGAAGAACCGCGACTAAATGTCCTCCGCCCCGACGGCCACCTGGCGCCCACGTGGACGGGCCTTTAGTCGCGGTTCTTAAGCAACCGCGACTAAAGGGGGGGGGCCTTTAGTCGCGCACGGTCTGTCGCGGTTGCGCAACCGCGACTAATGGCAGTTGCGAACCGCGACCAAAGGCCCTTTTTCCACCAGTGATTGGTATTAAGGACGTTGACAAGATGATGACCATTGCTTTGCCTCTCAACTGTATTGTACCAGTTAGGTAGATCAGACAAGCACACCTAATAATAACCAAAAAATATCTATAAAGGAATTCACAACCCTTAGTGGTCCTTGACTGGGATACAATTTACGTCAGAAATAGGAGTAGTAGCAGCTAAGAATATTGCACCAAAATCATTCAAATTCTGCATCAGAAAAAGTTAAGTTGATCTCCCCTCTTAATGGTACTCGTTAGTCTGTCGTAGTTGAGCATGAACTACAGTGAGAAAATACTACAGGTGCAGATCACCTGCACGGTGGCACTACATGAGGAGTGGTCACTTACAAGGATTTTGTTTCCCCTTCCTGAACGGGTCCTTGAAGATAACCTGTGGGTGGCCTCTAGAAAGATGTTGAGCCCCCTCAAGAAAAAAATGTAGAGCCTGGTCCATATTCCAGAGACCTGAAGAAAAAGAAACATACAAAACACTTGATTTTTACATCTGATTCCTTGGAAAAACAAATGCAAAAAATAGAAAAAAAATTAAGTTTGTACTTTGTATATTATTTAAAAAAGA
Source organism: Triticum aestivum (assembly GCF_018294505.1). Lineage (NCBI taxonomy): Eukaryota > Viridiplantae > Streptophyta > Magnoliopsida > Poales > Poaceae > Triticum > Triticum aestivum. Next base: position 21,516,675 of record NC_057800.1, on the reverse strand, counting down.
ATAAGAAAAAGGGGGAAATCATGAAAATTGCCCCCGCCCCCTGCTGCGCTCCAACGAAAAACACAAAGCTAGTTGTGAGATCGGGGCACTTCATTTGTGCTTACGAACATGGCAAATGGGATTGTTATGGTGCTCATGTGAGGCACAAAGTGGGTAGAGGAGCGTGGAGGCGCGCGCAGGGGGGGTTACCTTACCTGCTCTGCAAAAATTGGCCCCCTCTCCCCGCTGCCCCTTCGACAAAGTAAAAAAAAGTCTAGTCGTAACCATGTTGGTAAAAGACGTGCAGTTGTATTCCGGGGACAATGCTTACAATTGCATAACTAGTTGCCCCCTCTCCCCGCCGCCCCTCCCTCTTTCCAACGCCACCTTTGACAAAACAAAGCCCCTAGTTGCAACCATGTTGGAAGACATGTAGTTCATGACTGTAGTTGGACATGCGGCCGACCCCTCTCCTCGTCGGTCCCTCCGACAAAACAAAAGCCTAATTGCAACCAAGTTAAAAGACGTGCAATTGCAACCAAGTTGGAAGACAAGCAGTTGCGTGACTATAGTTCGACATCTAACGGGCGCCCTCTCTCTTCCCGCCACCCCATCCGACAAAACAAAGGCCGCAATTGCAACCAAGTTAGAAGACATGCAGTTGTGTGACTAGTGTGGGACATGCAACTGGCCCCTCTCCTCGTCGGCCCCTCTGAGAAAACAAAAGCCCAGTTGCAACCAAGTTAGAAGACGCGTAGTTGCAACCATGTTGGAAGACATGCAGTTGCATGACTAGTGTGGGACATGCAACTGTCCCCCTTTCTCTTCGTGCCGCCCCCTCCGACAAAACAAAGCCCCCCAATTACAACCAAGTTAGAAGACATGCAGTTGCGTGACTATAATACAACATGCAACTGGCGCCCTCTCTCTTCCTGTCGCCCCTCCAACAAAACAAAGTTCAAAGTTGCAACCAAGTTACAAGACATGCTGTTGCACGACCAGTGTGGGCCATGAAACTAGCCCATTTTCTCTTCGCCCCGCCCCCTCCGACAAAACAAAGGCCCCCCAATTGCAACCAAGTTGGAAGACATGCAGTTGCGTGACTATAATTGGACATGCAATTGCCCCTATTCTCGTCAGCCCCTCCGACAAAATAAAAGCCCAGTTGCAACCAAGTTAGAAGACATGCAATTTTGTGACTAATTGGACATGAAACTGGCGCCCTTTCTCTTTGTGGCAGCCCCTCCGACATAACACCCCGATTCGCAACCAAGTTAGAAGACATGCAGTTCCGTGACTATAGTTGGACATGCAATTGGCCCCTCTCCTCGTTGGTCCCTTCGACAAAAAAGCCCAGTTGATCCCAATTTAAGAGACATGCAATTGCAATCAAGTCAGAAGACATGCAGTTGCGTGACTAGTGTGGGACATGCAACCCCCCCCCCTTCTCTTCGCGCCGCTCCCTTCGACAAAACAAACACCCCCAGTTGCAAACCAAGTTAGAAGACATGCAATTGTGTGACTATAGTTGGACATGCAACCGGCGCCCTCTTTCTTCCCACCACCCCCTCCAACAAAACAAAGGCCGCAATATCAACCATGTTGGAAGACATGCAGTTGCATGACTATTGTGAGACTTGCAATGGACCCTGTCCTTGTTAGTCCCTCCGACAAGACAAAAGCCCAATTGCAACCAAGTTAGAATACATACAGTCGCGTGACTGTAGTTGGACATGCAATTGCGGCCCTCCCCCCCCCCCCCCTCCAACAAAACAAAGGCTGCAACTGTAACCAAGTTAGAAGACATGTAGTTGCGGGCCCCTCTCCTCGTCGGTCCCTCCGACAAAACAAAAGCCTAGTTGCAACCAAGTTAGAATATGTGTAGTTGCAACTATGTTGAAAGGCATGCAATTGTGTGACTATAGTTGGACATGCAACTAGCTCCTCTCCTCGTCGACCCCCCACCAAAACAAAAGCCCAGTTGAAACCAGGTTAGAAGACATGTAGTTGAAGCTGTTAGAAAACATGCAGTTGTGTGACTATAGTTGGACATGCAATTGGCGCCCTGTGTCAAAACAGAAGCCCAGTTGCAATCAAGTTAGAAGACGTGCAGATGCAACCAAGTTAGAACACATGAAGTTGTGTGAGTAGTTGGACATGCAACTGACGCCCTTTCTCTTTGGTTCGTTCCCTCCGACATAACAAAGCCCCCTAGTTGCAACCAAGTTAGAAGACATGCAGTTTCATGACTATAGTTGGACATGCAACTAGCCCCTCTCCCCATTGGTCCATTCGACAAAAAAAGCCCAGTTAAACCCAATTTAAGAGACATGCAATTGCAACCAAGTTAGAAGACATGCAGTTGCGTGACTAGTGTGGGACATGCATCTGCACCCCTTTCTCTTCGCGCCGCCCCCTTCGACAAAACAAAGACCCCCAGTTGCAAACCAAGTTAGAAGACATGCAATTGCGTGACTATAGTTGGACATGCAACCAATGCCCTCTTTCTTCCCACCGCCCCCTCCAACAAAACAAAGGATGCAATTGCAACCATGTTGGAGGACATGCAATTGGATGACTAGCATGGGACATGCAACGGGCCTTCTCCTCGTCGGTTCCTTCGACAAAACAAAAGCCTAGTTGCAACCAAGTTAGAATACATGGAGCTGCTGCCAAATTAGAAGACATGCAGTTGCAGGACTATACTTGGACATGCAGCTAGCGCCCTCTCTCTTCCCGCTGCCCTTCCGACAAAACAAATGCCACAATTGCAACCAAGTTAGCAGACATGCAGTTGTGTGAGTAGTGTCGGACATGCAACTGGCCCCTCTCCTCATCGGCCCCTTCGACAAAACAAAGGCCCCAGTTGTAACCATGTTAGAATGCATGCAGTTTTAAACCAATTTAGAAGACATGCAGTTGCGTGACTATAGTTGGACATGCAGCTGGCTCCTCTCCTTGTCACCCCTCCAACAAAATAAAAGTCCAGTTGAAACCAAGTTAGAAGACATGGAGTTGCAGCCATGTTGGAAGACATGCATGCGCCCTCTCTCTTCTCGCCGCTCCCTTAGACAAAACAAAGGCCCCTAGTTGCAACTATGTCAGAAGACATGCGGTTGCGTGACTAGTGTGAGACATGCAACTAGCCCCTCTCCTCGTCAGTCCCTTCAAAAAGACAAAATCCTAGTTGCAACCAAGTTGGAACTTGGAAGACGTCCAGTTGCAATCATGTTGGAAGACATGCAGTTGCGTGACTATAGTTTTACATGCAATTGCCCCCTTTTCTTTTCCTGCCGCCCCCTCTGACAAAAGAAAAGACCCTAGTTTTAACTATGTTGGAAGACACGTAATTGCATGACTATAGTTGGACATGTAACTGGCGCCCTCTCTCTTCGAGCTGCCCCTCTGACAAAACAAAGGTCCCCCAGTTGCAACCAACTTAGAAGACATGCGGTTTCATGACTATAGCTTGACAAGCAACTATGCCCTCCCTCTTACCCCCCTCCGACAAAAGAAAAGGCCCTCAGTTGCAACTCTGTTGGAAGATAGGCAATTGCGTGACTGTAGTTGGACATGCAACTAGTGCATTCTTCCTTCCCGCCGCTTGCTTCGACAAAACAAAAAGGAATGTTGCAACCATGTTGGAAAGACATGCAATTGTGTGGCTGGTGTGAGACGCGCAACTGGCCCCTCTCCTCGTCGCTCCCTTCAACAAAACAAAAGCCCAATTGCAACCAGTTTAGAAGACATGCAGTTGTATGACTAGCGTAGGACATGCAACTAGCCCCTCTCATTGTCGGGCCTCTCCGAGAAAACACAAAAAACCCAGTTGCAACCAAGTTAGGAGACTCGCAGTTGCAACCATGCTGGGAGAAATTTAGTTGCGTGACTATAGTTGGGCATGCAACCCCCCTCCCCTCCTCTCTTCCCGTCGCCCTCTCTGACAAAACAAAGGCCCCAGTTGCAACCAAGCTAGAAGACATGCAGTTGTGTGCCCTAGTGTGGGACCTGCGACTCACCCCTCTCCTTATCGATCCATCCAACAAAAGAAAAGCCGACTTACAACCAAGTTAGAAAAATGTTGTTGCCACACATGCAGAGCTTAACACTTGCTACATCAAAAATATTGTAACAAAAGATACATCAAATAAACAAACGATCATGAATCTGCTCGATGCATCAAGCTGCTACAACCTAAATTCAGTCTAAACTAGCATATATTACTAGGCATGACGGAACAAAAAAACAAAAAAAAAAAGCCCTACAGGAAACGAGCTACAAATCAAAAAAATCACAAACAACTGGAACAGGCAACAAAAATCTACAAGAACCAACCTACATGGTATGAACATGAAAATCAAACCGTGAATTCTACAAAAATCTACACTCTACATTCTACATTCTACATGGGTCGGAAAATGGCTAGAAAAAAAGAAGATAAACTGAACTCTTAAAATATGAACCAACCATATCAAGTAAAAAACACAGTTACAAAATAGAGAAGACTGCTTCTAGTAAAACACTAATAAGACAAAAAAGTTGCTGCTGCTAGTTAAAATCATGGCCATGGTTTCTTGAAGTAAAGCCAAGCTACAAACATTAAAAAATGATCCCTATTTTTTAGACCTATAAAATCCCTATTATGACAATAAGTGTCTTTCTACTCTCTAACCACACAGGAAGAACTTGACATGCTGGATAAAAAAATTCCAATGATTCAATGTAAGCAACTAGTTAACTAGGGGCTCCCCTCTACTTCAAAACTCAGGAAGAAAAAATGAAAAAAGTTCAACCTTCAACAATATATTCTGTGATGATGAGTATAAACTAAAAAATAAGGATCGGAAAATGAAAAAATTACAAATAAAAAATAAACATAGGTTGCGGAGTTACACCTGCGTTTTTGAATTCCTTCCAGGCATATGTGTTGATGCCGCTGGCCCTGCTCTCATGGTTGCAAGGGCTCAGACAAACTCTGCAACCATCTCCTGTGCACAAAAGGCGCCAAAACATAAATTTGTGCTAGTGAGAGGCATACATATTCAGCTAATGATTTTAGTGCGATGCTTGTATGCTTCCTAAGAAAAAGGATTTCGAGATAATGATGAGTTATCATTGGCGTCGGCGCTGATGACCGGAAAATATATTTACATTGTGATGTGGAGATAAAAAGATGAATATATCAAAAGACCATATTATCTTGATTCATATACAAAAAAATGAACATCGTACTGATTCATACGGTTTCAGCACAAAAAAACTGAAAAAAGATGCTGCTACTGCAAACTTAGTTTCATTAATCATTCTCTTTTTATTCCACAAAAAAGAGAGATTAGAACATGCTACTGGTTAAATAGGATCTCGCCAAAAACAAACTGACAAACAAATAAACATGCCCACTCCTGGTGATAGATTCAGTAGTAATCTCTCTTGTTTACAGAGAGAGATTTCAAAAAACATGCTACTGATTAGATAGGGGTTCTGAAAACAAATAAACATACCCCACTCGTACTAATATATTGAGTGATGATTTCTCTTGTTTCGAGAGAAAGATTTTATAAAAACATTCTACTGGTTAGATACGGATTCTGAAAAACAAATAAACATACCCACTCCTACTGATACATTCAGTGATAATATCTCTTGTTTCGAGAGAAAGCTTTCAAAAACATGCTACTGCTTAAATAGGGTTTCAGCAAACTCTAAATAAACAAACAAAGAGACCCAACCACTCCTAGTCATGGGCCAGTAACATATTATATGAGGGGATTTAAGTTCAGTAATAATCCTCAAACATACAACTGCTTCACAAAAATAATTGTTTCAGCAAAAAGAGTCTGAACGAAAAATCATACAAAAAATGGGCTGACGACTGTATGCTTCAAACTACTAATCTCGACTCAAATCCCCTCATATCTACACAGTACATTACCACCGCTTGAATAAAAAAAGGGATGATTCTATGCTTCAAGCTACTAATCTGGACTCAAATCCCCTCATATCTACACACTACATTACCACTGCTTGAATTAAAAAAAAGGGACAATTCTATGCTTGAAGCTACTAATCTTGTCTCAAATCCCCTCATATCTACACACTACATTTCCATCGCTTGAATAAAAAAAGGACGATTCTATGCTTCAAGCTACTAATATGGACTTGGTCCAAACAAGAAATGGAACAGAAAAATCCCCTCAGATCTACTGCATCTCGCCAACAAACAAACAAGAAAGAGGAGGGTATAGCACTTACTCCATCGGCAGCGTCGCCCATCCTCTCGCTAGCCGCGGAGGAGCACAGCGATTCTCTTCAATTTGCTGCAGAGATCTTCAGATTTCACAGAGAAGAATAGGGAGAGGAAAGAAATGGACTGACGACTCGCCGTTCCTCATCCTCTTAATTACCTCGGGGTGCTGCTCCCTCTCTGCTCCTCTTAATTACCACGGGGGTGCCGCTCCCTCTGCCCCAGCCCACAAACAAAACGTGAGACGCTCGCGCGAATCAAGGCCAGCCCCAAGTATTAGACGATGCTACAACAAAAAAACAAAGTAAATGGGCCGGTCCACGCCTCACACAGGCCGAAACAAAAGACAAAGCGCCCAACACAAATCTACAGGCAACTAGGAGATCGAACGGCTAGCCAGTCGACTGAGACTTCGCGAAGTCTCAGTCGACTGATTTTTAGCAGCTCCGTATTTCTTATCTTTTCTTTCCAAGACAAACATGCACTTAGTTCGGTATAGTTATTCATCTTAACCTTTTGCTACGTGTGGCCTGCACAAATTCGTCGGCAAGTCTCTTTGGAACTACTTCTGTTTCTGCATAATCTACCATGCATGTTGCCACTACTTTAGCTTAATTATTTATATATGTAGAGGCATGACACAAAGTATTGAGCCCATATTTTTATGGTTTTCAGTTGACGAAGTAATGTAAGTTCTGCAAGAGGTAGTCAGAATTGTGATTTTGAATTGGACCGAGCCTATGTGGTAAGATCGTTTATCTTACGATCATATCTATTACAATAGTAAAATCATGGATTTGGTTGGCTAGAATCGTAGAACGTGTCCAAGTAATTTAGATGAAAAGTCGTAGAACCATATGATAGAGAATCACGATTTCGATGACCTTGATTGCAAGTGCCGAGGCGCTCTACCCCACTAAGAGCAATTCAAGCAGACTCCGTAAAAAGTCCCGATCTGCAAAATAACCGCCAAAATATGGACCGACGCGGAAAATCCCGCCCGAACAGACCCCGCAAACGCGGCTAGCCCGCAAAAAAATTTAAGGGCTGCGGCAAAATCTCGGCCCCAACCTGCGAATACGCGGGTTTCCCCCTCGTGCCTGAGGTGCCCCGCATTTAAGCGAAAGCGGTTAATGGGGGGGGGGCATTTCAGGCCGCGCTTTCCCCACCAACCACCTACCCTTTCCCCCTCACCCCCCGCCGCCCAAGATTCCGGTGAAAGCAGCCGACGGGAGCTTGCCGAAAGGCCGCCACACGCACGAGGCCTCCCCTCCCCCCCTGCGTTGGCAGGCCGAAAAGTTGTGGATCTGCGGCCCTTCATCGCGGGACGCCGGATTTGGCTTTTCTGGTCGCCGGTGGCTGCGCCAAGCGATGGAATGGTCTGGGAGCATCTCCCGCAGCCCCGGCAAGGTCGCATCGCTGCATGTAGGTACGGATTCGTCCTCCCGCCGCCGCCGACGGTTTGCGGGCATGGATTCGTCCGGCCGTCTACCAGACTCGGCGCTCGCGCAGCGGCTCTGTGGCTCGCCGATGCCACTCATACAGTGCGACGATTTGATACGTCTCCGTCGTATCTACTTTTCCAAACACTTTTGCCCTTATTTTGGACTCTAACTAACCCGGACTGACGTTGTTTTCAGCAGAATTGCCATGATGTTGTTTTATGTGCAGAAAACAAAAATTCTCGAAATGACCTGAAACTCCACGGAATATCTTACAATAAATAATAAAAAATCCTCGCCAAAGATGAAGACGAGGGGCCCACACCCTTGCCACGAGGGTGGGGGCGTCCCCCCCCCCTAGGGCGCGCCCCCTACCTCGTGGGCCCCCTAGAGACCTCCCGACTCCAACTCCAACTCTATATAACTGCTTTCGGAGAGAGAAAAATAGGAGAGAAGAAATCATCGCGTTTTACGATACGGAGCCGCCGCCAAGCCCTAAAACCTCTCGGGAGGGCTGATCTGGAGTCCGTTCGGGGCTCCGAAGAGGGGGATTCATCGCCGTCGTCATCGTCAACCATCCTCCATCACCAATTTCATGATGCTCACCGCCGTGCGTGAGTAATTCCATCATAGGCTTGCTAGACGGTGATGGGTTGGATGAGATTTATCATGTGATCGAGTTAGTTTTGTTAGGGTTTAATCCCTAGTATCCACTATGTTCTGAGATTGATGTTGCTATGACTTTGCTATGCTTAATGCTTGTCACTAGGGGCCGAATGCCATGATTTCAGATCTGAACCTATTATGTTTTCATCAATATATGAGAGTTCTAGATCCTATCTTGCAAGTCTATAGTCACCTATTATGTGTTATGATCCGTTAACCCCGAAGTGACAATAATTGGGATACTTACCGGTGATGACCATAGTTTGAGGAGTTCATGTATTCACTATGTGTTAATGCTTTGTTCCGGTTCTCTATTAAAAGGAGACCTTAATATCCCTTAGTTTCCATTAGGACCCCGCTGCCATGGGGGGGGGGGGTAGGACAAAAGATGTCATGCAAGTTCTTTTTCATAAGCACGTATGACTATATTCGAAATACATGCGTACATTACATTGACGAATTGGAGCTAGTTCTGTGTCACCCTATGTTATGACTGTTACATGATGAACCACATCCGGCATAATTATCCATCATTGATCCGATGCCTACGAGCTTTCCATATACTGGTTTACGCTTATTTACTTTCCCGTTGCTATTGTTACAATCACTACAAAATACCAAAAACATTACTTTGCTTTCGTTACTCTTTTGTTACCGTTACCATCACTATTATATTACTTTGCGACTAACACTTTGCTGCAGATACTAAGTTTCCAGGTGTGGTTGAATTGACAACTCAGCTGCTAATACTTGAGAATATTCTTTCGCTCCCCTTGTGTCGAATCAATAAATTTGGGTTGAATACTCTACCCTCGAAAGCTGCTGCGATCCCCTATACTTGTGGGTTATCATGATTGCACGCGGACAGTGTTACGGCTAACTTCGGGCATGTCGAAGCACCCCGGATGGGTGTTCTTCAAATGCGAAAACGATGGGGTACGTGCTGTTTTCGTTCGGATCATTTTGATAGCTCATTCTTTGGTTCAATTGCGATAGCTCATGTCGAACATCATCATGTGTGTAGGAAGATGGATGCTCATTTTGATTTTGGGAAGACGAATACATTGATTTATTGATACGAAAAAACTTAATAGACATTGACACACTCCTTAGAAGAATCGAAGGCAATGATGCGGCTGCATGTGCAACTAGAGGGGAAGCAACGTCTATTTTTTCCGAACCAAAGATGAAGAAAGAATAATGCAAAGTCAAGAATCCACAGATCAACAACGAATGCATGGAGAAAATATTAGTCCAACTAGTGGGAGCAGTTATGGAAGTTGAAAATCTTCTAAAATGCATACTTGTGGTTCTTGTTTTATTTGGTCTTGCTATTCTAGCAAAGATTTGGTGATGTCTTATGTATCCAATGTTATTTAAAAAGCAAAGAAATACATTATGTTGGATCAAATTAAGGTGTAAATTTAGGTTTTCCGGGCCGGGAGGAGCTGCGCCAGATCAGACCCCGCAAAGCCAACCCGTAAAAGAGCATATTCTGTGAATATCCTTTTTACGGGTCCATTATCATTAGTGCAGAACTGGGCTATAGCACTGGTTCGTAAGGCCCTTTAGTGCCGGTTTGATAACCGGCACTTAAGTGTGGGGACTAAAGGTCCCCCCCCCTTTAGTACCGGTTCCGCACGAACCGGCGCTAAAGGGCAACCACGTGGCAGGAGCCAGCTCCGGGGGCGCGGAGGACATTAGTACCGGTTGGTAACACCAACCGATACTAAATGTTTGGGTGTGTTTTGGTTTTATTTTTTATTTTTACTTTAATTTTGTGTTTTCAATTTAATTTAGAGATTGTTTTACATTATGATGAGTTGTTAAATCATTAGGTGAAAGTACCGCATATTAGTTTGACTGGATGCATGTGGATCCTAGCTAAGTCATCAAGTATATGCCATATCCATATTATACTTGATCACCTAATTAAGTGATCGAGGTAATATGGATATGGCATATACTTGATCACTTAGCTAGAATCCATCCAGTTGAAACTAATCAGTGGTTTCTTTCATAAATGATATAATAACTCATCATCATCATCATATTAATATAAAAACTCTTGCATCATATATATCATCACCAACAACAGTTTTCATAGCTAGATACAAATCATCATATATAGTCGTCTCATTACCACTACTTAATCATCATATAGTCATTACCGCTATCTAATCACCACCAACACTAGCTTAAAGAAGAAACATTCACTTGTACCAGAAGCAAAGATATCATCGAGTTCAACATGGTAATGATATTATAAGCATTCATAACACCACAAAAACAAATCACTCTTTGAGATTAAGTTCCGGACGAAGAACACGGACATGAGAGGACAAGTACTAAGAGCATGAACTAGCTAATCACTCCTGCTTCTCTCTCTCTCAGGTAAAATAGCATAGAACATGTATAGCTTTCCCGATTCATCATACTGGAGCATGCAGATGAACCTGTCTCCTAATCATGGGTTGCGCTTCTGGTTGCTCCCCCTAGTACTTCTCTGCGATCATTCATAATTTTGCTCCAGTCTTTTACTATTAAGCATTCCTCGCTATTAGAAAACCAGAATGCACTAAAGTGCACTGTAGGATATCTTGGCCGTAAGCTAACAATATTCATGATACCTTTAGTTTCGATCCAATCAGGCATAACATTCATCGGGAGTCCCTGTTGAAGAACATCGTATAGTAACATACTTAGCAATGAAGTTTAGCTTAAAAAATAATGTATGCAAAAGATGCAATGAGGAGAAATAGTAGAAATCTTACCATCGTTCCTAAATATATGTGATCGTAGTTCAGTACGAACACTATTGGTTGCACGTTTTGAGTACTAACATTTGTAAGTGCAGGAAAAAAATTTGTCTTCACAGCATCAAGATCCTCAAGCTATGAAACATAATGACTTGTCTCCTCGCAGTTTAGTTCAGCCTCGGGACAGTGGACGGTCATGTCTACCAAGCGCCGGACATGTTTGCTTGATTGAAAATAAGCTGTCAATAAAAAATACTTGTCAACTATTTTTGAATAAACAATATCAAAGACATAAATATGATTGAAAAACTCACATAATGGTAGAACTGGAGGCGTTTACACATCGACCCAGATGTCTCTATTACCTTCAATATCATCTTCTGGACGAATATCAAAGGTGATAACCATATCAGGCTCAAATGCATAAGCCTTGCATAGTGCTTGCCAAGTTTTGCATTCAAAATAGGTGTATGTGTCTGCATTGTATAATTTGATGTTGAAGGTATAACCATGCTCGGTCTTCAAGTAAACTTTTTTTACCTCCATAGTTTTGTTGGGACTGAAACCTATGTTAAGACAAAAATTCTTGCATGGCAGGGGATACGCTAGTACAATAGTGAAAAATTAAAATTAAAAGTTGAAGCAAATGAAACATAAGTCATGCTTAATTACGAAAAAAGACTTGTCGTTCTGACTTACTGTATCCACTTCGAAGTTCTCATCCAGCTTGATGCTGAAGCGCCTATCATCAACTAGAAAATTTCTGCCGCACCGGCCGCGCTGGTCTTCGCAGTATACGCACATAATGAAATCGTGTTCATCGTCAGACGACATTCCTATGTTCATAGGTGAAACATTAAAAACTTATTAGTTCTATTAATTCAACTAATTCAATTAAGCACTTATGAAAAATATACCTAAATAAAGTAGCTCAACTAATTCAACTAATTCAACTAACTAGTTCAACTAATTAATTCAACTAATTCAACTAAACTAGTTCTATTAATTTTCTTACTAAAAATAAGGTAGCTACTTTTATATAGTAAAATGTTAATTAGATGATCAAATCTCTATATAATAAAGTAGGTAGTTCTATATAGTATTTTGATTAGATCATCAAATCTCATATACCTAAATTTTCTTAATAAAAATAAACTAGTTCTATTAATTCAACTAAGAATTTACTAAAAATATAAGGTAGCTAGTTCTATATGGTAAAATGTTAATTAGATGATCAAATCTCTATATAATAAAGTAGGTAGTTCTATATAGTAATATTTTGATTAGATCATCAAATCTCATATACCTAAATTTTCTTACTAAAAATAAACTAGTTCTATTAATTCAACAAATTCAACTAAGAATTTACTAAAAATAAACTAGTTCTATTAATTTTCTTACTAAAATATATAAAGTAGCTATATATAATAATATTAATTTTCTAAGCAGGCTAGTAGGACCCCCATTGTCAAATACACCACTTATTGACAAACCAATAATATTTTCCTGCTCATTAACATTTTTGCACTGAGAAATTACTTTACCTACATTGCTTTTATGTGCACATAAAAGCTATACATGCAGAATTTGACATTGTTCCACGCCCCCTCCCCCAAACGAGCGATATGATTTTAGAAGTGTTTCAACATAGTTGCTCGGTAAAGATGGTGCCCTGAGGGGTATAATGTTCACGGTATAAAAGGTGCTTAGTCCAATAAAAAGAGTGCACACATACGATTGTGCAAGGTTTAGGCAATGCAAAATGAAGGTTCCCATGTCATTATAACCATACGGGATACTAAGTCACAGTGAAGGGTATAGTTTGCATGTTTCACCTGTTGGGGAACGTAGTAATTTCAAAAATTTCCTACGCACACGCAAGATCATGATGATGCATAGCAACGAGAGGGGAGAGTGTGATCTACGTACCCTTGTAGATCGACAACGGAAGCGTTTGGTTGATGTAGTCGTACGTCTCCACGGCCCGACCGATCAAGCACCGAAACTACGGCACCTCCGAGTTCTAGCACACGTTCAGCTTGATGACGATCCCCGGACTCCGATCCAGCAAAGTGTCGGGGAAGAGTTCCGTCAGCACCACGGCGTGGTGACGATCTTGATGTACAACCGTCGCAGGGCTTCGCCTAAGCACCGCTACAATATTATCGAGGACTATGGTGGAAGGGGGCGCCGCACACGGCTAAGAATATGATCACGTCGATCAACTTGTGTGTCTATGGGGTGCCCCCTGCCCCCGTATATAAAGGAGTGGAGGAGGGGAGGGCCGGCCCTCTCTATGGCGCGCCCAGGGGAGTCCTACTCCCACCGGGAGTAGGATTCCCCCTTTCCTAGTCCAACTAGGAGTCCTTCCATGTAGTAGGAGTAGGAAACAAGGAAGGGGCGCAGCCCCTCCCCCTAGTCCAATTCGGACTAGGCCTTAGGGGGCGCGCGGCCTGCCCTAGGCAGCCCCTCTCTCTTTCCCGTATGGCCCAATAAGGCCCAATACTTCTCCCGGCGAATTCCCGTAACTCTCCGGTACTCCGAAAAATCCTCGAATCACTCGAAACCTTTCCAATGTCCGAATATAGTCGTCCAATATATCGATTTTTACGTCTCGACCATTTTGAGACTCCTCGTCATGTCCCCGATCTCATCTGGGACTCCGAACTCCTTCGGTACATCAAAACTCATAAACTCATAATATAACTGTCATCGAAACCTTAAGCGTGTGGACCCTACGGGTTCGAGAACAATGTAGACATGATCGAGACACGTCTCTGGTCAATAACCAATAGCGGGACCTGGATGCCCATATTGGTTCCTACATATTCTATGAAGATCTTTTATCGGTCAGACCGCATAACAACATACGTTGTTCCCTTTGTCATCGGTATGTTACTTGCCCGAGATTCGATCGTCGGTATCCAATACCTAGTTCAATCTCGTTACCGGCAATTCTCTTTACTCGTTCTGTAATACATCATCCCGCAACTAACTCATTAGTTGGAATGCTTGCAAGGCTTAAGTGATGTGCATTACCGGGAGGGCCCAGAGATACCTCTCCGACAATCAGAGTGACAAATCCTAATCTCGAAATACGCCAACCCAACATGTACCTTTGGAGACACCTGTAGAGCACCTTTATAATCACCCAGTTACGTTGTGACATTTGGTAGCACACAAAGTGTTCCTCCGGCAAACGGGAGTTGCATAATCTCATAGTCATAGGAACATGTATAAGTCATGAAGAAAGCAATAGCAACATACTAAACGATCGGGTGCTAAGCTAATGGAATGGGTCATGTCAATCAGATCATTCACCTAATGATGTGATCCCATTAATCAAATAACAACTCTTTGTCCATGGTTAGGAAACATAACCATCTTTGATTAACGAGCTAGTCAAGTAGAGGCATACTAGTAACACTCTGTTTGTCTATGTATTCACACATGTATTATGTTTCCGGTTAATACAATTCTAGCATGAATAATAGACATTTATCATGATATAAGGAAATAAATAATAACTTTCTTATTGCCTCTAGGGCATATTTCCTTCAGTCTCCCACTTGCACTAGAGTCAATAATCTAGTTCACATCGCCATGTGATTTAACATCAATAGTTCACATCACCATGTGATTAACACCCATAGTTCACATCAACTTGTGACCAACACCCAAAGGGTTACTAGAGTCAATAATCTAGTTCACATCGCTATGTGATTAACACCCAAAGAATACTGAGGTGTGATCATGTTTTGCTTGTGAGAGAAGTTTAGTCAACGGGTCTGCCACATTCAGATACGTAAGTATTTTGCAAATTTCTATGTCAACAATGCTCTGCATGGAGCTACTCTAGCTAATTGCTCCCACTTTCAATATGTTTCCAGATTGAGACTTAGAGTCATTTGGATCAGTGTCAAAACTTGCATCGACGTAACCCTTTATGATGAACCTTTTGTCACCTCCATAATCGAGAAACATATCCTTATTCCACTAAGGATAATTTTGACCAATGTCCAGTGATCTATTCCTAGATCACTATTGTACTCCCTTGCCAAACTCAGGGCAGGGTATACAATAGGTCTGGTACACAGCATGGCATACTTTATAGAACCTATGGCTGAGGCATAGGGAATGACTTTCATTCTCTCTCTATCTTCTGTCGTGGTCGGGTTTTGAGTGTTACTCAACTTCACACCTTTGTAACACAGGCAAGAACTCCTTCTTTGACTGTTCCATTTTGAACTATTTCATAATCTTGTCAAGGTATATACTCATTGAAAAACTTATCAAGCGTCTTGATCTATCTCTATAGATATTGATGCTCAATATGTAAGAAGCTTCACCGAGGTCTTTCTTTGAAAAACTCCTTTCAAACATTCCTTTATGCTTTGCAGAATAATTCTACATTATCTCCGATCAACAATATGTCTTTCACATATACTTATCAGAAATGTTGTAGTGCTCCCACTCACTTTCTTGTAAATACAGGCTTCACCGCAAGTCTGTATAAAACTATATGCTTTGATCAAATTATCAAAGCGTATATTCCAACTCCGAGATATTTGCACCAGTCCATAGATGGATCGTTGGAGCTTGCATATTTTGTTAGTACCTTTAGGATTGACAAAACCTTCTGGTTGCATCATATACAACTCTTCTTTAATAAATCCATTAAGGAATGCTGTTTTGTTTATTCATTTGCCAGATTTCATAAAATGCGGCAATTGCTAACATGATTCGGACAGACTTAAGCATAGATACGAGTGAGAAAATCTCATCGTATCAACACCTTGAACTTGTCGAAAACCTTTTGCGACAATTCTAGCTTTGTAGATAGTAAAACTACTATCCGTGTTCGTCTTCCTCTTGAAGATCCATTTATTATCAATGGCTTGCCGATCCTCGGGCAAGTCCACCAAAGTCCACACTTTGTTCTCATACATGGATCCTATCTCAGATTTCATGGCCTCAAGCCATTTATCGGAATCTGGGCTCATCATCGCTTCCTCATAGTTCGTAGGTTCGTCATGGTCAAGTAACATGACCTCCAGAATAGGGTTACCGTACCACTCTGGTGCGGATCTCACTCTGGTTTACCTACGAGATTCGATAGTAACTTGATCTGAAGTTACATGATCATCATCATTAGCTTCCTCACTAATTGGTGTAGTAGTCACAGGAACAGATTTCTGTGATGAACTACTTTCCAATAATGGAGCAGGTACAGTTACCTCATCAAGTTCTACTTTCCTCCCACTCACTTCTTTTGAGAGAAACTCCTTCTTCAGAAAGTTTCCGAATTTAGCAACAAAAGTCTTGCCTTCGGATCTGTGATAGAAGGTGTACCCAACAGTAACTTTTGGGTATCCTATGAAGACACACTTTTTCGATTTGGGTTTGAGCTTATCAGGATGAAACTTTTTCACATAAGCATTGCAACCCCAAACTTTAAGAAACGACAACTTTGGTTTCTTGCCAAACCACAGTTCATATGGTGTCGTCTCAACAGATTTAGATGGTACCCTTTTAATGTGAATGCAGCTGTATCTAATGCATAACCCCAAAATGATAGTGGTAGATCGGTAAGAGACATCATAGATTGCACTATATCCAATAAAGTACGGTTATGACGTTCGGACACACCATTATGTTGTGGTGTTCCATGTGGCATGAGTTTGTGAAACTATTCCACATTGTTTTAATTGAGGACCAAACTCGTAACTCAAATATTTGTCTCCGCGATCAGATCGTAGAAACTTTATTTTCTTGTCACGATGATTTTCCACTTCACTCTGAAATTCTTTGAACTTTTCAAATGTTTCAGACTTATGTTTCATCAAGTAGATATACCCATATCTGCTCAAATCATCTGTGAAGTTCAAAAAATAACGATACTTGCCGTGAGTCTTAACACTCATCGGACCGCATACATCAGTATGTATTATTTCCAATAAGTCAGTTGCTCGCTCCGGAGAACGGAGTCTTAGTCATCTTGCCCATGAGGCATGGTTCGCAAGCATCAAGTGATTCATAATCAAGTGATTCCAAAATCCCATCAGCATGGAGTTTCTTCATGCGCTTTACACCAATATGACCTAAATGGCAGTGCCACAAATAAGTTGCACTATCATTATTAACTTTGCATCTTTTGGTTTCAATATTATGATTATGTGTATCACTACGATCGAGATCCAACGAACTATTTTCATTGGGTGTGTAACCATATAAGGTTTTATTCATGTAAACAGAACAACAATTTATTCTCTTACTTAAATGAATAACCGTATTACAATAAACATGATCAAATCATATTCATGCTCAACGCAAACACCAAATAACACTTATTCAGGTTCAACACTAATCCCGAAAGTATAGGGAGTGTGCGATGATGATCATATCAATCTTGGAACCACTTCCAACACACATCGTCACTTCACCCTCAACTAGTCTTTATTCTACAACTCCCATTTCGAGTTACTAATCTTAGCAATTGAACTAGTATCAAATACTGAGGGGTTGCTATAAACACTAGTAAAGTACACATCAATAACATGTATATCAAATATACTTATGTTCACTTTGCCATCCTTCTTATCTGCCAATCACTTGGGGTAGTTCCGCTTCTAGTGACCAGTCCCTTTGCAGTAGAAGCACTTAGTCTCAGGCTTAGGATCAGACTTGGGCTTCTTCACTTGAGCAGCAACTTGCTTGCTGTTCTTTTTGAAGTTCCCCTTCTTCCCTCTGCCCTTTTCTTGAAACTAGTGGTCTTGTCTACCATCAACACTTGATGTTTTTCTCGATTTCTACCTTCATCAATTTCCACATTACGAAGAGCTTGGGAATCGTTTCCGTTATCCCTTGCATATCATAGTTCATCACGAAGTTCTACTAACTTGGTGATGGTGACTAGAGAATTTTGTCAATCACTATCTTATCTGAAAGATTAACTCCCACTTGATTCAAGTGATTGTAGTACTCAGACAATCTGGGCACATGCTCACTAGTTAAGCGATTATCCTCCATCTTTTAGATATAGAACTTGTTGGAGACTTCATATCTCTCAACTCGGGTATTTGCTTAAAATATTAACTTCAACTCCTGGAACATCTCATATGTTTCATGACGTTCAAAACGTCTTTGAAGTCCCGATTCTAAGCCATTAAGCATGGTGCACTAAACTATCAAGTAGTCATCATATTGAGCTAGCCAAACGTTCATAACGCCTGCATCTGCTCCTGCAATAGGTCTGTCACCTAGCGGTGCATCAAGGACATAATTCTTCTGTGCAGCAATGAGGATAAATCTCAGATCACGGATCCAATCCGCATCATTGCTACTAACATTTTTCAACACAATTTTCTGTAGGAACATGTCAAAATAAACACAGGGAAGCAACAACACGAGCTATTGATCTACAACATAATTTGCAAAATACTACCAGGACTAAGTTCATGATAAATTTAAGTTCAATTAATCATATTACTTAAGAACTCCCACTTAGATAGACATCCCTCTAATCCTCTAAGTGATCACGTGATCCAAATCAACTAAACCATGTCCGATCATCACGTGAGATGGAGCAGTTTCATTGGTGAACATCACTATGTTGATCATATCTACTATATGATTCACGCTCGACCTTTCGGTCTCCGTGTTCCGAGGCCATATCTGTATATGCTTGGCTCGTCAAGTATAACCTGAGTATTCTGCGTGTGCAACTGTTTTGCACCCGTTGTATTTGAACGTAGAGCCTATCACCCCCGATCATCACGTGGTGTCTCAGCACGAAGAACTTTTGCAACGGTGCATACTCAGGGAGAACACTTCTTGATGATTAGTGAGAGATCATCTTAAAATGCTACCGTCAAACTAAGCAAAATAAGATGTATAAAAGATAAACATCATATGCAATCAAAATATGTGACATGATATGGCCATCATCATCTTGCGCCTTTGATTTCCATCTCCAAAGTACTGTTATGATCTCTATTGTCACCGGCATGACACCATGATCTCCATCATCTTGATCTATATCAATGTGTCGTCACGTGGTCGTCTCGCCAACAATTGCTCTTGCAACTATTGCTATCGCATAGCGATAAAGTAAAGCAGTTATTGGGCGCTTGCATCTTATGCAATAGAGAGACAACCATAAGGATTTTGCCAGTTGCCGATAACTTCAACAAAACATGATCATCTCATACAACAACTTATATCTCATCACGTCTTGACCATATCACATCACAATATGCCCTGCAAAAACAAGTTAGACGTCCTCTACTTTGTTGTTGCAGGTTTTACGTGGCTGCTACGGAATTAGCAAGAACCGTTCTTACCTACGCATCAAAAACCACAACGATAGTTTGTCAAGTTGGTGTTGTTTTAACCTTCGCAAGGACCGGGCGTAGCTACACTCGGTTCAACTAAAGTTGGAGAAACTGACACCCGCCAGCCACTTGTGTGCAAAGCACGTCGGTAGAACCAGTCTCGCGTAAGCGTACGCGTAATGTCGGTCCGGGCCGCTTCATCCAACAATACCGGCGAACCAAAGTATGACATGCTGGTAAGCAGTATGACTTATATCGCCCACAACTCACTTGTGTTCTACTCGTGCATATAACATCAACACATAAAACCTGGCTCTGATACCATTGTTGGGGAACATAGTAATTTTAAAAATTTCCTACGCACACGCAAGATCATGGTGATGCATAGCAACGAGAGGGGAGAGTGTGATCTACGTACCCTTGTAGATCGACAACGAAAGCGTTTGGTTGATGTAGTCATACGTCTCCATGGCCCGACCGATCAAGCACCGAAACTACGGCACCTCCGAGTTCTAGCACACGTTCAGCTCGATGACGATCACCGGACTCCGATCCAGCAAAGTGTCGGGGAAGAGTTCCGTCAGCACGACGGCGTGGTGACGATCTTGATGTACTACCGTCGCAGGGCTTCGCCTAAGCACCGCTACAATATTATCGAGTACTATGGTGGAAGGGGGCGCCTCACACGGCTAAGAATATGATCACGTCGATCAACTTGTGTGTCTATGGGGTGCCCCCTGCCCCCGTATATAAAGGAGTGGAGGAGGGGAGGGCCGGCCCTCTCTATGGCGCGCCCAGGGGAGTCCTACTCCCACCGGGAGTAGGATTCCCCCTTTCCTAGTCCAACTAGGAGTCCTTCCATGTAGTAGGAGTAGGAAACAAGGAAGGGGCGCAGCCCCTCCCCCTAGTCCAATTCGGACTAGGCCTTGGGGGGCGAGCGGCCAGCCCTAGGCAGCCCCTCTCTCTTTCCCGTATGGCCCAATAAGGCCCAATACTTCTCCCGGCGAATTCCCGTAACTCTCCGGTACTCCGAAAAATACTCGAATCACTCGAAACCTTTTCAATGTTCGAATATAGTCGTCCAATATATCGATTTTTACGTCTCGACCATTTCAAAACTCCTCGTCATGTCCCCGATCTCATCCGGGACTCCGAACTCCTTCGGTACATCAAAACTCATAAACTCATAATATAACTGTCATCGAAACCTTAAGCGTGCGGACCCTACGGGTTCGAGAACAATGTAGACATGACCGAGACACGTCTCCGGTCAATAACCAATAGCGGGACCTGGATGCCCATATTGGTTCCTACATATTCTACGAAGATCTTTTATCGGTCAGACCGCATAACAACATACGTTGTTCCCTTTGTCATCGGTATGTTACTTGCCCGAGATTCGATCGTCGGTATCCAATACCTAGTTCAATCTCGTTACCGGCAAGTCTCTTTACTCGTTCTGTAATACATCATCCCGCAACTAACTCATTAGTTGCAATGCTTGCAAGGCTTAAGTGATGTGCATTACCGAGAGGACCCAGAGATACCTCTCCAACAATCGGAGTGACAAATCCTAATCTCGAAATACGCCAACCCAACATGTACCTTTAGAGAAACCTGTAGAGCACATTTATAATCACCCAGTTACGTTGTGACGTTTGGTAGCACACAAAGTGTTCCTCCGGCAAACGGGAGTTGCATAATCTCATAGTCATAGGAACATGTATAAGTCATGAAGAAAGCAATAGTAACATACTAAACGATCGGGTGCTAAGCTAATGGAATGGGTCATGTCAATCAGATCATTCACCTAATGATGTGATCCCGTTAATCAAATAACAACTCTTTGTCCATGGTTAGGAAACATAACCATCTTCGATTAACGAGCTAGTCAAGTAGAGGCATACTAGTGACACTCTGTTTGTCTATGTATTCACACATGTATTATGTTTCCGGTTAATACAATTCTAGCATGAATAATAAACATTTATCATGATATAAGGAAATAAATAATAACTTTATTATTGCCTCTAGGGCATATTTCCTTCATCACTTACATTATTTTTTTGCTCATAATTATTGTTTCCTCTTATGGTAACTCTATAAACGTATATTTCGAGTGAGTTTGACCACATAGCATTGGTCCCTAGATTATATCCTAATCCCTCTATCTATAGACACATGTACACAGCAAGGTTGGGAGTACATGGATTTTCGGCACCGGTGGCAAACCGTCAAAGGGAGCTGCTTGATAAGGATGGTGCCTCGAGGGGTATAATGTTCATGGTATAAAAGGTGCACGATCCAATAAAAAGAATGCACACATCCGCGGGTGCTTGAAGGGTCGAATTTGCCAAGTCCGTCTGTAGATGCTCTGAGCGCGAATCCCTCCACTAAAAAAAGTCGAGGCACATAGAGTAGTTGCATGGCCCTTGGGACTGTACATTGACTTTCGAGCAGCATGAATTCCAGGGACCGCACCTTATTTTTATTTTGAGAAAAGTCTAAAATAAACCTTGGATTAGTACTCATAGTCTGAGTTGAACCTTGACCTTTAAATCCCTGAAACTAGCACCCTATACTCTATAATCCCGGTCTGTCCCGACTGATTTTGCTAAACGACTGTTTGTGTCATCGAGAAAAGGACAATCTCGACCGGGATCAAACACTACTCTCACAGACTAGAGGGGCCCACATTTCATATTCATCTTCCCCAACCGATCCATCTACTATGTAGTCCACCTCGTCACCACACCCTCCCTCCTCGAAGACACACCCATCGCCTCGATGTACTGGGAGATGCCTCGTCCCCGTCCCCGTCAACTCCAGGTCGCCGGCACCGGTCCCTTCTCTGCCTCGCTGACCCTGTTCGCCATCGGCCCGTCGCCCTTGATCCAGGCCCCGCATCTGCTCAGAACTCGCGGGCAGAGGATTGGAAGAGGACACCCCCGAGCTCTCTTGCACCACGCAGCAGGTCACGGCCACCAGCGACCTCACGGTGCACACATTTCAGAGAGAGACACAAAAAAAAGGAGGATTACGACACATGGGTCCTTTTAATTTGCGAGACTAGCGTGATCCTGGTTGGGATCGTGTTATCTCGGTGCGCCAAACAATGAGTTAGCAAAAATCACCCAGGATAGACCGGGATTAAAGAGTATAGGGTGCTAGTTTTCGGGATTTTAAGTTCAAGGTTCAATTCAGACTACAAGTATGAATTCAAGGTTTTTTTAGACTTTTGTTTTCTTTTTTTGAGGATGACTGCACCTTTGTTATACAACGTGCAGAATAGAGTTGCAGAGACTCCATCTTGCCACGGTTCCACCTCATAGTGAGACCATCACTCCAACGCCCAGCCCCACCCCATAGCCCTCCCCTCACTCTAACACTCAGCGCCACCACATAGCAAGTAGCCAGCCCCGTCGCTACACCTCTCGCCGACACTCTCGTCATGATCCTTCTTCGCTAGAATCTGGCTGAGATGGCCCAACGCAGCTCCGTGGATGCCGTGCTGACGGAAACTGCTGCACACTGTATTCGAGGTCAAGAAGGTGAGAGTGGACCATTCCATATTCGTGCCTTGCAGGTGGTCACGCCTTGCGTGCACAAGGCATAGCCTAGGGAGACATACTCCCTCCGTCCGCGAATAAGTGTACTTCTAGCTTTTGTCCTAAGTTAAAGTTTTAAAATTTTGACCAACTATATACAAAAGAGTAGAAACATATATGATATCAAATTGATACAGTGTGCAGCAGTCACAAGGCATGTTAAATTAGGAGGGAGAGAGAATTAGATTAGGAAGTGTATGTAACATTACGTAGATACAGGATTATTGTTATCCAGGCTTTCCGCGTTCTGACTCCGTTTGCATTGCTAGCTAGCACGTTCCAAGTGCGTGTACTCCCTCCGTTTTTATTTAGTTCGGGTATTAGCTTTGGTCAAAGTCAAGCTTTGTAAACTTTGACCGATTTTATAAACAAAAATATTAACATATACGATAACAAATCAACATTATTAGATTTATTATTGAATGTACTTTCACATAGTATAAATTTGTTATGATAAATTTTTATATTATTTTCTATAAACTTGGTCAAACTTTATGAAGTTTGACTTCAGTCAACTCTAATATGCGGAGTAAATAAAAACGGACGGAGTACATCAGAACAAATGTACACGGAAAATCTTATTCTTACATAAAGATGTTACGAAAATCCATACATACTAGTACTAGTTTCTTTTAGATTATTACCGCTCCCACGATTTTAGCAACCGTCGTTTCAATCTTTGTAAACCGTTTGTTTGGTGCGCGCTCGTCCGCAGCCATGTGCCATACCTTTACTGATTTTAGCAATCATCGCTTCAATGAACTGGTACGTAAAGCATTTTGTAGAACATGTACTGAATATCATTGCTCTTTGCAAAACCGCTACTTTTTTCTTTCCATGCCCGCAGGCGATGCCGGATAATGTTACCAGCCCAACGGTTTGACTTCTACCAGCCCGTAATGTTGGTATCTGTTCCGATGCTTCCTGCCCATTTGATTGGGTTGCGATCAGCCCAAAACAAAAATGAGTATAACTGCGGACGAGCGTGCACCAGAAAAAAATACCCTATGTGACCGAGAAAAGTGTCGAACCTTTTCTGTGCGCGGAACCCTTCATGGGCCGGGAACCATTGACGCGCGGCCCGAACACTGTCACACAGCACGGGTGTCAGCCTATGGACTGAGCCTACTACCTATGCACATGCATTTGTGGACCACTACTAGCCCAAAGAGGAAATAAATTCCACACTCTCAAAATGATGGAGAAGTTTGGAGAGAAAGAAATGGGACCATATCCCAAGACGAGTATGTGGCTGAGATTGCCATCTCTAAAGAGAAACACAATAGGTTTCCTTTTCCATATATATATATATATATGACTCCTCTTCTGTACTCTTGGGAGTATGTACTCCCATCCTCAATATACCTTATATACGCATTAATTATACCTCTTTATTATTTTTAATATACTTCATTGAATATTCTAAGATACCCCAATATGAGTTTAGTTGAAAAAATATCATCTGCGACGTACTTTTTGTAATATACCTTTTCACGTACAAATACATCAGTATATACGTAAATATTTAAAAATACATAGACTCACATGAATTTTAGACTATGTTTTTATGTTTGTAATTTTACATAACATAAAATATTTTTTACGGCGATTATATATTTTCTTACGGTCCCTTTTTGCGTCGAAAATAAGACAAAACGTATGGAACGTAAAATTACGTTACATTGATGGTAAAATAGAGGGGAGTGAAGAATAACTATTCCTCATCCAGGATGACGAATAGCGCGACAATTCATCTAACAATTGACATGACTATTTAACAACTTTTCTATCTAACTCATCTGACGTTAATTAACATTCTAACATTCTTATCTACGTAATTCATCTAACATTAATCTAAACAACAGAAAAAAGAAAATAAGTAAAAAATATGTGTGTGTGTGTGTGTGTCTGTGTGTGTGTGTGTGTCTGTGTGTGTGTGTGTGTACGAGCATTGGGCGACGGCCTACGGGCGGCGGCACGAGACGGCGACGCGACGGGGACGGCGACGCGACGGGGACAGCGACGCGACGGGGACGGCGACGATGGGCGGCGGGGGCGACGGCGCGATCGAGACGGCGACGTAGTACGGGGCAGAGATGGGGGCAAGGGGGACGACGCCGCGCGGCGGGGACGACGCACGGCGCGCGGCGGGGACGACGGCGCGCGGCGGGGACGACGGCGCGCGGCGGGGACGGCGACGACGGGCGGCGGGGGCGACGGCGCGTGGCGGTGGTGGCGACGGCGGCGCGTGATGGGCGATGGGCGACGGCACGGCGGCGGCGGCGACGACGATATCGAGCGATGAAGTTGGATAGAAGACGGACGGCGGATGAAAACTGACGTTTTCGTAAGTGTCATATATATAGAAGGGATCTTTAGTACCGGTTGGAGCCATCAACCGATATTAAAGGCCAATTTTAGACAGGTCAAGCGGCGGGAAGCAGACCCCTTTACTACCGGTTTGTGCCTCCAACCGGTACTAAAGGCCCCCATTAGTACCGGTTCGAGCCACGAACCGGTACTAAAGGGGTTGCGCCGTCACCCGCGGTGCACAATTTTAGTCTCACCTCGCCGAGCGAAGGGTAGCCGCATTCGTTTATAAACCCAGCCGTGGCTGCTCCTTTCAACTCCTCTATATAGCAGGCTTCTGGTCCTAACTATGGCGCGCTGCCCTGTGAACCTGCCGGACCTTCTGGACTTGAATTTGCACACCCTAGGTCTGGCAGGCCCACTGGACAGCGCCCCAACAATTTTTTTTATAGTTTTTTCTTTTCTGCATTATTTATTTTTCTTCTATTTATTTTTGAGTAATTTTTTATATAGTTTTTTTTCTTTTCTGCATTATTTATTTTCTTCTATTTATTTTTGAGTAATTTTTTATATAGTTTTTTTCTTTTCTGCTTTATTTATTTTCTTCTATTTATTTCTGAGTAGTTTTTTCTGCTTTATTTATTTTCTTCTATTTATTTCTGAGTAGTTTTTTCTGCATTATTTATTTTCTTCTATTTATTTTTGAGTAATTTTTTATATAGTTTTTTCTTTTCTGCTTTATTTATTTTCTTCTATTTATTTCTGAGTAGTTTTTTTTTCTGTATTTAGTTTCTTTGTGACCCTCTCTGCTCTTTCGCACATCCTATGCGGGTGAAATGATGATACCATGGCAAGTTCCGACATTTTCAGAGTTTATTTTGTAGTGATTTTCAATTTTACGGTCATTTAGCTCTCTAAACAATTCGATAAATGACTGAAAAATAGCAAATGATGTCAGAACATGTTGGAAATTGATGAAGTCGCTTTGAATGCTGCATAATGAACGCAAAAGAAGTCGGAATTTCAAATAAGTTTAAAAAACATTGAAGTGCCCGTGTAACAGAAGAGTTCTTGTCCGAAACCCTGATACTCCGAAAGAGATTGTCCAGTTTGTACATGAAGCGTGTCCAGTTTTTGTCGTTCCCCTCTCTACCCTTTCGCACATGTTATGCGGGTTAAATGATGATACCATGCCAAGTTTCAACATTTTTAGAGTTTATTTTGTAGTGATTTTCAATTTCACGATCATTTAGCTCTGTAAACAAATCGGTAAATGACTGAAAAACGGCAAATGATGTCAGAACGTGTTGGAAATTGATGACGTCGCTTTGAATGCGGCATACTGAACGCAAAACAAGTCAGGATTTCACATAAGTTTAAAAAATATTGAAGTGCCCGTGTAACAGATGAGTTCTTGTCCGAAACCCTGATACTCCGAAAGAGATTATCCAGTTTGTACACGAAGTGCGTCCAGTTTTTGCCGTGACTCTCTCTACTCTTTCGCACATGCTATGCGGGTGAAATGATAATACCATGCCAAGTTTCAACATTTTCATAGTTCATTTTGTAGTGATTTTCAATTTCACGGTCATTTAGCTCTGTAAACAAATCGGTGAATGACTGAAAAACAGCAAATGATGTGAGAACGTGTTGAAAATTGATGGCGTCGCTTTGAATGCTGCATACTGAACACAAAAACATTCTGGAGTTCAAATAAGTTTAAAAAATATTGAATTGCCCATGTAATAGATGAGTTCTCGTCTGAAACCCTGATACTCCGAAAGACATTATCCAGTTTGTACATGAAGTGCGTCCAGTTTTTCCCGTGACCCTCTCTACTCTTTCGCACATGCTATGCGGATGAAATGATGATACCATGCCAAGTTTCAACATTTTCAGAGTTCATTTTGTAGTGATTTTTAATTTCATGGTCATTTAGCTCTCTAAACAAATCGATAAATGACTGGAAAACAACAAATGATGTCAGAATGTGTTGGAAATTGATGACGTCGCTTTGAATGCTGCATACTGAACACAAGAAGTCGGGATTTCAAATAGGTTATTAAAAATAAAAAAGAGGTGCAATGCTGGTTAATTAGCTTCAAGCCTTTCGGAATAGTGTAGACTGCACTGCACATAGCTCCGTGCAATCTATGTTATTCCGAATGGCTTGAAGCTAAGCAGCGTGCAGGTGAGCATTGCGCCTCTCCTTCATCGTCTCTACACTTATGGCTTATAAACCGCTCCTACTGCATATCTCTTGGCGAGGTGGGACTAAAAATCAGCTTACTAAGAAACTCTAGCACCGGTTCGCCATGAACTGGTACAAAAGGTGTTCGTGGGGCCCTAGCCTAACCACAGCCTGACACAGCCTCATTAGTACCGGTTCGTGGCATGAACCGGTACTAAAGGTTGCCCACGAACCGATACTAATGATGTCCACCCGCCTAGCAGTTGGAACCGACACTAATGGACACATTAGTGTCGGCTCAAATTCAAACCGGCACTAATGTGCTTCACATTTGACCCTTTTTCTACTAGTGTATGCGGGGTCTGCATCTGCGGCCGTCCGCGCCGGCCCGCAAAGTCGCTTTTCCACGAACTGCAAATGCGTTTTGCAGGCCAGCCGGATGCGGGGTCTGCTAGAGATGCTCTAAATATAGATATAGATTGCTTACGTAGTGTATCGTTCTGAAATCATTTTAGCTAGGAATCTAAATGTCATTGTTGGGTGTCATTCTCAGTCACCATCAAATGTACCAGAGACTAATTATTTCCACGGAACGCCTTGACTCGAGCACTCATCAATTGTAGAGAAACTATCTGACGTCGGCCACCACCAACTAATTATGCGCTTGTTTCTAGCACCAATTTAGGAGAGGCTTGATCAGGACAAGAAACCAGTCACCATCTTTTTTTGGATAAAGAAATCAGTCACCATCAACCATGATTGACTTAGTATTGTTAGCCTACGTCGTATTCTTGAAACTCCTGTTCATGATGTCATTTGCTATGATCTGTCGTTTTTGAAGTGTGAAATGGCCAGAAACCTGAAAGTGACAAGTAGCCGTTATTGACATCGCGTTGTTTAACACAAATGATCTTACTTTTTAATTAAGCGGAGAGCTTACACCAGAATAAGAAAACCCGCAAAAAAAAACTGTAACAATTTTGACAAATGAAGAATGTTGGTGCAACCCTAAAAAAAATGTTGGTGCATGAGGCCCGACGAGAACTTTGACAAATTACTTTTTTTTGAGGCAATGTCACGAGGCTTTATTAATTTGTCACAATGTTTACAGGGACGGAAGGTAGGTTTTCGGGATGGCCTAACCAGACACGGCGGCCACCACCGAGAGATAAAGCATGCCTCACTAAGTTGTGAGCTTCATAATTGGAGCTCCTAAACTCATATTTAAAATTATAAAACTCAAAAACTGAAGAGTGAGCTATTATTTCATGTACAATTGCACCGTAGCTCACAAGATTGTCCTTCTGTAAGTCTTCCGCGACCACTTTGCAATCCGATGCAACTTCAACCCGCCTCAAATATAGATCATCCGCCAGTGCCAAGGCTTCTCTAATGGCTAGAGCTTCGAGGGTCGGTGGGTCTACAATGTTGCTGAAGCCACAAGTCGATGCGCCGATGAACATGCCTTCATGATTTCTACAAATCACTCCAATTGAGCCGAACCTTTGCCTGGACACAGCCGCATCAACGTTTATCTTGGCGTTCCTCGCTGACGAGGCCAGCCACCCCCTTGTGTTCACGTGTCTCTGCGTCGTGACGGCCGGGATTTTGGCATTGATCACCTGCAACTCCCCCAAGTAGCTAGATATGAAACTATCGACCGAGTGAGGAGATTGGAAGATACTCTCATGAATGGCCTTCCTCCTGACTCCCCATATTGTCCAAAGAGACACCACCAAACGATCAAAATGCTCTTTTGTTAATATTTCATGTATAGCAAAGAGCCAATCCTTCGGGTTCTCCTCTCCTCGTTCTATCATGTGTTGCACCAAATCCTCCGGAGCCAGTGCCCAAATACTCGCAGACATAGGACATGTAATCAGTGCATGCTTCCATGTGTCCACGGCTCCACAGAGTAAGCAAGAGTTTTCGGTTGACATATGACGGTGATGCAAAACGGTCCCAGTTGGCATAGATTGTCGGGCCAGTCGCCATAGAAACATCCTGAGTTTCGAGGGTACTTAGATATGCCAAATCATAGACCAGTTGTTGGTCTCGCTGAACTCATATGAGGTGCCTCCCTCCTCATGAAACCATGCTTCCCTGTCGTGCTTAGTCTTGAGGATCATGTGATAGGCAGACCGAACACTGAATCTCCCCCTAGGGTCATGATGCCACGCCCAAAAATCATCAACATGACGCATGCACAAAGGGATCTTGAGAATTGCCTTGGCGTCGAAGGTAGTGAAAACCGTTCGGACTAGGCCCTCATTCCAGCTAGCCGATGTGACATCAATGAGTTGTGATACTCTGTCCAGTGGATTTTGGACGAGAGCTGTTATAGGGCGCTTGTAATTGTCTCGCGGTATCCAGTTGTGTTGCCAAATGTTAGTGGATGCACCATCTCCTATTCTGCGCACCAAACCTTGTGATAATATGTCACGCCCGTCCAGTATCGCCCTCCATATCTGTGATGGGTGGGCTCCTAGATCAGCCTGAAGTAGAGAGCAATCCGGAAAATATACGGCCTTGAGAATCCGAGCGCTGAGAGATGTACTGTATGTGAGTGTACGCCATGCCTGCCTTGCTAACAATGCAAGATTGAAGATTTCCAAGTCACGAAACCCCAATCCTCCTAAGTGCTTCGGCAAAGTCATGGTATCCCATGCTACCCAGCTCGGCTTCCTCTTCCCTTGTTTTGAGCCCCACCAGAACTGACGAATGATCGATGTGATGCTATCACAAAGACCTCTTGGCAGACGGAAACATGCCATCGAGTAGACTGGGATCGCTTGTGCAACCGATTTAATCAAAATTTCCTTGCCAGCTGCAGACAATAACTTCTCCATCCAACCTTTAATCTTTTCCCAGACACGGTCTCGGAGATATTTGAACGCACCATTCTTCGAGTGACAAACATTTGTTGGCATACCCAGGTAGTGCTCACTCAATGATTCATTCTGGACCTGCAAATTGTTCTTTATAGTCTCTCTCAACTGTGTCGGGCAGCCCTTACTGAAGAAAATTGAAGATTTATCATTGTTAATCCTCTGCCCCGAAGCGTTACAATAAATATCAAGTAGGTTTGACACCTGAACTGATCCTTCCCCACTGGCTTTGAATAGCAACAGGCTATCATCTTCAAACAGGAGATGGTTAACGGTAGGAGCCGTAGGAGCCACCTGAATAACTGTGGGAGACGATTGAGAACTTGATTTAAGGAGGCACGAGAGGCCCTCTGCTGCGATCAAGAACAAATAGGGGGAGATCGGGTCTCCTTGCCGGATATCTCGTGTAGGCTTGAACGATTCTAGCCTTTCTCCATTGAAGCACACAGAAAATGAAACTGAGGAAATCATGCGCATGACAATATCTATCCAGTGACCGTCAAAACCCAATTTTGTTATGATACCTTGCAAATAGTCCCACTCTAATCTGTCATACGCCTTCATCATATCTAGTTTTAGAGCACAGAAGCTGTTGGACTTTGATCTGGACCTCTTCATGAAGTGCAAACATTCATATGCGCAAATGATGTTATCAGTGATGAGCCTTCCGGGGACAAAAGCAGATTGCTCCTCCGATATTATGTCAGGTAATATCACTTTCAATCTATTGGCTATCACTTTTGAGGCTATTTTATACAAAACATTGCACAGGCTTATAGGACGAAATTGAGCAAGGACCGTAGGAGTAGTTACCTTTGGGATTAATACAAGCACAGTGTCATTGATGGATTCTGGGCTCTCATCACCGCTTACAATTCTCAGCACTATGCTTGTTACCTCATCACCACAAACGTCCCAATGCCTCTGATAGAAGTGGGCAGGAAAACCGTCAGGCCCCGGCGCTTTGGTTGGGAACATTTGGAACAGAGCAGTCCTGACTTCCTCCTTAGTCTATGGAGCACATAGTTCCATGTTCATTGCTGTTGTCACCTTGCGTGGCACATGATTTAATACAGCGCCCATGTTTTGCACCCCCTCGGAGAGATACAAGGACTGATAAAAATTGTGAGCCAACGCCTTTAGCTCTCCAGGATCGGATATCTCCACTCCCAACGAATTCTGAAGTGCCTTGATCATATTTTTCTTCCTCCTGAGATTGGCTCGCAGATGAATTTTTTTTGTGTTTTTGTCTCCCGCTGAAAGCCACTCAATTCTCGCTCTTTGACGCCACATAATTTCTTCTCTATGATACATCTCGATCAACCTCTCGTTGATCTTAAGCTCTGCATGTGAGGGGCCTGTCCTCAAGGGATCGTTCTTTAGTTCATCCAAAGATTTCTTCAAAGATTTTATCTCTTTTCTCACACTTCCAAACGTGTCATGGCTCCACCTTCCCAGGTCGTTTGCAAGGCTCTGTAGTTTCTGACGCAGCTCATCCACTATCGAGCATGGCGGGCTTGCACCCCATCGCTGGTTTATACGTCTTGAAAACTGTCATGTCTCTCCCACATTGTTTCATATCTAAAAGGACGATTGACTCGATCGTTGGTCCCGGCATCCAGATTCATCAGCAATGGAGAGTGATCCGAAGTGACTCCCGTCAAGTGTGTTACCGATGCCAAGGGAAACATTGACAGCCAATCAGAATTCACTAGAGCTCGGTCAAGTCTACACCGTGTGTAAGTTCCTCCCGTTACTTTCTTCTTGAAGGTCCAAAAATTACCTTTGTAGCCTAAGTCGAGCAGCATGCAAACATCTAAAAAATCGCGAA
The DNA here is from genome assembly GCF_018294505.1 of Triticum aestivum. Taxonomy (NCBI): domain Eukaryota; kingdom Viridiplantae; phylum Streptophyta; class Magnoliopsida; order Poales; family Poaceae; genus Triticum; species Triticum aestivum. The sequence continues at coordinate 21,484,424 of NC_057800.1, read as the reverse complement.
AAGCCTGGATTTGAGCATTACTCCGCTGTCCAATACTATGATGTTCATCTAGATGCAAAACTTCGTTGAAATCACCCAAACAGAGCCAAGGAAGGGTGCTCAAAGTACTGACGTTTTTCAGAGTTGTCCAGGTTTGATGCCTCAAGTGTGTCTGCGCCTCCCCGTATACACATGTCATCCTCCACCTCTCTTTGCCTGGTTCCTCGACGGATACATCTAGATGATAATCAGAATAACCAAGAATTTCAACATTTATTAAATTGTTCCAAAACAAACCTATTCCTCCACTTCTTCCTCTACTGCTTACAGCATAAGCGCTATCAAAACCCAATGTGCCAGCTAATGCTTCTACCCTACCACTTTCCAACTGTGTTTCAACAATGCATAAAAGGGTAGAGGGGCAAATTGCTAGTGGTTGGGGCACCACCCCGTGGGCATTTTCTAATGTGTATTTTGCAAACGGGCGCCGCACTGGGCGGCCCAACTAGTTCTCAGTATTGTGTGTTAAAGACGCAAAAAATCATGACTTATAGCCTGCTCCAGGATTCGAACCCGGGACGCTGTGGTTCCATCCAACTCGCAACAACCACCCGTCACCCTTCACCTATGTGAAATTATTGATATTCTTTCTTTTTTGTTCTTTCGTCTTCCTTTTCCTGTCATTTTTATTTTTATTTTTTAACTAGACAATTGCCCGTGCGTTGCAACGGGAGTATAAACATTCTAGTAGACTAGCCGCTGACTGCAAGTCTATTATTGTATTATTGTTTTTGAGAATCCACGTATATTATTATATTATACGCTAATATCTTACCAAATCTTTGTATGCAATCGCCATGATTTATCTGCCATTTTATTGCTAAGCACTTATTTGATAAGAATTTAATGACTTGCCAACAAAATATGTATTTATTTTGGTAAGTTAATAAACATGAGATAATTGAATGGATGGGAGAAAAATCAAATATGGGAGGAAAAAAATCAAAAAGGATAAGGAAAGAGTGGGACATATATATGAAAGGATGGACGAAAGAGAGGTGAGATGGGAACCTTACGTTCTTTTTAAGTAGTAGAGATTATGTGAGAAATATTCAGCAGATTTATATGAATGTTTTTTTTCAATTCAATGAACTTTTTTCGAAATCATTGAAATTATTTTCAAATTCGATGAACTCTTTTTGAATTCGATGAACTTTTATCGAAATCAATGAACTCTTTTCAAAATCCAATGAACTTTTTATCTAAATCAATGAAATTTTTTCAAAATTCACGAACTTTTATGAAAATCGATGAACTTTTTCAATTTTCTTGAACTATATTGAATTTCGTGAAATTTTTCGATCTGTGAACATTTTAAAATTTGTTAACTTTTCTGAAATTAGTGGACCTTTTCAAATTTATGAACTTTTTATGAACTAGTGAACTTTTTTCAATATTCGTGATTTTTTTAATATTTGAACCATTACTTTTTGAAACAATTTCGTGAACTTTTTTTTTAATCTAGGAACTTCTAAATTTTGGACCAGCGCGGCTGTAATTGTACTTAAATAACACACAGTACCATTGGTTACTATTATGAGGTGGCTGTAGTGGTTAGTGAAGCGCGTGTAGGATGAAGCGGCGCGAGTTCGAGTCCCTAACAGAACCAACATTTTTCCTAGCGCGGGGCGCTGCAGGTGCCAGGAGCGCGAACGGGCGCCTGCAGCGCCGTATAGGAGCTCCCAGCTCCTCCTGAAAGGGAGCCGGGCGGTGCCTGATTTGCTGCCGCCCAATCAACAGACTTGTAAGTTCATCGCAGATTAATATCTTTTAAGAAAGCAAGCATACTTTGTGCACATGTATGGAGGACATTAGGTATGTGTGACCCCTCCCCTCCCCTCCGCCGCTCCCCGCGCGGGCGGCCGAAGGGCTCCACCCCTTGCCGCCGGGTCTCCGCCCCTCCCTCTCCCTCCCCTCCGTCGCTGCCGGTGGTAGGCACCGGGCTTAGCCTGTGCGTGCACCAGTGGTGGTGGAGGCACTCCTCCCTCTCGCGGGTCAAAGGGTGACACGGGGCTCCCTGGCTCGAGGGTGTGATCCCGATCTGGGCTGCGGCGGCGCCAATCTAGTTCATGACGGCTTAGATCTAGACTTTGGCGGTGTGACAGCTGGCTGGTGTCCTATCGCCGGTTGTGGTGGTAGTACTAGCGCTGCTCCTCCCGATCTAGAACGGAGGGCCTTGGATCCGGGGCGGCGGCCCCGAGGTGGGCCTCCCAGTTCGGTGACGCGGCAGGACGGGCGGGCTGTCGGGGACCGGGTCGGATGGCTGGCGATGTGCATGTCCTTTTTGTAGGCCGGCTCATGTGCCGGCCGCTGGCTTTGTTGCCGGTGTGAAGACTGTAGGCCGCCGGCTGTGTTGCCGACGTGAACTAGTGCAAACCATGACCGAGGCCGAACATCTATTCTGTTCACGTTTGCATGCACGGGCAGGAGACGCGTCCGCGCGTTGAGCATGTTTTCGACGCAAACCCCAATCCGAGCGAACACGGCCCCATCCTCATCCCTAAACGGATAAAATCCTGACAAAATGGACATCCATTTGGAGCCGTGTGTTGAAGTTGGCCTTAGGAGATGACCCCATCAGCCGAGATAGTGGCTGGTCATGTTGCAGATGAAGTAGTAGTCCCCCGTCGTGGCGAGGTCGATGACGTCGCGGCCCGGCGCCCACTTGCGCAGGAACGGCACCAGCGTCCCCAGCCACGGAGACGAGTTGTCCTCGAGCGCCTCTGCCACTGTGGCCGCGCGCGGGTACTCCCGCAACTCCCCCGTTGGTAGAGGTGCAGCGATTGTTTGGCTTCAGTGCAGAACTAGTACTAGAGGTTGATCGTTTCCTCACGCGATTCTCACAAAGTGCAGAAGTGGTACTAGTGCAGGCGCCGGCCTTCTGTTCAGTGCAATACTAGTACAAGAATGAAATGAATTTGATTAAAAAAATTACTCCGCTAAATTTAGGAGATCGGTTAGGTCCGGCACTTGGTGGAGTAAATTTACTTCACTAAGCTTTACTCAGCCGGATACTCCACTATTTTATAAGGGATCGGTTAAAAATGCCCTCATACCTCTTGCCGCTGTAGCCACCGGTGATTGAAGCAAATGAATTTCAGGACTGTAAAAATCTCTGGGAGTGACTTCACTGATTTCTCCAAGACTCCAACCTATACATAGTGAAGAAAAGTGGAGACGTGCTCCTCCCTTCCATCCAACGACCCACTTCTTTTTTATCTGGATGGTGGAGATATGGTCTGATACCATACAACTATATTGGTAGTTCGATCCCCTTCAACCATCGGTAGGATATTAAATGATATCGACACAAATTAACAGAACTACGGTTTTTATTGGCTACATCCATTGTACAAAACACATTCCATTTGTAACATATAGAGAAGAAGTTGTGCACTTCATTTATTGTTTGGAACTTGCGCACTATAGAACATTTAAATTAAAACAACGTTCATGTAATGGGAAAACTATCTAGGCGTCACCGTAGATATAGTGACATCATTAACACTACAAGACTTAGTAGTAGTGGGTGCTTCTTTGTTCCCTGCCGTGCTTAAGCTGAAATATGCCGGGTGCTTAGGCTTTTGTAAGATCATGGTCTTGTTGCTTAGCATCGCAATTACATCCAACATGGTCGGTCGATCAACAGCGTTCTCTTGTACACACAACAGTGCAATGTTAATGCACCTCATCATTTCTGTTGAATGAATGTTGGGAACCAATGCTGCATCAATGAGTTCGCTCCAGCTTTCCTCTTGAAATAATTGCCAAGCCTATTTGAAATTTCATCAAATACTTAGTTTATCACAGAATAAACAAAAGCTTTTTATCCAGTTAAATGGATGTGTAAACATCCACTCACATGTCCAAGGAGGTTGATGAAAGCTCCACATTCATGGGAATTCCTCTTCCCGCTAACGATCTCGAGAGTTAAAACTCCAAAGCTGAATACATCCGATTTGATAGAGAAAATGCCATGGGAAGCATACTCAGGTGCCATGTAGCCACTAAAACAGTGTAATAATATATGTCAAATTGCTATACGGGTGGCTTGCAATAAAAATGTTTATGGGTGGAGTATTCATATGAAACTTACTATGTACCAACCACTTTTCTCGTAGTATTTGTGTCGGTATTATTTGAGCTGAATATTTTTGCTAATCCAAAATCTGATATTTTAGCATTCATTTCGCTATCCAAGAGAATGTTGCTTGGTTTAAGATCACGATGTATAACACGCAACCTAGAGTGCTTATGTAGGTAAAGAAGTCCTTCTGCTGTTCCTACAATTATCGTGATACGTTTGTCCCAGTCCAATAGAGCTTTTCTATCTTCATCTGCACACAAATTAAATGTTGGTATAAGAGAGCAAAAACATCTAAAGAAACATTCAAAGGAAGAGAACTTTAGTTTGAGTAACTTTCCTGGTACCAGTATGACAAACAATGTAACTTATGAATCTGAAAATGCAAATATGTACCAAAGATAAAGAAGTCCAAGCTTTTGTTTGGCAAGTATTCATAGACCAGTATCTTCTCCTCTCCTTGAGAGCAGCATCCCATGAGCCTAACCAAGTTCCTGTGTTGCAGTTTGGCTATGAGCTCAACTTCATTTTTGAACTCTATGAAACCTTGTCCTGAATCCGCATCAAGTCTCTTAACTGCTATCTCCACTCCATCAGGAAAGCGGCCCTAGGAAAAAAAACATCTATCAGTATTGTGAGGGCTTTATGAATGATAATATTCTTCCTCTGATCCATTGTGTTTTTAATTCCTATATATACTCTCACAATAATGGTGATGCATGTTGTCTTGCCTAGAAAACAAGGATTATTACGTAACGTTGTTATATATATTTACCTTATAAACAGGGCCAAATCCACCTTCACCAAGTTTGTTTTCCTCGGAAAAGTTACCAGTAGCCTCTAATATCTGATTAAAGTCAAATACTGCAAACTCAGACAGCTCTGCTTCCATTTCCCAAGCTTCATCTCCTTCTTGAAACTCGTGAGCACGTTTTCCTCGTAAGGCCCCTTTACCTGAAAATTATGAATATCAATCTCTTCAATTACCACTCTTTATATTGACCATTTCAGTCATTAATTTACCCACCTTTTGTGTTCTTTGTTCTAAGCCGCCGAAGACAGCAGACGATGAAACAGAGTGCAACTAGTGCCACAGAAGCAGCCACCGATAAGGCAATTACCCAAGGTTTTACTCCATGTCCTTCAAAATTAGCACCAGTGTCAAGAAATTATCATAAGTTATAGTAATATAACTACTTAATCAAGGATTGTTCATCACATACTCTTGCCTGCGGGAGCCGGAGCCGGCGCCGGTGCCTGAGCCAGGGACGATGGAGATGGAATCGGCCGTATGTTCTTGTCGTCGAAGAACATGAAGAAAAATCGAACCTGACGTTGCAGCGGAGCCGGAAGATCCGGCCACCGAGGCGCACGGAGTTGGTGGCGTTGATAGAGCCCACGAGCCGCTGGAGGCACGCCAGGCAGTCGCCGGCGGACAGGTCCGGAGTGCACTGCGCCAGGGAGTAGAGCGTTGTCGTGGTGCCGGGGCCAATGGAGTCCATGAACCCTGTGGCGAACCTCCTGGCTGCGGCGGCCGCGTACTGCGCCGTCTGCCCCAGGAGCTGGCGGACGGCGGCAGCGACGACGGCGGCGTTGCCGGGGATGGAAGTCACCGTGTTGAAATACTGGAAGAATGTACCGTTACCGGTGGTGCCTGACGCGGCGCTGAGGAAGTCGCGGTCGCCGGAGAAGCCGAGGAGGCACCCTGGTTTTAAGGCGTTGGTCTCGTCGTAGTCGTAGTAGACGGTGGCGGCCGTGTGGTTGGGGCACATCTTCTGCGCGTAGCTGAAGGAGGAAGCGACGCACTCCCTGCACGCGGTGAGGTTGGTGGTATCGTGTCGGCAGAGCGCGAGCGCGCGCACCACGCCGGCAGTGGAGTTGGCCGTGGCGTTTGCAGTAGCGGTGAGGAAGAGCTGCGGGGAGGAGGAGGTGTTTGCGGGGAGGGTGGCGTTGATCACGGCCAGGTTGGAATGGTAGGTGCTGTTGGCCGTGTAGTTGCCCCCGCTGCCGCAGACGATCCCGATCGCCGACGCCGACGCCGGCATGAGGAGGAGGAGGAGCAGCAGCACGCCCGCCATGCTGACCGGACGTACGTGTGAGGTGTGACTCCAGGTGCTGCTTGTCTTAATTGCCTCTGCTTCTCGTTGCTTTAACATGGCAAAATATAGAGAAAGTCAAGGTCATCAGGTCGTTGGTGGAAAAAAAAAATCTGCAGTGTTTGAAGGATCGACCTCGGCGTCACCCAGTTAATTTCTCGACTTCAGATTTGTTCACATCACTACCTCACCCACAGTCACAGCGCAAGTCACACGCTTTCAGTCTACCAGATCCGGGCCGGCAGGAGTAGAATTTTCTTCTTCTTCTAATAAACAGTCTTTTGCTCGGTTTTATAAATAAACAGGGCATCTCCAACGCTGACTCGTTCACAAACATCACATGTCCACGTGTTTGGACATAGTTTGTCATTCAACATGAATCCTTATCTGCTTGTGGACATGTTCGTGCGTCAATTTTCCCGCCAACAAGACGGAAGCAGGGGAAGGTATGCGGGCATCTGGACCGCCACTATGTACACGCCCGACACCCTGGCCCCATCCAAATCCCTTTTCGCCCGAAAAACCCTCTCCGCGTGCAGCGGTTACGGCACATTCATGTAGGTCAGTCTGCTTCAGAACGGACGCGACTCCATCGCATTGATGTCGGGCGGAGGGATGCGACCAGACGAGCGGATGTCACCGCTTCAATGTCGACGCGGAGATCGAGAAGCCTACTCTGGCTGGTGCGCCGCATAGAAGTCGGTTGCGCGGCGGTTCGCCTAGCAGCGGCTATTTAAGCACGGCTTCAGCGCGGTTCACACCACACCTTACATTCTGACCTCTCTGTCATGCCCCGATCCCCTCTTCATCGTCCCTTATCACGCGTAGATTGCGCCGCCTCAATGGCGATCTCATCATGATTCAGGAGGAGTGGTCTCTACGCGACACTGCCGGCAAGGGCAAGTGCACCCCCCCCCCCCCCCCCCCTTCCCACCTGGATTGGCGTTGGCCAAGGCGGCCCTGTGCACGATCCAGGACGAAGCCGAGCGGCTCCTCCACAAGCGTCGCGCGGCCGTCGGGCAGGACTGCCGCACCCTTCCGTCATTGGAAGGACCACTCCAGCGATGATGACAACACGGATGGTGATGGAGATGCTGCCGACCAGTCGGGCCAGGCATACAAGGTCATCGTCCGCTACAAATTAGTTCGAATTTTTTAAAGTTTCTAGTTGAATGGGAAAAAATGTCCGGTTTATGCAAATTATATGGAACTTTATGTCTGTTTGCATGAGTAATGTCTGAATTTGTTTTGTATTGCGGGTGGAGCTTTGGACAAGTTTTGGATGAACGGCTACCGTATCATAGTCCGTGACAACTACTATGTCCGTTTTGGGGTTGGCTTTGGAGATGCCCTCACACAGCTGAATGCTACATAATGTGTAAACAATAGTAGAAGGGTTGGGCCCGCTTTGCTGCGCGGTTGGTGTTGTTTGGTTTGTTAAAAGCATTACTCATTTTGTTGATGTATTACATTTTAAAAAATTCAAACCTTTTTAAGTTTAATCAAATTTGTAGAGAAATATATCAAAATCCATAATACCAGATCGGTATGATTAGATTCATCATGAAATGATTTTCCATTTTTTTTGTTTAATATTGTGGATGACGATATTTTTGGCTCTGAACTCGGTCAAAATTAAAGGAATTTGACTTACAAAAAATAATAGTGTGTTTTATTTTATTATAGTTTGATGATTTGATGGGCCTTTCTCGGTGTGATTCTGTGCTGTCCGCTAAGAAAACTCATATTTATGTGGGGAAATTTCTGCGTTGGTAGCTGCATGTACTATATTGGTGTTACTTTGTCACATGATGAAGTTTCTTTTTTTAGGTGGTGCGAGAGTGCGCGGGATTGATATGTTTTTATAAGCCGATTGTTGCTGATTGATTTGAAAAAGAATTGGCTCCATAATTGAATACCTCAATTGAATTGAAGAGCTTCAAAATTAGGCAACAATAGCGACTTAAAATAATTGAATGAGAGGGCTCATTGAGTAATTGTTGACCCGGTCAAAATTGAGTGACTCAATTTAAATTGAAGACCTTAATTAATTGTGAGGCCTGAAAAATTAGAAAGCATGGTGTATAGTATAAAAGAATTGAATGAGAAAACTTTGAGAAATTGTTGACTCGGTCAAAATCGGATGATCAAATTGCAATTAGAAACCTCAATTGATTGTAAGACCTTTAAAATTAGAAAGCTTAGTGTTATAGAGGATTTATACAAACCGGTCATGTAAAGACACTAGAAAATAAACCGAGCACGCTAACAAATATTAGAAATGTACCACTAGACGCCTCCGGCAAGCGGCTGAGAAGAAGCGCTGGAGAGGTCTGATCAGTCAAGAGACCACCAAGGCCGTGTTGGGTTAAAAAGTATGTGTTTCTTGCACTTTGCCGGTTTCCAATAGTATCTTTCCCATCGCCTCTGTTCTATAAGAGCTTGTTATTTCTGCGATAAATGAAAATGGGGATAATTCGGTTTGAAAAAAAGATCTGAATCACACCTCAAAAATATTCTATTGTATTAAATGGTAGTAATAAAAGTGTATGATGGACTAATCAGAAAAAAAAGATAAGCATATTACACTAGAAAAGCTTGCAGAAGAAAAGAAAAAACATCTTGCGGTCTATTCGGTGAATTAATAATTTACATCCTTTGGATTTTAAGTGGAAAAGAGAACCTGCCTTTGGCATCATTACATAGAAATATGCCATCCCTCGGACTCCAAATTGACTAACCGCTGGCAATTCTCTTAGTCGTTGCTTTCAGTTGAGAAAGTCTTTCTTTCGGAGACTCAAGGACAAATTATTGAATATGACATGAGGTAACGAATTACTCAGGTCATGGACGTTCACGTTCACCTAGCCATACGTGTCTGGCACGGCCGGCTCACATTTTTTCTACCTCGCTTTGTGGATGACTTGGAAGAATGAAAGAAATTTTATGCATTGGCCGGCCAGTCTCTGCTAACTGTTGCTGTTGCTTTCCTACTAATTTGAACAATCAATCTCGGCGTAATCCCCAGTTGATTAATTTGTTGACTTAGTATTGTTCAGTTCACTTTCACTCACACTCGGTCTACCAGCCGCCGGCCGGCGGGAATATAATATACTTCCTCCCAAAATAAGTATCTTAACTTTGTACTAGAGAGTACTATATTTTTTCCAACAAATTATTTCTATATTAAGAACAAGAACAAAATCACGTGTCCAAATAAGAAGAGAACAACGAAATTTGCACAACAAACAAATGGGAAAGCCTGCTGCAGGAAGCCTAATTCAAAGTCGTCCCTTGAGACAATTGATTTCGGACATCACCCAACTAGTCAGAACACGCCCCTTCGCCATCTCATAGCCTCATCTGCTCTCGTCCCACTCCTTTGTTTCTACCATGGTTTTCAATTTCAGTTTCAGAAAATTCTCCACCAACCGAAATCACCGAAATTCAGTGATTTCAGTTTGCATTTATGCCAAATGACTGAAATATTCACTTGAATTTAATTAAAAAATATTATTTTTTAAAAATATTTTGAAAAATATTCGAATTCATATGCAGTACTGAAATTGCTAAAATATTTTGGCCGAAACGTAACTATTTCAGTGTCTACTGAAATTATTGAAATTCAGTGAAATTCATCAAAATCTCACTGAAAGTGAAAACCATGACCATGACTAACTTGACACATCTTCATCTCAACAAACGGAGCGAGACCGGAGATAGAATCAATCTGACTACAAGTTGTGCACAACTAGTCTATATCCAAGGGGCCTTCTAGAAACCCTCACCTAGCTGTACTCTAATTAAGAAATACGAAAACTACCCATACAATATTTGGAATCCCTACAGAAAACCAATCGTAGTACGAGGAACAAAAAGAGTTCCCCCCAGTAGAGGATTCATGTACCTGCCAAGGCGAGGCCCCCTTATGGAGGAACAAAAGCCGATTCATATTGTACGAGCTTTTGAATAGATCATGATCTAGTATAGATAGATTGAAGCATTTCTCAAGCACCAAAACCACCTCTACTCCTTTGACCATTTAGACATTGCAGTTTGTAGAGTTCTTTTTATAGCCAGATAGTTCTCATTCTTTTCCCTAGATACCAAATCATTATCTGTGGAACAACTTAACAGAATCGAAACATCATTTGGCACGATCCATAGTTGTATTGTGTTTTAGTTATGTGTGACAAAAAAATCTAGAAAAAACACCTCATGCACATAACTAAAGTCAGGTAAAAATTGCAAATTAAGAAGAAAAGAAGAATGGAAAAAGTTACTCCAAGTAGCTTCGAAGCCTTCTCTTATACTTTTTAGGGTACATAAACAACACATTTGAGATACCACTTAAACTAACACATTATACACCATTTATGTTGGTGTGAATGTACTACAAACGGACAATACACGGGGGAAAACACTATCTTGGACTTGTGATAGATATGCTCACATCATTGATACTATATGACTCAAGAGCAGTGGACGTCTCTTCATTTCCTACTCTTACATTGATATATGCAGGCTGCTTAGGCTCAGCCAAGATCATAGTCTCATTGCTTAGCATTGAAACAATGTCTCCCATGGTTGGTCGATCAACTGCATTCTCTTGTACGCACAACAATGCTATGTTAATGCATCGCCTTATCTTTGAGTGACTATCAAAAATCAATGATGCATCAACAAGGTCAATCCACTTTCCCTCTTCCCATAATTGCCATGCCTATTTGCAATTCCATTACACACATTAGATTGTATAGAAAATGAAAAATAAGACATAATTTCCCAAGCTTAAGTTTGTGTATAAGCTCACATATCCAAGAAGATTGATGAAACCTCCACGTTGTTGGGTGCCAGAATTCCGTTTTCCGCTAAGAATCTCAAAAATGATAACACCAAAGCTGAAGACATCGGATTTAATAGAGAAGATGCCCTTCGAAGCATACTCAGGGGCCATGTAGCCACTAAAATGGTATATGGTAAGTGTCAAGATTGCCTTATCTGGTTGAAATGTAATATATATATATAATTGCAATTGGAGTTTTATTAAGAGACTTACTATGTGCCAACAACTCTTCTTGTAATGTCTTCCTCGGTGTCATTTGAGCTAAATATTTTTGCTAGCCCGAAATCTGAAATTTTGGGATTCATTGCACTGTCTAGGAGGATGTTGCTTGGTTTAAGATCTCGATGTATCACAAGTAACCGAGAGTGCGTATGCAAGTAAAGAAGTCCATGTGCTACGCCTTCAATTATTGCAAGAAGTTTTGTCCAATCCAGCAAAGCTCTTCTATTCTCATCTGCACATTAATTAGATATATATTAGTATAACAGGAGAAAAACACCTAGGAAAATGAAAATAAACAGCCAAGAGAATGAAATTATACTCATAGGACTGATAGAAATAAAAGTCTCGAGTAATCCTTAATCAGTCTGATGCATCATATCGATAATGCAATAATGCAAGTAAATTAAGAAATTCAAATGCATACCAAAGATGAAGAAATCCAGGCTTTTGTTTGGCAAGTATTCATAGACCAGTATTTTCTCCTCCTCTTGAGAGCAACATCCCAAGAGCCTAACCAAATTTGTATGCTGGAGTTTGGCTATGAGCTGAACTTCATTTTTAAATTCTATGAAACCTTGTCCTGAATGTGAAGCAAGTCTCTTAACTGCTATCTCCGACCTATCTGCAAGTTGGCCCTGAGAAAAAAACAGATGGTCCAAAGTTAGGCTCATTGTTTCTTAAAAAAACAAAACTAGGCTTATTGTAATTAATCCTCCTCTACCATTTACTCCAAGTTATAAGCCAGGTTCGATGTAGGCATACTTGTTTCATACAAAAGGTCATTCATATTAGCCTTCTATACCGATTTACCTTGTAGACAGCGCCAAAGCCACCTTGCCCAAGTTTGCTTTCTTCTGAGAAATTATTTGTGGCCTCCAGTAGCTCTTCAAACTCAAACAAAGAGAAGTCCGAATTCTTCCCTTGCCACTCTAAACTGTGAGCACCTCTTGATACTTGTAGCATCAAATATCATATCAGAACTATTACCACTAATTTTGAAGATTATATGAAATAACAAGGTTCCACTAGATAATTAGCATACCTTTTCTTTGTCTTTTGAGCCGGCGACAGTAACAGATGAAGAAGAAGAACGCTGCTGCCGCTAGAGGAACTACAGCTACGGGAATCACCCACAGCATGCTCCTGCGTTTGGTCGGAGTGGGAGTCGTCCCCGGCGGCGACGACGGCAGGCTTAGCATGGGCTGGGCACCGTAGAAATGAGATGCCTCGTACCTGAAATAACACCGCGTGACACCCATCTGCCCACCCATGCGCAGGGCCATGGTGGAGTTGACCATGCCGAGGAGGCGGCGCAGGCAAGCCGAGCAGTCGTCGGCGGACAGGTCCGGCGTGCACTGCGCCAGGGAGTACACGTTGGGGTAGGTTGTCACTCTTTCCATGTCCATGACGCCCGTGGCGTACAGCTTCGGCGTTGTGGTGGCCGCCATCGCCGCGGTCCCCACCAGCAGCTCGCGGGTAAGGTTGACGATGCGGGGAACGTCGCCGGTGGTGACGTACTGACGTTCCTGATGTTCCAATCCTGGAACGGCGGCGTGTTGTCGCCGTATCCTCCCGTGGCGTTCGAGGGTGCCGCTAGGATGTCGGCGCTGGCGCCGTAGACGACGATGCAGCCGCCGTAGTTGGCGCCGACCTTGTTGCACTGCGTCTGGTTGAGTTGAGCGAACCAGTTGGAGATGCAGTCACCACAGGCGGAGCCGACAGGACCGTCGCCGAGGCAGAGCGCGAGCGCGTAGACGACGTCGGGGGCCTGCCCGAAGGTGGAGGTGGCGAAGTTTACCGGGGAGAACGAGGCGTTCTTGGAGAGGGCGGCGCCGACGGCCTTGACGTTGTCGCAGAAGTCGGCAGCGGCCAGAAACGGTGTGGGTCCGAGTAGGAGGAGCAGGATGAGGACGCCGGTGGTCGCCATGGCAAGCTAACAGCCGAGCACGACCAGCTGCTGAACGAAGTGCCAGAGATGATGAACGAAGGTGCGTTATGCGTCAGCTAGCAAATCACTATCGGTCCTAGTCACTTGGAAAAAATTACCACCGGTCAATACTGCATTACTTGGTCTTGAATCGTTCACTTGGTTTTGCGGAGGTCAAGCCAGCTAGCGACAATGAAAGCTCAGTGTTGTTTTCTTCCTATTTTCTTTCCATGGAAAAACTGTACTACTTTGACAAATTATTCCATCTTGTCTGGAAAAATATGTTACTCACTACTCTCTCGGTTCCTAAATATTTGTCTTTCTAAAGATTTCAACAAATGACTACGTATAAAGAAAAATAAGTGAATCTACACTCTAAAATATATCTATATACATCTGTATGTGATAATCCATTAGAATTTTCTAAAAAACCAAATATTTAGAAACAGAGGAAGTAGATCTGTTTCCACTTGCAAAAAGGAACACTGGAAGTATGTACATTCCACTTGGACCGTTCTTCAGTTAATTTCCCACCACCATCGGTCATCTCAGTTGCTTTCAGTTCTCACTAGCTTAATTTTAATTATTTTGAAATGATCAACGCACCAATCACGCTGAATTTCCTGAATTGGAGGTTCCACTTGCACTTGGTCGCCGGCTTGCTAGAATAGATTTCTTAGGGCATGTACGATGGTGCTATCTTAGATGTGTCATGTAAGATAGATGATGATGTGGAGGAGAGAGAATGCATAAGAAAAGGTTTGTCTTCACTTATTTAAGAGAAGACAAGAGATGATCTCTTAGCACAATTTGTCTCAACACGTTTTTAGGTATGGCTGGTTATTGAAGATAAGGCTAAGAGATGGCTCATTATAGACCATTTTTTTATCATCTCTAAATTGTATGCAAAACTTAAGATAAAACTGTCTTATCAACCATTGTACATGCCCTTATATTTTCTTTGCAAGACAAAGCATGCACTTAGTTCCGTATATATAGTTCTTCATTTTAACCTTTTGCCATCATTATCGATCGGTCCTAGTCACTTTGAAAAAAGCAAATCACTATCGGTCCTAGTCACTTTGAAAAAAATTACCACCTGTCAATACTGCATTACTTTGAAAGGATGGACGCACCAATCTCACTTGGGCTTGAATCGTTCACTTGGTCTTGAATCGTTCACTTGCTCTTGAGCTGGTCAAGCCAGCTAGCGAGAACTGAAAGCTCAGTGTTGTTTTCTTCCTATTCTCTTTCCACGGAAAAACTGTACTACTTTGACAAATTATTCCATCTTGTGTGGAAAAATATGTTCCTCCTGTTTCCACTTGGAAAAAGGAACACTGGTCATCTCACCGCCACCGGTCATCTCAGTTGCTTTCAGTTCTCACTAGCGAACATGTAGTCTCTCCGTTTGTTTTTATAAGACGTTTCAGACAACTAATATTAAGCTGTTTTGGGTGCTGTCTGAAATATCAACACCGTTTTATAAAACTGAACAGAGGGAGTAGCTTAATTTTAATTATTTTGAAACGATCAAGGCACCAATCACGCTGAATTTCGTGAATTGGAGGTTCCACTTGCACTTGATCACCGGCTTGCTAGAATAGATTTCTTATCTTTTCTTTCCAAGACAAAGCATGCACTTAGTTTGGCATATATAGTTCTTCATTTTAACCTTTTGCCATCTGGCCTGCACAAATTCGTTGATAAGTCTTTTTTGGAACCACAGTTCTGTTTCTGCATAATCTAGCATGAAGATTGCCGCTGCTTTAGCTTAATTATTTATGTGGAGAGGCTAATTGAGAAAAAAAAGGAGAGAATTAAACCCTCATTTATATGGTTTTCATTTGGCGGAGTAATACAGAATTGGACCGAGCATATGTGATAAGGTGGTTTATCTTATGATAATAGCTTTTATAATCGTAAAATAATGGATATTATTGGCTAGAATTGTAGAACGCGTCCAAACAATTTAACTGGAAAGTCGCAGGATCACATGATATAATTAGCTAGGAGACTAAATGTCATTGTTGGGTGTCATTCTCAGTCACCATGAAATGTACCAGCGACCAATAATTCTAGACTCATGGGCCTGTTACGGGGTTTCACGTGATTTTCAGCGGGAGTGGGGCCATGCTCCCTCTTCTCCAATCCCTATCGCCCACATCTGCTATTCCGTAAATCCCGTAATAGGCCCGTCTGTGCGTCTACCATTACCGAGCAGCGACTAATAATTTCCACGGTGCGCCTTGACTCGGGCGCTCATCAATTGCAGAGAAACTATCTGACGTGTCCGGCCACCACCAACTAATTATAAGCTTGTTTCTAGCAACAGTGCAGGGAGGCTTGATCAGGACAAGAAACCAGTCACCATCCCTTTTTTACAAAAGAAATAATTGTAGAGAAACCGTCAACCATGCATGACTGACTTGGTATTGTTAGAGTACGTCGTGTTCTTGAAACTCCTCCTGATGAAGTCATTTGCTGTGATCTGTCCTTTTTGAAATGTGAAATGGCCTGCAACTTGAAGGCCACAAGTAGCTGTTCTTGACATTGCATTTTTTATGACAGATGCTCTGACTTTTTTAATTAAGCAAGTAGCTTACATCAGAATCGAAATTAAAGAAACTGTAACAAGTTTGAAAAACAAAGAATGTTGGTGCATGAGGCCCGAAGAGAATTTTGCCCTTGATAAGTGAGACCAGATTGAGAAAATTGTGGATTTGAAAATGAGACAGAAAAACGTAGGAAAAGTTTACTTGGATTTACGAATAGTTGCTTAGATTTAAGAAAAGGGTGTTTAGTTGTTTTTCTTTAGAAAGAGAGGGTTGCGCTCCTGTTCCATTTCATAGAAACGAAACAACCAGATCCAACATATGTTACAAATTGAAGGCTCACGACAGACAGCAGTCACGCTGCCGCAGTATAGCGTCACAGTTAAGGCAACGCAAAGCTAGGAGCTAGAAACTAGCAAAGAAGATAACGGAAGCGCTAGAGCACTATTACATGAAGAGAAACTACAGGCTCATAAGCCAAAAGAAACGAATCTAGAAGGAATATTCCCGCCTCAGCCAGGGTCTGGCCACAACAACAGAGGAGGGCTTCTCGCTTTCGTCTCCAACTTTTCCACAGCCCACTCCAGTTTGCCCCTGGCACCTCCCGAGGAAAGGCACTCCCATGTAGACAGATTTGACGCTGTTCTCCTCCAAATAGCCTGCAAACCAGGCCAACAAACATTATTGAAAATCATATCGTTGCGAGTTTCCAGATCGCCCACAGCCCAGTTGCATGGACCGTGTTAACAGCAACGAACTTATCTCCCCTGAGCCAGAACGAGGAGATAGACATCATATGTATGTCTTCACTCACTCCAGTAATGGCACATATGGCTTTCCAGAACTCAGCAGCAACAACACAAGCGCTAAATAGATGGGAACAGGATTCTTGTTCAGAGCAAAACACGCAAGTGGGGTCACTCACCTCTTGTCTTTTGCTTAAATTATCTCTGGTTAGGAGTTTATTATTAACTAACATCCAGAGAAAAATCTGAATCCTTGGGGGAATTTTAAGATTCCAAATAGCAGGAGAGATAGTAGGTAAGACCCCTCTGAAATTAATGAACTTATAAAAGGATTTGACTGTATAAACCCCCTTAGAATTCAGATTCCACACGGGGGAGTCCTCCTCATCTACTAAACTAATGGCACTAGCTATTTTCACAAGTTCATACCAAACAGCTATCTGCTCTTGAGTAAAGCATCTTCTAAAAGTCAGCTTCAGATTATGGCCATCCCAAATTTTATCAATGGTGACATTATGCTCATTAGCTAAGTTGTACAACTCCCAATATTGGGTAGCTAGAGTAGCATTGCCGAACCAGCGGTCCTCCCAGAACCGAGTTCTTTTGCCATTCCCAACCTTCCAAGAGAAACCAAGTTTGGCAGCTTGTGCTGCCCAGATCACCCCTTTCCAGAAAGGGGATGCTCCAGTAGCAGAACAGGCAAAAATATTACTATTCTGAGGGTTGTATTTGGATTCAATGATATTCTTCCAAATTTTGCCCTCAGCGTTGTAGTATCTGCTAATCCAAGAAGCTAATAGGGCCAAGTTCATATCCCCTATGTCAGTAATACCAAAACCTCCAAACTCTTTTCTCATATTAATAGAGTTCCAGGCAGTCAGATGATATTTGTGGTGCCCTTCATAATCATCCCAAAAGCAGTGAGCTAATTGGGAGTTAATGAGCTTAATAGCCCATTTAGGAAATTTTATAAAGCCCATAAGATAAGTAGGGATACTGGATAAACATGCTTGAACCAAAATAAGTCTTTTGCCAAAAGAGAGCAACCTCCCCCTCGAGCCAGCAGCTTTCTTGATGATCTTATCAACAGTAGGTTGCAGATCCTCCCTCCTAATTTTGCTAAAATGGAGAGGGGCACCCAAATACTTGATAGAAAAAGTACTAATTTTACAACCCAAGGTTTGAGAGAAAACTATGGCCTCCTCCCTATCAATATTAATAGGGACGAGGTCACATTTGTGAAAATTAATACTCATACCGAAGATCTGCTCAAAACAAGACAACAGCCATTTAAGATTTTTGGCATGCTCTAAATTCTTATCTAAGAAGAGCAGAGTGTCATCAACATACTGCATGCTAATGACCACAACAGGGTTTAAGGGAGGGAAGACACTAGCTATTAAGTTTTCATTAGCAGCTTTGATCAAAATTCTTGTGAAAACGTCAGCAACTAAATTAAACAGCAGGGGGGAGATAGGGTCTCCCTGCCTAGCCCCTTTGCCAGCTATGAAATATTCGTTGTTAGTGTCATTAATCCTGACACCAACATACCCATTACAAAGTAAGGATTCGATTTTATACATCCATATAGGACCAAATCCTCTTTTCCTAAGCATTTTCCAGAGAAATTCTCTACTGATCATATCATAGGCTTTTTCATAGTCAGGTTTAAAACAAAAACCAGACATTTTGTTAGCGACAACTGCATGAACTACCTCATGAGCAACCACTATGCTTTCAAGGATAATCTCCCTTTTAGGAAAGCAGTCTGGTTGGGAGAAATTAGAAAGTTGCAAACAGGGCCAAACCTATTGGTGGCACACTTGACAAAAAATTTAAAACTTCAATTGATCATGGCCAGAGGCCTGAACCTATCTAGCTTAACAACATTAGGTTCTTTAGGCACTAAAGTAAGGAGGGAGAAATTGAGCCTGTATAAATCAAGTTCTCCAGCCTCCCAATCTCTAAACAGAGCAAACAAATCATTTTTGATTAGCTCCCAATACTTTTGATAAAATGGGAAAGGAAAACCATCTGGTCCAGGTGCTCCTTCAGCATAAGAGCCAAATACAGCAGTCTTAATCTCCTCCTCATAGAAAGGTTTTTCAAGTAAATTAAAGTGCTCTGTAGAAATAGGGTTTCCAGCACAGCAATCTGCTTCTTCCTTCTCTTCTGATTTGCCAGTGCATTGAAATATCCAGTGTTATATTCGCCCTCCAAAATCTCTCTCTCTCTCTCTCTGGACCTCTGTCTAGCCTTGATCTCTTCCCTTCTCCAGATTTCATTCAGCTCACCTGCAATATTTTTCATTTTGTTCTTAGAATCAAGGGATAAAGGTTGAGATTCAGCCAGTATATCTAGACAATTATATTCAGCTACTAGAGCTTGCTTTTTTCTGTTCTGGTCTGCTTCATAATTAGCACACCAACCCTTAGCAGCTTTCCTACACTAGTAGAAAAGGGGAAAACGGTCCAGGCCGGGTCATCCCATTAGTCCCGGTTTAGTCCAGAACCGGGACCAATGGGGGCATTGGACCCGGTTCGTGAGCCCAGGGGGCCGGCCGGGCCACGTTGGCCATTGGTCCCGGTTCATCTGGACCTTTTGGTCCCGGTTGGTGGGACGAACCGGGACCAGTGGGCCTCGCGCCTGGCCCACCACCATTGGTCCCGGTTGGTGGCTTGAACCGGGACCAAAGGCTCCCCTTTAGTCCCGGTTCATTCCACCAACCGGGACCAATGAGGTGCCTATACATACCCCCTCGCGTAAGAGCAGAGCACACTGCTCTGTTTTTTTCTGGCCGAGGGGGAGAGGGCTTGGTGGTGCTCTAGCTCACCTCCTATGCACACAAGGTGTTCGATGGAATGCCCGAGCCACACTCTACTTAAGCTTTCTCCTCTCCAAGCTCGACCTCCAAGCTCCATTTTCCTCAATATTTGTCTGGGTTTAGCGGTCCGTCACGCCCCGTCCCCTTCTTCACCGCCGTCGATCACCCGCGCTGAGCTCATCGCCGGCACCACCCATGGTGAGCCTCTTGTTCTTATCTTCTTTCTGAAAGGAAAAATATTCTTACTTGTATGTTTACATAGATACTTGTATTATTTTCTTACTTTTATTATTGCATCTTATATAGTGCGATGGTTTTGGTATCCGCCCCCGTCGGCCCTCGTGCTGTCTATGATTCGGATGTGGTATATATATTATCTTTATAACTATTGGTTCATTTATTGTTTATGAAAATTATGCCGACCAACGTGACATAGATTTTATTTATGTAGGATGTATGTGAATCGGAAATTCCAACGGACCCTATTGTCGAGAGGTTAAATTTAGTTGAAGAAGAAAAAAATTTGTTGAAGGAAAAAAATAAAAATATTGAGGAGGAGAAGATGATATTGGGGTTGCATGTTGCGGATGTCGTCGATGATCACAAGATCAAGATGGATGCAATGCGCGTGAAGATTAGAAAGATTAGAAAATATGCCATTCATACCGAGGCTTGGTATCATTATGCCGTTGGATCAATTGTTACCTTGGTTGCGATTATGATCGCATTTGTTTTCGCATTGAAATGTTTTACATAGTTTCAATGTATGGTTTAATTAATTAGATGCTCTGGAGAGCTATATGTTGTTAGATGAGAACTATGTATGTACTTTGGTTTTAATGTGATGATGAACTTCTATTAATTTAGACACTTAATTATATATAATGCACGCAGATGAACCGGCAATGGATGTATGGTGACAGACACACCTCCGAGTACATCAAGGGCGTGCATGAGTTTCTCAATGCGGCTGAGGCAAACAAGCAGAATAGTTTTATGTGTTGTCCATGCACTGAATGTGGGAATACGAGGTCTTACTCTAGCCGGAAAATCCTTCACTCCCACCTGCTTTACAAGGGTTTCATGCCACACTATAATGTTTGGACGAGGCACGGAGAAATAGGGGTTATGAGGGAAGACGACGAAGAAGAAGAGTACGATGACAACTATGTGCCCCCTGAATACGGTGATGCTGCAACGGGGGGAGCTGGTGAAGATCAAGAGGAACCAGACGATGTGCCCAATGATGCTGCAATGGGTGAAGCTACTGAAGATCAAGAGGAACCAGACGATGTGCCCGATGATGATGATCTCCGTCGTGTCATTGTCGATGCAAGGATGCAATGCGAAAGTCAAAAGAAGAAGCTGAAGTTCGGTCGCATGTTAGAGGATCACAAAAAAGGGTTGTACCCCAATTGCGAAGATGGCAACACAAAGCTCGGTACCGTACTGGAATTGCTGCAGTGGAAGGCAGAGAATGCTGTGGCTGACAAAGGATTTGAGAAGCTACTGAAAATATTGAAGAAGAAGCTTCCAAAGGATAACGAATTGTCCGACAGTACATACGCAGCAAAGAAGGCCGTATGCCCTCTAGGATTGGAGGTGGAGAAGATACATGCATGCCCCAATGACTGCATCCTCTACCGCGGTTCATACAAGGATCTGAACGCATGCCCGGTATGCGATGCATTGCGGTATAAGATCATACGAGATGACCCTGGTGATGTTGACGGCGAGCCCCCCAGGAAGAGGGTTCCTGCGAAGGTGATGTGGTATGCTCCTATAATACCACGGTTGAAACGTCTGTTCAGAAACGAAGATCATGCCAAGTTGATGCGATGGCACAATGAGGACTGGAAGAAAGACGGGAAGTTGAGAGCACCCGCTGACGGGTCGCAGTGGAGAAAAATCGAGAGAAAGTACTGGGATGAGTTTGCAAAGAACCCAAGGAATGTATGGTTTGCTTTAAGCACGGATGGCATTAATCCTTTCGGGGAGTAGAGCAACAATCACAACACCTGGCCTGTGACTCTATGTATGTATAACCTTCCTCCTTGGATGTGCATGAAGCGGAAGTTCATTATGATGCCAGTTCTCATCCAAGGCCCTAAGAAACCCGGCAACGACATTGATGTGTACGTAAGGCCATTAGTTGAAGAACTTTCACAGCTGTGGAATGGAAACGGTGTACGTACGTGGGATGAACACAGACAGGAGGAATTTAACCTAAAGGCGTTGCTATTCGTGACCATCAACGATTGGCCCGCTCTCAGTAACCTTTTAGGACAGACAAACAAAGGATACCACGCATGCACACACTGTTTAGATGACACTAAAAGTATATACCTGGACAAATGCAGGAAGAATGTGTACCTGGGCCATCGTCGATTTCTTTCGACCAACCATCAATGTCGAAATAAAGGCAAGCATTTCAAAGGCGAGGCAGATCACCGGAAGAAGCCCGCCATGCGTACCGGTGATCACGTACTTGTTATGGTCAATGATTTACACGTAATCTTTGGAAAGGGTCCCGGCGGACTAGCTGTTCCGAATGACGCTGGGGGACACACACCCATGTGGAAGAAGAAATCTATATTTTGGGACCTACCCTACTGGAAAGACCTAGAGGTCCGCTCTTCAATCAACGTGATGCACGTGACGAAGAACCTTTGCGTGAACCTGCTAGGCTTCTTGGGCGTGTATGGGAAGACAAAAGATACACCTGAGGCACGAGAGGACCTGCAACGTTTGCACGAAAAAGACGGCATGCCTCCGAAGCAGTATAAAGGTCCTCCTAGCTACGCTCTTACGAAAGAAGAGAAAGAAATCTTCTTTGAATGCCTGCTCAGTATGAAGGTCACGACTGGCTTCTCGTCAAATATAAAGGGAATAATAAATATGCCAGAGAAAAAGTTTCAGAACCTAAAGTCTCATGACTGCCACGTGATTATGACGCAACTGCTTCCGGTTGCATTGAGGGGGCTTCTACCGGAAAACGTCTGATTAGCCATTGTGAAGCTATGTGCATTCCTCAATGCAATCTCTCAGAAGGTGATCGATCCAGAAATCGTACCAAGGCTAAGGAGTGATGTGGTGCAATATCTTGTTAGTTTCGAGCTGGTGTTCCCACCATCCTTCTTCAATATCATGACGCACGTCCTAGTTCATCTAGTCGACGAGATTGTCATCCGGGGGCCCGTATTTCTACACAATATGTTCCCCTTTGAGAGGTTCATGGGAGTCCTAAAGAAATATGTCCATAACCGTGCTAGGCCAGAAGGAAGCATCTCCATGGGCCATCAAACAGAGGATGTTATCGGGTTTTGTGTTGACTTCATTCCTGGCCTTAAGAAGATAGGTCTCCCTAAATCGCGGTATGAGGGGAGACTGACTGGAAAAGGCACTCTTGGAAGTGACTCAATAATATGTAGGGACGGATATTCTTGGTCTCAAGCACACTACACAGTTCTACAGAACTCTACCTTGGTGACCCCGTATGTCGATGAACACAAGAACAGTCTATGCTCCAAACACCCGGAGTAGTGCGACGACTGGATTACATGTGAACACATCAGGACTTTCAGCAGTTGGTTGGAAACACGTCTCAGAGGTGACAACACTGTTTGTGATGAGTTTTACTTGTTGTCCAGGGGACCATCTTTGACTATATTGACTTACAAAGGATACGAGATAAATGGGAATACATTTTACACGATCGCCCAAGATCAAAAGAGCACCAACCAAAACAGCGGTGTCCGCTTTGATGCAGCAACCGAGAGCGGAAAGGACACATATTATGGTTACATAGTGGACATATGGGAACTTGACTACGGACATGATTTTAAGGTCCCTTTGTTTTAGTGCAAATGGGTCAATTTGTCAGGCGGCGGGGTACAGGTAGACCCATAGTACGGAATGACAACAATGGATCTGAAAAATCTTGGGTACACTGACGAACCGTTCGTCCTAGCCAATGATGTGGCACATGTTATCTATGTGAAGGACATGTCTACCAAACCGAGAAAAAGAAAAGATAAGGAAGCGAATACATCATACGATGAGCCAAAGCGCCACATAGTTCTTTCAGGAAAAAGGGATATCCTGTGAGTGGAGGGCAAGACAGACATGTCTGAAGATTATGAAGAGTTTCATGAAATTCCTCCCTTCAATCTCAAGGCTGACCCAAGCATCCTGATAAACGATGAAGATTATCCATGGTTACGGCGCAATAAGCAAATGACACAGGCGAAGAAAAAGTGAAGACTTTCTCCCGCAACTATTATGATGATACCATGCCAACTTTGTAACACACGAGTATGCTATGCCAACTTTTTCAGAGTTCATTTGAAAACTATGAATTTAGGTCGAATTTTCTCTATAGGTGCATCTATGTTCATTTTTTTAGTAAAGTTAATCACAAACTTGTGATTCACGCAAATTTCGAAGAATTCATATTTTAACTACTAAAATTTGAAAACTAATGGCACTAACAGAAAGTTTATAATTTTTCTAAAACTAATGGCACTAACAGAAAGTTTATAATTTTGCTGACCTAAAAGCAAAAAGAATTAAAAAATAAAGCAAAAGCAAAAGAAAATAAATAATACAGAAAACAAAACAAAAAACTGAAAAAAATTAAAAATAGCAACAATAAGTATTTTGTTGTAAGTAGAAACAAAATAAAATAAATAAAGCAACAAAGAAAACAAAAAAACTAAAAAAGTGTTTTCAAATTTGAAAACTAATGGCACTAACAGAAGGTTTATAATTTTTCTAAAACTAAAAGCAAATATGAATTAAAAAATAAAGCAAAAAACAAAATAAAATAAATAATGCAGAAAGTTTATAATTTTTGTGACCTAAAAGAAAAAAGAAATCACTAAAAAACTATAAGTATTTTGTTCTAAGTAGAAATGAAAAAATAAATAGCAAAAAAGAAAAAAATGCCTATAATATTTGTTATGACTAACTAAAATTATCAAATTGAGTATAATGATAAAACACAGTAATATTAAATAGCAGGAAAAAGAATGACTCAAAAATCAATTTTTATAGTAAAGTTATTCATAAACTTGTGATTCACACAAATTTTAAAAAATTCAAATTTAAACTATTCAAATTTTAAAACTAATGGCACTAACAGAAAGTTTATAATTTTTGTGACCTAAAAGAAAAAATTCACTAAAAAACTATAAGTATTTAGTTCTAAGTAGAAATGAAAAAACAAATAGTAAAAAAAATGCCACCTATTGGGCCACCACGACCTGAATACGACTAGAAGCCCATCCATGGGCTAGGATTTAGGCCCGCAGAAGGCCCAGCAAGCCCACAGGCATAGCGGTGTGAGATTAGGCCCAAAGACCTGCAGTTCTGGGGAGTTCGATGGAGAGGGCGGGGCAACGCTTATAAACAGGTGCGGCCGCTCCTCAGCTAGCGAGGTGGGACTAAACATCCCACCGCATCGTAACTTTGGCAGGCGCAGGCCTTTGGTCCCGGTTGATGGCACCAACCGGGACTAAAGGGGGCATTGGTCATGGTTCGTGGCACAAACCGTGACCAATGCCCCACTTTAGTCCCGGTTGGTGGCACCAACTGGGACTAAAGGTGGCGTTGGTCCCGGTTGGTGTCATGAACCGGGACCAATGCTTCGTCTATATAACAAGAACTTGTGAAAATTTCCATTCAGTTCTTCTTCCCCGCCCGACGCCGCAAGGCTGCCCCTCTGCGCCTCGCCGTCGCCATCGTCGCCCCTGCCTCCGATGCCGTCCCGCGCCGCCAAGACGCCGTCGCCACCCCGCGCCGCCCCGACTCCGTCGCCGCGCGCCACCCCGTGCCGTCGCGGTCACCTCCCCGCATCGCGCCCCTACGCCGTCGCCGCCCCATGTCGCCACCCCGACGCTGTCTCCGCCCCGCCTCTGCCTCGTCGTCGCCACCCCGGCCCGCGCCGCCGTCGCCTCTCGCTTTGGTCAGGGCCGGCACCGCCCCCCTCTTCCCCCCTGTTTTTTTTGCAAATTCATATATGTTTTTTCCTGATTATATGTATATGTATAGTATATGTATGTGTGTATATGTATGCAAAAGATAGATTAACAGAAAAAATAGTATTTTTTTTCTGTTCATAGATTTTTTTGGTGATAGTGATTATTGTAAATATGCAAATGTTTGCATATTCATATGAACAATGAATTAGGAAAAACCTTTACTTTTTTTCTAAAATTTCTATTTGAACATTACTTTTAAAAAAACAAGCAATACTACTTCATGTATTTTTAAGAAGGAAGAAGAAGAAAAATAATGAGAGGAAAAAGGAAATAAGAAGAGGAAGAAAGGAGAAGAAGAGGGGAGAGGAAGACGAGGAGAAATAAATAAGAAGAAGAAAAAAAGAAAAAGAAGAGGAGAAGAAGAAAGGAATAGAGGAGAAGAAGAGAAAAATAGAATATATATTATATTTTGTCTTCTTCTCCTCTTTTTTTCTTCTTTTGTTCTTCGACACGTGGGGGCGGGGGGTGGATATACCCCCTCCCGATAACTTCAACACGAGGGGGGGGGTCGATATACCCCCTCCCCGATAATATTATTTTCCCATGTACGTATGTCGTGTCGATATAAACTCCCGATAACTTCAACATGAGGGGGGGTCGATATATATACCCCCTCCCCGATAATATTATTTTCCCGCATGTACGTATGTCGTGTCGATATAAACTCCTGATAACTTCAACACGTGGGGTGGGGTCGATATACCCCCTCCCGATAACTTCAATACGTGGGGGGTCGATATATCCCCTCCCGATAACTTCAACACGAGGGGGGGTCGAACATGAGAGGAAGAAGAGGATAAAAAAGAAGAGGAAGAAAAAAAAGAGGAGAAGAAAGAATAGAGGAGTTATTCTCCTCTATTCTTTCTTCTTCTCTTTTTTTCTTCTTCTTCCTCTTTTTTTACGGGAACGAGGGTCGTCGAGGGTCAGGGTCGTCGAGCGGTAGAGGAAACCCTAAATAGAAAGTATCGTCGATGTGAGATACATGTGGCCGTCGGTGTCGGACACTACATCCACGTCCCACAAGTGACGCGGGCTTCGACGCCCACGTCACTTGTGGGACGTGGATGTAGTGTCCGACACCGACGGCTGATGAAGCTATGTACCTAGGGTAGGGTCATGGACCTGTCCTAACTGCCCTACCCAAGGACATCTCTAGAAGAAATCACCTTGCAATCGACTTGGAGGTGTTCCACTCGACAGACTCGAAGACACTCGACCAAGAAGCAATCACTCGACCAAGATCCAACCACTCGACGGCCAGGAGACCTAAAGTCACTCCGCACGCTAATGGTCGGTCATTAAGTAGCTTTTATGGTCATCATAGCACTTTATTACTAGCGTTACCAGTAACGCCCTGCCTTAATGTTCATTGAACCCTTTGTAACGTGGGCTGGCCGGGGTCCTGGCGCACTCTATATAAGCCACCCCCTCCTCTGAGACAAGGGTTCGCACGCCTGTAATTGATACTCTCGTAATCCAGTCGACCGCCTCCGGGCTCCGAGACATAGGGCTATTACTTCCTCCGAGAAGGGCCTGAACTCGTAAACCTTGCGTTCTTACAACTTCTCCATAGCTAAGACCTTGCCTCTCCATACTTACCCCCCTACTTCACTATGAGACTTAGAACCACGACAGTTGGCGCCCACCTTGGGGCAGGTGTTTTAGCGTTTGTTGGAGGAGTTGCGACCTTTTCTGACCCAAATCATCATGGTTTTCGGTGGAGTTTCGGTGGAGGGCCGCGAGATCCGTCTCGGCGCGCTCACGTTCATCGTCGACGACTCTGCTTGGCTCCAGGAGGCTCCGCTCGACGTGGACGCACTCCCTGTTCGCGGGGCAACGCACTTTAGCGCGTACGTCCGCGGCGTTCTCCTGCGGCAACCGTCGACCCCCTACAGGTCGGCTCCTGTGTTGTCCTCCCTCCCCGTTTCCCGCCGGTGCAAGCGCTCCGGTCTGTCGAGACTTCAGCGGTGGATGAGACACGCGGTGGCACGTCAGTCGGCCACCCCTCAAGTCGCGGCAATCGAGCCTGACGAATCCCTCTACGGCCTGTTCGACCTGTCGACTGGCTCCGCAGAGACCGCATCCGAGTGCGACAGCAGCGATCCGGCGGTGGAGGTTCTGATGGTCGATGGACCGCCCAGTCCTTCCGGCTTTCCCCGCACCGACGGAGGCGAGGGTGGAGGCGACCCGTCGCGTCTCCATGAGGAGTATCTTCCCGAGCCTCTCACGTCGCTGCAGAGAGAAGAACTTCGCCGCCGGAACGTGGATGCGCTGCACGCTCCTATCGTTGGAGAAACCCCCGAGGCTCGCGCCTTGGAGGACGCACGCCTGGCAAACTTGGCCGAGCGCACTCGACTGGAGAATCTCTAGCGAGCACTCGACGAGCGTGCGCGACAACGGGTTCCCGAATCCAGTCGGCGTCAGCTCTTCCCGCCCCCGCAGGTATATCGAACTCCGATTCAGAATTTAGCAGCTGCGGCCCGTATAGCGGAGTCGATTCAGCCTTCCCAGTTGGAGGCTGGCAGAGGCTTGCTGCAGATCAGAGCGTTACTCCGGGCAGAAGAAGATCAGAATTCCGTTGTTTCTCAGTCGCGGAACAGGATTCACAGCAGATCCGTTGCCGCGGACACAGTCCAGTCGGCTCACAGCCCGAGATCGCCCCCGAGGCGTGAGGGACGTGGAGACCGGCGTGACCAGCATGGGAAGCATGAGCAGTATGATGACCGAGTCGATCGTGACGGTCGACGTCGAGTGCCCACGCCTCCCCCGAGGAGCGGGTCGTATGTGCCTCGCCAGCAGGATGACAGGCGCCCTCATAGTGGTGGGCGAAGGATTCCAGTCGACCCCAGAGGGCCAGGCTTTGACGCGAGATCCATTCTCGTCCAAGGTTTGGTCGACAGGAATAGGGCTCACCGAGAAGGTCACGACAGAGATGCACCTACCAGCAGCAGAGTACATGTTTCGGGCCCAGAGTGCTTTAGTAGAGCCATCAGGGCTGCTGTGATTCCTCCCAACTTCAGGTTGGCGACTGGAGTCAGTAAGTTCACTGGTGAGTCCAAGCCCGATACTTGGCTTGAGGACTACCGAGTGGCCGTTCAGATTGGCGGCGGCAATGATGAAGTGGCCATGAAGCACCTGCCTCTCATGTTGGAGGGCTCGGCCAGAGCGTGGCTGAACCAGTTAGCACCTAGCAGCATTTACACTTGGGAAGATCTCTCCCGAGTGTTCGTCACCACATTTGAAGGCACATGCAAGCAACTGGCAGGGTTGACGGAACTGCGGTCTTGCATGCAGAAGCCGAATGAAACTTTGAGGGATTACATCCAGAGGTGGATCACGTTACATCACTCGATGGAGAATGTGCCTGACCACCAAGCAGTTTGTGCCTTCAAGGAAGGCATCAAGTACAGAGAACTGAATTTGAAATTCGGTCGAACCGGAGATATGTCCCTGAATCGGATGATGGAGATTGCCACCAAGTATGCTAATGGTGAAGATGAGGATCGACTCAGGAGTGGCAAGCTCAAGTCAGTCGCCCAAGAAACCGGAGGAAATTCCAATCGGAAACAGAAGCGGAAAGCCGAGCCAGCGGCTCCCGGGGAAGCCTTGGCTTTAACCCAAGGAAAGTTTAAAGGGAAACCTAAAGGACCTTGGAACCCCAAAAAGGTTAAAGACCAGGACGGAAATGATGTGTTGGACTTACCATGTCTCGTCCACACAAAGAAAGATGAAGAGGGTAATTTCATTTACCCGAAACATACCACTCGACAGTGTCGACTCTTGATCCAGCAGTTCCAGGGCAAGCAGCCCAAAGGTAAGGAAAAGGAGTCAGACAAGGTCGAGGACAAAGAAGAAAGTGACGACGGATACCCTCAGGTCAATTCCACTCTGATGATTTTTGCCGATGTTGAAAGCAAAAGTCGACTGAAAGTTATTAACCGAGAGGTGAATATGGTCGCTCCGGTGACACCTAGTTACCTGAAATGGTCTCAGACTGCCATAACATTCGACCAGTCCGACCACCCAACGCACATCGCCACCCCTGGGAGGCAAGCTTTGGTGGTCGACCCAGTTGTTGAAGGCACTCGACTGACCAAAGCACTGATGGATGGTGGCAGTGGTTTGAACATATTGTATGCTAAGACGTTGAAAGGGATGAGCATTCCGATGTCCAGACTCAGTGCCAGCAACATGAGTTTCCATGGGGTCATTCCTGGGAAGAAGGCTGAATCACTCGGCCAGATTTCTCTTGATGTGGTTTTCGGTGATTCCAAGAATTACCGCAAAGAGAAGTTGACATTTGAAGTTGTAGACTTCCAGAGTGCCTACCACACTATTTTGGGCAGGCCGGCTTATGCATGCTTCATGGCCCGACCGTGTTATGTGTATCTCAAATTGAAGATGCCTGGCCCCAAAGGTGTGATCACTATTACGGGCAATCGGAAGAAAGCGGAAGAATGTTTTCAGAAAGGTTCAAAGATCGCTGATGCTCAGATGGCAGTGGTGGAGTTGCAGGAATACCAGAAGACTGCAGACCCGAGTGATTTGTTGCGAGCCAAGAAGCCCGCTACAAAGTCAGCTTTTCAGTCGACTGGCGATACGAAGACAACTCACATCCACCCGACCGACCCCAGCGCTGCTCCAACTCATATCTCGACAACACTCGACTCCAAATAGGAAGAAGCGCTCATCCAGTTCCTCCATGAGAATTGGGACATTTTCGCATGGAAGCCCTCTGACATGTCGGGTGTTTCCAGGGAGCTGGCTGAGCACCGCCTAAGAGTCGACTCAAAAGTAAAACCTGTCAAGGAACATCTCCGACGGTCCGCCGTCCAGAAGAGAAAGGCCATTGGCGAAGAGGTGGCTCGGCTCTTAGCGGCGGAGTTCATCCGAGAAATCTACCACTCCGAGTGGCTCGCCAATGTTGTCATGGTCCCCAAGAAGGACAAGTCACTTCGCATGTGCATTGACTTTAAACATATCAATCGGGCCTGCCCGAAAGATCATTTTCCTCTCCCCCGCATCGACCAAATAGTCGACTCGACTGCGGGATGTGAGCGACTGTCTTTTTTAGACGCCTATTCCGGGTATCATCAGATCCGTCTGTATGGGCCTGACGAGATCAAAACAGCTTTCATCACTCCATTCGGGTGCTTCTGTTATGTTACCATGCCATTCGGCCTCAAGAATGCCGGAGCCACATTCATGAGGATGATTCAGAAGTGTTTGCTCACCCAAATCAGTCGGAATGTGGAGGCGTACATGGATGATATTGTGGTCAAGTCACGGAAGGGTTCCGACCTGCTGACTGACCTTGCTGAAACCTTTGCCAACCTCAGAAGGTTTGATATCAAGCTTAACCCATCAAAATGCACATTCGGGGTTCCTGGCGGAAAGTTACTCGGTTTTCTCGTTTCCGAACGGGGAATCGACGCCAATCCAGAAAAAGTCGGTACTATACTCCGAATGAAAAGTCCTGTGCGAGTGCACGATGTTTAGAAGCTTACTGGTTGCTTGGCCGCCCTAAGTTGATTCATATCTCGTCTCGGTGAAAAGGCATTGCCTCTTTACCGATTGATGAAGAAGTCTGACAAGTTCGAGTGGACTCCGGAAGCTGACACAGCGTTCGCAGAGCTCAAAGCTCTGCTCTCCACCAGTCGGTGCTTGCTGCCCCAATTAGCAAGGAGCCTTTGCTGCTTTACATTGCAGCCACAGGACAAGTCGTCAGTACGGTACTTACGGTCGAGCAGGAAGAAGAAGGGAAAACCTTCAAAGTTCAACGCCCAGTGTATTATATTTCCGAAGTCTTGACCCCATCGAAGCAAAGATATCCTCATTATCAGAAGCTCGTATATGGGATTTATATGACCACAAAGAAAGTTGCCCACTACTTCTCTGATCATTCCATTACAGTCATCAGCGACGCTCCGTTGTCAGAGGTCTTGCATAACAGAGACGCAACTGGTCGAGTGGCAAAATGGGCGATTGAACTCCTTCCTCTAGATATCAAGTTTGAGGCAAAGAAAGCTATCAAGTCCCAGGCAATCGCGGATTTCGTCGCCGAGTGGATTGAACAGCAACTGCCGACTCAGGTTCACTCGGAGCATTGGACCATGTTCTTCGACGGTTCCAAGATGCTAAATGGTTCCGGCACCGGAGTGGTGTTGGTCTCCCCCAGAGGAGATAAACTCAGATATGTTCTTCAAATCCACTTTGATTCCTCTAACAACGAGGCAGAATACGAAGCACTTTTATATGGGTTGCGCATGGCCATTTCACTCGGCGTCCGTCGCCTCATGGTCTATGGCGACTCAGATTTGGTGGTTAATCAAGTGATGAAGGAATGGGACGTCAGAAGTCCAGCCATGACTGGTTATTGCAATGCAGTGAGAAAGCTGGAGAAGAAATTCGAGGGGTTAGAGCTTCATCACATACCCCGACTGAAAAATCAAGCAGCTGATGATCTGGCAAAAATAGGTTCCAAAAGAGAAGCCATTCCCAGCAATGTGTTTTTGGAACACATCCACACACCATCGGTCCAGGAGGATCCCTTCACTGAAGAGGCCCCGCAGCCAAAAAGCGCCACGGATCCGACTGAAGTTGAAGTTCCAGCTGTGGTCGACCTGATCATGGAAGTCTTGGTTATCACTCCCGTCTGGACAGAACCGTACATCGCGTACATCTTAAGGAAAGAACTCCCAGAAGACGAAGAAGAGGCTCGACAGATCGTTCGTCGATCCAAGGCCTTTAAAGTCATAAAGGGACAGTTATATAGAGAAAGCGCGACTGGGGTCGGCCAGAAGTGTATTACACCAGAAGAAGGTCAGATGATCCTTAACGATATCCACTCGGGGACCTGTGGTCATCATGCGTCCTCTCGGACCATTGTGGCTAAAGCATACCGAGCAGGGTTCTACTGGCCAAGAGCCAATGAGATGGCAAAAGAGATAGTCGCCAAATGTGAAGGATGTCAGTATTCCTCCAATATGCCGCACAAGCCCATGTCAGCCCTGAAAACCATTCCACTCGTCTGGCCCTTCGCTGTTTGGGGGCTGGACATGGTTGGACCACTGAAAACAGGCAGGAGCGGCTTCACTCATGTGCTGGTAGCAGTCGACAAGTTCACCAAATGGATTGAAGCCAAGCCTATCAAGAATCTCGATGCTTGCACCGCTATCAGTTTCATCAGAGAGTTGATATTCAGATATGGAGTTCCACACAGCATCATCACCGACAATGGGTCAAACTTCGATTCCGACAAATTCATGGCCTTTTGCGCCTCTCAGGGCACTCGAGTCGACTATGCTTCGGTCGCTCACCCCCAGTCGAATGGGCAAGCAGAAAGGGCGAACGGCCTAATTCTCAAAGGACTGAAACCCCGATTGATGCGCGATCTCAAGCACGCAGCAGGTGCATGGGTCGACGAGCTTCCATCAGTCCTTTGGGGATTGAGGACAACCCCGAATCGATCGACCGGAAGAACCCCATTCTTTCTGGTCTACGGAGCCGAGGCAGTCTTACCGAGTGACCTGCTTCACAATGCTCCCCGAGTCGAGCTCTACTCTGAAGATGAAGCAGAACAAGCCCGGCAGGACGCAGTCGACCTCCTAGAAGAAGAAAGAGAAATGGCCTTGATTCGATCGACCATCTATCAGCAGGACTTGCGTCGATTCCATGCCAGAAACGTGAAGAGCCGAGCCTTCCAAGAAGGAGACTTAGTCCTCCGAGTGGATCAGCAGAAACCACACAAGCTCGCTCCTACTTGGGAAGGCCCCTTCATAGTCACCAGAGTCCTCCACAATGGAGCATACCACCTCTACAATGTCGATCGCCAGATTGATGAGCCACGTGCCTGGAATGCGGAGCTACTCCGCCCCTTCTATACTTGAATTCTCACTCGGATGAGATGTAATAAGAAAAACTCATGTAGTTTATTTATCAAAGACAAGAGCGTTATAATTTTCCCAGTGATTGTTATTGTTTTTGTTTGCGTAAGAAATCCCCCAGTGGGTGGCTTAGCTGCGAATCCGCTTCACCTAAGTTTGTAAAAACAGTTTCCCACCGAGTGGCGAGCCAGCCTCCCACTCGGGGGCTTAGCTGCGAATCCGTTTCGCCTAAGTTTGTAAAAACAGTTTCCTACCGAGTGGCGAGCCAGCCTCCCACTCGAGGGCTTAGTTGCGAATCCGTTTCGCCTAAGTATTTAAAAATCCTACCGAGTGGAGAGCAATCCTCCCACTCGGGGGCTTAGCTGCAGTCCAGTACTCGCCTAAGTTCTCTCACTTGGAGACTTAGCTGCAGTCCGGCACTCGCCTAAGTTTGAAAAAATCCTACCGAGCGGAGAGCAATCCTCCCACTCGGGGGCTTAGCTGTACTCGCCTAAGTTCTCTCACTTAGGAGACTTAGCTGCAGTCCGGCACTCGCCTAAGTTTGAAAAAATCCTACCGAGTGGAGAGCAATCCTCCCACTCGGGGGCTTAGCTGCAGTCCAGTACCCGCCTAAGTTCTCTCACTTGGAGACTTAGCTGCAGTCCGGCACTCGCCTAAGTTTGAAAAAATCCTACCAGGTGGAGAGCAATCCTCCCACTCGGGGGCTTAGCTGCAGTCCAGTACTCGCCTAAGTTCTCCCACTTGGAGACTTAGCTGCAGTCCGGCACTCGCCTAAGTTTGAAAAAAATCCTACCGAGTGGAGAGCAATCCTCCCACTCGGGGGCTTAGCTGCAGTCCAGTACTCGCCTAAGTTCTCTCACTTGGAGACTTAGCTGCAGTCCGGCACTCGCGTAAGTTTGAAAAATCCTACCGAGTGGAGAGCAATCCTCCCACTCGGGGGCTTAGCTGCAGTCCAGTACTCGCCTAAGTTCTCTCACTTGGAGACTTAGCTGCAGTCCCGCACTCGCCTAAGTTTGAAAAAATCCTACCGAGTGGAGAGCAATCCTCCCACTCGGGGGGCTTAGCTGCAGTCCAGTACTCGCCTAAGTTCTCTCACTTAGAGACTTAGCTGCAGTCCGGCACTCGCCTAAGTTTGAAAAAATCCTACCGAGTGGAGAGCAATCCTCCCACTCGGGGGCTTAGCTGCAGTCCAGAACTCGCCTAAGTACGAAACACATCTCAATCCTCAAGGACGACGAGGGGCAAGTCGACTGCCACCTTCTCCTAGGGAGCTTCGCCACAAATACAATGTGCGCTCCATCCCGCTCTACAATAACAAGGTGTGGGTCGACCGCCACCTTCCCCTGGAGAGCTTCGCCACAAATACGATGCGCACTCCATCGCCGACCCGCAAGGGCGACAAGACATGGGTCGACTGCTTCCATCTCCTTCGGAGCTGCGCTGCGAATACAAAAGTTGTCTCGAATGGAGAATGGGTTCACTCAGCAGGAGATTCATAAAGATATTCAACGGTAAACCAAGTTCAGATAAATTCTAAAGGTCCCGGATCACAGATCAAAGTACTCAGGCATGCAGCCCGAAAAAGTTTAAACGGTTACAAAAACCACTCGGCATTCCGAGGCAAATTTAAGGTGGGACATAAGAGTTTGTTCACTCCGTGGGAGGAGGGCTGGCAGGCTCGACGAACTCATCTAGGTCGACGCCGTCGGCTATCCGAGTGGCTGTAGTGATGAAAGTCTCCATAAAGGTTCTGAAGTCATGTTTCTGGGTGTTGGCGACCTTGATTGCTGCCAGTTTGTCTTGTCGCACCTCCTTGCAGTGGACACGAACCAAAGACAGAGCCACATCAGCGCCACACCGAGCAACAGACTTCTTCCACTCCTGCACTCGATCTGGGATTTCATTTAGTCGAGTCATCAGGGACTCAAGATTATTTTGGAGCACAGCCTCTGGCCAAAGTGCCGGGTCAATCCGTGACATGGCGACCTTCAGTCGAGCCAAGTAGTCCACGACACTGTCGATGCGAGATTCCAGACGGAGCAGATTCATGGCAGTTTCATCTTTCACGGGAGAGTTGATTGGGTCCAAACCTGGTTCGATCCACCCAGTCTCCTCTTCAAAGTTCTGGCAAAACTCTGCATTCACGATCCAAGGATAAGTCAATTTTCGTACACTGAGTCGACACAAAAAAAATCAGTCGGAACAGAATGTGCACCTTCAAGCTTGATGAACAACTTCTTGGAAAGACTTCTCAGATAGCTCTCCAGATCATCCCTCCTGCGAGCAATGCTTTCCATTTTCTCGCCCTGGACGAGATTCTCCTTCTTCCAGCGCGAGCACTCCTTGTTGGAGTCATTCAGAGCGGTCTTCAGCCTCGTATTCTCTTCTTCCAACTGGCCGACCGAAGCCAGCTTCTGTTCGGCCAGAGCGGTCCTGTCGTCAGCCTCCTTACGAGCAGCAGCCAAATCCCGATCCTTCTTCGCCAGAGCTTCTCTCAGTTTTTCTGCAAAGAAATGACGATTGATTCAGAAATAGCAGAAGGGTACTCAAGCCTAAAACTGACCAGTCGACAAACTCGTCTTACCAGCGGCGCCATCTCTGACCTTTTGCAGCTCTGTCCTGGCCAGCTCCAAGTCAAGGTTCAGTTGAATCTACTGCTTCTCCAAGTCAGCAAAGCGTGCTCCAAGATCACAAGATTTCTGAAATCAAAGGGGAGAAGTTATTTTACAGCAAAAAACAACAAAGGAAATAAATACTAAGACTATGGTCGACTGCCCGCAGTCCACCATAGTCTCGGCGACTATACCCAGTGGATGCACTTTGCATGCCCCCACCAGTTCTGATAAGTCCAAAAAAGGCAGAAAGAGAGAAAGTAGAACTCAGACTACAGTTGACTGCCAGCAGTCCACCGTAGTCTCGGGGACTACACCCAGTGGGTGCACTTTGCGTGCACCCACCGGTTCTGATCCCACTCAACCAGACCGAGTGGAAGAGACAAACTACCAGTTTGGTTTATACATTCGGCAAAATACAAAGACTACAGTCGACTGCCAGCAGTCCATCATAGTCTCAGGGACTACACCCAGTGGGTGCACTCAGCGTGCCCCCACTAGTCCAAATATTCAATTGGCGCACCCAGTAGGTGTACAGATGCAAAGATTTTCGGAAAGAATCTTCAGGTAGCATATCCTAACAGAACAAGCGGCAACCAACTAACCTGAATGTTGCTCTGGAGAGCCGAGCTGGCATCATAGGCGGCTTGGCTGGCGTCCCGCACCGTCTTCATCTTCTCCATCATAATGCCCGCCTGGCGTAAGGCTTCCCTAGCAGCATTCACCTCGTCCTCTGGGACATGATGGGTCGCAAAAACTGAAGGCGGGTCGACAGGGGCCCGAGCAGTCGACGAAGAAGGCAAGGCACTCGATAGTGGCTCGGCGAAGGTAACAGAACCCCGATTGACGTCACCAGTGTACTGAACGACTGGTTCCGCCCTTGGCGTCGACTGTAGCGCCTCACTTACAGGAGCTCGCCTATTCTTCTTCGTCAAAGGCCTCTCGGGCTCTTCATCATCATCAGGGAGGTCAATAATGTTGGGAGCTGTGCAAAGTTCAATTGCCAAAATCACGTCATCCAATGATGCACATTGCAGTTGAATCGACCGAATAAAGATAGTATGGCAGAAATCATACCTGGATTAGAAGTGACCGCATCCTCCATCACCTCATCATCATCCCTATAAGCTGAGGTCCCGGAAGTGTCAGCGCTGACAATTCCAAAGTTCGTCCAGTCAAAACAAGAAAAACAAACAGCGCGGAGCGTCGAGTGAATACAAAGAGAGACACTCACGCGGAGGCGACAGGGATATCAATCTTGATCTTCGGCAACGCCTTCCAAGTCCTCGGCTCTGCAACTTTGGGGTGCTTTGGCGCCTTCTCAGTCAGGGTTGGTGAAGAGATCCGAGGACGCTTCGAAGACTGACCAGCCTGAGTAGTTGCCTTGTCGCGGGCACTCGGCCGTTCTTGGTCAAGCTTGGATCGCCTCTCCCTGCGAGGGGGCGACTCGACTTCTTCTCCATCACTTGAGTCGTCGCTTCCTCCATCCCCTTCACCATCGAAAGTCCACTCGCCACTGTCACCGCCACTCGCCTTGCCTTCCAGAGCTTGCTCTTGCTCCCCGTTGGGCATTGAATATATTTCAATAATGGCCTGAAAGAAAGAAGGGAGAACAAAGTCAGTCGATGCAATATAGGCAGCTGCGCGAGTGAATTCAGATTACAAGCAAAAACTCAGAATCAGACCTGCTCTGGTGCATGAGACTGGTCGAATGGGGGAACTCTCCTGGCTCCCCTGGGATTGTCCTTGTTCCCGGTAATGCCCGACAGCCACTTCTCCAGTGTGTCGTCGTCGACCTCCTCCGGATGGATCCAAGTGGAGTCTTCAAGACCCGAATACATCCACATCGGATGGTCTCGAGCTTGAAGAGGCTGGATGCGCCGCTGAAGGAAGACCTCCAAGAGATCCATACCAGTGACCCCGTCACGAATAAGCTGGACCACTCGATCGACCAACACCTTCACGTGCGCCTTCTCCTCTGGGAGCACCTTCAAAGGGGAGGGTTTCTCCACTCGGTCCATGGTAAAGGGAGGGAGGCCAGTCGATTGCCCTGGCGTCGACTGGTCTTTACAGTAAAACCAGGTCGACTGCCATCCGCGAACTGAGTCAGGAAGAATCATGGCCGGAAAGGAGCTTTTCCCTCTCGTCTGGATGCCAAGACCCCCACACATCTGGATCACTTGGGTCCTCTCGTCACTCGGATTAGCCTTTTTCACTGTCTGGGAGCGACAAGTGAAAATATGCTTGAAAAGACCCCAGTGAGGCCGGCAACCCAGGAAATTCTCACACAAAGAAATGAAAGCGGCGAGATAAACGATTGAGTTGGGGGTAAAATGGTGGAGTTGTGCCCCAAAGAAGTTCATAAACCCTCGAAAGAAAGGGTGAGGAGGCAAGGAAAATCCACGGTCGACGTGGGTGGCAAGAAGAACACGGTCACCCTCCCGAGGTTGCGGCTCAGATTCCTTCCCCGGAAGCTGCGTCGAGTCATAGGCGATCAGCCCCCCTTCGGCCAGGTCGTCGAGGTCTTCTTGGGTGATCCTCGAGTGGACCCAGTCGCCCTGGATCCAGCCCTTCGGCAGGCCGGTCCGCGAGGAAGATCCGCCCCGGCTGGTCGCCTTCCCCTTCGACCTCGCCATCGCCTTCTTTGCTCGCTCCAGAGCCGCCGTCTTCTCCTTCCCCATTGTCGCCGACAAGACGCGTATGGAGCGGTGATGCTAGGGCGAGAACGAGCGCAGCGGAGGGGCGTGAAGAGGAGAAGAGGAAATGGGAACGCACTGTTCGGGAGACTCCGGTCCAACGCCTTATATGAGGCCGCTTCCGAGTGGCTGACGGGTAGGCCCAGGTGGCTCTGTCAAATCCCGTAACGATCGCGCGCGCGATACGTGGCGAAAAAGGCGGCGCGGGGATCGAGGCGTCTCCGCTCTATCCCATCCGATTACTGCGGCCTCCCCCGTCCCGCGCGCTTCCCAAAATTTGGATCCCACGAAATCTGCGGGCAGCAAACAACTTGTCAGACCAAAGATCTCCTCCGCACCGTCACTCGGAGCCTTACAAGTAAAGAAACTCACTCGACGAAGAATTAAGAATGGATCAAGGCGACTGAAAAGGAAGTTGCTGTCATCGCTCAGGTCCGTTGATCCGAAACAAGATATGCTCATGGCATGAAAATCGAGTCGGAGAAGTTCTCAACTCCTTCCCCACTCAAACCTCGATCCGTTCGGGGGCTGATGATGAAGCTATGTACCTAGGGTAGGGTCATGGACCTGTCCTAACTGCCCTACCCAAGGACATCTCTAGAAGAAATCACCTTTCAATCGACTTGGAGGTGTTCCACTCGACAGACTCGAAGACACTCGACCAAGAAGCAATCACTCGACCAAGATCCAACCACTCAACGGCCAGGAGACCTAAAGTCACTCCGCATGCTAACGGTCGGTCATTAAGTAGCTTTTATGGTCATCATAGCACTTTATTACTAGCGTTACCAGTAACGCCCTGCCTTAATGTACATTGAACCCTTTGTAACGTGGGCTGGCCGGGGTCCTGGCGCACTCTATATAAGCCACCCCCTCCTCCGAGACAAGGGTTCGCACGCCTGTAATTGATACTCTCATAATCCAGTCGACCGCCTCCGGGCTCCGAGACGTAGGGCTATTACTTCCTCCGAGAAGGGCCTAAACTCATAAACCTTGCGTTCTTACAACTTCTCCATAGCTAAGATCTTGCCTCTCCTACTTACCCCCCTACTTCACTATCAGACTTAGAACCACGACAACGGCCACATGTATCTCACACCCACAATACTTGCTATTTAGGGTTTCCTCTATCGCTCAATGACCCTTGACGACCCTCGTTCCCGATAAAATAAAGAGGAAGAACAAGAAAAAAAGAGGAGAAGAAAGAATAGAGGATTTCTTACTCCTCTATTCTTTCTTCTCCTCTTTTTTTCTTCTTCCTCTTCTTTTTTTATCCTTGAAGCGTTGTCGAGGCTACCCCAAACCCTAGAGAAGCAGCGTCGAGGCCACCCCAAACCCTAGAGAAGCAGCGTCGAGGCCACTAATTAATATTAGTTCTATGTTTGCCACTAATATATCCATCTGTCGTGTTTGAATAATAATTGCCATGTTGTAAATATTTGTAGAAACTATGGACACCGCCCAAGATGAAGTACAAGAAGAGTTGTTGGGGGACATAATCGCACGAGGAAGTGATGCCGTCTGCTCGTTGTTTCTCAACGACACTGATGGTTTGGAAGCAGCTGGCTATGATTATGATGGCTCCGGTGACCTAATGTCGGTGCAAGAAGGAGACCGTGAGGACGGCTCCGGTGACACAATGCCGGTGCAAGAAGGAGACCGTGATGACGTCTCCGGTGATCGAACCGAGTCCGGCCAGGTATATATATTAGTTAAGCTTCTACTGACTAGCTAATTGATGCATTCATTGTTTTGGTATGTACACATATTAGTTAAGTCTTTGTTCTTTTTTCTAGCCCTCCGGATCGAGCACAACTTCGGTAAAGAGACGAGGCCCGAAGAGAAAGTTGAGCTCGGATGAAAAGTTTGAGATCATAGCAATCGCGCCCGACGGCCAACCGATTGAACCCCTCCGGACAAAGAGCGCATTTGTTGCTCAGTGCGGGGCTTTGGTTAGGGACAAGATCCCGATCAGCATCTAGCAATGGTTAAAGCCGGCTACAGAAGACCCTGAGGTGTCTTATGTCAATGATATGCAGAAAAATGATCTTTGGACTGAGCTGAAGTCAAATTTCACCCTACCGCCAGAGGATGATCCGGAGAAGCCAGTTAAAGAGCAATTAATCAAGTCTTTTGCTCTTAAGAGGATGGCAGAAGTATTCAGGAGGTGGAAGAAAGAGCTGAATAAGTTTGTCGAAAATAAAGAGACACCAGAATTCAAGGGCAGATATGAGAAGATCAGAGATCACTGGCCCGCATTTGTGGCCCACAAGACATCGGAAAAGTGTAAGAAGATGTCGGCAACAAACAAGCAAAATGCTGCGAAGAAGAAGCATCACCATCGCACGGGGTCAGGTGGCTACCTCGCAGCCCGGCCTAAGTGGGCCAAGATTGAGAATGATCTGGTTGATAAAGGGATCGAACCTGAGACAATTAACTGGCCAAACCGTTGTCGGACTTGGTTCTTCGGGGCTGGCAGAACCTTGGACCCTGTATCAGGGAAGTGCATTTGGACGGACGAGCAAATGGAAATACCAGTCAAGAGGCTTAAGCACTATATCGAAGCAGCGCAGCAAGGGACGTTCTTTCCAGACAGAGAGAACGATGAGCTCATAATGGCCCTCGGGAATCCTGAGCACCCTGGACGGACACGACGCACGCCAGGCTCCATTCCGTGGAAGGCTAGGTTTCCGGACGCATGCGGTTACAAATGCCACGAGAGGAGGAAGAAAGTGGAGCAGACCCAACTGCAGGCGCTGCACGCTAGGGTACAAGCGATAGAGGAACGAGAAGCAAATCGCAGCAAACGAACTGCCAAAGCTTCCCCCGAAGCTATCCTGCCATCTCAGCGGAGAAGCAGCGTGGCTTCCACCGAGCTGCTTCAGCCGGAGCATGTCTTGACGGCTCCTGCCAGCTATCCCGTGGATGCTATCACGGATTCTCAAAATTGCCACCTTATGACGCAATGGATTAATATGAAGGTCAAGGCGGCTGTTGGCTCTGTTTTTCCTACTGAACCCGGTGCAACTTTTCACTGCCGGCCGATTGCAGAAGGATATGCTAGGGTGATGGTGGACGAAATAATGGAGGGATTTGAGGACCTCCAGCTTGACCACCCTATCGGTGAAGGGGAGACTCGGCTGGGTTCTGCTCTGAAGACTCCATGCCTATGGCGGAAGGAGCTCATCAACCTTCCGAACTAGACGCCTCCGCCTCCTCCTCCTCCTCCGGCGAGTCAGGGCACTCCGCCTCCTCCACCGCCTCCTCGTCCGGCGAGTGACGATCAGGGCACTCGGCCGGCTCCTTCTCCGGCGCGTGGCGGCACTCCGCCTCCTTCTCCGCCTGCGTCGGCGCGCCCGAGCAGCCAGCCTCCTCCTTCTCCGCCTCGTCAGCAAGGGCGGAAGAGACCTGCCGCCGCTCCGGCTGCTCTGGCGCGTCGTAGTCCTTCTCCTCCACCTCGTAAGCAAGTAAAGAAGACAACCACTCTGTCTGCTCTGCCGGCGTCTAGCAGTACAGCCAGAGGCGGGAGGACATACAGAATCGGTCCTTCTCTGAAGACTCCAGAGAAGTTACCATA
The DNA here is from genome assembly GCF_018294505.1 of Triticum aestivum. NCBI lineage: Eukaryota > Viridiplantae > Streptophyta > Magnoliopsida > Poales > Poaceae > Triticum > Triticum aestivum. The sequence continues at coordinate 21,442,273 of NC_057800.1, read as the reverse complement.
CGAGAGGACCCCGGAGGAGAACGCCGAGATCGTGCGAGAAGAAGTGGGGAACTTCTTTGAAGGGGTGAAAGCAAAGAAACATCCACCTCCGAAGGAGAAGGTAGATCCGGTGAAAGCGAAGCGCAGTCTGGCTGCCCTGACAAAACCACCCAAGTCTCTGCCGAAAGGAAACTATGAGCGCATTATTGGAAAGGAATTTGCCGAAGGGGGGCGGTCGGGAAGTACTGTCAGTGATCAAAGGCTGAAAGAACGATGAGCTGGGAAACAAATTTCCCAGCTCGGCGAACAAGCGAAGCAATCGTGCCCCCGCTCAAGGTGCCTAGCGACATCGTCGCGTATGATCCGAGGATGGTGCCCGGTTATAGCAATCTTGCAGATTACCTGTCCGACGATGTACATTATGATTTCATGGAGGTGCAAATACAAAGATACGAGTATGGGAAGCCTCTCGTCAAAGATGAAAGATCTCTATCAACGATGATGCGAAGATTGCATGATTGGTACTTGAACATCTGAAGAGTCTGGGGGGAGGAGTACTTTGTATGTGAGAGTTAAAAAGGAGCATGACCTCGTTGGAATTGATCTGTTGCCTGTTCCATTTGAGGAGTTCTTTCAGTTTTTCAATCAATTGGCCCTCGATAAAGCAACGGTCACCTGCTACTGTCTGTAAGTAGTACTACTTCTATCATTAAGTCTCTCTATATAGCTCAGCTCTTTCATTGCATGTATTTATAATTATCCTCACTATATTATGCAGATTGAAGATCGTCGAATTGAAGAAAAGACAAATCGGTGATATTGGGTTCATTAACACAAATATCATAGATGCAACTCAGGTTAAATTTCATGCTGCAGATACCGAGGCCAACTTGCTACGATCGTTGGTAATAAATGAAAACAAAGATATAATACTCTTTCCTTACAACTTCAAGTGAGTGTTACTGTCTTGTGCGTATTCGGTTTCCCTTATATATTAGTCAAGGTTATAGTAATGTAATTGATGAGTTATGCATGCATGTGCAGTTTCCACTATATTCTCCTAGAGATTAAGCTTGAGCAGGGACTAGTAACCGTCTTAGACTCAAGACGAAAAGATCCCCAGGACTATGCGGACATGACTCAAATGCTCGAGAAGTAAGTTAAATCTATCATTATCCACCATATCAGCAACTTTGTTCATTTCCTGATATATCAAGTAATTGTTTTCTTTGTCTGGCAGGGTTTGGAAAAAAATCACCAAAAAAGCTCCGGGCGAAGAAGCTGCAATTTAGACACCCGAAAGTAAGTACTATAGTAGCATGTTCCGCGCATCTCCTATTGATCCAAGCGCTAGTTTCATCAATACCATTTGGCATTCTTGCTTATCAGTTTGATTGACTTCTATTTCTTGTAAAGTGGTTGTGGCAGGAACAAGGGAATGATTTCTGTGGATACTACGTTTGCGAGTCCATCCGCCACACGATCTGTGAGCGGGGCTACTCTGACGAACAATATGAAGTGCGTAAATAACAACATTCACAATTTTATTTTATTACCATCATTTGTGTTGAGTTTCATTCATTCATATATATATATATATATATATATATATATATATATATATATATATATATATGTATTGACCCCCTTCTTCAAATTAGATGTTTCGGAAGCGGGATGAACTCCTAGCACCATCTCGCATGCGAGCAATTCAAGAGGAATTGGTAGCATTCTTTCTTGACCACGTGATCGCTGAAGACGGAGAATACTATGTGGACCATGAGTCCGTATGTTAGGAGATTATATTTGTAAGAGATAATTATTGTATATATGTAGCTGGTAGTGTCGGATAGATATATGAGAACTTGTTATTCGACCAATCTCTCGGAGAAGGAGAGGTGGTCGATATCACTTCTCTCGGTATGCATATATGTTCATAACAATCTTCTGTTTCCTTCGTTTGCTTACTAGCTAGCTAGCGTGTCTAGTCCTCTCTATACGTATGTATAGTACGTAGCGTCGACCAAGCACGGACATAAGAGAGGACACTTCTCTCTATTAATTATAGCTAGCTAACACAATATATGAAACACCTAAATTAACCCCCCAACCCCCCCCCCCTTTCAAAAAAAACAAAAACCCCAGCCACAGAAATGCTGACGCGTGGATGCCTATTGGTCCCGGTTGGTGCCACCAACCGGGACCAAAGGCCCTCCTGCCTGGGCTCCGCGCACAGGCCACGTGGAGGCCCATCTGTCCCGGATCTAGATTGAACCGGGACTAAAGGGACAGGGCATTAGTACCGACCCTTTAGTCCCGGTTCAGGAACCGGGACAAAAGGCCCTTACGAACCGGGACAACAGGCCTTTTTCTACTAGTGCTAGTAGTCCTAATTTTAAACTGCTAGATGTCAATGGCCTTGGTGGCTTTGCATTTAGTGTTCCAAGCTTTATGAATAACATCATCAAAGCCAGGGATATTAAGCCACCATTTTTCAAATTTAAAGAATTTAGAAGTATGGTTTGGGAGCCCAGTGGTAGTATTTAACACTAGGGGAGTGTGGTCACTCCCCACTCTAGGTAGGGCTTTGATATAAGCCCTCAGGAAAATCCCATCCCAATCTACAGTAACAAAAACTCTATCTAACGTGGCCATAATCAAATTGTCTTGATTATTAGCCCAGGTATATCTTCTCCCAGCATTTTTAATCTCAATGAGCCCAAACTTGTTGATCCAGTCATTAAACAGATCAGCCCAATGCTGATTGATATTGCCAGTATTTTTCTCACTATTGTCCCTAACCAGATTAAAGTCACCCCCCACAAGTGTAGGGCCTGACCAACTGGCGAGTACACTATTAAGTTCATTGAGAAAATCTAGTTTGAACTCATCATAAGCAGAACCATAAATAGAGATCAATCTCAATCTGGTGTTATTATGCTTGAACTTTAAAATACAAGAGATGCAAAAAGTACCTATGTCACTGTCGGGTTTCGGGTTCCGGCAGACCCTTGAGGTTCGAACACTCGGGTGCGCGCGGAGATCTCTCCCCTACCGATCTACATCCAATCCTCTCATGCGAACTAAGATGAAAATGATGAAAAAAACACAAGGAACACGATGTTTATACTGGTTCGGGCCACCGTTGTGGTGTAATACCCTACTCCAGTGTGTGGTGTGGTGGATTACCTCTGGGGCTGATGATGGACAGTACAAGGGAAGAATAGCCTCGCGAGAGGTGTTCTTGAGCTGGTGCGATGAACTGCTAGGGTGAGTTCAGTCGCCTCTCTCTCTCTCTCTCTCTCTCTCTCTCTGCTGGGGTTCTACCAGATCTCTTCAAGGGTCTCCCCGGGGGGTCTCTCCTTCTCTATTCTGTGGTGGCTAGCTCTATTTATAGAGGCCCTGGGCCTCTCCCCAAATAATGAGCGGGAAGGGTGCCAACAATTGGCCATTTCGAAGGGGAACATCTAGTACAAGTTATCCTGACCAAAGGTGGTCTTCGGCTGCCAAAAGCACTGGCGATGACGCCGTCTTGGGCTCCACGGTGACCTCCGTCCTGCCGTCTGGCTGGTCTTGGTCTCGTTGCACCGGAATTGTAACCTTTGCCTGATGCCTTGGCCGGTGCTTGCCCCCTTTGCACCAAAGGGAAAACAAGGACACTGCGCAGGCCGGCGCCCGCCTGGCGCCCGCCTGGTCACGATCGTCATGGCTTGCGTCATGGGTTCCTCACGAGGTACCCCTACCTTGATCTCTCCGCCTCCTCGTGAGCCTTCCTGATGAGGCTGCCTCTGAGGAAGCTTCCTGTCGTTCGCTCTGCGAGGCTTGGCCCGTCGCGAGGGTCTTTGAGCTTGAGCTGATGAAGATGGGCCGCGCTGGGCCCCCGCTTGAGCCACGCCGCAGGCCATAGGTAGGTAAGTCTGGGGACCCCCGTTCCCAGAACGCCGACAGTCACACTGTAAAATATCAAAACAATCCTCTTTAACACCTACTAGGACACCACCTGCAGTGCCAGCAGCAGGCAGCCAGTTCCACACAAGACCACTTCTAGAATCTATGGCATCTAGCTGTGGGATGGTGAAGTTGGCCTTTTTTGTTTCCGATAAATAGATAAAATCAGGGCTACAAGCTTTTATGAGCTCTTGCACTCTAGAATTCTTAGCAAAGCCATTAAGGCCTCTAACATTCCAGAAGGCGCCAATCATAGAAAATTATTTAGATTTTTCCTACTTCTAGATGACACTTTTATGTTCCTTTGGTGTGATACCTCCACCCAAGGGAGCTCTCCTTCCTCCCTATCTAAAATATCTTCGGAGCTGGGGGAAAGGAGTTTTCCAGTGTCATTGTTGTTACCAACAGAAACCTCTCCATTAGCATCAGTGCTAGGAGGGGGGAACATTTCAGGGTCGTCTTTATGGAAATTCGAGAACCTATCAAGTTCAATTTGTTTAATAATATCAATATTATTATTGCAACTACTAGGATCATTCCTAAGTCTCAATCCAGACAAATTAGCATTATGTAAGAGCAGCTCATTATCTAAGCAAGAAAAGGAATTAAGAAAGAGAGTAGCAGTACTACCTTTGGATACTTCCAGGTTTTGAACTTTTTTAATCTCTTGGGCCTTAGCTATAGAGTTTTTACCATCTCTCTTAATCCTGTTGCAACAACAGGGCCCCACTTCCCTTTGTTAGGCCTATGAGCTTGAGGTTTGGGAGCTGGGCATAAAAGAGTGGAAGTAGAGGGAGCCAGGGAATTGAAACTAATGCTAACTGTGTCATTCACAACAGATTCAAACTGCCCCAGTAGGCTGTTACCATAGCCCACATAGCTAGTTTTTTTGGCTGCATCCAAGTAGCTTTTGGTAACAGGGGCCACCTGGCATTTAGACAAAACAGCAGAGCCCAGGGGGGACTGCACAACAGGAGTATGAGGATGGAGATAACCAACTCTGGTCTTAGATCCATTGGAGGTAGGATTAGTATTAGTATTCCTAGTAAGCTGGTTGTTGTTATCCTGCTCCATCTCTTCCCCAAGAAGATCATCATCACTATCCTTGTCCACCTCACTATTCCTGTCAGTATTTTTATCTCCATTGTTCTCAGTAGGAGGACCAGAGGGACCCCCAGAGTGGTTGTGAGAGGGGGAATCAGTAGCTATATCATCATCAACCTCAAAGTTGAGTAAATACAGCTCTTGATGAATTTCAACCAGTCTATCTCTAGGGATTAGCTGAGGGTCTCTAACTGCAACTTGAATTCTAACATTCTCATAAAAACTCCTGAAGATTTCATGCCAATCAATATTGACAATGACACCTAGAGAAGAAGTAATTTGAGAAATAACTGGCCAAGAGCACCAGACAGGAGGGATACCACTAACATTTATCCAGACTTCTTTAAGATAGTCATAGGGAGGAAGTTCACCATGCCAGTCTTTGAAGGAAATAGTAACCCCAGATTTCTTCAGATTGATGGATTTAAAAGCAACTAGGTCAGCAATCTTTTTATTGGGAGGAAATCTGACCAGGAACTGATCATCATCATAAGCTCTGATCTACCATGGCCAGTTAGTTTTCCACATGCTAGTAAAACATCTTTCTAGTTCATCAGCAGTAATGTTCCCTTCTTCCACAACAACTAGCCCAACATTACCAAAATTAAGCTAGTCACTGTCACTCTTGTCTCCAGCTTCAATGTGAAAGAATCCCAGACCATTATTGGCACTTCCCCAAAATTGAGCAGCTGGGTATGGTTCATACCACTTTGGGCAAGCATCCATGTGATGACCTGGGGTTTTGCAGATGGAGCACACCTTGGGTAAAGAGCACATTCGTACAAAATGGCCAGGGAGGCCACATTTGTAGCAAATAGTGCAAATGTACTTAGGATCTACCATGAACTCCTCAGAGTCTGTAGCACCCTGTCCAACAACACTATCCATGGACCCAGTAGCAGTAGTATTGGTTTGCTTTTTGGCCCCTGCCCTGTTCTTCTTCTTGTTTTTCCCAGTTCCAGCCTGGCCACTCCCTCCAGAAGCACTCCCAGCACTAACAGGCTGTTAAGGATGTTGAAACTGAACAGGAAGATTTGGGGGCATATATGGAAAATGGAATTGTGGTTGCTGCATCCAGGGGGACATTTGAGGGTACTGGAAGTTAGGCGTAGAGAAACCAGAGTACATCTGGTTCATAGCTGGATGCATCATATTAGCACAGCTGAACCTGATGGGGATGATGGGAGGTTTTGCGAAGATCGACAAAGGGGGCCCTTGCTGGGTGGCCGTAGGAGGAGGGTTGGGCGCAGGGGCACGGAGCGGAGGCGCAGCCACTGGCGGGGGGGGGGGGCAGGTGGGGGAATAGGAGGCCGGACATCATCATTGCGACCACGGCCGCCTCCACTCCTACCTCCTCTCGGTCTAGTTTACCCGGCTCCAGCCATCTTCCTAGCTACAGCAGCAAAGGGGATCTTGCCTGTCTTCTTCGACCAGAAATCTCGAGAGATGCTAAATTGCTTAGGCTCGAAGAGGTGATCAGAGGGACCAACAGGAAAACAATCGACAGCCGAGAAATTTCCAGAGATGAATAAGTCACGCCGGATCCAGTCTAAGTTTTGGTTGCTAGGTATGCCATGGCGGCGGAGCGGGCGGCGACGAACCCTAGAAGTATGGGGAACGTGTCTGCTGTCGAAAGGGGATATATAGGCCACTTGGCTGCCTGGAGCCCGCGGCTGAGCGGTCAGGATCGTACTGGGTTGCATCGGACGGCTATCAGGACTAGTGAGGCTGACACCAGGGCCCCGCCCCAAAATCCCCTTTCTCTGAACCTCAATTCTCACCGGAGAAGAGACGGCAAACGGCAGCGGCGACATAGCACGCCGTCTACTAGGAACCCACCCAGTACCGTAACAGCAATGAGTAAAATCAGAGGCTCGATAATTACCAGAGTTCGCAGCCATTGTTGGCCTTGTGCTCATCAAGTCTCGCCTCCGAACAGTTTCGCTCTCCTTCTCCGCGTTCTGAAGGTGAACATCGGATCCTCCGCCATTTGCTTCAGAACAAGAACAAATCAAGCTCAATCCCGAATCGACGCCGGCGGCCAGGTCGCGATGTCTCGCAGCGGTGCACCCGAAGGCACCACCCCCAGCAAGCCTTCCCATCTCATCGATCTGCGGCAATCTTCTGATTTTGCCTCCGCCCTCGCCCACTGCACGTACGCTGTCGATGTGGAGTGCGGGAAGGGAGGCATCCTCAACTTCTCCGCCGTTGTTGCCTCGTCGTAGATTCGCCTCGCCAGATTTCTCTGCTCCCCTTCTGCTCTCAAACGGTAAGCATCTGCATCTCTTGTTGACGCAGCTCTCGTCTCTGGATCTCTCGCCGCCACCACCGCCTGATCTGCTGCTTTCAACTCCTGGATCCGACAAATCCACGCCACAGCGGCAGCGCGAATCCTCGCTGCCCGTTCCACCCACCCCAGATCTCCCGTCGCCATGAGTATCGCCTGCGGGGGCGGCGAAATCAGTTTCACCAACTCCGCGCAGGCCTCCTGAACTCGGACGGGAGAAGGGGGAGGGGGAGGTGGAGCGGCCGCAGTCGCCGGATCCAGTTTTCGTCGCCGTGGAGGCAACCCGCGGGATCAGCACAGCTAGATCTGTGGCGGGGGCAATGGCGAGGGGGAGGTGTTCAGTTGTATACATGATTTATTCCTCGTTTAAAATTTAGAAGTCCGGAAAAACCATTTATTCATTTTTGTAATTTAGGATCCATAAGTAACCCTTCTTTGAATTGTACTAGGGTCTATTTATTGGCTGGTTTCTTAGGGCCTAATTGGTTTGATGCTAACATTTGGCAAAACCAATAAATAAATAAAATTGACAAGGTTTTAGAGATTGGCCAGAGCCAATTGGGAAGCAACCAATTGATAGCCAACTTTTTAGACTTGCCAACAATTGACATGCCGAATATTGGCATCAAACAAATTAAGCTCTTAGAATCTTCCCAGGAATGGAATGCAACATGGAGCTTAATCGTCGTCACATGAGAAGGATTTTCTGGATCCTGAGCTCCATGGAGCTCGAGACTATGAAAAAAAATCAAACAAATGTGACAAAATAGACATGTATATAGTGATGTATACTTCATCTCTCTAAAGTGTCACGATGAAATAAGTTTTGATGTCATCTACACACACAAAAAACATAAACTCCTATAGTGAATAGTACATGTGTTAGTGAATCATGAATTGTTTTGTAGATCACATCAAAACGTATTTCATCTTGAAAATTTACAGATATGTAGTATATTTTCTATATGCATGTGTATTTTTTCACAATTGTTTGAAACTTCAACATGATTTTTTATTTTTCCCCAAAAATCGGGCTTCAAGAAGCCATTAACAATTTCCGGTCATCACATGGGAGTCCTCCTAATTATTATTTTTTCATTTGAGTTTTGTGATTTAAAAAACTTATGTAATATATATCATGAATATTAAATAGTCCATAGATTTTAAAAAATACAATATATTGTTCCTGAAGTTTTAAAAATGTTTATAATTTTTTTAAATATGTTTGTGGATTCAAGAAAAGTTCATAATTTCTGTAAAATATCATCAATTTAGAAAAAATAGATTTTTTTAAGACTGATCATGAGTGTTAACGTTCATGAAATTTTGAGAATACTGTGGATTTAAAGATCGGGTGAGATCAAAGGGACTTTGTTTAGACAAATGAGATCAAAAGGAGTATATAGAGGAGTTCTAGACTTCAACTTATGGGCTTTCAAAGATGCTCAACCTCTCGTCCTGGCCCAGGACCTGAATGCAGCATGATGCTTGTGCAGTATGTCCTCTCTTATGGGCGCGACTATGTCTCGCCTATTACAAGACCTTAGCTCGCCTCACCTCAATGGACACGGTACGTAATACTCCTTCCGTTCCAAATTAGTTGACTTGAATTTGTCTAAATACGGATGTATCTATACTTGTTTAGTGTCTAGATAAATATGAGTCAAGTAATTTGGAACGGAGGGAGTAGTTAGTTTCTTCCTTACGTTCTTTCTTTTCTCACATTTATTTATATTTGTGAAATGATTTTTAGTTAAATTAAAATAATTGCATTTCAAAAAATGTTCATGCAGTGTAAACATTTTTCACGCCTATTTTATAAAACGGGAGTAGCATTCAAAAATAAAATATAAGTAAAATTCATGTAGTTAGTTAAAAATATTCACAACATTCAATAAAAAATTGGTCATGGTATTTTAAAAATGTTGATGCGTTAAAAATATGCCTCGTGTCATTTGAAAAGAAATCATGAAAATGTAACGGGGTTCATGCAGGTTGTCTTAAGTGATTTGCAAATTTCTATAGGTGTGAGAAAAAAGGGAATATAGTTGTCTGTGAAATTCAGAATTTTGATATGTTGTTCTGAACAAAAGAGGTTAAATGTACAAGTACAGATGCTGATCATGTCTAAAAAGCCTCACGTTGGCCAGATCTGCAAATCCCATGAATAAATATGATGATTTTGTTTTGTCATGGATGGAGATAGCTTTAATATTAATAATCTTTCCTGTAAATGTGCATGCTGAATTTGGTATAATCGCCGAAATCTCCGTCTCGAAATTTGATTGGAGGAAAAGTTAGTTTCACAGTACTAGCCTTTTGTGAGTGAGTTTGTTGTAAGCAAATCGTGCCTTTGTTCATTTCGAGTAGTTGCAGATGATGTAAGTCAAGACAAAATGAAAAAGGCAGGAAATCAAAAGGTACAAGATGTTCAACAGATTATAAAGCACTTGGGTAATTCAACATCTTTCTCTTTCACGAAAGTGCCCCAAAATGGTATTAATGTACAATTGTTTACAAAACAACGAGCCCACTATAGCTGTTTTAGCCAGCCCCGTCTCGGCATGGCTAGATGCTATCAACAGAAACAAATTGAACAAATCCTTCAATAACTTGCCGGGTCCATCAATCAAGCTAAGTATCTGTAGGTGTTTGCAGTCTCAAGGTCTCGTTCCAAGTATTCCCTGCTGATAAGATCCTCGATCCTCCTCTTGATAATTTTGATGTCAGGCTGCACGAGAGACATACGCTATAAGCATCACAAAAAAGTAATATCACAATATCCAAAAGCTAAATTGACTTGGGAGTTTGATGGACGGACCTTGAACATGCGGCTGAGCTGCTCAACGCACTCCGCAACGAGTTGCTGATGGCCCATGACCTTGCGGCTCTTCATGATGCGCACGATGCTCGCATCGATCGAGAACCTCTTGTCCTTGTTGACATCCTCGACAACCTTCTTCTTCTCGTCGGTAGGAGGAAGTGGTACCTGCACGCGCATTGCAAAGTCATTCGGTTACACAAGAATTAATCTGGAAAGAACCAGAGCAAAATTGAGAAACAAGGTAGGAAGACTGAATTACGAAACGGAACGCACCTTTATCCTCCTCATTTTGTCAGTAAATTTGTGGTTGACCTGAAAGACGTCATTTGGAGAAATTGTTCGGTTGCTTGGCACTTTGTTAAGAATCTTATACTTTGCACATGAGAGTGAATGGAGCAGGCGCATGGCGTCGTCATCGGGCAGATTTAGTTGCGTCACAATCTCAGAGTAACTTAGTCGTTCAGATCCATTGAATAGCAGAAGCATTGCAGCCTGGTCAGTCAAAATAGCAGGGAATGTAAGGTTTGTTTTTTAAACGATTCACAAAGCGAAGTAGTTGTACGCTTGTACTTTGTCAAGGGTTTAAAATAGCGGGGAGTACCTGATATGTTGTAACAATCAGCTCAAAAGGTTTGGCGTCAAACTTTGCAACGATATTGCAATTTCCCATGGAATAGACCCAAGTAAGCCTTTTGGATTTCTGGTTGGAATTGTAATAATCTTTGAAATTCTCGACGCATTTAATCTGAAAGCATAAGAGCTAAAGTTAGACCAATATATATATGCACGGGTCAAATAGGGGGCTAAGCCAATCAGGGTACGTATATGTGATCAAGGAAGGAGTAAATAGATATACCATCTCGGAAGGAAGATTTATGTTTGAGGTTTTGTAACTTGGCCAGCTTCCTGTCTGCAGAACAGTAACACTGAAGTCTACCCGATGATCTGATGATTTTTTGCTCATGTAGTCTTCAAACTTTGTCTGATGGTCTTTTGCTGTTGTCACGTCATTGATCATGTTCTCCATTTTCAAAGTAAATTGTCCCCCAAAGTACTGCTTGAGCTTGGAAAGGAGGCTTCGCTCGTGTTCATTATTGGCACTCTTATCAAAGAGCAATCTCTTTCCAAGCTTCTTCCTGCAACACATTTTTCAGGATCAGTTTCAATCTTCTTCAAAATCATATTGGTTCTTATTTAGGTAAAGGTGCGTGTGTCACTGTAACATTCCAGCTAACAGAAAAACACAAACCTGTGAAACTCAACAAAGAGATCCTTATCGCTGATGTATGTGAGAATGGTCACAACCTGGAGAAAAATAAGTCTCGGCATTAAGAAAAACATAGTATTGTAAGCTCGTGGGAAAAAGAATCACAGTTACTGTGTGCACCTTATCAAGGGTCTCTTCTACAACTTCGTCGCTTAGCTTTTCGCTTCCACCTTTCCGCAAGATGCTATCACAGAATGATGCAAGCGACTCAGCACTAGTACAACCAGCAACATCTTTGTTGCAGAAGTCTTCGAAGGCCGCCTTAAGAGCCTAATTAAGGACAGAGATAGAGAAGGCAAACAGAACGGGCTCAGGTTTCGCCAGACAATGAAACTGAGATACGGCAAAGTATAATAATGGAAATACTTGACGTGCGAACCTTATGAAATGCTGAGTTGTCTTGGAAACAGTTGGTGACATATGCTAGCTGTTTGTCGTGGAGCTCAATCGCTTTCCGCACAAATTCCTAAACAGAGCAATAAACCATGAGAAAAAGAGAACAAATATATGGTGGTGCTAATCAAAGGTATGCTAAAGTGACACAGACCTGCTCCGGTGAACCCACAGCTTCCTTCTTCTCATTCTGAACATATTGACATTGCAAGAATAGTCAGAATAAGAAAATTGTTGTGCATAATAAAGTGTTGACTAGAATGGTTCTAAAGACCACCTGTGGACGATTAACAATTTAAAATTTAAAAATATCAAGTTTGAAAAAAAGAAGAAAAACTAGAAGGCTTTTTAATTAAACGGCTAAATCAGTTAGCTGGCAAAAACTAGAAGACTATGTCCAGCAACCTTGGAATAAAATATACTCACCACATTATGAAGATTTATTATATGCAATGACATTTAAGCATATAATAATCATTCAAGAAGGAATAATTCAACACAAATCTAGCATTCAATAAGAGTCTCTCAAAAATTCCTCTAAAATTTAATCAAGGGATATGTCAACTAATCAGCACGTTTATTATACATGTACTCCCACGAAACTGGTTTATAACAGAGTGAAAAATGACAATCGATTGAGAATTACTAAGGAATTCGAGATTTTAATATGATGATGCCAACATTGATCCACCTTTGTAGAACAGAGGGAGAAGACATGGATTACCCACCTTTGTGCCGTTGGCAGCATCTGCTGCATGTTTCAACAAGGACATGCCCTCTTCCTTGACATGCTGCATAGAAGTAGGCATCTTGATTAGATCTTACTATCGTAAAAGGTGCAACGCATTAAAGCCTAACATGAGGTTGTCACTATATATACCTCCTTAAATATTTTCGATACATGAAACAGCCCAGCGTCTACCTTGGAAAAGAGCCTGTACATTCTTGATAGATCCTCAGACTACAGTAAAATAAAACAGCCTAAATATTTAGTAAATCCACAATCCAAATGTTAAATATGCAAGGCATAAATTAGAAACATCAAACCTTTCCATCTAAAAGCAACACTCTGCATCAAGAATTTTCCTTATACAAAATTTCTTCTGCGCGCCAACTTATGAGTTCCAATATAGTAACCTGTAAACATTAAGGTTAAATTTCCGTTGCGTAAAAAAGCTTAACACGGAGAATAACGGAAAGCTTATTATAGAAACACCAAAATAAATAACTGATTAAAAACCTCTAGCAACTTCTCTTCAGTTGAAGCATGCAAGTAATGGCCTACTCGCTCTTTCTCTTTCTGTAAGCTGTCCTCCACCTATATAAGCAGAGAGTACCAGTCAGAAGGTATCCTTACATTTGATTTAACTTGATATAATTTCAGTCATAACACAGAAACCTGACCTTGAGCATGTACTGGGGGCAGGAATCCTCCAGCATCCAGGTTTGTGCCTTTTTAGAATAGTAATCTGTGGTACCCTTGCAAAAAGCTTTTTCGAAATCAAGCTCATAGAGACTCACACTTCCCTGTCCAATTTCGAGATAGATACCAACAACATCCTTCAGAAGAGCACGGTCTATAAGCTGGCCTTCCCTCTCATTATCAACCTGTTAAAGACAACCGCAGGAGCACGAATTAATGCTGTAACTCATCATCTTTGTAAAAAAAATGTGCCAGAAGAAGGGGGCAAAAAGCAGCATTGGGCAAGGCTTACCATGTCGATAACAATCGTCGTCAATGTTGTTTTCAGCCCGCCGAAAACCTATAAAGGGCAACACAACCAATTACTACATGTTCAAACCTTGCACAGGAAAAATAACAAATTGCTCATGAGCGGAGGCTCCGGTGAAAAGTATCGTCCAGGAACGCAGAGACTTACTAGATCATGGAAGCAGCTCAAGTCGAGCTCTTTGAGCGGCAGAAGCAACTTGCGCGAAACATAGTAGCGGTCGAGGTAGTGGAAGAACCTGGTCAACCACCTGACCATCACCTTGTGGTTCTTCCACCTCTCCACCAATTCCCTCAGCAGGAACTCACCGTGCTTGCTCGTCAACGAGGGCAAGACCTATAACATGGCCAGAAAAGAAATTAAGCAACGCCTACAATCTGAGGGGAACGGCATGCGCAACTTTATAGAGGCGGGCGACTGGCGTTAAGAGCAATCTTACAACAAATTAAGATCACAATTAAAAGAAGCAATCTAATTAACTCGACCAACTAAGAAACGGACGTACGGTGGATTTGATGTACTCTTCGAGGGCCTGCTTGTAGCGCTTGTAGAGCTGCTCCGAGTAGTCGTACGGCGGCTTCTGCGGCACATGTTGAAAATGATTCTGCCACAGCGAAGAATTAGGTCAAGCCAGATTGGAGTTTTCGGGTGCAGGAAAAAAGCACGCCGGAGAAGAAGTATATGGCCCTAGATGGAAAGGGCGAGCCGCCGCGCGTGCGAGCGAGCGTACGTACGTGTAGAGGTTGATGTACTCCTGGGAGGTGAAGCTGGTGCCGTCGACGCCGTGGAGGATGCGCTTGAGCCTGGCGATGCCGGCCTCCATGTCCCGCCACCCGTCCTCCAGCGCGATCGGCGTCTCATCCTGATCCATGCCGCCGGAACGTAAGAGGGTTTGGGGGTTTGGGGTTTAGGGGGTCTCGCTTCGATCGATTTATTTTTCTCCGCAACGAAGCGGGGACGGCGGTATAAATAGCGGTGGCGGCATGCAGCTAGCGAGGAGACGGGCGGGTGGGCCACGAAATACTCCAATTATACTAAGTCGGTTTTGATCCTGAGTCAGCTTTCGTTTTAGGAAGAAAAAAAGTGGACTCTTCATCGTGTGAGTCGGTTTTGATCGTGAGTCGGCTTTGGTTTTCGTGGAGGAAGACGGGGACGCCCTGTCGCCGCCGGAGCGCCCAACTTTGGGGATTTTCTCGCTTTTGCCTTGTATTGTCGTCGCCTGTGCGCAGGTCTGCCCCTCGGTGCAAGGATGGGGAGGCCCCTCCTCATGCCCTGAGGTCTCCCCTGGCTTGGCCTTGCCTACCGTCAGCCGGTCTTGGCACTGTCGTGTGCTCCTGGTCCTCCCGAGTGGGGTCGCCCGCCAAGCCGACTCCAGCGCCTACAGTGATGGGTGGAGTAGCTCTGGGGAGTTGCCCTGGGGCTTTCCCCCATCGTCGAGCACGGTCGTGGTGGTTTGTGAGGAATCGCGGCCGCCAAGGTGGCCGCTAGGGTTGCACTCAGGCACCCTGCGCGGCTGCCACCGAAAGGATCGGGCCGAAGCGTTGTGTGGGTCTTGCTGCCCCGTTGAGCCCCAGTTGGCCCCAGCAGAGGCCCTTAGGGCTTGGCCATTTGCGCCTGCCGCCACTCCATACAGCGGGTCTGAATCCAATAGCATGTGTGTGATGCAATGGTAGGGTTTCCAACAACTAGATGTGAGGTCGCCTGGTTAGGTCCCTCTGCTTGATCTGTCGTCACCTACTCCCTCCTCGCCCGCTCACCCTACCTACGTCGCCACTGCGATGGCCCGTGACACCGGCGACAGGGCTTCTCAGTCGAAATGCCCCTTCCATACTAAACGTAATGCACGCCCCTCGGATCCCCTGCATGGGCCTCCTCTCGGCGACAATGACCCCCCCCCCCCCCCACCTCTTCCCGCGGTCGGCTCGCCCTGCACCGCGCCAACGTCCGGCGACATCTGGCTCGTGCTTGTCGATGTATGCTTGCAAGGAGCGACCTGATTCGTGGCTACCCTTGCCTGAATTGCCGGCACCCTCAGGCGGGAAGTAGAGCCTTGGGAGATTGCCCGTTGGCTGGGCAGAAGTACTCAAGCAAAGCAAATTGAAAAATGCTGACAAGATGATGTTCCTAATGTATCATGGTTCTCGAGGCGTTTTTCTCTTTCTTGAACCCATTTGGCCTTTATATTGGTTAGGTATTTTTTGGAATGTACTTGAGCTAGCCAAACATGTTTATTGATATATTGCTATATGTACAGAACTGTATTAGTACTTGCATAATGCTGATTGCTGGATCATTATGTTAAGATATTTTCTCCTTGTTTACTCTATCAGAAGCCAGTATTGTGAACTGTTTATAACAAACATATTGTTTCGAACTTATTTTAACTCGTTTCGAGTCTTCTATTGAGACATCATTCCTGTCAATCCTTCATCTTAAATGCGCTGAATGTTTTCAACAAAACCTTCACTTCTTCTGTTTCGGCTTTGGTGAGCCTTGGATTCTACCCAGACAGTTTCACCACTTGATCAAAAGTGTAAGGAGGTAAACCAATACCCATGTCTGGCCTCGCCATGTCCTCGCAATAGAATCAGTTTTGTTGCCACATTTTATGGTGTCCGCCGCCTCATCATATCAAAGTAACTAGAGGTCTTTTTTATTTGCAGCCCTAACCTGCCACACAATTGAGCAAGGTGAGTAGGTGGATCTTTCAGGTTATATTTCTTCACAGTTTGGAGTTCGGAACCGGCGCTATGTTTCTAAAATGCCCAATGCGGCTGGGTGCCAAGAATATTTTTTTGAAAAGACAAACAAGAGTTAATTACATGTACAGTACACAAACTTGCACTGCAGGGACACTTTCATACACAAACTTGCAAAATGACTCAAACAGAACTGCTGCAGTGCGGGAACAAATGGGTACAAAAGAGTCTGAATTGCCTGCGTGTCACGTATACCTGGCCATGGACAGCCCGACCCGGCTCAAAAATCCTAGGCCGGGCCGGGCCTGTGCGTGCCATCGGCTCAGGGCTCAGGCCTAGAAATTGAGCCCGACGGGTAGACCGGGACGGGCTCAGGCTTGCAGAAAACAAGATTTTAGCCGTAGTCAGTCCATGCCGACAAGGCCATGTCAGGCTTTTTCGGGCTCAGGCCGGGACAGGCTCGGACCTGGGTTTTTAGCACCGGGCTTTTTTTGGCCTGCCTGAAGCCCGGGCCGGCCCGAGATATGCCCAGGTATAGTGCCACGCCACGTCGGCAGGGAGGCACACGCCGGTCGTTTTGCTAACTAGATGAAAACCCCGCGCGTTGCTGCGGGAATTTGTAGCTTTGTATAGGAGGAGTATTTCTAGAGTAAGTAAATACCAAAACCATGCATTAAAGGAAATATATAAATATATGCTTACTTGAAGCTTTGATAGAATGATGTGAAAAGTCAAAAAATAGTATATTGTGGTCGATAAGTGCAGAGATAATCTGTTGGCCTGCCAATATATTGCAAAAGAGTGTTGTTTATATTAAACTTATTTAATGAAAAAATATTCATATCATTCATATCTTAGTAGTTCTTTATTCTATAAGAACTTGCGCCTAGAAATTCAAGATGCCATCCTTAATATTGTTGGAGAAGTAAACATCGCTCGGTGCAAAAATTTAGATAATATCAGTGAAGCTTGCACAGTTGCACTAACCCAGTACACATGTAGACTGCAACATCTTGTTGATATCAGTCAGGATGAGAGAGAGAGAGATAGAGAGAGAGAGAGAGAGAGAGAGAGAGAGAGAGAGAGAGAGAGAGAGAGAGAGAGCACCTCCAGGTCTCAATATTGACACTCAGATCTCAAACAGTTATGTGGGGCAGAAAATTTTACCTACATTATGTACAAACCTCATCATGTCACTGAAATATCATCAAATGCAGCCGGAGATACATTGGAGCAATGTGGCAATGTCTCAGTTATGAACCTTTTGATATTGTCGTCTTGTTATTGTCTGGAGCAACATGTTCTTCATATAAATGATTAAAATAGATCATCTTCAGCTTCCCATAGTGAATCTGGTATCAAGAGTGAGATGAATGTATTCCCACCTCTCTTGAATAAACTTCCTGCCACATACTATTTCTGAAAAGGCCACATAGATTTCAACAATGAGGACAGTATATATAACACAACCTTGATATAACAAACCAGTAGATCCTCAAACGATAGCTACGCAGATGATCTGCAAGGCAGGGAGCACTGATCCAAACGTAAGTCCACAAAAAAGAAAAACAATGGTGAGTCAATATTGCTCATGCTGGTAATAGATTAACTCAGAATAGAAATACTCTAGAAAACTTAACATGGGAAGGGTAAAAGCCTTGGTTTAGGCAAACGTGTTGGAATTGAAGCAACCATTAGATGGCATTAACGACATTGGCTTGGGAGCCTTGATCGGAGAAAAATTACAGGTCATTCCAAGCAGCTTGGTTGGCAAGCTGCGGGAAGTCAGTTCGCCAAAACATTGGCAACCAGTGCGCGCAGCTGTCGTCGGTGGGCTACCGGGATTGAGCAGTGTGTCGCTCCAGTGTCAATCGGGAGGCTTGCTCCCTCGCCACTGACGTGTCCTCTCTTTGACAGTTCTCAGGAGTCAGGATTGATCAGCACGTCACACGGTCGTACACCTGCAGGCTCTCCTATGTATCAGCCCAAAAGTTTCACAGTCTACCACTTCAGTATATGAGAAAATCAAACGGAACCAATTCGGTGGAACGACCTGGTTCCGGCTAAGATTAAAAATTACCTTCCAGCAATTAACTGGGGTGAGGCATGGATTTGTAGATCAAAGAATCCAAAATATGTTTGAGAGTTAGTCAGACGTACACGTACCTGTATGTATATAACATGTAGACAGCTACAGAATATTAAAAATGTTCATACACGAGCACTATTTGGTGTCAACAGAAAACCAAGAATACACACACAACAGATGAACATAGGCGTGCTTCCACAGCCAAAGCCAAGACATTAGAAGATGAAACGGGACCTGTAGGACTCTAAGCAAGTTGAGAATGGCTAGACGTACAGCTTGGAAGACCAAACCAGCGGGAACAAAAAGAGGAAACGACTCCAAATCGGTGAAACGCCGGCTAAGATTAGCGATTAACAACTGAAACCTCGCCGCATCCGTTTGCTCACATCTTCCTCGACCCCCTCACAGCCGCCGTCACACTCGGCCATGCTGCCCTGCCTTCTCTCCCCCATAGTCGCCACACGTCCTATCTTCTCATCTCTTTCTCTCGAATCGGTCAACCAACAGGTGGAAGGAGCCGAGCAGCCATCCGGCTATTGGGCGAAGATACATGTGCTAGCTGCGGTGGGAATGGGGAGCATAGGAGATCGGCAGATTTGTTAGACGGATCAAGAAGATAAACCGGGGGGCGGCATAGGACGGGTTGGGAATTAAAAGGTGGAAGTGGAAGTGGAAGGGAAGGGGAAGGGGAAATTTTTGTGAGATCGGTTGACTTGCGAGAGCGCAGAATCAGGGAGAGAGAAAGGACGCTCGTGAGGCCAGAATGGGCAGGCTCTCTCTTGGGTCCTACCGGCAGTAACTGAAACTAACGTGGCTGTTTTCTCCTGTGGTGGGCCCCGTATGTAAGTCTCTAACTAAATGTTGATGCGGCAGTGCTGCTGATGTGGACATGCTGCATGCCAAGAGAAATATGATAGTGGGGATGATCTATTTAAGTATTATAGATTTGCAGAGAACCCCCGCGAAAATAAATACTCAACCCGCCGCGGTCTTAAAGCAGATTGAGAGCCGAAAAAGTATCAGAATAACTCTGTACTTATGCATAATATGAGATTGCTACCGATAACCCTTCACAAACCCCTTCGTCACTTTGCCTCTGGCTGTTCATGTTCTTGGGTCTCGACGCAGAAGGGAGAGACGCATGGCGAGTTGCTGCGGAGGCGATCTACATTGGATGGAGCCACGTCCTCACGGCATTGGTGCCAAGTTTCCTCCGGATTACGGTGTGTAATCGAGCTCTACCGCCGTTGACGCGATGATTTGTTCACTGTCTCCCCTATGTCCTCCTAGGGTTTTGATCGTGTATGACCTTGAGTGAAATTGAGATTAAATTTCTGTATGTTGGGGGCGTTTGGATCACAATATGTGATGATCTTTGTGCTGTGTTCATATGTAAAGTTTCAGTTAGTTTTCCTTTGCGTGCTCATGACGTGAATTAAATTCAAAAACTAGTTCATGTCTTGTGTTGTTTAGATTGAATGCTCCCTACTATTTATGTGTCGGTTGTAGTAGCGTTGATTCACTTGAATCGGTAGTAATAAGTGCGAGAAACACAGAAGGTCTGATGGCTGTCATATAGGTTCAGAAACTATGAAGTTCAGAGAAGTTTCAAAGTTTCAGATTTGGAACAGTGTTTCATGTATGGTCTGTCACTTGATTTTGAACACAGTTTCATGTATGGTTTGTCACTTGATTTGGAACAGAGTTTCAAGATTGGTAGGGTGTTTCATGTATGTCTGTCACTTGATCTGGTGGCTGTTATATATGTTTAGAAATTATGAAGTTCGGAGTATTTTCATGCTGCTATGCTCTAAAGATATATTGATGTTATATAGGTTTAGAAATTATGAAGTTCAAAGTACAGATTGCATGTTGATGTATTGTAAAGAAACATTGTTTTTTAACAGTATGGTATTTGTACAGATTTGCAATGCTTTGTTAGTTTATACAGTAAGTGCTGCGCATGTTCAGTAACAACCCCCATGCTTGCTCTTGCGGGAGAAAACTCAAATTTCTTTACTTGTATTTTTGAACACAATGGCATATTTTGTGGGCTAGATGAGAGAAGGACATTTTGGGGAAGCACTCAAAAGGAGTATGATTACAGGGAGAGGAATATCCAAGAGAGTTAAAAGAGGGGCAAGAAATGCTACAACAACAACAACAACAACAACAACAACCAACGTACCTATAGGAGGAAGCAAAGCTGCCAGAGGTGGTGGAAGATCTGCTGTGAGAGGTGGAGCAACTGCTGGTGGAAGAAGGGAAAGCAATGCTGCCGGAGATGGTGGGAGAGGGGGAAGCGATGCTACTAGAGGTGGTGGCAGATGGGGAAGCAATGATTCCAAAGGTGGTGGAAGAGGTGGGAGTAATGCTACAACAAGGGGAAGAAATGCTCCAAGTGGTGGAGGAAGTGTTGGTGGAAGGGGCTGGTGCCACCTTCTGTTTGGAGAAGATGGATCCCTAAATGCTTGAGAAGCAATGCCTGACCTTAATGTAGAAAATGATCCCTAGTCTTGCGGAAGAGATCAATGTCACCCAAAATGTGCCAACTAGTCCTTTTTAAGCACTCCCTCCGTAAACTAATATAATAGCGTTTAGATCACTAAAATAGTGATCCAAACTCTCTTATATTAGTTTGCGGAGGTAGTAGGATGTCAGCAAAGTTCGTCGATGAACTGGCCAATCATGTCGTAGTTCATGTCTGAACTTTATAGGCTCTTTATTTTGTAATCTTCTAAAAACTTGAATGTTGATGTGTTTGTACTTCTAAACTGAATGTTGCTGCGTTGGTACTGTTAAGCTCAATATTATTGCATTGGTATTGCTAATCCAAATGTTGCTGCGAATTTTGAATTTTGTCCATGCAAAATTTTGTACTACTGAACTGAATTTTGTACTGATAAACTGAATTTTGCCAATGGATAATTATGTACTGCTAAACATTCATGTTCTTAACCTGTTCGACAATGAACCTACTATGTTTCTTCATGCCTGTTCACACATGCATACTAAAGTCTGAGTACAGGAGTGGCCCACATGTTAGTGGCTAGAGTATATTTTTTCAAATAACTCCATGGTTTTTTTAAGTACGCACCTGTGTGAGTGAACAGTATAGATATATGAAAGAACAATAGGAGGCGGTGGGATTCGAGAACCTGTGTGAACTGGAATTCCCTAGCGGACGCTCACTGCGTCGAACTGTTGGGGGTTCGCCTAGGGAAATCGACCGATCGATCCACTTGGGCCGGCCCATTTAAATCATTTCAGGGATCCTGGTTTTGCGAAACTTCTAGAGGTTTTTGTTTTTTTTTTCCGGTTTTGGGAACCTTCTAGAAGGTTCCTGAACCAGTTTCTATTTTTTTCTTTAAGTTTTTTCCTTTATTCCTTTTTCTGTTTCATTTTTTCTTTCCTTTTTGTTTTTTCTTTTCCTCGTTTATTTTGTTCAAAACTTTAAAATATTTGTCCGGAATTTTAAAAAAATGTTCTTGTTTTCAAAATTTGTTCACAATTTTCTAAAAATGTTCATGTTTCAAAAAAATGCAGGAATATCCAAAAATGTTCTTGTTTTGAAATTTTGTTCCCAAGTTCAAAAAATGTTCGTGTTTCAAAAAGTTCAAAAATTTTAAAAATGTTCCTATTTTCAAAATATATTTTACAACTAATTATATTTCAGTTTCAAAATATATTCAGGAATTTCAAATTATGTTCTTGTTTTCAAAATTTGTTCACAATTTTTCTGAAAAATGTTCATGCTTAAAAAATGTTCACGGTTTCAACCTTTTATTCGCAATATCAAAGAATGTTCACATGTTTCAAATTTTGTTCCCATTTCCAAAAAAATATAGAAATATGAATTTTATTTGCATTTTTTAATGTCATAAATTTATGCTCTGAA
Organism: Triticum aestivum; assembly: GCF_018294505.1. NCBI lineage: Eukaryota > Viridiplantae > Streptophyta > Magnoliopsida > Poales > Poaceae > Triticum > Triticum aestivum. The sequence goes on along the minus strand of NC_057800.1, from coordinate 21,420,055 downwards.
TTTGAAAAAGGATATTGTTTCCATTTTTGGTCCAAAATTGTTCGTGGTCTCAGAAAATATTCAGGAAGTTCAAAAATTGTTTGCATTTTTTGTAATATCTTCATTTTTTCAGAAAATGTTCAATTTTTAAAGAAATGTTTGCATTTAGGAAATAGTTGGGATTTGTTAAAATTATCTCTGTTTTTGGAAAAACTAGGAATTACAAGAATGGTTCACTTTTCGAAAGAAGTTTGGAATATCAAAAAATATTGCGGCATTTCAAAACTGTTCGCAATTTCAAGGAATGTCCCTAATATGTATTTCCAAATCCCCACCCCACCCCCCCACCCCGGATGTGTGTTATTATAGGATCTTGCGCCTATTATGACCAGCAGCTGATATTTGTTGGATTGGGTATCATGTCGGGAAATTCCTATTTGGCACTGCAGGCGCCGTGCAGCAGGTACTCGCGGACCGGCCCATCTCGCCCCCATTTTTCTGTTTTTTTTACACGCAAAACTGTGCTCGTGAGGAGAATCGTACTCAGGGTAGAATTATTCGCCAACAACCACCGCGCCACTATGCCCGAAGTGATAGCCTTTTCTGCGACCTTTTTTATATCTTCGTTCCTATTTCATTTTTCGTTCTTTCTGTTTCTGTTTTTTTCTTCTTCCTGGAATGATGATGTCTTTAAAATTCGTGAAATTTTCTTAAAATGGATGATTTTTTTCTCAAAATCCATTATTATTTTTATTCAATTCAATGATTTTTTTCAAATTCGATGAACTTTTCAGTTTTGATGAACTTTTTTGAAACTGGATGAACTTTTTATAAAAATGGATGAACTTTTTGCAAATCAATGTACTTTTTTCCAAATTTGTTAATTTTTTCAAAATCCATGAACTCTTTTCAATTTTGATGAACTTTTTAAAATTGGATGAACTCTTTTTGAAAATGGATGAACTTTTTTCAAATTCGATGAACTTTCTCAAAAAAGGATGAACCTTTTTCAAATCAATGAATTTTTTTCAAAATCGATGAACTTTTTTCAATTTTGATGAATTTTTAAAAAATTGATGAACTATTTTTAAAAATTGATAAGCTTTTTCGGAATGTGATGAACTCTGTTTCATAAAATAAACAACCATTTCCAAAAAAAATTCAGATAATTCAAAATATAATAAATAGTGCAGATACAATGTTCTTTAAGTTTTTGCGTTCCTATTAATCACTACCGCTTAGCAGCTCTGGTGGTTAACAAAGCACTTCGTTGGTTGTCCTGGCATGGCCTGGGTTCGATTTTTGGTAGCCGCACCTTTTCTGTGTGCGTTTTTCGCGAGACTTTTTTCTACTTTTTTTTTTCTGAACAGGAGCTCCCATCATGTCGTGGCTAATAGCCTGTGTTGGGCAGTCTCGGGATTGAATCCTGCAAGTTGCCGATTTTTTTCATTTTGTTGTGTCGATAGGAAACAACAAGCGCACGTCGGTGGGCCGGCCCAGGAGGGCTGCCTGTGCGAACCCCTGCCATTCTGCCGCAAACTGCGGCAGCTAGGATGTCCCGTATGAACTTACCTCTCCCAATGGCATCTGATGATTCTGAAGCATAACTATATTTTATATCCCTTCTCTTAAAATATGTGGGCCTGTCAGCTCAAATGGCCTATGATCATGCAGCCCATTTTGCACCTTTATTTTTTAGAATATTATTGATCTACGGATTACAAAATTGTTTCTATAATTTGAAATAATATAAATATTTGTAAAATTAAATTTAAGATATTATATAAAACTGTACTGCATTTTTTTGGCAAAGACGGTACTACTCATAGATGACCAATTTAACATAAAAACGGAGCCGCTAGGACTCGAACCATATGAGGAAAATTAACATAAAAGGGAGATGCTTGGTCTCAAACCTGCAACCAATGAATAGAACACATACCGATCTAGCAACTACACACCTTTGAAGCTCTATTGTCTAGTGTGGAGTATGGATAACAATATTTTTTGAACCAGGATGTATGTGGAGCTTAAATGGGCTGCGGATACTACGGCCCATTTTGCACACGCTATTTTCTTTAAGATGTTTGTAAAACTTAAGTAATGAAGTTATGTTCAAATATTTGTGTGTTAAAAATATTATAAATAAAAAATATAATTATTAAATAAAAAATTATAAGCCTGAGTATTGTATAAAAAAATATCCAGTAAAACGTAAGTAATAAAAACATTTAAGATATTTTTTAAGATATTCTTAAACATATGTAATAAAATTATGTTCAAATATTGGTGTGTTAAAAATATTATACATACAAACGATGCTTTGTGAATAAAAAAATTAAGTATAAACATGTGTGCGTACTAGAGACGACTGAATATTCATATCATCGGTTTAAATTTAAAACTATGAATATTTATAGGAACATGGAACTATACAAATGTGCGTAAATGTTTTGCACAATTAAAATAATATTGTTGAATTGAAATTTTACAAGTATTTGTATTATTTTAAATTATACAAACATTTTTGTAATTCATAAATATATAATTATTTTTCAAATAATACACAAACAGTTTTGAAAGGAATTTATTTTTTTGTATTTACAGTGTTTATAACATGCGAATTTTAAACATTACTTTTACTACTGAGATCATAATTTACATAAAATTTCTTAAAAAATGGAAGTAAATGCAAAGTGCATAATGGGTTGCACTGATCATAGTTCATTAGAGCTGACAGGCCCACATGTTATAAGCGACAGAATATATAATGTAGTTATCCTCTAGGATGTTTTAAGAAAAATAGTTATCCTCTAGACTCATTGGATATCCTTAGGCATGGTGGTTACAGCGTGCGCGCGTCTTTAGTTGGTGGCGGGTTCGAATCCTGCCACCTCGTCGCCTGGGTCTCACCTGGGCTTTTCTGCATACTTAAAGATAACCAGGGAGTTATATGAAAAAAATGTACCCAGCCACTGACATATGGACCACTCTCATGTTTGCATGCCACACAGACATGGTGTACACCAGATGTAGTAGAAAGCACCGTATTTGCATCACACAACAAGTTAGATGACCATAAATACATATTTTAAAAGTCTTAGCATCAAACTTAACATCCAACGCACATTTATAACTAACACCGATATTACCTCATTGTGAGAGACTATAACTACCATAACATAGATGTTTGCCTGATAGGGGGTATTATGTCAGATTACGTGCACTAATAATGTTGCTTACAATTGTGTATGTTTATACAAATTTCCTCACTAAAATATTGATCAATTTCGCATGGGTTTTCTGTGGAAGTATATGTAGTCTCTATTATGATTTATAAACTTTTCTCATTGATAATTGGTGTGCCTGAGTTTGAGTACTCGCTACCCATTCTGTCAGTTTGGGACATATGAACTGAAATGAGATCGAGCGACTTTCCTCACAAAAATAGCATGTTCCAAGTTGTAGATACTAGAACAAATCTCCATCATAAATATTATCATCGTCACAAATAGGGGATGTAAGAGTTGGGTAAAATTGTCAATGACAGTGTATTCTAGATGATGAAACAAACCTTACCAGGCTCGCATCTGGATGATGAGCGGGGTGTGCAGGCCACTAGCCAATTGGTTGGCACTTAGTTCCCTTGCCATCGCACTATTAGTAGAAGTATGAAGTATATATGAAATCTGAAATATCAACTGCTATGTTGCCTATCAAAACTGTTAAATTCCATATCCTGTAGTGATTGTGTTATGTGGCCTATGAAAACTGCCACGTTACCTATCATCAGGTAAATTGGTGTTCTTGTGAAGCAATTCATCACAATCAGCAAGAAACTCTTAGTTTTCATGTCTTAGTAAACTAAGCTTTCTATTTTGTTTATTTGCTGTTCATTTTAGTCCCGCAAAGAAATATTTGGGGATGCGGTTTTGATTTGCTTCAATCTGTAGTTATCGGCAGTATGCACGGACTAATCAGCAAAACGTCAAAAATTGACCGTAACAACTATGTACAGAACCGGTCCAACAAATATTGGGCCTCTTTGCGAATCAAATATATCAATATTTATACTAAATTTTAATCCTTGTTTATAAGTCAATTTTCCAACTCACAATGATAACTAATTGTTATGGTAAATTTAAATTATTACTTTTATAATAAAAATACATTTCTGAATAAAATATGCCTTAAAACATGTTTAAATCAATTCAACTTAAATGTGACAATAATAAATGACAAAATTCCATGTCCTCTTGTATTATTTTGCGAATCTTGTATTAATGTAGCATATATGTATGTTTGTGTCGTTAACTATCTTAATATTATGTGATATACAAAGATATGTTGATAATGAATTTTACGATTTGATATATACAAATAGAAAAATCTAGAGTACATGAGATGTTTATGAGGTTGCTACCTAATAATTGGCATGCTGCTTTATTCATATTTTTGGTCAAATATGTGAAACATATTATGGTGGGTTCAATAATAATGTTGATGTGCTGCATGTAATATGTACTTGGTATTCAAATACTATTACTCCATGTTGTACAATTTTTAAAGTGCTTACCAAAGAGAGGGACCAGCATTATATAAGTAAAACTGATTTATAATGTGAACTTGCTGTTACAAATTGGGTCTCTTATTTTGTTTAGATATCCAACGATCTCTATATAATTGGAGACACTTGGAGGTAACACTTTTTCTCTAATAATGTTTTTAGGGGTTTTCTCTAATAATGTGGTGATTAATATGCACACTTAGTGTAGTGTGTGTGCTCGCGCGCCCTCGCCATTGGGCCTGAGATCATCGTTTTCTCGCCCCGTGGGTTCGCTCTAACATCAAGGAGCAACAAAACAAGATTGGTGTTGGCTATGATTACTCACACTCACTAAAGAAGACAACCGAGAGTAGAGACTCAAATTTCAAGCCATGTAGGAGAAGCTCAAAGGTGCAACTGCTTGGGACATTTTATGGAGGTATGTCTATATAGCACACCTTAGTTAGCGTCTAACTACAAAAGGTCGCCCAGTGGATGACCAACCTTGGTCATGCTCATGGTGTAGTTATTAGGAGACTTATTTCAATTTGTTTTCGAGAAAGATGTCCAGCTTCTTCATTCCAATCATCATGGGTCATTGCTTCTTCGTGTTTTAGGTTGTAATTTACATTGTTAGATATTAGATTGGTTCTTACATTCCATTGATAAGTGTGTGCTTGATATTAACTATTCATTGTATGTACCTAGTATTTTTTTTTGAGACACTGTATATGTACCTACGAATAGTATTTATTGTATGTACATAAACGGGCCCCTATGTTTAATTACCAACCGTAGGCCTGATAACCATCTATTGATGTTTACCCCCATACTTCAACACATGACACCATGTTAAAAGCGGTCCCAAGATGTGCGGTCTAGTTTAGGTGTGGCTGCACCATGGCTCCGTGCAAAATTTCCGACTTAGTGAAACTTGCGATGTGTTTTTTGGGTGTATTGTAACAAGTTAGTGCTGGTGCTTGTAGTAGTCTCGAGGAATTACTCAAACAGAGTTACTATAATAGTAAACATTATGTGCTTAATTTCTTGTTCAAAAACTCAAAATGATTGATTCTTATTTAATGGAAGTTCTTGATCTTCATGTTCTATCGTAGTACAATCTCCGAGTGTGGCTTGGTGATGATTTTAACTGAAAATGGTTTAGGGCTCATCCAAGGCGAACAACAAGACATGGTAGCATTAGAAGATTGCAGAGTGTCAAGGTGAGGAAATGAGTAGAGAGAGCCTAGCAAGAGAAGATCATGGAATCTTTCAAGACGATTTTGTCCTCATTCCTATTTCCAACTATGTTAGCACTATTCACAAGTAACTTCTCTTCGACAAACACGCGAAACCTTTCTTGATTACATTGTTTACTCGGGGTGCGGGTGGGGGGGGGGGGGGCTGCTCATTCTGCTTGCTATGGTGTCGTGGCATCGAGTCGAGGATGGACCAGGAAGGACAACTATGGTGTCTCGACTTATACTGGGGCGGTTATCTATGTGTTTGGTGTGCTCGTGTATTGCTATGTTCTACTTTGCAGAGTCCTACCAGTTCATGGCCTTGTGCAGGAGTGTCGTGTCTATTTCATCTTGGGAACAACCATGCTTTGGGAAAACTTGTTCAAGGTCAGTATTGTATTTTTCTCACTCGAGTTTACTTACTGAATTGTAATTATTCACTGCCAGACTAGCATTAAATGCTTGGGGTATTACGATGCAGTGAGGTGCAGTCCACTTTGGAGGTCAAGCAGTTGAATTTCATTGATTTGGCAAACCCGCAGAGGATTCGGAGGCACCTTTCTTGTGCATAATTGATCAACTGTAGAACATCTCTTGTTGAGCAAAAACTGGAAAGTTGTAGTACAACCTTTGTTGAGCTAAACTGTTCACCTGTAGCACATCTCTGGTTGAGCAAAACTGTTCAAGCTACATCACATCTTTAGATGCTTAGATCATCCATGTTTTTTTAACACAGATCGTCCATCTTGTTTGCTGCTTGTCTGCCAGAGTTGTAGCAGAATGGATACGAACACTCCTTCTTGAACATAACTATCCAGCATCTTCTTTCAGCTTGTGTACATATTCCTTCGTTTGAGTATTTATGGATACTCACTTAAGTGTACATATACATATTCTTTGAGCCACCTTATAAGCACATACTCGCTCCGTCCCCAAATCTTGAGACACTTAGTTTAGGACGGAGAGAGTATTTCTTTGTTTGTAGCCTAATTGTATAGCCGATCAATTTGTGGCTTAACTGTAATGTCGTTTACTTTGTGTCTTAAGTGTCCATATTCCACTGAAGCATCACCGAAGAAAATTTTCGTAAAATCTAAACAATGTTGGCAACATTTGAAAAATGTTATTGAATTTTAAAAAGTTCACAAATCAAAGAAAAAATAGTCTAGGATTATAAATGAAGAAATTAAAAATGAACTCCAAATAAAAAGAGACAAGAAAAGGAAAAACATTTAAACCGATGGAGACAAACAGATAAGAAAAAAAAACGAGTGAACACAAAAAAACTGTTTTCTGTATATTTGGTCCAAGGCAGCACGACGTGGGTTGGTGCTTCTACTGCTCTGGTCTCTCGGAGCATCTACACCCGCGGACGCGTCCCGACACATCCGAGTACCTTTCATCCCTTAGATCCATGCAAAGCATGCAGAAGAAATCTGACGTACTACGCATATCATCCTGGTCTATACTACGCTTCGTCGTCAGAGATGTGCAGATCTCTGTGTCGGGCGCCGGGTAGATGGGATAGTAGGACGGCTCCGGCTCCTCCTCCTCGTCCATATAGGAGAGCATCTCGTCGACGTCCGCTCCCTGCTGCGCCTCCGCCTTCGCCTGGAGTGAATCGAGGACTGCCTGCTCCCTCGCCTGCCGATCCTACTCCGCGTCCTCCTCGTCGTCCTCCTCCTCCGGATCCACCGTGTTCGGAGGTAGCCCCGCGACAATCTGGGCTTCACGCCTTGCCCGGATCTACTCCAGGAGCTATAGCCGGCACTCCGTCGTTAGATAAGAATAGCTCCTGACCCGTCGGCGTGTTGTCATGGCTACTTGATTGTGGAGACGAGTTTCAGACCGACATGTTTCCCAGTGTTTTTCTGAGGGACCCGCATGTCAGTCCGATGTGGCGGACGCACCCTGTGGCACCCGGGCCTCCCCATATCTGCCTCAAATTTGCGCTGGATATGAGGCTTGCCGGTCAGCCCAGGCGTTTCTTTAGCACAGTAGAGGCGCAAGCGCTCATATACACGTGCATACACTCACCCCTATAGCACATCCGACAGACTGAGCCGGCATATCTATCTTAAAATTTACGAAGTCGCCGTAGGCACCTCGTCGTCGACGGGAACGTCTCCTCTCACTGAATGCGCATCGCCGAAAATCCTGAAATAAATCCAGGAATAAATGCGAGCACCAGGATTTGAACCCTGATGAGCTGGGGATACCACAGTTCGTCTAACCATCCAACCACAGGTTAGTTTGCGTCAGCCCGGGCGTTTAAGACCCGTTTGAGGAGCCCGTCTGGGTCACAATTTTTTGACCGGGTCGTCCGCTTGGACTTTTGAGGCGTCCGGCTGTAGATGCTATGATCGTCGCTCTACGCCCCATGCCAGTGTCTCAACCTTGCTGCGGTGTGGTCGTGCCGGTCCTCGCTCCTGTCCCCTTGGGGAGCTTTCCCTGCTCTCACCGGTTCCCCGTGGCTCACCGCACATTTTTAAATTCATGGATTTTTACCAATTTTGTTCATTTCATGTAATCTACTTGTAATAAATTATTTCCTCAAGAAAAGACTTGTAATGAATTATTGTTGGGCCCATCTTCTAGATGCAAAGTCGTGGTGAAGTGAAATTCTTCTCGACGAAAGAATTGCTAGTATGATAAAAAGAAACAAATGGAAGAAGAGGGAGACTAAACAGGAAACGGAAAACAGAACTGAAATACAGGTAGCCAAATAGCCAAACGCCACTAATGCCACGAGTCATTTTAGCACGTTTCTATTCAACATATCTGAAAAGCAGGAAGGTAGTTACACTACACAAGCGTCATATTACAAGATCAGCAAGATCACTATCTAAACTGGAAGCAAATGTTATACTAGCATATAAGATCAGATAGGCACTCGGCGTTTCTTCCTCCCGGACAAGTTAACACTTTGAGGTAGATCTTGAACAGAACTTGCAACGAAGTGTTCAAACCTTGTGTAAGGGGGTATCCTTGATTCCCATGCCAACAGACTGAACTCCCCTTTTGGTCTGTTATTCGGGTTTACCAGCAGTTCTCCAAGTGTCACCGTTTCCTTTTTCAACAGATCATTATTAGTCAGTCTGTTGCTGCTATTAGTACAGTTGGTGATGCGAACTGCAGACGACGGATGCAAAGCGAAGTCAGTTATGTCCACCGGATGACCTTGTTCAAAGAGCAGATATGGATATACACCGTGCTCGGATAGGTTCTTCTGAATCACTCGTTTGGTTTTGCCCAGTACGCAAAGCCAGAATTGAACATCCAGATTCCTTCTGAACACATCCGCGAATGCATTCGTCGTGACGAGTGATCCTCCTGCCTGAAATATCTTTGCAAATTCTTCCGCGATCCGCACTAGCTGCGGGTGCTCTGATGGGTCTGCACTGCCAAACGTGAGTGTCTTGAAGAGGTACCAAAACTCCTCATAGGAGAGGTGACTGAGACAAATTGGCTTCACTGTCCCAAATCTTGCTATCCTTTGAAGCTTGCTTATGATGATCACCTTGCTTCCTTTGCTCATTCTTCTAAGAAAGGAGTAAAACTTCGCCCAATCCTCCTCAACTACATCTGAAACAAAATCAACAACCACCAAAGTGGTCCCTGATATGGTCCTCCTTCCATGCTCGATTATTCTCAAGAGACTATCTCCGTTTAAATGCAAAATAGAAGCGAAATATGAGCGGGCCCTCTCGTTGTCGCAGACATGAGCAACCAACGTTTTCTTTCCGACCGCGACGCCACCAATGATCGGGAGCACGGCTGGAAAATCACCGGGAGGGTCATGTTGCAGCAAGAAGCTCAAGAGTTGCTGCTTCTCTACGTGCCGGCCAAACATGAAGTGGTCCGTATAAAGGTAGGCATCATAAGGCCTGCCAGACATCCGCTCACATCCACCCAGAAACACAACAAATTCTGCCATGTTTGCGACAACAATCTCCAAGCTTTTCAAGGCACCATGTAAGTCCGGGTGAATGGATCTGTCCTTTTCTTTAGACGCAGTTCTTCGAGGACGCTTGAAAGGGAAGGATAAATATGAGACGCTGGATGAGTCGCTAACCTCGTCGATGATACTACTCTCAAGTAGTTGTTGGACATTGAAGGCGTCCAGTACATGATGGCCTCGGTACATGGCCTCCGAGAGCATCTTGAGCTGCATCAGCATCCCGGAGTTGGCGATGCATCGCCGATCCGCTTCCTCGACGACGGTGCCAACTCTAATCAGGAGATGCTGAAGCTTCTCCGCCAACTTCTCCTCCTCTAGTTGTGTATGGCTATGGGACTGATACTTGTTCATCAGGAAGGAGATGAACCGGCTCACAAGTTCACTTGTAACGGCAGAAATGGCGACCTCCATGGCGATGGAGTTGATTGTTCGCGCGGAAAGCGATAGGGAAGCTCGGCTTTCAGATGAGCTTGGTCGTGATGAGTGCAAAGGCTGCTTGCTTGCCCGAATTGGCCTCTGCCACTGGACACACAAGTCTCCATCCGACATCCGTGACATCAAGGGTCACACCGCATGGCACGCCAACTACGACGGTATATATCCATAGAATTCAGCTGTTCAAAACACACTCGTTCTCCCTCCGTTCAACAACATGTTTTTCTCATTTGCAAATATTAGTGGTAACATTTTATTTATACTAATTAGAGGCTATTTCCAATCACCATGGTAACTCGTTAATTTAGAAAAGGCTTGATGATTCAGACGCGGCGATTTGGCTCCCTGATGCCCCTGTGGATGAAGAAATTTCAAAATAATTAATCTGAATCCAAACTTTTTTAACATGCAAGATGCACATGCCAAACTTAGCGGTGTTTGGACATTTGAGTAGCTTTCAAAAGAAGAAAAACAGGCATGTGTGGAAGTTTTAGAAAATGCATTGTTTGAAGCTCATTTTGTCTTTTTTGCCACGAGCTCCTCGAATCTCATTTACCCACGAAATTTGGCATGCACCTGGCTCACTCAAACAACTTGCATGAAAAAAATCAGATTTTTTTGAACATATTTGCTATTTTTTTTTATTTTACTGTTCAGTGGAAGCAGATGAGCCCGGGCTCAAAGATGAATTATCGTGATGATTCTTACTACTCATTGGGAGACCTCCACCTCCGTAAATTTTATTTCTATAAACTTCGTCAAATTTTACAGAGTTTGGCATTAAAATCTAAGACAGGCTACATTTTGAGGCGAAGAGAGTACAATTCGTCTATAGAAATTACATGTAGCTTTTTTAGGGAGAGAACAACTTGAGCATCTGCACTGACTCGTCACTTACTTCAAACAGATTGGGCTGTTTTACGCCTTGTCGTCGACAGGAACGTCTCCTTCCACTAAAAGCGCATCGCCGAAAATCTTGAAATGAATCCAGGAATAATGCGAGCACCAGGACTTGAACCCTTGTGGGCTGCGGATACCACTGTCCCTCTAACCATCCAACCACAGGTTGGTTCGCATGTGTTATAGCTTCAAAAGGTTGTTGTTTCTACTTCAGATCATCACACAAGGGAAACTAGTTCAATTTTTTCTAGGCAGAAAACTAGGGTAAATCTTGTTTGGCGCTATAAGCGTCAAGGAGAGTGCAATTGGTTTTTGTTTGAGACAAAGAGAGTGCAATTGGTATGAGGGGCACACCCCCAGCAAGCAGATTTAGGTAGTGGGCTGTCCCATGTAGCAGGGCATGTTTGAACACCCCCCCCCCCCCCCCCCCCCGCCCCCTCCTCCACCGCCTGATTTTGTGAAGATTCTAGAAAGTTTAGCGCGTGGTTTTTCTTTTTCTTTTCTATATTTTCCTTCCTGTTCTTTCTGGTTTTTTCTTTTTTTCCATTTTCCTTTGTTTTATGTTTCCTCTTTTATTTTTTTATTTTAAAATTCATGATTAAAAAAAATTGCAACTTTTTTCTAGCTGTGACATTTTGAATCAACAATTTTGTTTCAAATCTATGGACACTTTTATGTTCACTAACAATTTTCAAATTTATGAACATTTTTAACTCATGAGTATTTTTTTAAAATCCATGAACATTTTTTATTTCACTAAGGCCACATAGCAGTAGCAGCCAAACTTGCTCAGAAAACAAATGAGCGCCAAATTGACCGATGAGCGAGCGAACTGTTGGGTTTCATAGTAATTTCAAAAAAATTCCTACGCACACGCAAGATCATGTGATGCATAGCAACGAGAGGGGAGAGTGTTGTCTACATACCCAACGCAGACCGACTGCGGAAGCGCTGACACAACGTAGAGGAAGTAGTCGTACGTCTTCACGATCCAACCGATCAAGTACCGAAACTACGGCACCTCCGAGTTCGAGCACACGTTCAGCTCGATGACGATCCCCGGACTCCGATCCAGCAAAGTGTCGGGGAAGAGTTCCGTCAGCACGACGGCGTGGTGACAATCTTGATGCACTACAGCAGCAGGGCTTCGCCTAAACTCCGCTACAGTATTATCGAGGACTATGGTGGCAGGGGGCACCGCACACGGCTAAGGAATAGATCACGTGGATCAACTTGTGTGTTCTAGGGTGCCTCTACCTCAGTATATAAAGGACCAAAGGGGGGGAAGGCTGGCCGGCCACAAGGGGTGCGCCAGGAGAGTCCTACTCCCTCCGGGAGTAGGATTCCCCCCCCCCCCCCCCCCCCAATCCTAGTTGGAATAGGATTCGCGGAGGGGGAAAAGAGAGAGGGGGGGCCGGCCACCTCTCCTAGTCCTAATAGGACTAGGGGAAGGGGGAGGCGCACAGCCCATGTAGGGCTGCCTCTTCTCTTTTCCACTAAGGCCCATCATGGCCCATTTAGCTCCCGGGGGGTTTCGGTAACCTTCCCGGTACTCCGGTAAAATCCCGATTTCACCCGGAACACTTCCAATGTCCAAATATAGGCTTCCAATATATCAATCTTTATGTGTCGACCATTTCGAGACTCCTCGTCATGTCCGTGATCATATCCGGGACTCCGAACAACCTTCGGTACATCAAAATGCATAAACTCATAATATAACTGTCATCGTAACCTTAAGCGTGCGGACCCTACGGGTTCGAGAACAATGTAGACATGACCGAGACACGTCTCCGGTCAATAACCAATAGCGGGACCTGGATGCCCATATTGGCTCCCACATATTCTACGAAGATCTTTATCGGTCAGACCGCATAACAACATACGTTGTTCCCTTTGTCATCGGTATGTTACTTGCCCGAGATTTGATTGTCGGTATTCCAGTACCTAGTTCAATCTCGTTACCGGCAAGTCTCTTTACTCGTTCTGTAATACATCATCCCGCAACTAACTCATTTAGTTGCAATGCTTGCAAGGCTTTAAGTGATGTGCATTACCGAGAGGGCCCAGAGATACCTCTCCGACAATCGGAGTGACAAATCCTAATCTCAAAATACGCCAACCCAACATCTACCTTTGGAGACACCTGTAATGCTCCTTTATAATCACCCAGTTACGTTGTGACGTTTGGTAGCACCCAAAGTGTTCCTCCGGCAAACGGGAGTTGCATAATCTCATAGTCATAGGAACATGTATAAGTCATGAAGAAAGCAATAGCAACATTCTAAACGATCGGGTGCTAAGCTAATTGAATGGGTCATGTCAATCAGATCATTCAACTAATGATGTGACCTCGTTAATCAAATAACAACTCTTTGTTCATGGTTAGGAAACATAACCATCTTTGATTAACGAGCTAGTCCAGTAGAGGCATACTAGTGACACTCTGTTTGTCTATGTATTCACACATGTATTATGTTTCCGGTTAATATAATTCTAGCATGAATAATAAACATTTATCATGATATAAGGAAATAAATAATAACTTTAATATTTCCTCTAGGGCAATTGCACCAGTATTGTCACAAAAGATTTTCATTGGACCCGATGCACTAGGTATGACACCTAGATCGGATATGAACTCCTTCATCCAGACTCCTTCGTTCGCTGCTTCCGAAGCAGCTATGTACTCCGCTTCACATGTAGATCCCGCTACGACGCTTTGTTTAGAACTGCACCAACTGACAGCTCCACCGTTTAATGTAAACACGTATCCGGTTTGCGATTTAGAATCGTCCGGATCAGTGTCAAAGCTTGCATCAACGTAACCTTTTACGACGAGCTCTTTGTCACCTCCATATACGGGAAGCATATCCTTAGTCCTTTTCTGGTATTTCAGGATGTTCTTAACCGCTGTCCAGTGATCCACTCCTGGATTACTTTGGTACCTCCCTGCTAGACTTATAGCAAGGCACACATCAGGTCTGGTACACAGCATTGCATACATGATAGATCCTATGGCTGATGCATAGGGAACATCTTTCATATTCTCTCTATCTTCTGCAGTGGTCGGGCATTGAGTCTTACTCAACTTCATACTTTGTAACACAGGCAAGAATCCTTTCTTTGCTTGATCCATTTTGAACTTCTTCAAAATCTTGTCAAGGTATGTGCTTTGTGAAAGTCCAATCAAGCGTCTTGATCTATCTCTATAGATCTTTATGCCTAATATGTAAGCAGCTTCACCGAGGTCTTTCATTGAAAAACTCTTATTCAAGTATCCCTTTATGCTATCCAGAAATTCTATATCATTTCCAATTAGTAATATGTCATCTACATATAATATCAGAAATGCTACAGAGCTCCCACTCACTTTCTTGTAAATACAGGCTTCTCCAAAAGTCTGTATAAAACCAAATGCTTTGATCACACTATCAAAACGTTTATTCCAACTCCGAGAGGCTTGCACCAGTCCATAAATGGATCGCTGGAACTTGCACACTTTGTTAGTTCCCTTTGGATCAATAAAACCTTATGGTTGCATCATATACAACTCTTCTTCCAGAAATCCATTCAGGAATGCAGTTTTGACATCCATCTGCCAAATTTCATAATCATAAAATGCGGCAATTGCTAACATGATTCGGACAGACTTAAGCATTGCTACGGGTGAGAAGGTCTCATCGTAGTCAATCCCTTGAACTTGCCGAAAACCCTTTGCGACAAGTCGAGCTTTGTAGACAGTAATATTACCGTCAGCGTCAGTCTTCTTCTTGAAGATCCATTTATTCTCAATTGCTTGCCAATCATCGGGCAAGTCAACCAAAGTCCATACTTTGTTATTATACATGGATCCCATCTCAGATTTCATGGCTTCAAGCCACTTTGCGGAATCTGGGCTTACCATCGCTTCTTCATAGTTCGTAGGTTCATCATGATCTAGTAGCATGACTTCCAGAACAGGATTACCGTACCACTCTGGTGCGGATCTCGCTCTGGTTGATCTACGAGGTTCAGTAGTATCTTGACCTGAAGTTTCATGATCAACATCATTAGCTTCCTCACTAATTGGTATAGATGTCGCAGAAACAGTTTTCTGTGATGTACTATCTTCCAATAAGGGAGCAGGTACAGTTACCTCGTCAAGTTCTACTTTCCTCCCACTCACTTCTTTCGAGAGAAACTCCTTCTCCAGAAAGTTTCCGAATTTAGCAACAAAAGTCTTGCCTTCGGATCTGTGATAGAAGGTGTATCCAATAGTTTCCTTTGGATATCCTATGAAGACACATTTCTCCGATTTGGGTTCGGGCTTATCAGGTTGAAGTTTTTTCACATAAGCATCGCAGCCCCAAACTTTTAGAAACGACAACTTTGGTTTCTTGCCAAACCACAGTTCATAAGGCGTCGTCTCAACGGATTTTGATGGTGCCCTATTTAACGTGAATGCGGCTGTCTCTAGAGCGTATCCCCAAAACGATAGCGGTAAATCAGTAAGAGACATCATAGATCGCACCATATCTAGTAAAGTACGATTACGACGTTCGGACACACCATTACGCTGTGGTGTTCCGGGTGACGTGAGTTGCGAAACTATTCCACAATTTTTCAAATGTACACCAAACTCGTAACTCAAATATTCTCCTCCATGATTAGATCGTAGAAACTTTAATTTCTTGTTACGATGATTTTCATCTTCACTCTGAAATTCCTTGAACTTTTCAAATGTTTCAGACTTGTGTTTCATTAAGTAGATATATCCATATCTGCTTAAGTCATCTGTGAAGGTGAGAAAATAACGATATCCGCCACGAGCCTCAATATTCATCGGACCACATACATCTGTATGTACGATTTCCAACAAATCTGTTGCTCTCTCCATAGTACCGGAGAACGGTGTTTTGGTCATCTTGCCCATGACACTACTAGAAAAAGGGCTATAGATGGGATTGATACTAATGGAGCACCACCTACTGATACGCCATTAGAGTTGAAACTACTAATGGCGCACCTGGCCCCGGGTGCGCCATTAGTATCAAAAAAAAATTTAACTAGTGCACCTGTCCAAACATACTAATGGCGCATCCAGACACAGTGCACCATTACTAGTTGTAACTAGTAATGGCGCACCTGCCGGAAAGTGCGCCACTAATGTTGTTTTTTTATTATATTTTTTATTCCCTTTTTTGCAAAACTATTAATGGCGCATTGTTCCACCGTGCGCCATTACTAGTTTAAACTAGTAATGGCGCACTATGGGACAGTGCGCCATTAGTATTTTTTTTGCAAAACTATTAATGGCGCACCACCAGGAGGTGCGCCATTAGTAACCTGGATTACTAATGGCGCATTTAGAGTTGGTGCGCCATTAGTAAGTGGGCAGCAACAAGATATTTTGGACAGCCTCTCCTACCCACACTCACTTTCTCCCCACTTCATTCTCTCCACCTCCTCCTTGTCTCGGGTGCCTCCTCTTTTTCACCTCATTTCCACCATAGATTCATTCAATTTAAGTGGTTAAATTACCTTGTTTTGATAGGTAAGTAAGGGGGGAAGCTATATTTATGTTGTTCTCCCTACAACAATGTGCACATGCACTTTTTATGGCCTAGCTAGATCTATGTATGTTCGTGGTGTTGCATATGTTTGTGGTGTTGCATATGTGTTTGTGTTTGGAGGTGTACCGGTATTTGAAATTCGATAGTTGCCAATATTTTGCCGGAATGTTGATTCATTTCCGTTTCGGCGAGAATTTTGGCATTAAGCATTCTTTTTGGTCCTATTTTTAGGGAAAGTCATGCCAAATTTTTTCTTGGTTCTAAAATATCGTTTTGCTCTACCCCGCAGGCGACCATGGTCCGCATGATGACCGAAGGCATCGTGAATAGGTTTTTGAGGTCCGCGAAGGCCGAGATGCTTCAAAAGAACGAGACGGAGATAAGATGTCCGTGTCGAAGATGCAAGCTGAAGAGCCTTATTGCGGACCCGGAATCCGGGCAGGTGCGGGACCACCTGCTCTTGCGTGGTTTCATGGATGGCTATCGGTGGCAAGGTGATGAAGATGACTACGAAGTCGTCCATGGGGGCCGGGCAAGAAATGAGGAAGGGCAGCAAGACAACCACCGCGGCTCGGGCGGGCGAGAAGACGAAGAATCCCCAGGAGATGATCACGACGGTGATGCTGTACACAGTCATCATGTAGAAGATGCAGGACATGATGATGAGGAAGATGCCGGAGCAGTCGACGGGCATGATCATGAAGATGATGATGCCGGCGGAGCAGACGACGCTGGACCATCGATGGGCTGGGTGCAGGACCCTCATATTCAAGAGCTGCTTCTCAAGCAGACGGATAACGCAAGAGCTGCCGCCCGAGAGAAAGCCAAGATGGATCAACTTGAGTTAGACGCGGTTACTCCATTGTATGAAGGATGCAGGCCCGAGGATACCCGCCTGAAAGTAACGCTCATGGCTCTGGAGATGAAGGTAAAACACAAAATGACCGACGCATGCTTCGACGAGAACATGTCATTCTGGCACGAACGTCTTCCCGAGGGGAACAAGTGCCCGACCAGTTTGGAGGAGGCGAAGAAAATCGTGTGTCCTCTGGATTTACCGCACGTGAAATACCATGTGTGCATGAACAATTGCATCATTTATCGGGACGAGCACGCGGAGTCTACCATATGTCCGGTGTGCGGCGTCACTCGATACAAGAAGAGGAAGAAAGCTCCTCGAAAAGTGGTGTGGTACTTTCCGATCACTCCTCGTCTGCAGCGGTATTTCGCGGACCCTAAGGTAGCAAAGCTCCTGCGTTGGCACGCGGATAGGGAGGAGAAGAAGCGAGAAGATGACGCAAATGATCCGGAGATAGATAAAAAAGACAAGATGCTGAGTCACCCTAAGGATGCGAGCCAGTGGCAAGCGTTGAACTTCGAAGACCCAGAATTTGGGAATGATCCAAGGAACATCGTGCTGGGCGCGAGCACCGATGGAGTCAATCCGTTTGGCAGCCAGAGAAGCACACATAGCACCTGGCCTGTGTTTGTGTGGATGTACAACCTTCCCCCCTGGTTGTGCATGAAGAGGAAGTACATTCACATGAGTATGCTAATTGAAGGACCGAAACAACCAGGGAACGACATCAATCTGTATCTGGGGCTGCTGAAAGAGGAGCTTGACACGCTGTGGAAAACGCCAGCCAATACGTGGGACGCCGCAGAGAAAGAATATTTCCCTATGAGAGCCGCGCTGCTCACGACGGTGCACGACTATCTCGGTTACGGATATGTCGCGGGGCAGGTGGTCCACGGATTTTCTGGATGCGTCAGGTGCATGGATGACACAACGTATCGCCAGCTAGATAGAGATCCCGGGTCTTCGAAAACCGTGTTCATGGGACATCGAAGGTGGCTTCGCGACGATGACCCGTGGAGAAAACGCAAGGATCTGTTCGATGGTGAAACCGAACCCCGAGGACGCCCGCGTACGAGGAGCGGCGAGGAAATAGACGAGCTGTTGAAAAATTGGAAAGACTGCCCACTGCCGGGAAAGAAGCAAAAGGCGCCAGAGCCGGGAAAGAAGCGAAAGGCGCCAGAGCCGCTGCTGAAGGTATGGAAAACGAGGTCTGTTTTCTGGGACTTGCCGTACTGGAAGATCCACCGTGTGCCTCACAGCCTTGATGTCATGCATATCACGAAGAACGTGTGCGAGAGTCTGCTTGGTACCCTGCTCAACATGCCAGAGAGGACCAAAGATGGGCCGAAAGCAAGGGCAGACTTGAAATCAATGGGCATCAGGCAGGAGCTTCACGCTATATATGATGATCATGATGATGATGATGATGATGAGGCGAAGCAGGACACGGAAAGTCGTCACAAAGGCAAAAAGGCCAAGAAGACCGGAAATGACTACCCTCCCGCGTGCTTCACTCTAAGTCAAGAGGAGATCGAGCAGTTTTTCACCTGCCTCGTAGGAGTTCCTTACGGTTACGCGGGGAAGATAAGCAGATACCTAGACCCAGCGAAGCTGAAGTTCAGCGGGATGAAGTCTCACGACTGTCACGTGCTGATGACGCAGATACTTCCAGTTGCAATCCGTGGGATCATGGACGCGCACGTCCGTGAAACCCTATTTGGCCTATGCAACTTTTTCGACGTCATCTCTCGGAAGTCTGTTGGCGTGAGGCAACTCAGAAGGCTACAGGAAGAGATCGTGGTGATACTATGCGAGCTTGAGATGTACTTCCCGCCCGCATTCTTCGACGTTATGGTGCATCTGCTGGTCCATATCGTGGACGATATCATCCAACTCGGGCCGACGTTCCTGCACAGCATGATGCCGTTCGAAAGGATGAATGGTGTCATCAAAGGATACGTTCGCAACATGTCACGTCCAGAGGGAAGCATAGCCAGGGGCTTTCTGACCGAAGAGTGCATCTCCTACTGCACGAATTATCTAGGCATCGAGAACCCCGTTGGTCTGCCCGTCAACAGGCACCTCGGCAGGCTCGCTGGATGGGGTCACCGTGAGGGTCGTCGCGAAATGCATGTCGACTTCGAGGGTCGACTCGCCGACTTTGAAAGAGCAAACCTAGTCGCGCTACAACACATAGACGTGGTCGATCCTTGGGTGGTACAGCACAAAACCTTTATTAAGAAGACGTACAATGACCGAGGCCAACAGAGGACGGACGGAGATATACTCAAAGAGCACAACTCATGTTTCACGCGTTGGTTCAAGCAGAAGCTTCTGTCGTACCCTTTACATGAGGATTCTTCCGCGGAAGAACAACTCATATTCGCCTTGTCACAGGGCGCCGAGCACAACCTGATGACCTATGAGGCGTACGATATCAACGGCTACACATTCTACACCGAGGCCAAGGACATGAAGAGCGATGGTTATCAGAACTCCGGGGTAACGATGGAATCCTACACCGGTAACGACAAGGACAGATACTACGGAAGGATCGAGGAGATCTGGGAGCTGAGCTACGCTGGAGAGAAGGTCCCGATGTTCCGTGTCAGATGGGCCAAGAGCGTCCTAAAAGAAGACCGGTATTTCACCACCATGGTTATACCCGAAGCCAAATCCAAGACCGCGGGCGCAAACGTCACCGCGAAAAATGAGCCATGGGTACTGGCTTCCCAAGTGGACCAATGCTTCTTCATTACCGACCCGTCAAAGCCCAGTCGTGTTGTCGTGAGGAGAGGCAAAAGGAAGATCATCGGAATGGATGGAGTAGCCAATGAGCAAGACTTCGACAAGTACGGCGACCCGAGGATCGAACATGACGACGATGATGAAGTAGCAGCATACACCACAAGAAGAAGCAGGACCACCCTACCTAAAGGACGTCCGTTCCACAGAAGAACTCCATTTGCGAAAAAGAAGGGCAAGAAGATTGTGAACAGATAGCTAGCTAAGATCGATTGTATTTAAATCGTAGCCTTCATTTCTCGATTGTATTTCATGGGCACTTTTTGAACTACCATGAATATTTTTAAATTTCATGGACACTCGATCTCGATCCCCCTCCATCTCGATTGCTATCCCACCTCGCCAGATCCGGTCCCCCTCGCCGCAGAGCACCCCCCGGTCCACCGGCCGCCGCCGCCGACCCCCCGCACCCTCGATTCCCCTACTCAACCACCGCTGCCGACCCCCCGCACCCCTCCCCTACTCAACCGCCGCCGCCGACCCCCCCGCACCCCGCGCACCCTCCCCCGCTCCACCGGCATTACTGTTTGATTATATTTTTAAAAAAATTATTATTGTCTTATAAAAAAAATATTACTGTTACTGTCTTATAAAAAATATTACTGTTATGATTTAAACTAGTTTAAAAAATTATTACTGTCTTATAAAAAAAATACTAATGGCGCACCACGGTGAGGTGCGCCATTAGTATGGATGTACTTATGGCGCACCAAGGGGTGGTGCGCCATTAGTATTGTGCCATTGCTATAAGAAAAAAAATACTAATGGCGCACCACGGTGAGGTGCGCCATTAGTATGGATGTACTTATGGCGCACCGAGGGGTGGTGCGCCATTAGTATTGTGCCCGGCCCCATCCATATTCCCTCCCCGGCCCCTCCCTATCCCCTCTCTCTCCCTCGCCCTCGCCCTCGATCCCCTTCCCCTCCTCTCCCGACGCCGCTGCCCCGTCGCCTCGACGCTGCCCCGCCGCCCCGACGCTGCCCCCGCCGCCCCGACGCTGCCCGCCGCCCCAACGCCGCCTCGACGCTGCCCCCGCCGCCTCGACGCGACCCCGCCGCCCGGACGCCGCCCCGTCCACACCACCGTCGCCGAAGCACCACCACCACCCGGACCTCGTCCCCGACATCCTCCCCGCGCCCCACTCCCCGGCATCCTTATCCTCTCCGACCGCCTCCTCCACCCCGGCCCGCTCCTCCAAGGTAAGCTACCGCCCCGACCCCTATCCCCTTCCCTCCTCCCATCCCATCTCCCGGCGCACCGATTATAGCTAATCTTAAATCCCCAATATTGTTTGGGTGTCATATAGCGCGAAAATTAAAGTCAGTGCACTCCATTGGTTGGACATACTTGTTGTTTTTGGAGCACAAACTAGAGTAGTAGAGTGGTCAACTGCTGTTTCTGCATAATTTGAGGACACTAACAAAATTCTGTTTTCAACCAATACATGGAACACCTTGCTAATTCATATTCTTGTTTCGGTGTACATATGTAGGACACAAACAATTAAGGTGTCTATTTTGATTTAGTGCCTTTGCCTCCACTGCCTTTATCTGGATTGAAGCTTGCTTGTGTTTACTTCTGATTACAAGATCTCCATATTCGGAGATTTCTTTATATATGTTGTAGTATAAATATATTGTTTTGTCATTCTGATATCATCGTTGCTGCACATTCTAGATCATGGAGGAATCGCCCTCTCCAGCAGTGTAATTCTTTTGTGTGTTTTAAGTGGTATTTACAGTGTACTTTTAGTGTAATTACTGTGCATTTTCAGTGAAATTTACACTGTAATTGTTAGTGGAATTTACACTGTAAATGTTAGTGGGTTTACAGTGTACTTCTAGTGGATTTTTGCTCTGTATTTGCAAGTGGCATTTTTAGTGGAATTACTGTGTATTTCCATGGTTTTTACACTGTAATTATTAGTGTAATTTTGGGCCTTTGTATAGTTGATTCACAGCAGCAGCAACTGTAATTGATCCAAAAACCAAGTCAATTGATGTCAAATTGATTAACTAAATCATCCAGAAACAAGAATGATAAGTCCATATGCTACTGTTGATCCCAAGACCGGAATGACAAGTCCAGGTGTTCCTCAATTGAGGAATTTGATTAACTAAATCATCCAAAAACCAGAATGATAAGGCCACATGCTACTGTTGATCCCAAGTTTGATGCATAACAATTGTTGTATGAGTTCTCCAAATGAACAGGAGTACTCCTCTATTTTGATATGAAATCACCATGATAGGTCCACATGCTACTGTTGTCAACATGATAAATAGTTTCAGTTAGTTACCTCTAAAACTATTCCTAATTAACTAAAGAAGAGAAGAGAGGAGGAGTAGTTTATGTCATAGAGTAAACATTAGCACTATTTGACAGTATTTAGCTAATTTGAATTAACTGAAAGCAGCAGTACATCATTTTTATTGACAGTAAAATGTTCAAAGAAACAGAAATATCAGTACAATAGCTAGATTACACTATCAGTACACTATCAGTACACTACCAGTACAATATCATTTTTATTTTCCTGCTAATCCAGCCCACGCGGCTGTTGTACTACTTGTCAAGTGATGCTGCTGCTGCTATCTGCGAGTTGCTGCTGCTAGTTGTGATTTTGTCAAGTGATGCTGCTGCTACTTGTGATCTTCTAAAATGACCCCTTTCTCCTGAAACGTTGATTAATTTCCGTTTCAGTTGAGAAATGGGGCACTCCAAGGTCAAGAAAATTAGCAAAGGTCATGCCCAATTTTCTTGACCTAGAAGGTGCCCGATTCTCAACCGAAATAAAAATTAATTTGCTTTAGTGGTTGGATTAGTTTAGTATTGTTTTCACACACTCAGACACCCTTGCTTGCCATGTGAGTGAGAGAGATAGTGAGAGGAGACAAGAAGAAGGGGGTTAGGAAGATGTTGCCTGCTCATCAAAGCTAACCATCTCCCCCTTTTCACCCCTTTTCCTTTGTCTTTTGTGGGTTGCAAGGAAGCTACTGTCTTAGCTAGCTTAGCTTGTGCACAAATCCCAGTGTTACAATCTAGAAAATTAGCCTGCAAAGATGAGGTCCCATGCTGGCTGTACCACTGCATCATGCAACAGTGCCTTCAAGATCCAAGGCAATATCACAAACATCATAGGCAATTTGACCAAACTCACAACCTTGTATCTTTGCAGCAACCAACTTTCTAGACACACCCCTCAAGAACTAGGTTACCCTGAGAACGTGGACTTGGACCTTAGCAACAACACACTAACAGGTTCTATCCCAAAACACCTAGGCAATATCACAAACATCTCTCAATTGTTCCTTGACAATAACCAACTTTTTGGCGACATTCCTCGAGAATTAGGTTATTTGGTCAACTTAGAGATCTTGTTCCTTGACAATAACCAACTTTTTGACCAAACTTTGTTCCTATTTATAGAGAAACATGGCCAACAACGATGAGGCCGGGGGTTCGGGCGGCAAGAAATTCTGGGAGCTGTCCCAGGAGATGGAGGAACAACCTCACTTGTATGAGGACGCCGCCTTCCCCACCGATCCTGAGACCACTGATGGTACCGCCGAGGATGACCCCACTGATGCCACCACTGATGGTGCCGCCGAGGATGCCACCACTGATGATGGCGGCGCACGCACAGATGGCAGCCAACCGAAGAGGCAACGGAAGGACCGGCGCCCGACCGTGCTCCGCACCCTCAAGGAGGAAGTTACTGAAGTGGACTCCAACGGGAATCCAACGGCGCCCGAACGAATAGTCAAGGGGTACTCGCTTCAGCTCGGGTGCATTCTCCGGAGCACCGTCTCGATCAACACCGAGAACCTCAGGCATCCTGACCGAGGGAATTTGCGCAACCTCCTCTTCACGAAGCTGCACGAACGATACAAGTTCCCCGCTGAATTTGAAAACACAAGCCTCAAAGGGAATAAAGTGAACAATGCTGCCCTCACGAAGATGAGCACGGCCCTGTCTACTTGGAAAAGCAATGTGAAGAGAATGATCGAGAAAGGTGAGAGTTATGAGAAGATCAAGGAGAAAAATCCTTCGATCACCGAAGATGACTACAACGACTTCAAGATCAATTGCTCGAGCACCGCAAGCTCCGAATCAAGTAAGTGGGGGAAAGAAATGCGGGAGCTGAACTTAGGGGAACACACACTCGGTCCCGGCGGTTACAGAGTGGCGGAGCCTATATGGGACAAGGAGGAGGCGGACCGTGCCGAGCAAGGCCTACCGCCCCTCTTCGATAAATACGGTGACAAGCAGACCAGGAACTTTGTCAGGGCCCGGTACAAGAAGGACCCGAAAACAAAGGAGCTTACCACGGATCCGAAGACCAGGGCGCTTGAGCTTGTTCTGGTAAGGAATACACCCCCGCGTAATTAGCTCCATATGGTTGCATTCTAATTAATGAAGCCAAATTTCTAAATGGTTCACATTCCTTCCGCAGGCGACTGAAAGCAGTAGCGCGGGGTCGACTAAGAGCAACCCTTGGGACACCACTCTAAATAGGGCGTTGAATGTAATGAAGAACAAGGATAAGCTCAGTAAGCCGACGTCAGCTGGTCGTGTGGCCGGCAAAGGCTTGTCGACAAAATGGTCGTCATACTATAACACTGGTGGGCGAAAGGAGAAAAAGACCAGCTCGGAAAGCCAGGCGCGCGAGGTTCAAGAACTCAGGGCACAGGTGGCGCGGATTCCGGAGATTGTCCAAGAGCAAGTGCAACAACAACTCGGAGCGACGATCACCGCCATTGTGCCTACCTTGATCCAGGGGATTAGTGCGTGGATTGCGGGCGGCCAACAGGGGCCGCCCCCGATTCCTAGCTTCACGGCCAGCAACTCGCAGAACGCGATGGCGGGGCCATTGGTGTCTCCGGCGGAGGCGGCATTGGTGTCTCCGACGCCGGCACGGGAGCTTAATGCACCCGGGTGTACGTCGGCCGGCACCTCTGCAGCAAGCGGCCCCTCCGTCAACTGCACGCCCGCCGTTGGCGGTGCCTCGACATTAGCCGAGCTCGACGCCATCATCACGGTAACTAATTAAGCCTCTCTCGGCCGAGGACTTCATCTCCTTGCCTTTGACTGGGCATCCCTGACGCCCTACATGTTTTCGCAGGGCGCCGCCGACGTTCCGTGCACTCTCCTGCACTTCGTGAACAACGAGTTGGTCGATGTCGCCAAGGGCAAAATCGTTCAACCGGGCAACCCCTTGTTCCACGGTACCCAGATGCCACCCAACTTGTTTAGGGTTCAACTGGTTCGGGTGCTGCCAGGCTGCGACGAGTTGTTACCTCCGATTCGACCCGTCGGGGCCGACGATGATGACGTGATGACCCTCAGCGCCTGCCTGAGCTGGCCCCTGCTTTGGCCGAAGAGCCAGATTCGTTTGGGGGCGGGGGACACCACCCCAAAGACAACACCGCCAGTCGTGCCGGCGCCAAGTCGGCCCCATGGCAAGACCGCCGCAACGGTGCCGGACATCCCTATGCCACTGGATCCAAACATGCATATGGCACAGGATCAGAACGACGACGACGACGATACATTTGCCAACGTCGATCAGTACTTTGCCGATCATGGGTACGGTGGCGACTTCATGGGGCCTCCTTCTCAAGAACCCAACCCAACAAAAGACGTGCGCGATCTAGCTGGTACCGCGGAGAAGCCAAGTTGCAACAGGCGTCGTCTGCAGTTCAGCTCTCAGGAGACGCCTCCAGCTGCCGACTTCACCGAGCCTCAGATAGGCGAGGTGCGAAATATGATCAGCCCCAACACACTCAAGAAGGCGGTCTGTGAGCAGAACTCGGTCCCATTACAGGAGAAGAAGAAGGCACGCAAAAGAAAGACTAACAAGGGTGCGGGCCAGCCGGCACCGAGTACGATCCGTGCTCAGGACGGGCCACCTTCACCTGAGGATATCTCGAGGAGGGTGCATGTGGCGGGTAGGCCGATGCTACCGAGAAATATGCTCGATGCTGCAACCGGTGCTATGCGGAGTCTGCATGACAGTGTTCTTTCTTTGGAGAAGCGGCGTCTCGGAGAGAAGGATGTGGCATACCCGGTTTTCGCGGCCAAGGTGCCAGAGGGCAAGGGCTTTGTGGATAACTCCATCGGGGGTACGATCGTCCTGCGGTTTGATGACATCCACGCTATGTTGAACCTTCATCCGCTGCACTACACCTTCGTTCGGCTATTTTCGCTGAGTATGGAGATGCGGATCATTCGCGACAAGACCCCGGACATCGTGATAGTCGACCCCTTCTACATGCGTGCCAAGATCTTGGGCAGCGCTGGGGACCGGCAAGTCGCGAGTTCTTACCTCGAAGGCGTCATTCTGGCAAACCAAGATAAGGATAACTTCCTCGTGCCTTACTTTCCCGAGTAAGTCCTCCCCTCAACCGCCCCGTAACATATGAATTCTTAGATTTCGATCGTTTTTCTTTTAACATTCCATGTTTTCTGCAGTGACACACGTTGCACGCTCATCCTCCTAAGGCCCAAATATTCCATGGCCACGTATTTCGACCCGGACCGTCAGTCGAACGTAGACTACACAAATGTCAAGAAGGTTCTTGATGATGTTCTCCCCGGCTACGTCAAATCTGGAGGCACCTTCACCAGGCCTATTCGTAAGTACGGCAAGCACGTGTTCTCCCACAATACGACGTTCTGCTGCGTCAAGCAGCCGCCTGGCGGTCAGAAGGGTGCCTACTACGCCATCCATCACATGCGGGCGATCGTACGGGACCATCATCAACTTCTGCTACCGAGTAGACTCAAAGATTGGGCCGCGAGCGTGTCGGCAATCCAGGACGCGGACATCAGACAAGAATTCTTTCGCATCCAGTCGGAGTTTGCGGAAATCATCCATCAAGATGTCCTTCGTACCGCGGGGCAGTTCTACCTCAGAAATCAACCGTCCAACAGTGACATCGACACAATCCTACAAATGCAGGCTGACAACGCCCGTTCTTTCATGACTCCCACGATAGACGGCGGCTTCATCCACGCTCCGGTCCCTTGAGTCTCATGTTGTAATTAAACTTTAATGAACTTGTAGTATGTCTCTTTGGTTTCGAGAGTCGTTCAACTTAAGATGTAATCGATGCTATTAATGTCTTGCTTTTCTCTTCCGATCGTTCTGTTGCATACTTATATATTGCTTATGTATTGTCTGTGAATTGGTACTAACGTTTCGTTTGGCTACTGCATAGCGATGCCGTGGTATGTCGTGTACAAGGGTAAGGTTCCCGGAGTCTACGACGACTGGGAGGAGTGTCGGAGACAGGTTCACCGATTCAGCGGTAACAGTTACAAAGGGTACGCCACTAGGGCCGAGGCCAAATCTAGATACGCCCGCTATCTAGCGGGAGAGGGGAGGGAGCGTTGGAGGAACCGGATGAAGACGAGTTTCATCGTGATGATGCTCATCGTGATGACCGCAGCTCTCTTCTATGTGATGGTAGTTTAGATGATCGATATCGACTTGTAATGTGAAGACAAACTCGCGGTCTCGAGACTTGTAATATAATGTTCTATCTTTGTTCGGTCTTTTCAATTCGGAGACTAATATGATGACTTGTATTCGGAGACTAAAATGATGAATTGTATTCAGAGACTAATCTTCTATTGTATTCGATGAATCTGTTGTTGATGTGTGTTGTCTATATTTTGTCCAATTATACATTTTGTAACCTGTGCAAAAAACAGAAAATAAAAAATAAAAAAACCTAATATTCATACTAATGGCGCATCACATCATAGTGCGCCATTAGTATGCCAAAGGATACTAATGGCGCATCATTAAAGAGTGCGCCATTAGTATGCCGAAGTTACTAATGGCGCATCCTGCTGTCGTGCGCCATTAGTATGCCAAAGCACCTGGGTATACATGGCCCCCTGGGAGGCATACTAATGGCGTACTATTGTATATACTAATGGCGCATCTGAGGAGCGCCATTAGTATACCAGATACTAATGGCGCACCTGTGGTGCGCCATTAGTAAAATATACTAATGGCGTGCTACTAATGGCGCACTACTAATGCGCCATTAATGGCCAAATTAGGTGCGCCATTAGTAGGCCTTTTCCTAGTAGTGTGAGGCACGGTTCGCAAGTACCAAGTGATTCATAATCAAGTGGTTCCAAAATTCCATCAGAATGGAGTTTCTTCATGCGCTTTACACTGATATGACCTAAACGGCAGTGCCACAAATAAGTTGCACTCTCATTATCAACTCTGCATCTTTTGGCTTCAACATTATGAATATGTGTGTTACTACTATCGAGATTCAACAAGAATAGACCACTCTTCAAGGGTGCATGACCATAAAAGATATTACTCATATAAATAAAACAACCATTATTTTCTGATTTAAATGAATAACTGTCTCGCATCAAACAAGATCCAGATATAATGTTCATGCTTAACGCTGGCACCAAATAACAATTATTTAGGTCTAATACTAATCCCGAAGGTAGATGTAGAGGTAGCGTGCTGACTGCGATCACATCGACTTTGGAACCGTTTCCCACGCGCATCGTCACCTCGTCCTTAACCAATCTTCGCTTGATCCGTAGTCCCTGTTTCGAGTTACAAATATTAGCAACAGATCCAATATCAAATACCCAGGTGCTACTGCGAGCATTAGTAAGGTACACATCAATAACATGTATATCACATATACCTTTGTTCACCTTGCCATCCTTCTTATCCGCCAAATACTTGGGGCAGTTCCGCTTCCAGTGACCAGTCTGCTTGCAATAGAAGCACTCAGTTTCAGGCTTAGGTCCAGGCTTGGGTTTCTTCTCTTGAGTAGCAACTTGCTTGCCGCTCTTTTTGAAGTTCCCCTTCTTCTTCCCTTTGCCCTTTTTCTTGAAACCAGTGGTCTTGTTGACCATCAACACTTGATGCTCCTTCTTGATTTCTACCTCCGCAGCTTTCAGCATCGCGAAGAGCTCGGGAATAGTCTTGTTCATCCCTTGCATATTATAGTTCATCACGAAGCTCTTGTAGCTTGGTGGCAGTGATTGAAGAATTCTGTCAATGACGCAATCATCTGGAAGATTAACTCCCAATTGAATCAAGTGATTATTATACCCAGGCATTTTGAGTATATGTTCACTGACAGAACTGTTCTCCTCCATCTTGCAGCTATAGAACTTATTGGAGACTTCATATCTCTCAATCCGGGCATTTGCTTGAAATATTAACTTCAACTCCTGGAACATCTCATATGCTCCATGATGTTCAAAACGTCGTTGAAGTCCCAATTCTAAGCCGTAAAGCATGGCACACTGAACTATCGAGTAGTCATCAGCTTTGCTCTGCCAGACGTTCATAACATCCGGCGTTGCTCCTGTAGCAGGCCTGGCACCCAGCGGTGCTTCCAGGACGTAATTCTTCTGTGCAGCAATGAGGATAATCCTCAAGTTACGGACCCAGTCCGTGTAATTGCTACCATCATCTTTCAACTTTGCTTTCTCAAGGAACGCATTAAAATTCAACAGAACAACAGCATGAGCCATCTATCTACAATCAAACATAAACAAGCAAGATACTAATCAGGTACTAAGTTTCATGATAAATTTAAGTTCAGTTAATCAAGTTAATTAAAGAACTCCCACTTAGATAGACATCCCTCTAATCCTCTAAGTGATTATGTGATCCAAATCAACTAAACCATAACCGATCATCACGTGAGATGGAGTAGTTTTCAATGGTGAACATCGTTATGTTGATCATATCTACTATATGATTCACGCTCGACCTTTCGGTCTCCGTGTTCCGAGGCCATATCTGTATATGCTTGGCTCGTCAAGTATAACCTGAGTATTCCGCGTGTGCAACTGTTTTGCACCCGTTGTATTTGAACGTAGAACCTATCACACCCGATCATCACGTGGTGTCTCAGCACGAAGAACTTTCGCAACGGTGCATACTCAGGGAGAACACTTCTTGATAATTTAGTGAAAGATCATCTTATAATGCTACCGTCAATCAAAGCAAGATAAGATGCATAAAAAGGATAAACAGCACATGCAATCAATATAAGTGATATGATATGGCCATCATCATCTTGTGCTTGTGATCTCCATCTCCTAAGAACCATCGTGATCACCATCGTCACCGGCGTGACACCTTGATCTCCATCGTAGCATCATTGTCTTCTCGCCAAGCTTATGCTTCCACGACTATCACTACCACTTAGTAATAAAGTAAAGCATTACATCGCGATTTCATTGCATACAATAAAGCGACAACCATATGGCTCCTGCTAGTTGCCGATAACTCTGTTACAAAACATGATCATCTCATACAATAAAATTCAGCATCATGTCTTGACCATATCACATCACAACATGCCCTGCAAAAACAAGTTAGACGTCCTATACTTTGTTGTTGCAAGTTTTACGTGGCTGCTACGGGCTTTAAGCAAGAACCAATCTCACCTACGCATCAAAACCACAACGATAGTTTGTCAAATAGACTCCGTTTTAACCTTCGCAAGGACCGGGCGTAGCCATACTCGGTTCAACTAAAGTTGGAGAGACAGTCGCCCACAAGCCACCTATGTGCAAAGCACGTCGAGGGAACCGGTCTCGAGTAAGCGTACGCGTAAGGTTGGTCCAGGTCGTCTCGTCCAACAATGCCGCCGAACCAAAGTATGACATGCTGGTAGGCAGTATGACTTATATCGCCCACAACTCACTTGTGTTCTACTCGTGCATATAACATCAACATAAATAACCTAGGCTCAGATGCCATTGTTGGGTTTCGTAGTAATTTCAAAAAATTTCCTACGCACAGGCAAGATCATGTGATGCATAGCAACGAGAGGGGAGAGTGTTGTCTACGTACCCAACGCAGACCGACTGCGGAAGCGCTGACACAACGTAGAGGAAGTAGTCGTACGTCTTCACGATCCAACCGATCAAGTACCGAAACTACGGCACCTCCGAGTTCGAGCACACGTTCAGCTCGATGACGATCCCCGGACTCCGATCCAGCAAAGTGTCGGGGAAGAGTTCTGTCAGCACGACGGCGTGGTGACGATCTTGATGCACTACAGCAGCAGGGCTTCGCCTAAACTCCGCTACAGTATTATCGAGGACTATGGTGGCAGGGGGCACCGCACACGGCTAAGGAATAGATCACGTGGATCAACTTGTGTGTTCTAGGGTGCCTCTACCTCAGTATATAAAGGACCAAAGGGGGGGAAGGCTGGCCGGCCACAAGGGGTGCGCCAGGAGAGTCCTACTCCCTCCGGGAGTAGGATTCCCCCCCAATCCTAGTTGGAATAGGATTCGCGGAGGGGGAAAAGAGAGAGAGAGGGGGTCGGCCACCTCTCCTAGTCCTAATAGGACTAGGGGAAGGGAGAGGCGCACAGCCCATGTAGGGTTGCCTCTACTCTTTTCCACTAAGGCCCATCATGGCCCATTTAGCTCCCGGGGGGTTCCGGTAACCTTCCCGGTACTCCGGTAAAATCCCGATTTCACCCGAAACACTTCCGATGTCCAAATATAGGCTTCCAATATATCAATCTTTATGTCTCGACCATTTCGAGACTCCTCGTCATGTCCGTGATCATATTCGGGACTCCGAACAACCTTCGGTACATCAAAATGCATAAACTCATAATATAACTGTCATCGTAACCTTAAGCGTGCGGACCCTACGGGTTCGAGAACAATGTAGACATGACCGAGACACGTCTCCAGTCAATAACCAATAGCGGGACCTGGATGCCCATATTGGCTCCCACATATTCTACGAAGATCTTTATCGGTCAGACCGCATAACAACATACGTTGTTCCCTTTGTCATCGGTATGTTACTTGCCCGAGATTCGATCGTCGGTATTCCAGTACCTAGTTCAATCTCATTACCGGCAAGTCTCTTTACTCGTTCTGTAATACATCATCCCGCAACTAACTCATTTAGTTGCAATGCTTGCAAGGCTTTAAGTGATGTGCATTACCGAGAGGGCCCAGAGATACCTCTCCGACAATCGGAGTGACAAATCCTAATCTCGAAATACGCCAACCCAACATCTACCTTTGGAGACACCTGTAATGCTCCTTTATAATCACCCAGTTACGTTGTGACATTTGGTAGCACCCAAAGTGTTCCTCCGGCAAACGGGAGTTGCATAATCTCATAGTCATAGGAACATGTATAAGTCATGAAGAAAGCAATAGCAACATTCTAAACGATCGGGTGCTAAGCTAATGGAATGGGTCATGTCAATCAGATCATTCAACTAATGATGTGACCTCGTTAATCAAGTAACAACTCTTTGTTCATGGTTAGGAAACATAACCATCTTTGATTAACGAGCTAGTCAAGTAGAGGCATACTAGTGATACTCTGTTTGTCTATGTATTCACACATGTATTATGTTTCCGGTTAATACAATTCTAGCATGAATAATAAACATTTATCATGATATAAGGAAATAAATAATAACTTTATTATTGCCTCTAGGGCATATTTCCTTCACGAACCAGACCGGCCGACCGCATGGGCTTTATTCGGTTGATCCATGCAGCGAACCAGTGTGCTATAGAGATAGTTGGGCGCCTTAAGCACCGAATAGGAGCTCTCGAAAACCAGTTCATTCGGAAAAGAGAGGAAAACCCTAGCGTCGACGACTTGGTTCGTAATTCCTGCTAGTTCCCTTCGCCTTCGGTATCATTTTCGGCTTCTAGAGGTGGGGGTAACTATAGATCAACGTTCGTGGTTCAATTTGGTTTTCATCTACGCTCGATTTTTTTGTTTTGGCAGCGAAGCCTTGATGGTGGAGATAGCATCGTACAAAATAAAAGTCTCACTGTTCTATCCCCGTCCTAGTATGGCTATTGTGGACAATGCGACCTACACTCGGGAGCTTGTGCTGTTTTGGTCTCACAGGTCGATGGTCCCCTTCTCGTGGATTGTTATTCGGTGCTTCAACCTATCTTGATGGTGGCGGCGGCAATAGTATTGTCAAGCATGCTCTTGTCACTGGGTATGTTGAATCGTTCTTTTGTGCTCCTGGTCTTCTGCCCCAACAGTATGGCAACAAAGTAGCAGTTCGACAATCTAACTTGGGTGTGTCCCTGGCCACAATGTGTTCAAAGATCTTAGGTTCTCATCTGTTGGGTGGGCAGCTCATGTATCTCTTTGAAACCTCAGCTTGTGCAGTGTTGGTTTTTTGCAGTTTCTTTACTAGATGGATGGAGAAAAGTCAAGATGCAAGAGGGATGTGGAGCCAACCACCACGGAATACTTTGATGTAACTAAACTTGATAATAGTTTCACATCCATACGGAAGCAGCCTAGCCCATATGACTACATGGCCAGGATCCAAACCAAATTGATAAAAAAAATCAGCAAGGACCCAGACGAAAACAAACTATAGGTTTTTTCAACTCAACCCAATCCAAAATGTTTCTCTTTTTTGGATTCAACCCACAAACTCAAGCCATGGACAAAGCCCTTAACATGAAAACAACATAGGCAGTTCTCAACCAAGCCAAATATGGCATAATTATTTCTACAGTAATTTGAGCAATCAATACCAAGCCAAGCTTTTCACGAATTCCTATTCATGCATACTTGTATATAGCCATCAACAGTTCTACAGTCCAGGTCTTGACCCTGCAATCTTCAACCTCAACTCACTCCAACTACTCAACCTTAGCATGAATAATTTTGGCATCGGCGGACTTGCCAACCTTATCTCCTTGGATTTTTCTGGCATCGAAGAAAAATCCCAACCCACTGATACAAGTCTTCCGTCAATACCCATGCATTGTGTTACATAGAAAGAAAATGATTCACCATCTGCATTTCATAAACTTGGCCATTCATAGACCAACCCGTGTGTCAGTTAGCGGTTGAAGCGTTTGACATATATAGTGATGACACACTTGATTTTGATTTTGATTTTGATTCTTTAGGGATTTTGATTATTATTTTTAGGCAAACTTTAGGGATTTTGATGTGGGGGCATAGTAACAAAAAAGGCCCAGTGCCCAGAAGGTCCCTCTGGGCCAGTTTTTCTTCCCTGCGGGCCGGGTGCCCACTTCCCGTTTCCGGACTCCCGAGCCCTTTCCTCCGCCCCTCCTGCTCAGACCACCGCTCGCCGCACTTCCCTCTGCTGCCATTCGGAGGCACCGTCGCCATGGCAAGGGCAGGCGAAAGGTGCCTTCCGCTGGGGAGTTGAGTCACGGAATCGATTCGCCGTCCGGCACCTGGTCGCCGTCGGGGCTGATTCCGCTGTTAGCCCCCATCAGTGCGGTGGTCAGATGGGGGCTCGGCTGCTGCCTCCTTCTGCTGCTGCTTCGTCGCAGGTACCCTTCAGTTCAAGGGTTCAACCTGTGTGCTGCGCGCTCCTTTGTTCGAGCTTTTTGATTCCAACGTCTCGCCTAATCCGCTGTATTTGTTATCTAGTTCGACTCATGATGCCTGCTTGATTCGGTAGCCCAATTTAAGGGTCGTTTGGAAATGGAGCATTTCTCGTTTGAACCCAGCTACTCATGCATCATTGGACTCATACAACAATGTAGCTCCATCAGTACCCAACAATTAAGTTAACTTGCAGTCCTGCACACATAAACAATGCCTACTCTTGCTCGACGGAGTACTGTCAAACAACCAAACAAAGCTACGTGTTGGTGCTCCAATCAACCTGCACCACTACGTGCTGCTTTTGACTGCTTGCGAGTCACAATCTAGCTAGTGCAGTCAACCAAGTCGCCATCTCATTCAGACAATTTCACTAGAATAAACTAGCTACAGAGAAAATTGGCTGATATGGCTGTCTGACTCTGCTGGCATATATGGTCTCTGTACACTGGAAAATAATCTATAGGAGTCACAGTTGTGCTCAGTAGTGCTCAGTCATCACGCACATATGGTACAAGTCTTGCTTCGCAGGAGCTTTTTTGTCTTGAACTGTTGCATTATTGGGACGATTCGAGTCTTGACCGTAGACCAGTGAAAAATTTCAAGTAATGCGACTTCTGAAAAGAACTATTTCTGAACCCCTTCTTTTTATTCCGATTTGCTGGAGTGCTTCCCTCATTATCCATCTCCGGCCGGCCTGACCATTACATTATTGGAGCTGAAGAGTTCAGTCTTGACTCTTCCTATTTTGCTTTGATCGCCCTCTCTATAAAAAGCCTTGCAACAATCCTGCCTTCCTACCAAAGAGAAAAGAAACAAGTACACTGCCGTGTTGGAACTTAGATCAATGGCTTCAATCGGTTGGGTGCTACTACTCTTTATTGCGGCGCTTTCTGCGCTACCCACCTCCGGCGCCAACGGTGATGGTAATAACCTCACTCTCCGGTGCCATCCAGACCAGTCCGCAACCCTCTTCCAACTAAAGCAATCCTTCTCGTTCTTCCATTACCCCAACGCCCTTGAGTCATGGCAGGATGGTACTGATTGTTGTCTTTGGGAAGGTGTCAGGTGCAGCAATTCCTCGGGCCATGTGACTGCTTTGGAGCTCGGTGGGCGTGGCTTCTATAGTCAGGGCCTTGACCCTGCAATCTTCAAGCTCACCTCGCTCCAACAACTTGACCTTAGCATGAACAATTTTGGCCCGTACAGTCTCCCGACAAATGGGTTTGAGAGGCTCACCTCGCTCACCCACCTCAACCTCTCCTATTCAGTCTTCCGTGGCCAGATACCTACTGGTATCGGCAAACTTGCCAACCTTATCTCCTTGGATCTTTCTACTACTACTGATGATTCTGCTGTTTATGGCTATGATACCAACGCCCTTGATGTTATTAGTCTGCCCAGGCTGTGGAGGAACCGAACTTTGAGATTTTAGTGGCCAACCTCAGCAGTCTGAGAGAGCTCTACCTTGATGAAGTGGATATGTCTAGCAGCAGAGACTGGTGCCATGCTCTTGCTAAATCTCTTCCCCATCTCCGAGTTCTTAGCTTGAGGGACTGTCAACTCAGGGGTCCTATCTGTCCAT
Source organism: Triticum aestivum (assembly GCF_018294505.1). Taxonomy (NCBI): domain Eukaryota; kingdom Viridiplantae; phylum Streptophyta; class Magnoliopsida; order Poales; family Poaceae; genus Triticum; species Triticum aestivum. The sequence goes on along the minus strand of NC_057800.1, from coordinate 21,383,787 downwards.
CTCTCTCAACCCTCCACTCTCTAAATGTGATTAACCTTCAAGACAACTTCGATATGCCCGCTGCTCCTTTTCCAGAGTTTTTCATGGATTTTCTCAATTTAAGTGTGCTCCAACTTGGTTGGACAAATATCCAAGGGTGGTTCCCTCGTAGAACCTTCAAATCAAAAACTCTACGAGTTCTTGACTTATCCTGGAACCACAATCTCTCAGGGCACGTGCCCAACTTCTCCAACGCAAGTTCTTTAGAGACAATGATGCTAGATGGGACCAATTTCTCCTTTGGAAAAACAGGCTCTTTTAGCAATTTCAAGTCTTTGCAAACGTTAAGCGTTGATGTGAATTTTGCTTTTATGGAGCATCAATCTTCACTCGGTATTCACATGTCTTTACGACATCTGGAACTCACCCTGACGGACTCGACAAAAGATTTGGGGCTAATTTTGTCATCGATCGGAGACCTGCAGAACTTGGCAAGCCTAGAACTCTCAAGATGGAACTTCTCTTGGACATCCTTCTCTTCAGTTGCGAAACTCAAGAACTTGAAAAGCCTGTCAATCATTGACTGCTACTTCACTAAGCCATCACTATCGGCAATTGGCAACCTCACAAACTTGGATAGCTTGGAAATCTTTGCTTATGATTTCTTATGGCCAATACCGTCTGCAATTGGTAATCTCAGAAGTTTGAAAAGCTTGGAATTTGTTAATCCTTATGGTTTCTTAGGGCCAATACCATCTGCAATTGGCAATCTCAGAAGCTTGAAAAGCTTGGAAATTAATGCTCATGGTTTATTAGGGCCGATACCATCTTCAATTGGCAATCTTAGTAGCTTGATAAGGTTGGAAATTTCTGCTTCGGAGTTTTCTGGGCCAATGCCAGCTTCAATATGCAATCTTAGTAATTTGGAGGCTTTGGAGATTCACAGTTCTGGGTTTTCTGGGCCAATACCCTATGCAGTTGGACTACTCAAGAAATTGACATCACTACGGCTTCGAAAGTGTAGCTTTTCTGGGAGCATACCAAATTCAGTATTTAATTTGACTCGCCTAATTGAGTTAGATCTTTCATTTAATCTTCTCAGTGCTAAGACTTCTATATTCTTATTCTTGAGAGCAGTTTTTTTTAATTATTATACAAGTAATATCCTAAGTTTCTAGTACTAAACGACACTGCATATTCCTTCGTAAATGTATGCTTTATTTAAGTTTATGTTCATTGGTTACTATGACTATTCACTGTTGCTTTAAGAGACAAATAAATTTAATGGAACAGTAATAACTAATAAGCATGCATCCAGATGGTAATATTCCGAACAATAATACTGAATCAAGATTACCTAGAGGTGGCACTCCCTTCGCACTTATGATAAGATAATCTCTACTCCCTCCGTTCCTAAATATATGTCTTTTTAGAGATTCAAATATGGACTATATATGGAGCAAAATGAGTGAATCTACACTCTATACAATGTCTATATACATCCGTATGTAGTTTATATTGAAATCTCTGAAAAGATTTATATTTACGAACAGAAGGAGTATGTCCTTTGTGAGATAGGATTTCGGTGTGGAAATGCCGGTCTTTGAAAAAGTAAGTCATATAGGAGTATATGTTGTAGTCTTGGTTCAAAATACCAAAAAAGGCTTTCGCCCGCTTTATATATAAAGCAACATTAGCAACAACCCGGTACAAACGCACGCCATCACAACACACGCACACACCCAAGGCAGGATACATAGGCGTTGAGCGCAGCAACACCACCTCTAGCACTACAAGAGCAACCAGGGTACCACCGCGAAGAGATCAAGCCACATACGACGAATTGTGGGCTCCAAGATGGCGCCTTCAGGAAGGTTACGACACCGGCGCGCAGGCACCGTCCGATCCGAGGATTAGAGTTTTCCCTGGAGCAACATGATGGGCAATGAGAGCCGTGATGAAGCCTTCGAGAAGGGGACGAGCTTCGCCGCCGCCGGTCTGTCCTAAGATAGAACATGTTCTCATCCCGGCTAACACTCACCGCCACCGAACGCCACACCCCGGCTACCACGCTGCCCATGGCCATGGCCACCGGGCAACACTGAGTCACGGGCTCTGCCCATGAGCACCGCGCTCCCACCGCCAGAGTCGCCGCCCCGGCATCCAAGACCCTGACACCACCTCACCCGAGACCCGCCGCTACACCAACCAATGAGATGAGCGGAGAGGGCCCTCCTTTCGCACCCCTGGGCGGCCTCCAGCGCCGAGATCCAACTAGGCCGGCCAAAACTAGTCTCCATCGATCGCCCCGTCTTGCTGCTCCCGGGCGAGAGACGAGCTCCCCAGTTGCTCACCACCACCATATAGGAGGCAAGGATGATTCCGCGGTCGCCTGGCGGCGAAACCCTCTCTCAACGATGGACAACAGCTGGGAAAGGGCCAACCCTTCGACGAATGTAGCACCCGGATGACAAGAAGAGGGATCGAAGGCCGAAACAAGCCGCCTACAGACGAGCCGATGCTGGAACATGCCAGCCGTCGCCGCGGCCGACCTGCCAAGCTGTTGTCGAACCACCCATGACCGGGGCAGCAGCCACACCGGGCCATTGCCAAACCCACGCCGCCTGTTGAGCTCCAAGCATCGGATCTGCCGGGCACACTCCTCCCTCATCCAGATTTGGCGAGCCGGGCTCTAGCTACTGCAGCCCGCAGCAGCTAGCGCGGCCCAGTAACCAGCAGACGAACGCGCACCTCCAGCGTGCCGCCATCGCCACCGACTACTGCAGAGGTGGCCGCCCGTGGCCCAAGCCGCCCGCTACAACCCATGCCGCCCGTCCCGGCAGCCGCCAGATCTGGCACAGCCAGCCACCGATGTCTCCTGGCCAGACGCACTCCGCTGCCACGCAACCCACCACGCCACAAGCTTGCCTCAGCGACGCCATCACCGAGGCCCGTCGTCGCGCCGCCACAGCCTGCACACAGTAGCCACCCAGTCATATGACACCGACCTGTGTTAGTCCCATGCGGGCGAGGTGGATAGAGATCCCCGCCGCCGTCGGCAGCGGCCGGGTTTTGCCCGGGCGCGCCCTGCGACGGCGGCAAGGGGGAGGAGGGAAGAAGAGGCGGGGGGCGCGGCCGGCGGCTACGGTTCCCCCGGTCGCTCTGGGGGCGAGGGAAGGACGAGGGGAAACTTTCTCTAGACTTTTTCTATTGTTTGCCCTTAGCTTCATTGTTTTGTAAGGAACTTGTTCTTCCTCGTATTTTCATGCTATTTAGAAGAAGGGTTGTATCGTCATTTACTTGTATTTTTCTCTTGGTTTTGCAATTTAATTCCTATGTCTGGCAAGTGGCAGCCTGAGAAAATTATAAGGGAGGCTAGCGAAAAAAGTTATGTTGAGATAATGATATTTTTTTATAGGACTCAAGAAAGTATGAGTGCAATGTCAATCGTAAATACAACCTTGTGATCTATGCGTATGTCAGATCCTACATTTACTAGAACTAGTAATAATGTACGTGCAATGCACGTTTATATTAGATAGGATATTAGTTGCAAGTTATATTAGGTAAGATATATCTGTTGCACGTTGGTATTTGGTAAGATATCAATTACTTTTTCACGGAAATGGTAGGATATTAATTACATGACAGATTTCAAGAGATAGCGTTAAGTCAAAATATGTTTATAACCTATGGCAGTGGTGGGTAATTATAGCGTTAAACATGTTTAGTGCTCAACATTGAAGCGATTTGAACCGCTAGATAACATGATTTGACGGTCGAGATGGTTTGGATCTGTCCATTTGGGTCTTTTTATATTGGTATAGATATGTAAAAATTGCTTGGTATGTTTATACATGGTCCTCTTGGGTTGTTATGGCCACATGACATGTTTCTACATAGTCTCCCGCGTGTTACCATCAGGTCTAAACAATCTTGTAGCACATATGTCCATGGGATGCGTTTCAAATCTTGGATGTCGTTGCTCCTAGTTGATAAGAGCCACCTTCTCGTAGTAGTATCCTACTTCATTTAGTGTAGGCAACATGTCCTGAGGTTCAACCTCTTTGCTCATTGTTAATAGTGTCCTAGACTTTTCAATGACATGGAGGAGAGATGATTAAAGTGAGAGAATATAGTCTTCCCTTCGTGAAGTGATGATGTCTCCATATGCATCCCAATATGCATCTGCATCAGCATGCATTTGCATCTGCATCTGCCGAACATTATTCTCTACTTTCTTTACCATTGTGCATTTCCTTGGGAGACAAAGAAAAGACAGTGATAGCGCGCGACACAATTTTTTGGGGGTGTTTGTAGTCATTTTTTGCCCTTTATTGGTAAGAGTTGCATAAGTGATAAGCCTAAACAATAAAAACCCCAGAATAAAAAGGGACAGAGCGGTTAGTACATTTTGAAGGAAAGATGTGTTTTAGTTCACTTGACGTGCTCACATCCATGTCTTTGACATTTATGTCTAATAAATATTGGGCTTGACTTCGCAGTTAACACCCTCTATTGCACTTACCTTCTTTCTACTGCACTTTTTCATACCTTCGTGTTAGATTCTACTGCATCTACCTTGTTTTTACAGGACAAAAATGCAATGGAGTAGAAAGATGCAATACAGTGGAAAAATACAATGCAGTAGAAAAGATGGTTATCCAAATCTTAAAATGTAAATATGCACTGGTTAGCAATACACTAAACATTTAAGATAAACATTCACTCTCCTTTCCCGGACTGTTATTACTAATAAGGACGGATGGTTCAACATTTGTTTCTTTAGCAACTTCTGGAGTGGAGGCCCTTAACTTGATTTTCACTAAAAAAAACAAGTCAAAAAACTCGGTGGGGGTGTTACATAGATTTACGTGCACCATCTCGGATAGCTAAAGAGGATCAGAGAGGAGGAAGGAAAAACGAGGGGGGATGGAAGAAGAGGACACTAGCTAGGCCACTCTTCCATCCAACATTTAACAGAGACAAGTCCTTCTTTCTTAGCTCTGCGAGCTCATAGCCTCACCATAAACACACATTGACTTTCCACCATTGCCGTCAGCACGACAACATTGTCGAACACCTTCCTATTTGTCATTCAGCCACTTGTCTGTATTATTCTCTTCAACTAAAGATTTGTTTTAATATTGTATGTATGCATGCTCCTAAACTTTGTAGTGACTAATTTCTAGTTAAGTATTCCCTCCGTCCCATAATATAAGAGCGTTTTTTACACTAGTGTAGTGTCAAAAAACGTTCTTATATTATGGGACGAGGGGAGTATTTCATATAAGTATATAATACATGATAGTCTAACTGGTAAGTGAGAGCATGTAACATCTTCACACTTTATGCAGGGGAAATTCCAACATATGTTTTCACTATTCCAACATTGCGACACTTAGATATTCGTTTCAATCAGCTCTCTAGCTCTGTACAAGACTTTGATGCGACATCTTCGCACTTGGTGTCAGTGGACCTAAGCACAAATAACTTGACAGGAAATATTCCCAAGTCGTTCTTTCAACTCAGAAGTTTGGCCTATCTCGATATTGCCTGGAATAACTTGTTTGGTTTGGTGGATCTTTCTTCATTTTGGAGGTTAGAGAGTCTCACTCATTTGGGTCTTTCCCACAACAATCTATCAGTTGTGGAATTGGATGGAGAAGATAACAACTCTCCATCTATCTATCTCCCTCGAATTACCATGTTGGGATTAGCAAGCTGCAACTTAATGAGATTCCCAAGTTCATTGGCACACCTTAACCAAATGACTTACTTGGATTTGTCATCCAATAGAATCAGTGGGGCCATTCCAAAGTGGATGTGGGTGACATGGAACAGTAGCCTTACATATTTGAATCTTTCACACAACCTTCTCAGCATTATGCAACTTACATCATATGTTCTCCCTTTCGATCGGTTGGAAATTCTTGATCTTAGTTTCAATCAGCTTGAAGGGGAGCCTTGGCGCAGTGGTAAAGCTGCTGCCTTGTGACCATGAGGTCATGGGTTCAAGTCCTGGAAACAGCCTCTTACAGAAATGTAGGGAAAGGCTGCGTACTATAGACCCAAAGTGGTCGGACTCTTCCCTGGACCCTGCGCAAGCGGGAGCTACATGCACCAGGTTGCCCCTTTTTTTTAGTTTCAATCAGCTTCAAGGGCAGATTTCCTATGCCGAGCCGCCCAGCGGCTATCTTAGATTATTCAAACAATAGTTTCTCTTCAGTGCTTCCAAACTTCACTCTCTATCTTGGCCATGAGTTCAGGATTTCTAAAAACAAGATTAGTGGACACATACCTAAGTCAGTTTGTGATTCAACTATTCGTGTCCTCGACCTATCTTTTAACAACTTCAGCAGGCAGATACCTTCATGTCTAATAGAAGATGGTTACATGAGCGTGTTGAGTTTACGGGAGAATCAATTTGAAGGTATGTTGCCTAACAACATCAAAGACAATTGTTTCCTTCACACATTAGACTTGAACAACAATAAAATTGAAGGGCAGCTTCCAAGGACACTTACCAAGTGCTTGCAGCTGGAGTTCATTGACATAGGAAACAATAACATGGTAGGTACTTTTCCATCATATCTGGGGGTACTTTCCAGACTTCGTGTCCTTGTCATGAGATCCAACCGATTCTATGGCTCAATGAGTGGTGCTCTTCACAGCGGTGACAAATCTGGAGAATACTTCTCTAGCTTGCAGATTCTTGATGTTGCCTCGAACAATTTCTTTGGTAATTTGAGTCCAGATTGGTTTGAGGGGTTGAAATCAATGATGACAGAGTTGAACAGTACTGGTGAAATTATGAGTGCTTTGAATGGAAGTGGTAATGTTGAACATCCCTATCAGGATACTGTTACTATATACTATAAAAGCATCTATAGGACATTCAATAAGATCTTGACAACTTTAACAGCCATTGACTTATCAAATAATTCATTTGATGGCACCATTCCTGGATCGCTTGGGAGGCTTACTTCGTTACATGTACTAAACATGTCAGGCAATGCCTTCACCGGTCACATTCCGCAAGTATTTGGCAGGATGACTCAACTAGAATCACTCGACCTGTCTCAGAACCAGCTTTCCGGTGATATTCCAGCGGCACTAACAAAACTTAACTTTCTTGGTATCTTGAACTTGTCCAACAATCAGTTGGTGGGAAGGATACCCCAGTCAGGTCAATTTGCGACGTTTGAAAACAATTCATTTGAAGGGAATCTGGGGCTGTGTGGACTGCCATTGTCCAACCCCTGTGGCGTTTCACCTGCTCCTCCAAGCACCATGCCTGCAGATGATTCGTCTCATACTGATGTGGTACTGTTTCTCTTCTCTGGGCTCGGCTTTGGTGTTGGATTTGCAGCTGCCATTCTGATGAGATGGGGTCTAATCGGCAAATGGTTTGTTAAATCTGCAAGAGATTTGAGGACTTGATCTGATTGTTGGAGACCGCTTCCAAGTGCAGTCATGCTCTGCTGGATGGGAGCCAAATACGTCTTGTGCAAGTGTTGCTTGGCCAAATGGTTAAACATCTTGTAATATATCTCCTCTCATCTCCCGGTTTGAATGTCTTGTGTAGGTTTCGCTTGGAGACAAATCATGTAACCAGTTTGTAATATTATTTGACTAAATATAAAATCCACGCGGCCTGAGAAGGGTTATACGCTTCAGTAACACTTCTAATTTCCTTAATATACTCGTGGCAAGATGCTTCTGTGAAACATACACTAGTAGAAAAAGGGTCAAATGTTCACCCCTTTAGCCCCGGTTTGTATTTGAGACGGCACTAATGTGACCATTAGTGCCGGTTCGAATGGCTATGCATTAGTGCCAGTTCGTAATGAACCATTAGTGCCGGCTATGCATAAGTACACATTGTATGGGTGGTGTGAGTTATTGTGAGCTCGTCGGTCCTATTTGTCCGTCCCTCTCAAACCTCCACTCCCTAACTGTGATCAACCTCGAAGGCAACTTTGATACATCTGCCGCTCCTTTTCCAGAGTTGTTTATGGATTTTCTCAATTTAAGTGTGCTTCGACTTGCTAAGACAAATCTCCAAGGGCGGTTTCCTAGTGGAATCTTCCAATCAAAAACTTTAAGGGTCCTTGATTTATCTATGAATCAGGATCTCTCGGGCTGTGTGCCAAAGTTTTGCAACGGGAGTTCATTAGAGTCTCTTATGCTAGATGGGGCCAATTTCTCCTATGAAAACCCAGGCTCTTTCAGCAATATCAAGTATTTGAAGACGTTAAGTCTTGATGTGAATTTCATTCCTGTGGACAATCAGTCTTCACTCGGTGTTCTCAGGTCTCTACAGCATTTGGAACTCTCTCAGATGAACTCAATAAGAGATATAGGTCATGTTTTCTCATGGATCGGAGACCTGCAGAACTTGGCAAGCTTAGAACTCTCTGGAAATGTATGGATGTTCTCTCAGACATCCCTGTCTTCATTTGCCAAACTCAAGAGCTTGAGAAGCCTGAAACTCATGAACTGCAACTTCACTAGGCCAATGCTACCAACATTTGGTAATCTCGTAAGCTTAACAAGCTTGGAGATCTCCGGTTGCAACTTTAATGGTCCAATACCATCTGCAATTGGCAACCTGACAAACTTGAAAAGCTTCAATATCGATGGATGCAATTTCTTAGGGCCAATACCATCTTCAATTGGTAATCTCGTGAACCTGATAAGCTTGGGAATAAATGGTGTTTACAATGATATTGGTAACTTTTCTTACTCCTATGTTCCAATACCTTCTTCAGCTGGTAACCTCAATAAGTTAATAAGATAGGAAATCTCTCATTTGTGTGTTTTCAGGACCAATACCATATGAAGTAGGAAATCTTAGTAACTTGGAGAGTTTGGAAATAAATGTAGCTGAGTTTTCTGGACCAATACCCTATGCAGTTGGGCTACTCAAGAAGTTGACATCATTACGCATTCGAATGTCTGGCTTTTCTGGAAGCATACCAAATTCAATATCTAATTTGACTCGCCTAATTGTGTTAGATCTTTCGTTTAATGATCTCAATGGTAAGGCTATAATTGGTTGATTCTTATATAAATGTTTTTTAAGGGTATTGCAATGATTTATGTGACATGAAGTTAGTCACTAGATTCACTTTCAAAATATTTACTTATGCTTGTGATTTTGTATCATATATATTAGTGTAGTAATTTTTGCTTAACGGCTTGTCTTTAAAAAAATGAAATACACTTTGTATTTGATTTAGGAGGGAGTAATATAGTATAAGCATTCTAGCTTGTTAGTTTAAGTGGTACTCCAGAGCAGGTAACGTGCTTTATTCTGTGCAGGGGAACTTCCAGCATCTGTTTTCACTATTCCAACATTGCAACGCTTATACATTCAATCAAACCAAATATCTGGCTCTATACAAGACATCAACGCGACGTCTTCACACTTGGTATCAGTGGATCTTAGAAGAAATAACTTGATGGGAAATATTCCCGTGTCATTCTTTCAACTCACAAGTCTGGCTTATCTCGATATTGGCTGGAATAACCTAATGGGTTCAGTGGATCTTTCCTTGTTTTGGAGGTTAGAAAATCTCGTTCATTTGGGTCTTTCCAACAACAATCTATCAGTCATGGACATGGATGGAGAAGGTAACAACCCTCCATGTACCTATCTCCCTCGGGTTACCAGGTTGGAGCTAGCATGTTGCAATCTAACAAGATTCCCATGTTTATTGGCACACATTAATCAGTTGTCTTACTTGGACTTGTCATGCAATAGAATCAGTGGGGCCATTCCAAAGTGGATATGGCCAACATGGAACAGTAGCCTTACATATTTGAATCTTTCACATAACATGTTCAGCATTATGCAACTTACTTCATATGTTCTCCGTTTCAACCGGTTGAATGCTCTTGATCTCAGTTCCAATCAACTTCAGGGGCAGATTCCTATGCCAAGCCCACCAGCAGCCATCTTGGATTATTCAAACAACAATTTCTCTTCAGTACTTCCAAACTTCACTCTCTATCTTGGTCTGGAATTCAAAATTTTGAAAAATAATATCAGTATCCTTGACCTATCTTTCAACAACTTCAGCGGGAGGATAGCAGCATGTTTAATAGAAGATGGTTTCATAAGCGCGTTAAGTTTGCGGGATAATCAATTTGAAGATGTGTTGCCTAACAATATCAAAGATCAATGTCTACTTCAGACATTAGACTTGAACAATAATAAAATTGAAGGTCAGCTTCCAAGGACACTTAAGTGCTTGCAGCTGGAGTTCCTTGACATAGGCAATAATCGCATGGTAGGTACTTTTCCATCATGGCTGGGGAAGCTTCCCATACTTCGAGTCCTTGTATTGAGATCCAACCAATTCTATGGGCCGGTGGGTGGCGATCCTCCCATAGATGACAGATCAGGAGAATACTTCTCTAGCTTGCAGATTCTTGATATTGCCTCGAACAATTTCTCCGGTAATTTAAGTCCAGAATGGTTTAAGAGGTTTTACTCAATGATGGGAGATTTAACCACTTCAGGTGAAATTATGAGTGACCATAGCAGTACCGTTTATGAACCATATCATCAAGAGCCCTATATAGATATTGTGGTGATAACATATAAAGGCATTTATATGACATTTCATAAGATCTTGACCACTTTAACATCAATTGACCTGTCAAACAATTCATTTGATGGTACAATTCCTGTATCACTTGGGAGACTTAATTTACTACTTCTACTAAACATGTCAGGCAATGCCTTCACCGGTGTTATTCCGCGAGAATTTGGTGGGATGACTCAATTAGAATCACTAGACCTGTCTAAGAACCATCTTTCTGGTGATATTCCGGAGGGGCTAACAAATCTCACCTTTCTTGGTATGTTGAACTTGTGCGACAATCAACTGGTGGGAACGATACCACGGTCAGGTCAATTTGCAACGTTCGAAACTAGTTCATTCGAAGGGAATCTGGGGCTGTGTGGACTGCCATTGTCTAACCCATGCGACATTCCACCTGCTCCTGCAAGTGCGGTGCATGGGGAGAAGTCCTCTCATGTGGACGTCATCTTGTTTCTCTTCACCGGGCTGGGCTTTGGTATTGGATTTGCTGCTGCCATCCTCATGAGATGGGGTCGGATCGGCGAATGGATTGTGAAATCTGCAAGAGCTTTGAGGACTTGATCTGAACACTGAAGATTGCTCCAACCGTTGCTTCTAGTGATGTGTGTGCAGTGCTTTTATGTAGAGTATTATTAAGCCTTTGCTACATCTTATCTTCTGTATCGTGTAGTTATCTGTAAGATATTGCTTGGACAAATGGTTAAATATCTTGTAATGTATGTCATCTCCAGGTTTAAACGTGATGTTTAGGTTTAACTTGGAGGCAAATGTTGTAATAAGGTTGTAATCTTCTTAGTCGACTATAAACAACAACACGCAGCCTGAGAAGGGTTATACGCTTTGCCAACACATCTGATTTCCTTTATACGACTAGCTTCTTGTGGCAACGCCTTCTGTCTGAAACATAGTTCGTTCTTTGTTTCAGTTACCACAGTGAACGTATGAAACTGACCATCATTTTCCAGAACTGTTTCTGTATATCCTTACAAATGTGTTTATGAATTATTTTGACTGCATAGCCTCGAGCCGCAAAGGACAACTCTTTCCCAGCTCCCTTAGTTCTGTTTATGATTTATGCTTTAATCTTGCCAACGTATATTTTTACCTTTTTCATTTTTTCATTTTAATATCAAGAACATTATTTCAATTCATCAATATTACTTAAAATCCACCTTTTTAGAAATTCATGTATATTATTAAATCCATGAACATTTTAAAATTTTGTGTACATTTCTAATAAAGTCTTCAACATTTTTATTAAATTCGGGATTTAAAAAATTGTCAATGTGTTTTAAAATTCATGAATATTTTAAAATTAAGGAAATTTTTTATATATTTTGTGACCTTATTTTAATTTAATGAAAATATTTAAATTCCAAAATATATTTTATTTCGGCAAATTCTTAAAATTCTTGCAGTAGACGATTTTTGGAAAAAAATCGATCAGCCCAACGTGCTGTATAGGCCACGGGGGTGTGCCTTTCCTGCCTATCCAGTGTGGAAGAACGGAAACCCCTATTTGCCGCTCGTTGTGGCAAGTTGTCGGGGCGACGCACGGGGAGACCGACGATCGTTAGTGATGGGCCAGCCCGTTAAACGTTTGAGCTATTTACGGTTTTGGCAACGTCGAAATCACTAATTTAGGAGTACTCGTTGCAAAGAGCCCTCCACTTTCCCAGATCGCGACAAGTGGCACACATGCAGCACGCCACTTGTCGCAACCTGGGAGTTTTCTCTTTTTTCGTAGATCCGTTTATTCAAAATGTTTTATCTCTTAAACTGTGCGTCCAAATCTCGAACCGTTTTCACCGTTGGATTCCTCGCGTCGAGATCTTTAAAACTAGATCCAATGTTGATAGGTTTTGACGAAATTTTTTTTCACGAAAAAACTGGATGAAAAAAACCGGGCGAAAAAACCAAGACCGGAAGCATGGTTTTTTTCCCTTTCCGAAAGAGGCATGTCCGTGCCTCTCACGAAATCACAACCGTGCCTCTCGTGGAAGCAAAACCATGACTCTCGTGAAAGAAAAAAATAGAAAACACGTTTTTTTCCGTTTCCGAGAGGCACGGCCGTGACTCTCGCGAAAGCACAACCGTGCCTCTCGCGAAAGCAAAATCGTGACTCTCGCCAAAGAAAAAAAAAACAGAAAACGCGTATTTTTTTTCCTTTCAGTGAGGCGCGGCCGTGACTTTCGCGAAAGCACAACCGTGCCTCTCGCGGAAGCAAAACCGTGACTCTCCCGAAAGAAAAAACAAAAACGCGTTTTGTTTTTCCCTTTCCGAGAGGCACGGCCGTGACTCTCGCAAAAGTACAACCGTGCCTCTCGCGGAAGCAAAACCGTGCCTCTCGCGAAAGAAAAAAAACAGAAAACGCGTTTTTTTTTGTTTCCGAAAGGCACGACCGTGACTCTTGCTAAAGCACAACCGTGCCTCTAGCGGAAGAAAAATCGTGACTTTCGCGAAAGAAAAAAAAAAGAAAAAGCGTTTTTTCGCGCAAAATTATTTTTTTCCGAATTTTTTTTATCGGAAAGCTAAGAAAGACCGGAGGAAAACCAAAACGTCGAAAAAACCCGGAAAAAAACCCGTTTAAAAAGCCGAAAACACGTGCGGAAAAATAAAAAAAAATAAAATCCGAAGGGAGCGTGCAAAGCGCGCCACGTGGCAAATGGCTGAGAGCGCGCCAAGTGGCGCTGATCGTTGCGAGGCTCCCGAAGGAGCGATCATTAACTAGTTGCTCCCTGGCAACGTTCAACTTTTTTAACAAGGAAAAAAACGCCTTTTTTCCTTGTTTTCTTTCTCTTTCTCTTTCTTTTTCGTTTTCCCTTTCTTTTCTCCCCTTTTTTGTTTTTATTTATTTATTCTGTTTCTTTTCTTTCCTTTCATTACTCATTTTTAATTTTTGACTTTATTTTTTAAATGTTAAGAAATTTCAAAAATGATTGCAATTTTCAAGAATTGTTCATTTTTCCAAAACATGTTTCTATTTTCAAATTTCATTTAGAAATTTCAATGAAGTTTAGTATTCCTGAATTTGTTCTCTTATTTTCAAATGAAGTTAAAAAATTCAAAGAAATTCAAAATATTCCAAAAAGACTTCAATTATTGAAGTTTTGTTCGCAAATCCAAAACTGTACGTGAATTTGACAAAATATTATTTTTTTGATTTAGTTCACAAATTCAAAAAAGTCCATATTTTCAAATTTTGTACAGAGATTCAAAAATGTTTGGGAATTTCATAAAATGTTCGCATTTTTCTAAAAATGTTCTTGTTTTCAATTTGTTCACAATTTCGAAAATGTTCTTGTTTTTATAATTCTTTCATAAATTTCAAAAATGTTCAGGGAATTTCGATAAATATTTGCGTGTTGAATAACTAGTTCATATATTCGGAAAATGTTCATAAATCAATGATGAATGAGTTGAATACTACAGTACATTGTTTGGCTTATGATTTGTTCCATGTATTTGTATGGGTGGTGTGATTTTGCAGATCGAGTCGAAGGGATTTCTGCAACTGATTTTGCATCTGGTGAAATTTATCTGTTAGGTACATGCATGCTTTCCGGGAAGGGTGCTGCATTTACTTCAGAATTACATGTTGTATTTCTAGTTGTATATATCTGCAGCAGCTTACTGTCTGTAGTCTGTGGATGTTGTTTGGCCTAGATGGTTTGACGTACCAACTTGCTCTGTGCTGCTGGTCCCGTACTGTTATCTGAGACGTTTCAGGCACTACCGTGACACTTGAAATTGTGAATGATATCAGTCGTATTTTACAGTTTGTATTCATTTTATCCATCCGTTCGATGATCAGTTTCAGAAAACTTATTTCATTGATACATAGGCGTGAACTGCATACCAATATCCATGGTAGGTGTGGATAGCAGCTTCCCAAGTATGGATGAAAACAGAGCAGAATGGTTGGAACTTGGTGCTACCATATTATTATTATTTTGCCACTACAGAGACCTGGAAATGAATATGGAAATAAATAGTATCAGAAACAAACATGAAGCAAATACGAAGCGGACACAGCAAGGGAAGCATGTGTTCACCAGAACATAAAAACCCCTTGAATCATAGAGAAAAACACAACCAAACCAACAAACTTAATCAATTGTTAACATGGCTAGAAGATAATATGATTAGATTAGCGACTTAGTGTAATATTCTAGTTGTATTGGACAACTGTGTATATGGTCTAATTAAGTACATTTGTGATAGTGGAAATTGGGTCTCACATGGGCCATTCTGCTCAATGAGTTATTGTATGTTGTTTGGTGATTGGGCTACGATGCAGCCATTTTTTTTGCGAGAAAACTTTCCATTTATTCATCAATTGTCAAGATAGTACAAAGAACACCAGAACTAAAAGTTACATCCAGGTCCGTAGACCACCTAGCGACAACTACAAGCACTGGAGCAAGCCGAAGGCACGCCGTCGTCATCACTCCTCCCTCGTTGGAGCGAGGTAAACATTGTTGTAGTAGACAGTCGGGAAGTCATTGTGCTAAGGCCCCATATATAGGACCAGTGCACCAGAAAAGAACCACCGCCGATGAAGAGAAGCATAGATCGGAAGGATCCAACCTGCAGACACACGTACGTAGACAAACGAAGATCGGATCCAAGCAGATCCACCGAAGACAGACGCCGACCGGATCCCATGAGATCCGCCGGAAACACAC
Organism: Triticum aestivum; assembly: GCF_018294505.1. Lineage (NCBI taxonomy): Eukaryota > Viridiplantae > Streptophyta > Magnoliopsida > Poales > Poaceae > Triticum > Triticum aestivum. The sequence goes on along the minus strand of NC_057800.1, from coordinate 21,368,504 downwards.
CTCAACACGTCCTCCGACGATGTAGAAGCTCCACCTTCAAAAAGCCGCTACCGCGTCTTCTAAGCATGGCACAAACCCTAACAAAACTTAAAAAAAAACACCTACAGACGGAGCCCTCCCACCGGCAAAAGCCGGGATCCACCGCGCCTCCATGGTTCAAGAACCATATAGGAGACGAGACAGATTGGCGGCGGCGCCGGCGAGATGCAAGGAAACCCTAGCACCTTGGTCACAGGAGGCTAGAGCGAAGGGGTACGTCTAATCATATATGTGCTTGATCAGCATAAAAGCTTGGTTGGCGCGGTTCAAATGGCCATCTAGCAGGGCACGTGTCGAGATGATCTAATAAATTCTATCCAGGATGACTATGATGCAGCCATTGACCTATAGTGAAAACAAAAATTCCATATCACGAAACCAGAAAGATCTGTCTCCGAGTATGTTGCTCGGAAAACATCGTTACATTTTTATTTCCATTTCCGCATAGAAAATTTCCATTCCCACTTTAATCTTTCCTCTTTGTTTCCATTTTTTCTCCGGGAAATTGCAAAGTCTGCGTTCTGTTTTTATCCCTATTCCAAAGTGTCGATACGTGATTTTGTTACATTATTGTTAGGTACAATATTAAGTAGAACAAACTCTCAAATGGTTATGTTCCTTATGGTAAAACTTGTAGACCAGGTCCAAGTCTTAAACTTAGCACGTGTGCTCGCATTTTCGCTTTATTCTGCAATATTCGTTTACTAGGTGACAACTTTCCCGTCGATTGATCTAGATTTTTCCGGTGAATGTTTGTTAGTGAGAAATGATGTTTCGTTGATTAAGAATCGCAGTTTTGATTTCGTCAATCTAAAGTTTATATTTGTGGTCGTCTACGTCTGTATGTGTTTCTAAAGAAAATTAGGAGTATATATATTATTTAAAAGAAATTGGAGGAGTTACGGACTGGTGAGCTACTTACAACCCAGTGGCCACTATTGTGCGTTGCGTAGAGGGCCCAGTGTGGCTGGGCCTCCTCGACCTCCCTGCGGCCCGGTGCCTGTGGTGTTCCGAGCTCAAACGCCGCTCTGCCTCGCCGCGTCTCAGCCTTGGTGCGGTGCGGCGGCGCGGATCCTGACTCCCGTCTCTCGAGTCGTCCCCGCTCTCACCGGTTGCTTGGCCACAGGCAGCCCACCGCACTTCCTTGGCCACTATCTGAGCTTCCGTCTTAGGGGAGACCGCTGCTTCCGCGACGGCCGGTGGCGCTGCGCGTTCGGCTTCCCGTGGCTGACGGAGGTGCCTCCGCCGCCGCGGAGTTGAGCCATGGACTGGTTCGCCGCCATCGTCAGGTCGCCCGTCGCCACTTGCTTCCTGTGCTCAGGTCAGGTACTGTTCACCCAGGTGTGCTCCCTCCTTCGTTTACACTGTACTCCCTATGCTCTTATATTATGGGATGGAGGGAGTAAATTATAATCTCTGATTATATGTTGTTCAGTTTCGTAATCGCTCGGTCGCTTATCTGTTTTGTTTGGTGCATCCTTGACTGTGTATACTGTATAGGAATTGAAGTTTAAGTAGCAATTTCACGGATTTGATTCTATCTGAATGACTGAATGCGTCTACATAGAGCAGAGTCCCAATTATGCAGAACCCATCCAACACACACATACACACGCAGGTGCTTGATCTATACCCAACGGTGACTATTCTGCATAATCTGATGCCTGTGACACGTACTTCAGTAGGATAAGACTTAGTCTCGTTTGCCGGAGACTATATCAATCAAGGATATTTATAGCTACAGCAACGTGCCTGCTGCTCCTGCAATTAAGCTGCAAGACTAGATGGTTGGTTATTGACTGGTCGCAGCTCACAAATCACAATCTAGCGCCACTGGGACAGTGAACCGAGTATCCTCCTTCGCAAAGTTTCGCCACAATAAATATAGTGATGAGTACTAGCTCCAAAGACAAGTAGCTGATGTGGCTGCCTGATGGTACATATGGTATCTGTCCAAGCCAAAATTCTACAAGGATAACCATTACGCGCAATCCGTCTCACACGTCAGTACAGATTTACAGTTACAGCAACGTGTTGGTGCTACAATTTTGATATTTATAGTTACAGCAACGTGCTGGTGCTGTAATTAATCTGCAACACTGGATTGTGGCTGACTGGTCGCTGCTCACAAATCACAATCCAGTGGCTCTTGGACAGTGAACTGAGCTGTGCCCTCCTCCGCACAATTTCGCTAGAAGAAATGTAGCGATAACTACTAGCTCCAAAGAAAACTAGCATGTGTGTCTGTCTGGTGGCACGTATGGCATCTGTCCAAGCGAAAAATCTACAATGGTATGGTCGCGCAACCTGTCTCACACGTCACTGCAACTTTTGCTTCACTGGAGCTTTCCTACCTGGCCCATTCCATCCATTGGATGACTTCTGTGAAGACCAGCATAAAGATTCAATTAGTATACCTTTCTGAAAAATCCGTCGCCACACTGTTTCTGAACCTCTTGTTTCTTTCTTTTGCTCCAACAGTTCCCTCTATAAAAGGCCTTGCAGCGATCCTGCCTTTTCTCCAAGAAAGAAAACAAACAAGTTCTTTGTTTTGGTTAGGACCAATGGGTTTGATTTTCCGGGTACTACTAGTCTTTCTTGTGGTGCTCGCCGCACTCGCCACCATCTCCAACGCCCATGGTGACGGTACACTCACTCTCCGATGCCATCCGGATGAGGCTGCAAGCCTCCTCCAACTGAAGAAATCCTTCTCTTTCTTCCGTTACCCCAGTGGCCTTGAGTCATGGCAAGATGGTACCGACTGTTGTCTTTGGGAAGGCGTTGGCTGCAGCAATTCCTTCGGCCATGTCACTGCTTTGGAGCTCGGTGGTTGTGGCCTCTATAGTCAGGGCCTTGACCCTGCAATCTTCAAGCTCACCTCGCTCCAATTACTCGACCTTAGCATGAATAATTTTGGCATGCACATTCTCCCGGCAAGCGGGTTTGAGAGGCTCTCCTTGCTGACTCACCTCAACCTCTCCAATTCGAGATTCCAAGGCAAGATACCCATTGGCATCAGCAAACTTGTCAACCTTATCTCCTTGGATCTTTCTGTTTCCTATTATGACACTACTG